>NC_137590.1:22612930-23230842 GCF_963210335.1 Falco punctatus
GGGTACATCAGGAAATTTGTCTTGGTTTTTGGTTGTTTGTTTTTTTTTTTCCTGGACGGCTTTCTAAGAAAGCAAGTGCACACCTCTAGGACAGTGTGCGGCACCTCTAAGCTTGTTACTGGGAACTGTTGGTTTCATGCACTCTGTTGTCACCACTGTTTTGCTTATCATATCTCAATCTTTCAGCCAGCTCAATCCTTGAAACAAGTTGTGCAAGAGAAACAGAATCATGTCAGCAAAATACTATTCTGTACTCTGCAACTATTTTGCAAACAGTGCGCACTGACTTCAGTACCAAACTTTTGTGAGCATTATAGCCAATATATAGCATATAGCGGCTTGGCTGTAGTCCCACTTGACAATAAAGTGGTTTGGGCACAGCCCTCGTGCCTGTCTCAGTTTCATCCAGCCTGTGATCTGAGTGGGATGCAGAGGTGACCTCTTTCTTTCTATAAGTATTCCTTATGCAGGAGTAAATCATCCTATGCTGTGAGAGAAAACAGCTTTGGAGATTCCCTGTTCTTTGCTTCCTAAGGTGCTGTTCACCTTAGGATGATGCTCCAGAAGCCCCTGGGTACCCGTCACCGGTTTCTGGGTACCCTTTACCAGCAAGAATGAAGTGGCCTGGAGCTGTACCTCTGACCTGTACCTACCACTTTCCACTCCCCTGGGGAAAGGTGTACTAACTACCTTCTCATTTTTTGCAGTCCTGCTAGGAGTAGCATGTGTGTGCATGCAGCGGAAGGTGCCAGAGGCTCCAACTTCAGCAGAATAAGGTAGGTAAAGTTCCACAGACTGCTGTTTTGCTGAAGCTGTTACTAAATATATCAGAGAAGGAAAAATCCTCCACCCTGCTGTCACCTCCCATGTGTTCCTTCACAAAGGGAATCTATAAACTGGAAGTACGTAAAGGGCAACATTTAGCAGAATATAGTAGAGTTGGCACATAATGAGTGATGAGAAACAGCACACCTAACCACCTCATAAGATACAGTTACAGCAGTAATATTTTTTTAATCAGCTAATCCCACTGGTTCCAATTTTCTGCAGATTGTCCAGTCTTTTCTTAGCTCTTTCCTTTGCTCCAAATTTTATTTTCAATGAATTGGTGCAGACGTGCTTGCAGAGGGATTTTTCATCAGTATATGCTGTTAACTCACAACTAAAAAGTTGTTAGGAGCACTGTGCTCTTTTTAATAGATGATCCTTTCATAAAAGACACAGTTAAAACCATCAGTAATACTCCTGACCAAATATATATATAAAATACATATATATGATAGAAATATCCTTTCCTACAAAAGCGAAGATCTCAGATAAAAGATGCCAAACCTTTTGCTTGAGAATATGCATGTGTAGCAGCACCTTACAGTATTTGTTCATTCAGTGTTAAAATTGAAGATTGCTACTCATAAGCACATCATTTGCTCCACCCTCTTCAGTCTTTTAAATAACCTTTAAATCTTTAACATAAAATTTTACCTTTGCTGTTTCTACCCCAAGGTCAAAGCCTTTTATTTCCACCCAGTAGCTGAAAATGCACTTTTGAATTAAGCAGTGCTGGTTGCAAGGACTGCAGCAAGGTTGGATGAACAATTAAGATAATGGTGGGACTATCCAGCTGAATAATCATTTAGATAACGATTGCTGTCTTGGAACATTGTATGAGGTATGGAATAAAAGGAAAATCAAAAAGAATTCCCTATGAATAGATGTTTGGCATGGCTGGGTGCTGCAGCAGCATATCTGAATGATAAAGGATGTTCACTAAAACAAAAGCAGTATTCTTTGCTAGAGAAGAGGAGGATTTAATTTGCTGCTTTTTCTCCCCCCCCCCCCCCCCCCCCCCTTCCAGATTTATATTTCAAATGCAAAGTGCTGCTTTCTTGGATGCTCAGTTATTGTTTGAAAGGATATGCCCCAAAAGAAAAAGAAAAGAAAGTGCTTTTACCTTTGTTGTGCCAGAGCACAGAGGTAGAAACAAGCTACAGAGAGGATGTACTTGGGAAGTCTGTACAGGAGGAACCAATCTTCGTGCTGATTCTCGCCAAGGTAACAAATAATGGCTTGAGGCAGAAGGAATATGGGTTATAAACTGTGTTAGATTGCTTGGCTATCTGGGCATGTAGACTTCCTGGGGCAGGTACAATACTCTTGCATCCCCTGATTTTAATTTGTTAATCCAGTAGATCAGCAAACGGACTTCAGATGTGTTAATGAAACCTTTTTTTTTCAGGGAGCCAGACTATAACCTTTGTGCTTCACTTACAGATGCTGTGAGCCCCCCAGGTGTCACAGTCATGAATGCATTGGGATCCTTAAGTGTTTGTTACTGTGGCACCACCTTTAGCAACCCAATAGTTTTCTCCATTTCCTTTGTAGTTTTTTTTATTACTTGGAATAAGATTTGATCTATACTGTTTATTGAACTGGTCTTAATTTGTTATTTGGTTTTGGTTATTTTGGTGTTTTTTTTAATAAGAGTTTACTAATAACATTTCAGGACTATGCTTGTTAATACAGTAGCTTCAAATTTCTTACAGTATACAAATCTGCTATTTTGGACTGGAGGGTGAAAAAATGCATTGTTTTGCTTCATTCTCCAGGAGAATCAAGCCTTCCCTCTTCACTAACCTTAATGAGGTAGCAGTCTATCCCCAAAGCCCAAATGACATTTTTCTGAAATAGTTCAGGCAGAATATATTGAACATGCATCCCTTGCAATATAGTTGCTAACAAAAGGAATATTTCAAATGACCTTTGCCAAGCCGTGGGTTTACCAGGGGTATTAATTAAACTTCCATGATAAAGTCCACAAGGATTACATGAGAACCAGGAAAAACATCCCTCTGACATACCTGGCCTATTTTGGGTGTCGTTTAACTGACAGTACAAGTTATTTGTGACCTGACACCCTTTTCATTAGTCAATCTAAAACCTCTGTATTCCTGGCTTGAAACTCTAAATGGAATGATAGACCTCTAGTTTAGCAGTAGCAATTTTCCATTTCACTCAGCATGAGGCAAACCATCAGATGCGCTGAAGACGTTTAGATATCTGCTTTGCCTGGCTGATACTGTGTGCTCCTTGTGTTCCTCAGTAAGATTAAAAGAAAAATCACTTATACCAAGTGATCCATCTATCAAGCTAAGATTGATTTTTCAAACAGTTTCATAAGTACAGTCTTTAGCAGTTGTCTATAACCTTATGATTTTGGATGAGAGAGGTAAACCTTACATGCCTGAAAATATGCAATCCTTTTGACTGAGAGGTGTATTCTTCTGTTCTACAAATCAATAACTTAACCTGTAATCTCCACATCCTACCTTTACTATTTCAGTAGCACTGAAGGAGGAGAAGAGAAAACAGCGGCAATTGTCTTTGAGTCCTCATGCCTTAGGTTAGAATATATTAAAATGTACTTTTCTGTCCCTTGAAAGGGGCCTGACTTGGAAATGGCAAAGTAGAGAAAGCCAAATTGAGTGAAGTTTGGCTTTAGAGGCAGTAAAATATATGCAACGCAACATAAGCTCCTTCATGCCTTCCACCAAGGAGCCGTCCTTACCTTGCAGGACCAGTGACATCCTGCAAGTCTCACAAACAAGGTTGCTTTGTTACGCTGCGCATGGCCCAGGTCATGCTGGCCTAGAAAGTTGGCTCTGCATGTTGGTCTACAAAGTTTGGGAATTTAAGGTACAAGAAAGTGTACAGCTGTCATGGCCACAGGCTTAAATGAGACCTACCTTTTGCAGCACCTTCCTGGTGTGGCATTGCAGACTTGCGCCACTGGACGTGGCAAGTCAGCTTCTGGAAGTATGATTCTGTACAAACTTCATTAAGATCTCTATTTAATTCTGCATTCCCAATAAAATTTTAACTCACAGCAGACAGGAGCAGATAGTAAGCTGAATACTTTGTCTAATTCATTAATCCAATATTTTACATTTTTATTTGAAAAGGAGTGTCAAAGCACGCTAAAATTGGATATAAGGAAAACAGAGGATGAAAATAAAAGCTTAGAGAGACAGATAAGCTACTCCAAGATAGGAAGAAATGCAAATCTCCTGCGAATACATTGGAAAGAAAAACATACTAGAGAATTTAAATGACTAACTGAACCTAATTTCTTTTGTTATCACTCTCAATAAGCAGAGAGGTTTTTTGTTTTTCTCTCCCTTCATGTGTTTGTGGAATACTCTTTGTGGCAATTTAAAGATACTTACATGTTCTTCTGAGAAGTCTGAATCATTGGCCTCTTTACAATTATCCAGTTTATAAGAAAGAAGAAGATTGAATCAGACCTCCACAGTAGGGAGGGACAAATGGAGTTTTCTCCTGAAATGATGCCTCGTTGAATCGTGTTGCAATGAAGTTATGATTAAACCGTAGCAAAGAGGAGGTATATGTGTATAGGGAACACTATTCCACATAAACACAACTATAACTAGCTGTATTTTATTTTGATCACAGCTATAATACAAATGTTCTCCTGGATGACAGCTTGGATCCAATAAGGAGATAATTGGGGATAGGTGCTAATGTCTTGTCAAAGTTATATAGATTCTTTTTGAAAAAGACATCTGGTTTAAGTGCTCAATGCCAACTGAATCCTTATAACCAAAGGCAGTAATTGCTTGCTGCTGATGTGTATCCATGAATAATTGAAGGACTTGCCTTTCTCTATCCTTAACTTTGGCTCCCGGGATTGAAGGGACCCAGGCTTTGCATTTATTAAATAGATCTAATCTTGGTTTTATTTAATTTCCATTTTTATTGCATTTATGTTCTCTGTTCTCATTCATGTTAACATTCTTCCCCTATTGTTAACACACAGAGCTGTGTGTGTAACAGCACCAACATAAAAAGGTTTCTGAAAGTACGTCTTTATTCTAGTGCTTGCATTTCTTTAAAAAACACAACTTGGTACCTTTTCAGGGAAATCTGTTTGAAATATCTGTTGAAGAGCTCTTCAAATGACAAAAAGGCATTTACAACTAATCATACTAGTCAGTAGGGTTTCCTTTCCCTCTAAAAGAAGAAAATGCTCATAACAAGACCTTGTGTTTCATTTCACAGTATTATTTTTTTGTGTGTCAAGAAACTGCAATTATGATGATAAGTTAAGCTTCCTTTTCTTTATGCAGACTCCGAATGTGCTACAGGCTAGCAAACTGATGTTTTCCCTATGTTCATTAAATCCAATGTCCAAAGAGGTATGTTTATTCTCGAGAGATATCCTTATCAAAACCTCCACATGTGAATTTTAAAAGAACGTTTTACCTTATCAGTCAAGCAACACAGTCATTTTCATATTCAAGATAAAAGAAAGAGCCTGAAGATAATTTTATTTACACACACAAATACACACATGCATGTGTATATATATGCAAAATATAGGAATGTTATCTTTTATATCTGTTTAGGCTCAGGCAGGAGTTGTTAGTGGGTAGTCTTTGTGGCACAGGGAGACCAACTATGAATGCCAACAGTGGATGGAATTCCACCCTTTTCTAAGCACACAGTACTAAACAAACAACTGCTTATCTGGGGCTTGCTCTTTACCTCAGAGACAAAAGTGTCAAGAAGAGGAATATTAGATTCATTATACTCTTTAAAAAAATATGCAAAGTGGTAAATACTTCAGCTGTTGACCACTGCTAAATGCAATTTAATAGGCTAAATGAATGCAGCATGCAAAATTTATATATCTCCTTACAGTTCTTTAAGAATATGCTATGTATTATTTAAAGAATAGTGATGTTAGACTTTTGCTAGCCATCCAGAATGAAGGATTAATTACCTGGGACTAGAAAATAGCTGAATAAGCCAACATATTTATTCAACTTATTTTGAGCAGTATTTTGGGAAAAGTTTTCCACCTTGATTTTGAAACTGCAATGTCTTTTTGCAGGTACTCAGCACTGCCATAGAAATACAGGAAAGAAAAAGCTCTAAAGCAGAAATGGATTAAGACTGAAGAAAACAGGTTTCTGTCTCCAACTCATCTTACAAATTAACAGCTGCATGTAAGAAACAGGTGCACAATTCATAGTTAAAGGAGGGATGAAATAAGTATTTGAAATTTTTCTTCTGTTCACATAAAATTGGCAGGTGAAAACAGAAGTTAGTTCACTGGCTCTGGATGTTGCAATAAGCTTCCAGTGACTACTTGGTTAAATAGTCGGTAGTCATTTCTAAAGGAGATATTCAAAAGGACCTCTGCTCAAAATGATGTGTAGCATCGTGGTTGGGGCACTCACTTTAGTATTGGACCACTTGGTTCAAATCTCTGCTCCTGACCAGGTAGGAAAGGAATACCAAAATATCTGATGAGTGTTGTGGCATGTGGGTAGAGGGGTAATGCTGGCTTATCTCTCATTTTTTGAGCAGGGATGGGAGTCACTTATTTACCTAACTGCATGCAGGAGAGGAATCCAAGACAGTAAAATGGCACAGGCTCAGAAACAGCTACTGTGGAATAACAGAAAAATTAAGGGTTCATATCCCTGATCAGAGAGAGGCATAACAGCATGAAAAAGAAAAACTACTTTGCATTCACCAAGTTTATCACAGGAAAAGAGCTTGCACATGGAAGTTTATCACAGAACCCGCTGCTTTGGTACATCTGCAGCAAGTTACCTCCCAGTAACTCCTTATATTTCAAAGCCCTCCTTACTTTCCTGGGTAGGAATTAAGCCACAGCCACCCATTAAGATCTTTAGAGGCTATCTCAGATATCCCTCTGCTCAATGCAATTGAGTTTTTATCATGCACATTGGTCCTGCAAGTACAATTTTCTTCTTGCTTCGTATAGGAGAGCCTAGGTCCCTTATTCAGGGGTATGCTGGTGAGGCAGGGCCATCTAAGCAGCTGTCAGTGCCTTATCTGCTGCCGGAGTAGTGCACGGAGACTCTCAAAGTTTAATCTGTCACACAAAAATCTAACAGCCTATTCTCATTCCGCATGCCATTCCTGCACAAAGACATTCGGCCACCTGCTTTTAAAATGCTGAGTGTAAACACATTACTTTAACACAAGTAGAAAACAATATTTTTGATGGAGCTTGTTTTGATCTGTGCTACTGCCTTGCCTTGCAGATCTGGAGCCTATTGATAAGAGCAGTCTGTCCTTGGGCTTAAAACTGAAGACATGACACTTTTGTTAATGCTGTTAATCTCATTAGATATCTGCCCAGAAGTTTTTCTACAGCAAAATGAGTCAGAGAGTAGAATGGTTATGGATTTTTTGTTAACTTGCAGGACTTTTTCCCGGCTTTGGAGCATTCACAGCTACCTAAATGGAACAGCTTATACTCTGAAAAACCCTGTAAGCCCAGCATAACTCACGATGTAAGGCAATTCCAACTGATTCAATAATGTGAAGGCTACTTTCAATTTGTTCGAATGGTGCATAGACTGCTTTCTATAGAAGAATAGCTTGACAATTTAGGTTATTTCAATGGACTGCTCACATTCAACTAAGTTGTCACCATCTGTTCCACCTTACAATTATAAATGCAAGCAAACATTGTTCACAGTTTCAGTTGGGGTACTTTCTTTTTCCTGCACAGTGCAAGCCATACATCGGTTTTCTGGCAGGGAATGTAGACCCCAACTGGGAAAATCTTTCTCTTCTGATACTACAAATTATTTGAGAAGACCTAATCTAGTTTTTAGATTATAATGTGATGTTTGTGATGAGCACCAGATAAAATACAAAGTGTATGGATGATGTTTGAGAGCACCAGTTCCCTTTCACATTCTCCCATATATCCCTGACTCTCTTTACAAGTGTGCCTGATAGAAAGTAAAACCAACCCATGAGGAAAACAACTCTAAGGCAAAAAGCTTCCTTGCTTTTCCTAATGTTATGAATATTTTTTAAATGGAAAACAAATAGTATCTCGCTATGCTGAGAATCAAAATAATGCTCATTCTCTTTCTGGGACTATAGTCATTTAAAGAATTAACTTCAAAGCACCAGCCCAAGTAGATCTCAGCCATTTTGCACCAAGGAAGCTGTTGTACCACAGGATCAGCACCTGTGCAAATTGATACACTTGCTTCTCTACAGGAGCTCGTCTTTCAGGGCCTTTTAAAAACTCAGAATGAGCTGTCGTAAGGAAGCCCAAGAGGATTTTCCTGATTGTATCTTTTTTTCTTTTCCCCGCCTATGTATAGTATTAACCTCTAGCTCACGCTGCTTGCAAAAGGCAGCCTTGCAAAATGATAGGTACAAGTCACACAGTGGTTACACTTACTGAACCATCAATATTAATCTGTTAATTAGTTGTTAATGCTGCAGTTTGCCCTGACAATATTTAAGCAAAAGAAACTCCTGTTTAAACATTCTTAACCATCTTACTTTCTTGACAGATTAAGACCAGAGCAATGAAGTCTGTTATTATTTCTGCCTTTATTTCTTCATGCAGGTTTCCTTTGAGACAGTGAGGTGATGGGTAGTAGGACAGTCTTTCATCTGTAGGATTCTAGCCTGAATTCTGACAGGGATGCTAGCAACCAGAAGCCTACCATATTCCCTCAGTAGATTTTAGTGTGTCTTGCGGTGCATAGACATTTCTAGTCCAACATGTTTATCAGAAAAACCCTACCATTGCAATCGTTGTCTATCCTAGGCAGCCTACGTATGCTAGGCTACGGAACTCCACAGCCTTTGCCAGCATCACTGGTTACAGACAAGAAAAGATGGGGAGAGTCCTTTTTCTGTTAGAATTCAGCTTATTTCTAGAGTGTAATAATTACAGCTACCTAATAAGTACAATAGGCATCAACAGAACAGATTTTCCATTTGGTGATGAAAACTACAGAAGCATTCTGTGGCAGAGTTTTCATTGGCTATGACAAAACTTTCACTGGGAAAAAAAATATTACATTTCAATTCATGTAGCCTTTTCTATATGCTGTCTTTAAAATCTTTGCTTGGATACTGGAGAGATGAGAAGCAACATAGTTTAGACCTACTTAGCAGTAGTTATGAGTTACTCAGGATGGTAAACAGAACTATCTTGCATTATGCCATAGGACATCTCACACATCTGGTAAAATTAGACATCCCTGCACAGTCCTGCCTCCTGACTGCCAGAGCAAACAAGCTCCGGGAATAAACTCCATAGTTCTCTTGAGTATATCGGAGAAAATGACCAAAATATCTAAGGACACTTCAGTCTTCTGCAGCAGGATATAAAAAAGGCTTAGACTAATAATGAACATTATCATTGGCTTCTGAAAGAGCTAACAGGATGGATTAATTAATGAAATAGGCATTTTGGCAGTTATATGAACTACGTAAGTACTATTAACCCTAAATTAAACAGGCATAAGTGGAAGGGCCAAATTTCCACAGCCAAGTTCTTGAAAGTCTATGGTTCATAGCCTGGACATGATTTGTGGAGCAACTGGGTACAAATAAATCTACCGAAGACATTTAGGTGCTGCAAGAGGTTGATACTTCTGCATACTGTTCATCCCAAAGTTGGGCAATTCTGTGAAGAGTCTGGACCATTTCTTAAAACCTGAACAAGGTACCTTGCCCTAAACAAAACTGAAAACACCTGTCCTTTTAAGTTTTTAAACCAATAAAAACCACATACACAAAACAGAATGCATCTGTCCTTGTAAGTTTTTAAACCAATAAAAACTACATATACAAACTGTATAAAGTTTACTACAGGCTCTAAAGTTAAAACAGGTATGATTTATTTAAGGCATATTATAGTATCTTGAACATGTGTGTAAATGGATGTGGGTGGAAAAGAAATTATATTTTTTTGTGACTATTATAAACACTATCTGGGTGACAACTGGTATTCCCCTACTACAAACAGCACAAAATTTTCTTGGATAATTAAAATAAAACCTTATCCATTGTTGGATATATTATCTGATATCCGTCAGGACAGCAGAACTACAGGTGCTCATGGAGCCCATGGAAAGGATTTTGTCTTTTGCTCATGAAACTCCTGAGACCTATTATACAGAAAGAGGAAGGAGAAAGCCTTTGTAACATAAAACTTTGCTAAAATAGAGGCTCATTCAAATATCTAATTTCAGTCTTAATCAAAAAGTTAACATGACAACAGGTAGGACTTGGTTCTCATTCCTAACAATGCTTAGAAGCCAAATACACTCTCATATTGAGTATCGTGAAGCATGGTATCACAACTACCGTAATAGCGTGAAACGGCTGTGGCACAAATTTTAAGTACAGTTGACTTTTGTACAAGGAAAAAATTTGTTTCATTAGATCCACTAAACAGTGAGCTAATTCCTTTTACTTAATATATCTACCTATATGTATCTTACCCACTTTTGATTACTATCTTATGCTTAATTACAGATTCCCTTTAAAGGTTTCTTTTTCTTTCCAGCTGAGAAAGGGAATAAGCATGCACTCTAGGTGCATCCTTATGGTCCTGCTATTCTCTGTGTGTTCCAAACCCAGAGCTAAGCAGAAGGAGGCCATGCAGGAGCTGACTGCATTCTCCATCTTAAATAGAAGAGAATAAGGTCTCAGGCAACGGTGAAAGCTCCGTCTTTTTAGAGGAGATAACATACTGAAGGCATCCCAATTCCCACAGTCATCGAGGTACAAAATTTACGTCAAATAGCTGTGCTCATCTCTGTGTCCTAAGCAGGCTCGTTTTGCATTTTGATCACTCCCTGCTTCAACCTCTAATTTACATTAGAAACATTTTACTATATTTCCTACTAAAAACTGTTGTATAAGTTAAAACCTTTGAGACGCCAACTGAATTTTTAGCAATAGAGCTCTAAAGCAATCTCAGTGACTAGGTTTGTGTGAAAGAGCTAGGCACAGTTTCACCACACCTAACCCTAAGTGCCCTGCTATTGTCCGCACCATAATCTTCCTGATACAAGTGCTAAAATTGTATTAATCCAGAGAAGCTGGCACTCGCAATTATCTAAATTCTTGGCAGGGAATCCTAAGGAGATGAGCTTAAGTTTCACCTCCTAAGAAGGAAAGGGCTGCAGGAAGGCTTCAATAGCAGAATTTTTAAGAACTTTATCTCAGACCGTGCAAGTGCATGCTCCTAGAAGCAGACTCCTGCTTTAAACAAATAATAGGAGGATTTGAAGCTCAGTTTCTCATCCTCTGGGTGGAAGCTATAAACACCAGGTTGCAAGTAAAAAAGAAGGAAAATACACAGCACGTTTCCTCTTCCTTTCCCCTGTGTTCAGTATGAAATCTCACCTGGCTTTCTGTTCGAAGAGTATTCATTTGATCAGTCTTTGCAGGTGTTATGAGGAAGGGAAAATTTCATTTCTGAATCCTGCTGGAGATTAAACACCATGCTGCTCACTGCAGAAAAGATTTATGTGTTGGCTCGATGGATGACTACTGTGGTATCGTAGTTAGTGGACAAGTAGAGTAGGGCCCTGCAGGCTTAACTAGTCACTGGGAAAGCTTTGTAGAATCTGTATTATGGATTTAGCCATTTAAAAGAAAACAAACAAAAAAAGCCCCAAACATAAACAACCAGTTGTTTGGTGCATTCTGTGATTACAAGAAAATTCACTAGTCACAATGACAGGCAGTGGTTTCTGCGGTACTACAGTTTTCTTCGCATGTGTATGTCAAAAGGAGTCAACAGGGCTTTCTGCAGTAATTGGGATCTGTGTGTTGCTGAATGCTGATAAGGTGATTCCCCATGCACCATCAGAGACTTTCTCTGTATTTCTAGACTCATTTAAAACGACTATGTAAAGTGATTTGGACTCTTGTCTAATGGAATGCATTTCTGAAATTTATTTACTATATCATTATATGTTTTGATAAATAGTGTAACATGTACCCCAACGTTACGGTAACAGATGCTTTGGGAAAATGGACGTAGGTGGTTGTAGTGGTCTGGATTGCACATAGCCTGACGAAAGGGATCAGAGAGGTACTTGGTGGTGTTTTTTCAGTAATTTTACAATGTTGGCTGGTTTTAACATAGTCCTGTGAAGCACATTGTAGAAACTCTTCCCCTAACTAGCTCTGCTGATTATCTTTGTCACTATTCTTTGCAACTGAATTCTGGAAAAACATCAAGGAATTTTCACATTGTGATTCAAACAGCCTGAGTGGCATCCTCGTGCTCAGAAACAAATGAAACATGTAGGTCTTTCCAGGAACATAATATGAGTGAATAGAGATTTCCAAACCTGAATTAAAGATTTTCAGTCACAAAAGGGGAAGTCAGTAGGTGACAAGAAATTAACTTTTTCCCTTGAAATTTTCCTTCTCTAACTGTAAAAACAACATGAACAGAAATTCAGGTTTTTGATGACATAGATCTATGACCAAGGATTGATAACTTTCAAAAGAGTTCACAGACACATCCTTGGATACTTATATATATATATTATTATAGCTATATATATGTTAAAAAGAGAAAAGAAGTAAAAAAAGAAGCTTTGATTTTTTTTGTGACATCATCTTCATCTGCTACAACTTGGCATAAAGAATTTTCATTTATTCTTTTGTCCTGTCCAGAGTCTGCACTTTCCAAATTTTAATACCTTGTTTTTAGTTAAGAATTCCATGTCTTCTTCTGGTTGCTGGTGACTTTGCAATCTTTCAGATTTTAAAACACTAATCTCATCCTTCACCTTAAATTTACAGACTTGATTACTTTTTAAAGTATTGGAATTAAAGTATATATTCAACAGTAACTTAGCTTGACTAACACCATTTTAGAGAGTGCTCTGCCTTACTATACCATACCAGGTAGTATTTAAATTTTGAGTCTGTATTTCGTACTCCAAATATTTTTCTGTGCAGTCTCTGAACTGCAGCTCTAAAGTCATCTGCGTTGTTAAATCAAAATCCAACTCTGTTGACTCGGGTGGGAAATGTAAATTTTCACCATGAAGATTAGTTATGTACTACCTACAACTCCATTATGGGTAAGTCAAAAGACCTGAATTTTAAAGGAGAGCATATATGTTTTGTGTTCAGGGTCATCTGAAGCTCAGAGCTCAATGAATTGCCATTAGTCAAAGAAAGATCCCAGTTACTACCAAAACCACCCCAAACGTTAAGGCTCAGTCTCTTTCTGATTCTTTGTGTGAACATTCTTTATGTCACTTCCTTGTACAATGGTCAGTCCTTAAATTGACTTTTCTCTTGGATTGTTCATTTACCAAATGACCCTTTCTTGAAAGGTACATAACTAGTGGGTCTGACTGTGGGCCACCTTCAGTTCAAAGTCATTTTATCTATACGTATACACAAGGCTCAAATACATCTGTGAGAGGCAATAAAATTAGAGATATGAATTTATGAAGTTAGATTTTAAAAAATGCACGCACAGCGTCAATGAACAGTAATTGCAATGTGTAACTACACGCACAAACACAATTAGACACAGAGGCTTGAATGTATAAATATTCTGCTTGCTTATTCAGGAAGGGTTGCTCTAAATGAAAGTCAAATAATAGCACATTTGCCAGTACAATTATGTTATGAGTTTTGCCTCTCTGACTCATAAATAACCAGGCTTTGTTCAATTTTACAAGCCAAATTGCATTCATATATATAGTCTTGGTCTAACACTGAACACACGATTAACTGCTACACTTTAAAACACCAGTTTATGAACCTGCAACCTTTGCTTTTTTATTTTTATCCCTTTGTTTGCCCTAATTGTTATGTGACAAAACTTGACATCCCATGTACTGGAGGACACATTAATTCTGTTCTGGTTTTGGCATACAAAAAAGCAGAACTTTCTGTAGAGCCCCAGGGGATAACGCACTCTGTTTTGCATAGTGAGGTAAATCTGCACCATTTTTTCGAGTCCAAAAGTCCTCTGCACCTACAGATGCAAGGTCAAGGGGTCAAGCTTTGCAGCACTCTGTGTTAGTGCCTGCAATATGCATATAAAGCTTTATTATGGTAAGTTGGGGACAGGGGGTGGGGGAGAAGTCCATTGGTTTTAATCTTCTTTTTTTCCACTGTGTTTCTGATTTCAAAGCCGCTGACTGTAAAGTGTTACATTAAATCCAACTGAGCTAGTGTCATAACCCCATCATTACAGGCATGTTGCCACCATGTAGAAAATATCAACAATTACTTACTGAATTCAATTAATGAGAAGAAGGAAGAAAAATTCCACTTGGTTTTACAAGATATTTAGAAATCAAATTAGCTGCATAGGTACAAGTGTATTTTGCAGGCAAAGGAAATATGTTGTCCATGTGAATATTAAATCAGATTAGGAGTAATTTAAACTACATTCCCAGAAACAGTAACTTCATCAAAGTATCTGTACCTTATCTTTTTTACGTGTATAATGCAATGAATTTGAGAAAACCTGTCCATCCCACACCACGATAATCTCAGAAAGGTCAAGAGTCTTATTCAGACTGGATTCAGGCCCAATGTAAATCCAGTTTGGGGGCGTAGGATGATTTTTAATGAAAAACTAGCTGAACTCAGCTCTCTTGTCATTGCTGTAAAACTAGCATTTTGCTGCCTTCAGTTACTGGCTTAAATTGGAAGCCTGAGAAGAATAAAGAAGTCTAAAAAGGGGGCCAGGTACAATGGCGAATCTAGTTTAACAAACTGAGAGAGTCACAAAGGCAATAGCTTCCCTTTGCTCCCTCCCATCTGCTGAAAAATTTAAAAAAGAGAATGGCTGGATGAGCTTTAGCAGTTCACTGACCTTGAAAAGTCGTGTCCTGGGTGTCACCTGGAAAAAAGGCAATGCTGCTGAATTCAAAGATAACCTAGTATGCTGGGCCAGACTCAAGCATCCTACGGACCTGCTGGCTTGGGTTTTCATTGTGGGCTTTTATTCTTAAGAATGAATCATTCTTGTACATTTCTTCACTCTTTTAGTAGCGATGAGCATAAGCTGGTGAAGTCAGAGTTGTGAATAAGACCTGAAAGTCATCTCATATGCATTTAAAACAGGAGTCTTACTACTGCATTCAGAGTTACAAAATAGATGTGAAATTACTGAAGGAAAAAACAGAACTAAGTGTTTCCTCGGCTTATCTTGATGGATTAAACGTATGCAGCCAGCAACCTTGAGCCACTGCGCTTCCCAGTTCTACCTCATTATCTTCTTGGTCAAGCCCTTTTTAAAGACAAAACCAAAACAATATTATTTCTCCTTGTAAAACAGTGAGCCCACTTAAAGCCATGGTGCCAAATCATGCCAGTAGAGGAAATCACACTGCTGCTCTTGAGAATACCTTTTAATCTATACTGTCACAAAAGAGCTAGCAGAACTTGCTTTGAAACCATATTTTCCCCTCCCTTTGCTTTCAGTAAGAACTTCTTGCAGTACCTTTTGGGAAAGAAATAGCATGACATTTTGCACTTCAATATGATATGTACAAGACGCACCCATACAAAATGATTAGGCAGTTGGTTTTACTCCTTCAGAGCGTCAGAAATGATTGTATCTTGTATACTACAACTTGATGGGACTGAATTGTGTGGTGAAGCAATGCAGTGTGAAATGCAAACACCTTTCTGCATTGTTTGTTAAAGGAGAGGAGAACCCCTGTGTCTTTGTCCCTCCCGCAAGGATGGGCCCTGTAAGATGAGGACTATCAGCATCATCACTGCAAAGAGAGCATTTTGTCAGATTCAGCTCCGCAGGAAAACACAGAATGTATGTATGAAACTTGGAGATCTGTTTTTGAAAACCCAGGGGAATAGTCGCACAGTTACTGCAGTTCACAGACATGTTTAAGTTGTACAGTGCTACGATCAATTGCCATCTTAGAGCTTGCTGCACAGCTGTCGAAAAAATTTGGGTTGGAAATACAGCCTACATGCCTGCCTTGCTCTGCCAAAGATCAGTCAGAATAATGAGAGTGGAAAACGAAGAGTCAGAACAGACCCCTTAATCTGCTGACTATACACTTCCCAGATCATTTTTCACTGAGCTCTTGTTCTTACCTTCTGTGACTATTAGAAGGGAAAAGAAAAAAAAAAAAAACAACAAAACCAAAAGCACCTTTCCAATTAAATTAAAACAGTGAGATTGCCCTAACATGTTGCATAAGAAAAACTGATATTTAAAATATTGATTGGGCAGATCTGACAGGTTGAATCAAATGTGATATAGCCTAGTGCAGAATAAAGACTAACTTTGAAACAGCACAAGATTGAGATGTATCAGTAAAGCAACCAAAGGAGCAAATGCTCCATGGGAGGCTACTATGGCAACGAGCTCTTCTGGGTTTTTGAGCCCCACAGCACTCGTGTCCCTTGGGAGCCCCCACCATGTTGGATGCAGCAGTTATATCTGATCTGGAAATTAGCAGGAGCAGCATCCGTGATTTCAAGCTCAGCATTTCTGCCTGCATGGTGCTGAGCTAGGATACAGTAAAAGACTGAAAAACGGCAGCAAAGCAGAAGCTCTCCAGAACCTGTTGTCACTCAAGGTTTTATTTGAAACCCACTGAGTTTAACTGCAGCGCTTCATTGCTATTTTTCAACTTTAGAACAACTGCAGTAATAAGTGTTGCAGATGGGGAGGACTTTGATAACAAGATTAATTTTATCTTAGATGTCCCCACTTGTAGCCATCTGCATTTTTGCTAGTCAAGTCAAGTCACATGAGAGTCAGCGGAGAGAAATGAGCATTTCTGGAGCGCAACTCATCTGCTTGTATTTACATATTCACTCCAAGGAGAAATGATTCATGCTCCATAAGTAGCTTTTTTTGTTCCTCTGACTAGAAAACAAACGTAGACAAACAGTTCAGATTTTGATAATAAGAGTTATATCAACATTACCTGTCATAAATCCTAAAACAACCATTTTATTTTCACACCTTTTCACCAATAGGTCACCACTTCCTCTCCCCCTCCCCAGATTGCTTTGGGGGATGTTTTTCCCACTAAGCATTCATGTACCATACAGGAATGCACTACTTGGTTCCCCCATCGTACATTATTTCCCAGCTCTGCTGCTTCTAGCCTCTGTTTTCACATTCGCTTGCACTCTTATCTCTCTTTTAATGTTATTCTGTTTGCTACCTTCTCTGCAACAGTTTATTCTGAAGCATTTTGACTGGGGGGGGGGGGGGGGGGGGGGCGGGAATAGAGGGTTTATTTCAAACAGTGAAGGTCAAAAGACATTAAAGAATTTTATATCATCCAGAAATATCCTGCACTGTGGTCATTGCTATGCTTCCTTTACGTTTCATAAACCAGAATGAAGCTGCATTGGTTAGTGTCTTTTGATTGTAGATAAAGATAACAACCGATGCATAAGATTAATGTATATTCATGAGTAGAATTATAGCTGTGCATGAAAGCGCTACATTAGTGCTTGGTAATCAACATCTACTTTACTTTTTTTTTAAGTTAGCACAGTCACTAATCAAAGATAATTACACCACTGCCATTTGAAATGTTTATCAGGAGCTCTGTAGGAGGAGGAACAAGAAGTGCAATTTTTTCTCTACAGCGACATGCAGTACTAACTAGTGCTGGGCCAGCAACACTGCCATTTGGCTTCGCAAAGCTTATTTGTAGAGTTTTGGCATGGAAATAATAATTGTAGAGAAAATATATTTTGTATCTGAATACAGCCTTCTACCTAAGAATCACAAGGTGATAGTAAACATTAATAACTATCACTATCTGCAATATGAAGTACAGGAGCACTAGGCCCCCTCTTAACGGCAAAACTGAGACATAGAATAAAGTTTCCAAAGTACGTCAGTGGCAAGATCAGGCAAAGCATTCAGATACGCTTGTCCTCTCTCCTCAGATTTAGACAACCTTCTGAAAATACAAAAAAGAAGAATCATCTCCACTCTTTCCAAGGCAGAGAGGAATAGGACAGCGATGTTTTCATTTTGTGCTACTACATATTAATTATATAAGTAAGCTCAGACTACAGCCATTTTAGAATATGAAATACACAAATTCTATGGAGGAGATGGTATTTAAAAACATTTTTTTAAATTTGGGTTTGGTTTAGATAACATTTATGTCTGCACAGATTATATGGGTAATTTCTTAACAAACCTGCTCTTTCTCGTCTTTCTTCGCCTATGTCACAGACCTCACAACTCTGTGGAGAAGACTCTACCACTCAAAAACCTCACAATGTTTCACATGTCATCATTTTTGTCTTAGAGTACCATTCCTTTCTCTTCTCCATCCAGCATTTTCAATAGCCTGTCATCCTCACTGATTCTTTGAGAAGGAAGACAGAGAAAGCAACACTCAACCTTTCTACTCCCATCCTTTCTCCTGACACTATGTGAAAAATAAGCAGAGCATTTTTATTGTGGTAGACCCAGGATATGAAGGCAGGACTGGGGATATACTTCTTGTTACAATAAGATACTCAATAATATTGACTTTAGGATAATGCCAGAGTATTTGCCAAGTCCCAAGCCTTCCTCTTCCTGAGTCTTGCAGCACTGGGGGTGAGGGAGGAGGTGAGGATGTGGAGAGGCTGTTCGAGAAGAGAGGACAGAAGTCAAACACATTTCCATTCTTAGTTCCCAAAAGCTACAAAATCGTGTGATTTATTGAAGCACCTCAAGACCTCATCAATAATTTGCCTATTATTCATAAGCAAAGGTTAAAGTTTTCTGACTATCATAAAAGCATTGCAAAATAACTTAATTGCTTAGTCCCAGAGTCAGGTACAAAAGTTCATTGGTTTCTGGGGTCACAAGCAGGTACACACAGATACTTGTTCTTTGCTGCATGTCATTTTAAAATCCCATTTTCCCAGAAATCCCAGAAATGTGTTCATTCTAACTGGAAAAAAAATTACACTTGAAGACTAATTTTCAGACGTGCTGAGCACCACCTGACTATCATTAATTGAGTGAGAATGACTGGTACACAACGGTAACAAAAATCAGAACTGTCCAGTGTCAACCATCATCTCTCATCTTTGTATTCAAGGCAAGCGTTGCTTGCTAAATAGTTTTATAGACTCTTGAGTTCATTTCAGGTGTCACGAGATAATATTGGAATACCACTCTGACTGCAGATCTGCCAGAATCATAACAATTAGATTGCACAGGCCAGCCATCGCAATATCATATAATTTTGTTCTTGCAAAGGATTTTTTGTGTTGCAAAGGTGGATATGTTTGCTCATGTATGTAAATTATTTAATTTGGCTTACAAAATGATCCAAAACTTTGTTTTTGTTTTTGGGTGGGTTTTTTTTTAGCTTTTTAAACCGACAGTGCAATAATTTTCCATTTTGTGTGCAGAGAATCCTACAGGGGAATGCATAATCACAATAGGTGAAAATGGCAAACTTTTAATATTGCCTATTACACATGGAAATCTTAAACTTACACAAGCATTGAGATAGGATATACTGCTTTTAAAGAGCTCCCATCACACCCATTAACACTGAAACAGCTTTGTCCCCCTAAAACCATCAGACCAGGACCTATTCATGAGAGGTGTACAGTACTGAAGAATGTCATTATGGCTTTATTGGCACAGCCCTGAGGCTTGCATCACCTGGGCCCCTGCAAAATTTTGCTTCAAGGCCTGGCAGAGCTGCCTCCATCCTTTATCCTTCTGGTGCAGTAAAATAAGTTCCGTGCAATTTACTCGGGAAGGATCGTTCAGGAAGGATCCTAAAACCAAGATGCTATCAACAATCTGTGAATGGTAACGATCTTCTGGTACTTTTCAGATCAGTCCTGTTTGAACATCTAGCAATAAAATTCATTTGTGAGAACTGCGCTCCAGCTCCGGTGCCTGACTTCACTTCCCATTCTGTGATTCTTCTTTTACTAGCAATTCAAACTCCAATAAAACCCCAATGAAAGCCACAGCATGAAGTTACTTCTAAAACATAATGTGCCGCTTAGGTTTCCTTTCAGATTTCTCAGTTGCAGACCTTAGCTCTTTGTGTTTTGATATTAACAAGGAAGTGTGGGGTTAATACATCACCTTGGAAATCAATGGCTACAACCAGTAAAAGCTCAAGGTCTATTCACGGGCTCAAGGTGCTCCTGGATCTGCCTGACAGTCATCCAGATGGGTGCCTCGGGAGGAGCCTGCACTCTACCTGCCCTGACAGCAGAGCCAAGTGGCTGCCTCGGCTGCCAGGGGCACGGAGCCTGTTCTACCAGCCACGAAGGGCTACATGACCAAAGAGGCTCTGCTTTGGAGGGTCCCTGGCTCTCCAGACAGTAATTTGGACTTAAAAGCAGCCCTCACAAATCAAGGTTAAGCATCTTTCTGAGTCAATGTTTTTAAGCAAATTTTCAGTATGTGCTAAACGTGGAGGATTGACAGAGGATCTCGCCATCCTATTGCAGCACGGACTAAGAGGCATCTGTGTATCCACCAGCTGCCATATGGTAGCAATGGAGCTAGGCCAGGTTCTTCTGCCACTGCCAGCAGAGAGATCTCTGCAACAGACAGGCTCTGGCAGAAGGCAACGGAGCATTGCAGCAATTACCAAGTCCTGCGGACCTGAGGCCCGCATGGAACCCAGCGCTGGCTCAGAAGTGGCTAATGCTTACTGCATCACATAGTCGGGAAACCAGGGAAGTTTACAAGGGACACAGTGTAATCCCTCTTCTCTGTGCCTCACTGCGTTTTCTTTTAGGATCAGTATCTTCTCTATCACTTTTTATCAAGAACACTTGGAGCTCTCAGACAGCCAGGGATACAACTGCACTATTTCCCAAAGAACAGGCAATTAAAACATAAGCAGGAATCGCTGTCTGAAACAGAATGATCCTTAAAAATGCTTAATATGAAGCTCAAATTCATATTAACGTCTGAAAGACTGACAGCTTGAACAATTAGCAACAGAGAGTTTGTTTGAACAGCAGGTTGATAACAATTCTCTAGGCATCAGCTTCTTCAGGTCTTAGATAGGCCTCAGCTCTGTTAGTCTAGAGCTACTGAGGTGGTGATGAGCACTGCAGAAAAAAGAGAAACAGCCCCGAACTCAACTGCAGAGTAATAAACACATCAACATGCCACTTATAAGCAGAAATTACTGCAATCTCAGTGCTTGAAAATTAATGAGAGGAGGCGGTGACACACACAGAGCATTCACTGAAAGCAGTGCAGGCTTTTTATTGGCAGTATCCACCCGCTGATGCTGGAAGTTCACATCCCTCATATGCATGAGAATTAGAGTCCATTAACTGGGAGGGGGACAGAAGAAGAAGAATAATTTTCATGAATTGTGACAGCATGCTGCAGGAGGGGGGCGGTGAAGGGGGGGAATATACCATTCATTTGTTTTCCAAGAACAAAACCTTCCATTTCCATGAAAATGGACTTAATTTTATTTTTTTAAAAAAATCTGTGTGTTCAGAATCATACTATTCAGGATTTAATAGTACAGCTGCTCTGTGAATCTTCATGTCACAAAAAGGACTGATGTAGCTGCCTGTAAAAACTGGAGTGACAACCCACAGATGGGAATATGCTGTCGATAGCCTCTGAGAGGGCTGGATAACCTCACGGAGAGCCCTGAGCTGGTGGCAAACCATGGATAACTGCATTCCCTGGTGCTGTTTAACCTCAGAACGAGGTATAAAGCTACAGGAGATGCTGTGTAGTGTCCTGTTGGGAAGGAGGAGGAAAAGAATGGCATGTAGCATCTCAGGAATACTGGGCTGAAAACCAGCAGGTCTTGATTTCTGGATACACTGTAAATTGACTAAGCCAATGCCCCAGCTTCTCCAGTTTCATACTGGGGGCAGGATAAGTAAGTAATTTAAATTATTAATTACGCATTTAATTGTGTTCATTAATGCTGCATTATACATTGAAAATATGCTCCAAAGACTGACGCTTCAAGACAAGAGTCTAACTGACTCATGATAAGTACACTGTTAAGTTTCAGTTTGCAGATTTCTACATGGATCCTAATTAATTAGTCACAGCAGCAAAGCTTTTCTGTCTTCTCTGTCTTTCTAGCTGGGCAGAAGAGAAGTGAACTTGATGGGCTGGAGGAAGCTCTGATCAAGCATGCAAATTTTCTCATGTCACTTTTATATATGGTTAGGCATCAGTTAAAAATAAGGTATCTGGGCCCAATCAGAGTTGAATTTCTTTTAAAAGGCAGCCTAGAAGTGCAGGATTGCATGCATACAGCTAAAGGCAGTGTAAGCCAGGAAACAAAATGTAGAGCCAATACAGTTTGCTTATAAACGGAAAGGCTTTTTGCCAGATCTAATATGCTATTTATGATGACCCAGTGATACAACTCTCATGTAATAATTACTGCTAATTTTATGCACCTCCAGGAGTAATTTAGCTTGCACTGTTATCAAACATCTCCAAAGTTTCCACAGTCTCATAGAAACTACACTAACTGATAAATTTCTGGTTAGCTTAGTATGCGTTTCAAAGTGCAGTGAGCTGTTTCCATTTAGCCATTTTAATTATGCAAGGCCATAAGCTGCTTTATGAATTACATTATAAAAAGCATTTTCATTCTTATATTGCAATTATGCAGTGAATGTGAAATCAAATGAGAATGCCCCGGTTTGAAATCAGATCAGCAGAAACACACATCTTTAGGAGAGATACCATCACCAGGGCCAAGAGCTGCAAGGGGGTACAGGTCCTTCAACTTGACACAATGCCAGCAATAAATTCAGGCACTGTTTGAAAAGGCACTTACTTACTTTGTATCTGATAGACAAAGATAAGCTGCTTCCTACCCTCACCACCAAGAATCCTTCATTCACGATCTCTTTCACGTGTAGACACTAAACAAAATCATGTCTTAATTCTCTCCTGAACTGAGAAGTTTGCTGCCTTTTGTGTGACGTCATCTTCCGATCAACTGGGGTGAGGAGACAGCAGAGATGAAGAGTGAGCAGAATTACCAGAGTGATGTTTTCTCCACTGAAAGGAGGGGGGCTCTCACGCTACTCACCAGAGAAGCAGTGCGGAGAGAACAAGGGTATCATTCTGAATGCAGAACAGCAGTAATGACAAGATCTATTAAAGCTTCTCTTGGGACAGGAAAATCTTACACAGAGAATCCATAACAGTCCCCCCCAAGTGAGGCATGACATCTTCACTACTCTGAATAAAATGCTTAATTTTTTTTTATTGTGGAAGTCTTACGTTTTCTGAAGGCAATTCTCCACACCTGTCATCCTAGCTTCTGGCAGCAAAGTCAAAGACTCTCAGAATAATACATCAGAACACATTAAAGGAAGGAAATAATATTAAGAAAATGCTCAGCAACTGCAATGTCTGAAAAATGCAATTAAAAAGGAAGTCAGTGCAAAACAGAAATGTACAACAGAGCATTCTGATTCTCATGCCAGGTACCTGGAGCAAGGTTGTACCCACCTACCAGGAAGACTGTACCTAAAAATTCCTAACTTTACAGTTATTTGCTAAATTACAAAGATTCAAGGTGAGCAAAAGCAGAGGTAAACCTCCTAAATTTTCAGTGGCAAAAGTGAGGCACAAGAGCTCTCCCCCCTATAACACTAACATATCCTTCAGAAGTGAGAACAGCACAAGAAAGCCGTTTGGCCAAGATGGGAAGAGGACATCGGAGAGGAAGAACAAATAGATCTTTTTTGAGGGCCATTACTCTTTTTTTGGTAGTTAAGACTCTCTCTAATCCTTCTTCTATATAAAATATCTCCAAGAGATTAATGTAAGGAAGTAGCTTATGTAGATGCTGGAAATGAACAGGCATGCTGGCCCTGTTTTAGAACAGGACTAAGACCAACTGATATGAAGGATTACACCACCCATGGTGTTTCTGTGACTTAACAGTTACAGAGATAGCCAGGATCAAGCCTAAGGATTTCTTTCCATTATTCCTTCTTAGTTTACTTTGTGGAAGCGCAAAACAGTAAACTTATATGGAAGGACAAAAGAAAAATGAAGATAACTCTTTATTCCAGCACACCAACTTCCCTTCTTAAGCAGGTGCTACACTAACCGATTCCCTCAGCTTTAACCTTTCTGGAGGAAATAGTCTTGTATTGCTACAGCATTTATCACCGGGCCAAAATGTCAGCACTGTAGATGGTGGGTTTTTAACAGTGCTTGTTACAATGACTTGCATGTAATTCTGGAAATGGAGCTTCTGACATGCTGGTAGATATGGTATCTCCTCCAGAGGGGGCACAAACAAAATGGAATATCACAGTCACTTTTCCGCAGTATATAGACTTACTATACGATTAGAAAAAAGTCGGGGAAGATTGTTATTGCTAAATATATTATGTCTATGAAGGCAATAAAGGTGGCAGCGAGAAAGACTAAATAGGTTTTCTTTCCCAGTGCTGTGACTCTGACAGCTTGCCTGCCTTTTGTTTTTTCTTACACTTTGTATTGATTTGTTCAATAATCTGAATGGCTGCATTCATCTGCACCACGGTGCATTATTAAGGCTGCCATCTTCCTTTGAGTCCCTCTCAATAATGCCGCTTTTCAATTCATTTTCAAAAGTCAATATCACAAAATGAATCACTACACTGGGTGTTCTGCCTATAACAGCAAAGACATTATCAACCAAAAGAGGCATTTTCCCATGTTAGCAGTCATCTTGCATACCAGTTAACGAGGCACAAATATGACCGACAAAACACTTAACCTCTTCTAATTTAGCCGTAAAAAGACTATGCTTTCTATATGGTTAGGTCTGTTTTGTGGGGTTGTTACCATCAGTAGCCTTGCCAATACACTGGTGATGTGTGGTCTTTCACTTAAAAGTCAATAGCAAAGGATATGAAGCAAAAACTGCTGCAAAGATTTAAAGTATAATGGTGATTTCTCTTACTGGAAACACACAAGAGGTGTGGAAGCTGGGGACAGCGAAGGAGATATCAGCCGGACTGTTGCTTTCCCCACATGAATTAATGACATCAGTTATGATTGTTCTTAAAAGGTTTTGTATGAGTTTGGTGGATTACTGTAAATTTATAATCCTGTAATGGATTACCATTTCTTGAAGCAAGAGCCATACCAGAGTCTGCTTCTAGTAATTGACATTAATTGACTAAAGCGTTGGAGTCAGTTAAGTCAGGTTTAACAGTTTTCAGTCAGTTCCTCACATTTAAGTTAGGCCAAGCCCAATGGTTTACAGACCCACTGCCAGGGTCTGTCTGCAGTCACGCCTTTTCAACATTAAGGATAATAATGACCATGCTGAAAAATACTAGATGTAAGTAATATAAACTAAAATCCTACAAGACTAAGCTTATTTTTAAGTCTCCTGAGTCTCCCTGAATATGATTCTTCCCTGAGTAGAACATTAATTCTTTAATGTACAGTCCTCTAAACATTAAAAACTACTTTCAGGCTATCAGACACCTGGTGACTAAGGAAAAAAGGAACGAAAATAGTGAACGTTTGTATCGCAGTTTGTCACTTCCCCACTCACAGAGTATCAATATAGAAATTAAACACCTTTGTCTGTGTGTAAGGATAATCTTCATTTTGCTATTGTCTACAGATTACACTCTCGGTAGGAAGATGCTTTAATCAATAAAGCCTCAGTTACCAGATTGGATGATAATAAGATGCTGCAGCACCTGCTTTTCTCAAGGTCCGTGAGCATATCAAAAAGGACTCTCTGTGCATCCATCCACACACCGTCCCCTCCTCATCCCCGCACCCTTTGGTGCTGCTGCGACTTTATTAGGATGTCAACAAAACCTTTTGGCTAGCAAGGTGTTCAAAGCAGGGCTGGAGCTTCTTTACAGTAGTTAATAGTTAGATCATGAACACTAATGGTTCTTAGTAAATTGATATGTTATTATTGCTTAATTTTGGTAAACATTCTTACCGGAAAGTAGTCTGTCAATTGCAGCCCATCTAAAATAAGCTCATTTATGCTAATGTCTTTCTCCTTGACACTCAGTAAATTCTTCCTAATGCATTAATTATGACTCCAGATAGACCAATGATTATTTCATATATGCTAATTAGGAATCATTTTATTCAGTCTGCCACACACATCAGTAAACAAGTGGAATGAATTCCCCACAGGGAGGATAAAAAGACAATGATTTTCCTTCCAATGAAGCTTAGAGAATTTACCCCACAATCAAGATGTAATTAGAGAAGAAATGAAGAGTTAGAAAATACACTTACAGGTGTGAGAGACACCAAGAACATGTTCTTTTTCAATGACAGAAAATAAAGCGGATTCTTAGCCAATTCATCCTTAGCTGAAAACTCATTCTTAGCTAATGAGTTTTTTACTATATGTGATTAAGAAGTGCAACCTCCTCCTACAAAGTAAATAAAAATTACAATCAAATTAGTTCCATTTATAGTAAAACAAATCTATATGGAACAAAGTGTAACTTCAGCCCTGAGTCTGGAAAAGATATAAGGCTGAAGCAGATCATGTGACACAATACTCTCATTTCTACTCACTGAATGTCAGGTTTAAAATGCAGTGAAAACTTTTTGCTCCTAATACTTATGATAATTCTTAGTGCTACTAAAGCCCACAATTCTAAAACTGGATCATGTACATGACTTCTGTATAACTACCAAGAGTAAGTCCATAAGAACATAATTTCAGGTTTGGAATCAACCAAAGAGAAACGTAAAATTAATATTAAAACATAACATCACAGGGATATATGTTGTTAGCACAAACTCTTAGATCCTCATGACATAAATGATGATATACTGTAGCATGAAATCTGGCAATATTTATGTGCAGGTCGGGTCCCTATATATACATTCAGGTTTGTACTTGGAGAAAAATTTATTGTGTGTGGATATGAGAATTTGTGGTTTAGTTTTCTCTTCATGTCTTAAATCAAGTTAACTCATTTGGTAAGTTTACACACTCAGGGCCTGGAGTCCTGTTGGGTACTTTCTGAAAACATGAATAAATAACACAGAAGACTGCAATGTGAATTCAGCTGTCAATTCTGCTGCGTGAGCCAATTTACAAACTAATTTGGTCTTCCAAAATCAGGTATTTCTAGGTTGACTGAAATGGATGAACTGAACAAATAGGAACTTGGTACAACTCAAAAATGAGCATAAAGTCAATTATTGAACAGGACAAATATGGTTCAGAATAAGGGAACTACTCTGAATGCATATGCTGTTAGGGATATGCCATTTTTGTATGAGCTGTCTTTCAATCATAAGTAGAGTCCTATGTTTAAAAAAAAAAGCAGACAAGCAATTGCCTGCAAGAAATTTGTACCTAATAATATCTTGAAGCCTATCATGACAAAAGTGGGATGGATGGCTGCAGCCATACCCTTGTGCCTGTGGTGTTCTAAGAGACACACACTGTTTCCTCCATGGAAATAAAGTATGAATTTTTACCTGAACTGTTCTGGAGTCCAGGAGTATCTGGATGAAATCTGAGCCAATTTCTGGAATCTAAAGAAGTGAATGTGATCCTAAAAAGATCCCAAGGAATATCAATCTTATAACTAACTGAAGTTGTCAGAAATACTTCAAAAGTACTTTTGCGTGTTATTAGGCTGAAGAAAATGAAGCTACCTTTCTTTAGGCAGATGAATATAAACTTAGAGTGACTACAAACAAATGTAATGCATGTCCTTAAGAATATGTTGGTTCTGGATGTCATGTTTCACAGCAGTGACCAGTCAACAAAAGCTTTCAGATTTATCTTATATATAAACTGTAGCATGTAATTGGGTTTTTTAACTTTGGGAATTTGAAGAACACTTTTGATCAGTTGGCAAACAGCTAACACAGTACTGAAGATATGCCATTAAAAACAAAAGCCCTTGTGTGAAACCATCCCTGTACATTTACACTAGCATCATCATACCTGTTTTCAAGAAGGAACTCCTTACTCTAAGGGTCGGCAGGTATGCAGTTATTCCTAATGGAGGGGGAAAAAAAAGGTTGAACTCTGCTAACAACTCTCTGAAACATTAAGGAAAAAAAGTCTAGGATTATTGAAATTAACATCAATTAGCTTAGACAAAAAATCCTTAACTGTCCCGTTAGGTTACTCAGCCATTCAAACTCCTTGGACATAAGGGCTGCTTACAGGCTGTTTAAACTGCACTACAGTTCTAATGAATACAATAAAGACAAGCTTGGAAAGCAGGCACCTTGAAAAAAAAATACTAACAAATGTGAATTTTAAGTTAACTCATGTACTTCTGTGCACAGATGCTGATATTTGGTTGAGTGATTGTTAGAGTTTATGAAAAAGGTAATGAAAGATCAGTTGGATACCGGTCAAAAGCATTAGCCATAATAATCACATTGTAAGCTCTTAGCAGTTTTAAACACGTAAATATATAGCTGCTAATGGGATATGTGTTTATGACAACGTAGCAAAGTTATTTTGCCTCTAATGATTTTTTTAAAGAGAAGAAACTGAAATGCCAAATTATCTGCATACTGCACTGTTTAAAAGGGAGGCCATTTCCTTTATGTTAATTCAAACAAAGTTAGGAAGAGCCAAGTTTAACTTACATAAAATATATTGAAAACTGATTAAACAATAGCGATGGTCCCTTGCTGGTAATATGGCAGTAGCACGCTTCACTTGTCTTTCAATACACTATCTTAATATTCAGATATACCTATCTCACAAAACATCTAATGAAGCCACATGGAAATCAAAATCCCTACTGAATTTTATAATGCAGAAACAGGGAAAATCTCAATGAAAATTGGTTTTGGTCCTTCACGGAAATTAAAAACTACCTGAAGCCTTCATAATTCTCTTTACATCTTCAACAACCATCTTCTCACTAGCAAATAATTCCCAGTTTTGTTAATTTTCTGAATTCTTATTTATTTTTTAAACTGAAGGTAGGTAAGCACCTTATTAAAACCTATTTAATGCTACACATATTTGTTACTAACTTCAAGGAAGGTAGGACTGTCCCAGTAGGCTTCTTAATAATATTCTATGGACATGAAATTTTCACCCACACAGCTAATACTGCAAGCACTATGGCATCTGCTTGGAGGAATAGTAAGAGTGTAGAAGACAGGGATACTTTGCTACTAACTCGATCATCCTCTGCAGCATTTCACATCTTTGGGGAGTTTGGGTTCTGCATAATACACCACGACTAAACACACCATGATTAAATCAGCACAATGTCAGATAAGGTGGGTTGGAGAAAGGTGGGTCTCCTCAGTTAGGCAAGGAATACAGAGATAGCATATTAATTAAGCAAATTAACAAAAGCCTTTTGAGTGCAAGTCTCCTGAAAAGTCAGTGTGGATGCAAGTTCCAACCCCAGACGGCATTTCTAAAACAGTGGCAGAACAGTGTCACCTCAATGGCTCACAGCCATGCATATGAAACTAAATTTGCTATCAATGTTCTTCTATTTGCAACTGCTATTGAGCACCTTTCTACTTTTGATATGTTTCATATGAATACAAACAAAGAAAAAAATGATTTCTTGGTCAAAATTTGCATCTATATTCTGACATTCAACCTAGTTTCTTTAATGTGTTTATGTGGATTCTTGTTCACCACTGCTAGTGTTTTCAAGCACTTTAGAATATTGCACAGGGATAGGATCTGGGAAGCATGATCTGGAATTGTTTTGCTACATTTCAAGTTACATTTGTTTAAAAGCACGTAATTTATTTTCAAGCCACTTAGGATTTGTGTACTTGCTTGGGGAGGGGGCGGCAGGGAAGCACTACTGAGGGAAGAAGAGGATACAGGAAAAGCCAGGCACTTAATTTGCAAATCTGGGAATAATATTCTTTTCCTTTGGAGACAAAACGTACTCTCTGGACAAGACTGACATCAATTATGTGAGAATTTTTAGAGCATTCAGTGTAATGGATGATAGTTTTAATTACTTAAATACATAATTGCCTCACAACTAATCCCAGTCATGATTGTAGTTTGGGGGTTTTGTTGTGGGCTTGGTTTTTTTTATCAGTACCAGACACTTACAAAATGAACATCCAAGTAAAATTGTTTATTGAAAAAATCCCAAACAACTAGGCCCTATTGGTAATTGCATTGTGTGCTGTTTGTCAATAATTTTAAAATTACAAAAGAGCTTAAGAGACATGGATTTAACAGGGATGTGACACACTGAAAGTATCATATCTTACCGAGTTTTTGGCATTAACTAAATCTGCTACTTAAAGCAGTACCCAGCTAAAAAACTCAAAACAATCATAAGGCCAAATGAAATTTAAACCGCAAAGAGAAGAATCTCTCTTTTGTGAATTTTAGCTGTGACAGAAAATCCTTGCTGTTCTCCATCCTTTTCACCTTAATTCAGCATTGCCAAAGTTGGTGCTTCTGCATGACTTTCCTGACATTGCAACCTCAAAAAATATCTTACAGTTGATTCACAAAAGGTCTGAGTGTTTGAAGTGCAAAGCAGGAGTACAAAAGACAGTGGAAGTAACAACGCAAAGCTTCCTGCCAAGTACACATTTCAATCAATTCCACATATTCAGTATATAAACATCTGACGATGGGCTTCAGTACGTGTGTTCCTCATGGTGCAGACAACACAGTTATACATTCACCCAGTTACTCCACCTGAAATTACACAGTGCTCAGTAAAGACCAAACACTTTTTCACAAGTTCCACATTTTAAAGATTGGAAGGGTTCCTGATGACTCAGGGGGGGGAAAAAAAGGACGACAAAAAAAAAAAAAAAAAAACAAAACAAAACCAAAAACTATTATGCTAATCTTTAAAAAAGGCAAGAAGGAAGATCAAGCGAACCACAGGCCTGCCAGCCAAGAAGGTAGCTGGGGACAACCAGCCTGGATTTACTGAGTGCAACTTGTGCCTGATCAATGTGCTCACCTTCTGCGATGAAAGGACTTGCTTTGTGATTGGGGAGAGAACACCAGATGATGTTTACCTCCACTGGAGGAACAGACTGACAAGGTTGTTATGAAATGAAACAATGAAAAGTAGAAGCAAAATGTTGTCCAATTAGGACAGTACCTTGTCCAACTGTCTGAGTATGAGCAAAACATATCTAACAGAAGGCTGTGAGGATGGTTAGGTGGCTGGAGCGTATGAGGTACAATGAGAGAGCTGGGTTTGCTCAGTCTTAAGAAGAAAAAGCTAAAAGGGTACCTACTAGATATAAGGCAAGATGTTTTCACAGTCAGGGCCATGAAGAGCTGGTTGCTCACTCTGCTACTGGAGATTGTTAAAACCTGGCCAGGACATGGCCCTGAGCAAGCTGCTCTAACTTGAAAGTTGGTCCTGCTTTGATAAAGGCATTACACAAGACCACCCTCAGAGATCCCCTCCAGCCTAAGTTGTTTAATGGTCAATAAGGATATAAAAATTCATGAAATGTTGCTCTGCATAAATAATGCAGTATAGGGACACAGAACACGAAAAATAAAATAGCAAGATAATTTCTCTTCTTCACCTAGGCTCCACTAAATTCTGGGAAAAACAGGATTACCAGAGCTGGTCTTCGCATGTCTGGCCGTAAGTTTAGATTACGGAAGAAAAGATTGGCAGTGTGGAGACGATGTTGGAGGACCAATGGAGCTCACTACAGTTTAGCGAACTAATATCACTCCCAACATACCTCCTATACTGAGCTGAGAGAAGGTCCTTCACTAAGGCATCCTTCTGGCACCTTCCTCAAACAGCTCCTGGCAGAATCCAAACCTCTCTTCAGCTATAATCTTTGGCATGGCATGAATAGCACAAACACACTTTGATCTAAAGTGAAAGCTTGACTCGTATAAAAATTTCAGATGATCTGTTAAGAATATCTCTCTGTGGAAGGAGTGTGGATCTTGAGAAATATCTAGAAATCAAAGTCATACACCACAACTCTGTTATGTTAGAAGCTGTGCAAATATAGAAATGAAAAGGTTGTTGGGATTCTAAAGATAAATTAGAAATGCATAGATAACACTAGAGAAAATTCACTTTTGTAGATTATTTAGTAAGATGTTTATCATGTGTGGCTTTATGAGTAAAACATTTTAGTTTAAGTGAAAATAATATCGATAGATGGAGAATGCAAGGAAAACCTAAGCAAAGGATTGTAGGAAGAATGACCTCTACCTCCACACTTAGAGCTGACTGGCTTAGGGAACCACCCGATAGAAGGGTTAAACTCAAATGCGTCGAAACAGCCAGCAAAAAAAAAAATAAAAAAATACACCCATTATTACATACATTCACCATAGCTGGAATAAAATGCCTTACAATGGCGATCACCTAATCAGAGGTGCACCCTGCCCTGGAGCAGGGTTCCTCCAACACTGAACTCATATCCATGCTGAGGTTCCCACCTGCAAATGCAATGACATCCTCCTCTCCTTTCAGCTTACCACTTCACCAGCCACATACTAGCAGGTCTCAGCCTCACAAAATATTCAGCATTAGGACTTTACTATTCCCTTAAGTTTATAAAATTATATATCTTACATATCTCTAACACAATATCTACTGACATTATTTTGTTATATTTAACGATCAGTTTAGTAAAGCAGCTTTTTAAAGATCTGTTCTTTGGGATATTTTTTTTTTTCCTGTAGGAACTGTTTTCCCCACTTATATTTGGGAGTCAAGAAAATACTGCTTGACCATGAAAGCTGACCTTTCTCAGATGAACAGTCTCACTGGAAAAGAAAAGAAGTCAAAAAAAATCCGACATGATTATTAACAAAAACGAATGAGAACTGAGTTCCATGATATCCATGACAGTGACAGTATTCAGCATTCGTACAGAAAAAAAACCAACAAAAAAAAAAGATATTCAGCAAAATATGATATACCATGTAGAGCAAAATCAAAAGCACACTGATTAGAAAGAGACTGCAGCAAACTGTAATCAAAGTTTTGATTTGGATTTTTTACTACTTTGGCTGTTTCAAAGGCTTTTTCATTCTCCAACATAATATTAGAAAATTTAACAAAAGCAAGCTGAATGGGCATGAAGAATTTTGGAGTTGCTCTTTGCCTTCTCTATCATTACAGTTCCTAGAATTCTAGGGAAATGTATCCAGCCTGAATATATCTCCAAATTGCTTGGCTGAAATGCTGTGTGTCTACAAATCACCGAAATGAACTTCTTTGAAGAGAACATCTTTGTGCAGTATAAAGGGCAGTATAAATTCTGCTTCCATACAGATTGGAAAACCCAAAAGAAAATTAGTACAACATACAGAACTAATTCTAGTCATTCATGTCTTTCACGCGTGTTAGATGAGTATTCCCATTGCTCCACACCTGCCTTTATAATCACCACTAAGTATGACTGGAACATCAGGCTGTGTTCTTCTGTGATTAGAAGGTAATTAGTTTTAATTTGCTGTTAATGATAAAGGAACCAGCTATGGGGGTTTAAAATGGCATCTTTTTAACTGCAATTTTTAGCAAGCCCCATTTTTTGTGATGCACTAAGACATCCTGATTACATTACCCCTTCTTGTTCATACGGGCATTAATCTTTCACAGATAACATGGCCCATTTCTAATGAAAGCCTTAAGCCTGAGACTAAAACTGCCTAATTTAGGTTCTTTAGAAATAGTGTCTCATGGAAACTGCATAGGAGGTTGATTAAATACCTTGCTGTCCAAATGACTTACAAAAATTAATGGACCAAATTGAAGTAAAAACCTCTATGTTCTTTTCTTGTAACAAAATAAGGACAACCTAAATGTAAAAAATTGCCAAGGAGATTATATAAGCAATCAGCTGCTAACAATGCTTTTCTAAGTGAGCCAATACATCAACATTATTCAGAATCCAGGCTTTATTCAGGCTTCATTGGGAAGAGCAATTACACCAGAGAAAAAAAGTAGAATTTTCTCTCTTGTTAATTAAAGGCTAGTAGTAGATTTTTTTGAGGTTATTATAAGGCTAGTGAGATATTAGCATTAGGTGTTTCCAGAACTGGAAAGAAAAGCCAGGAAAATGTAGATCCATCACTTCTTCATATCTCAATTATCTGGATGTTGGTTTCCAGCCTGCTGGAGCATTATCAACACCAGTTTCTGAACTGTGTCCTGCATGTTAGGCATGTGTCTAAACATGCCTGTTGGGAGATCATTTCACCACATTTCACGCTGCTTTCCAGCCAGAAAGGCACCCATCGTCTTACTTGAGAGGTCACTGGAGAAACCCATCAGGAAAGCAGCCTAGCCCTACCTGACTTCTTTATGCAGGCGTCCCCTGCACATTTTGGGGAGCAAAATGTGTCTTTGTATTTATTCAGTATATGATACAATGGAACACCCTCTGAGGTCCATCGATGCTACTGGACTACAGATAATAACTACAAATCTTCAAACATAACTATCAGTGAGGGTAGCTGCTTGCAAAGAAAAAAAAATAATTTGGAAGTATGTTTGTAAATATTTTGCGCTGTGCTTTTGCATGCATTCATCAGAAAACAAATTGGTAGTGCTGACAGTCAAAACACAAAGCAATTAAAAGAATGGATTTTAAGTTGCTACCATACTGCACAAAACTGCAGTGGAACATTCTGAAGTTTTTTTAAAAAATGAACAACAACAAAAAAAGAAAGAGTTAAATGACAGCAATGTGCTCTGAACCAGTGAAACAAGTGGCCAGATAAAGGCACTGGAGGGCTCATGGCAAAACACAGACATAGGGACATTTTGTAGAAGACACATCTGAAAGATATGCTGAAAGACTTGCTAGAATGTCCACCTTAAGAGATACCTATTTAGTAACGGAAGACAGCTTCAGGCAAAAAACCCCAAGTAGCTGATAGTATGTGGCCATGAAGAGATCTCAACAAACAGGTTAAAAGTGCACAGCTTTAAATTGCAAAGCCCTGGGGTCCCTGGGATCAGCAAAGCCATGCAGGACCAACTCAGATGAAATCAGTTGACTGGCTTTTGTACAAATTATTAGTCTGGAAGATGAAGCACACAATAGCACGCGCTACTGCGGAGCGGCTTTGCAAAGTTGACTCATCACTACAACTGGCTTCCGCACTTACTTTTTACATTATTACATTTTGTCCCTTTGCTAAAATTAAAAACCAAACTCCCATTTCCAGAGTTGACCAGGCTGCTGTGCTTAAATGACATCCATTAATTTCAGGATTCCAGCCTGCAGAAGACTCTACAAAAGACCCTGTTTCAACTTTCCAATTTTCATAAGGAAACCAAGAATTTTATCCTTACATTTTCCTGTATTGAAATGAGTTGGCAGAAAGTGTAACTTTTAAAGTAACCTAACATTACATCAAGTAAAAATCCTAAAAAATTCCCTGCATTCCTTCCTTGAAAGAAAGTATTGCTACATTTAAAATGTTACAATTTCTCCAACAGTCCATCTCTAATGTGAAAATTAATGTGCCCTGCCTCAGAACCTCTGCAGTAATACTGAATGCATTAAAAACTGCTGCTTCTATTTGATACTGATTAGTTGGCTTGTAAAGTATAAAACAGCCATCAACAATTGCATTTTATTGATATTTTAATTGCATTTTGCATAACAAAATTAGTTTCCAAATTATTATCTAGTTGACAAACATTTTAGATAATTATAAGATTTGAAAAATCTTTCATATGAGGATAGGAAAAAGCAAAGGAAGGACTTCAAAACTGTGCAGTTTTGTGAAAGCTGCCAGAACCAGTCATGTGGCAATACCGACGATTGAGTCTAAAAGCCCCATCAAACCATGCACCAAAGCATCACAACAGCTAAAATAACCACACAAATCTCTGCTTTTTATCACAATGATTTAAGAAAAATGATATTTCGGCTAAAAATGATAGCCTTTATAGTTTTTCAAGAAGAAATGAAAGAAATATTCTAACCACTTAATCTTAATAATCTACAATTATTTCTATTCATCTTGCACTATCTTTGATACAAAGAAATTGGGAAAAATATTTTAAGAATAACAAGAATTTTGCATCTTCAAATACTTATTCTTTGCAAATAAATAATAAAAGAACTACAGCATGAAACTGTGTGGACCTAGGGTCTCTGAGTCTTCTTTAATTTGTTGGAATTAGTACTAATATTTAGACTGAAAAAATAAATTTTACAGAGGCATTCACAGTTTTTATTTTGACTTATCTTGACTTATTTTGACCAATTTTTACAGCCTGCACTCCTGTGACCTACATGTATTCCACCAGAGAAGCTCCAACCTCACGGATTATTTCCTTGATGCAAGGGGCAGCAGACCCCAAAGGGTGGCAGCTCTTTGGTCAAGCAGGCACCAGTACAAAGGCCAAATGGTGCTCATCTCCTCTCCTGGGCAGGGGATTTCCAGCACCAGCCAGCACGGCTGAGCCAAGCCCTTCTAGCATTTGGGCAGCACTGACACCGAGGTCTTGCTGCATTTCAACTCATCTTGGTAGAAAATCCAGCTTCTTGCTTCATGTAAGAAGACAACACTGTGACAAGGGAAATCATATATTATTATGCTAGCTGCCTCATTGTTTATATAGATTTATGTCTAGACTGGCAGCTTCATATGAGTGCTCTGGAGATACAAGCCACAGTTAAGAGTCAACCCAGTCTCTAGGAAAGCTACAGGGGCTTCTGTTCAGCTCTAACATTAAACGAGACCCAGCACTGCATATTAGCAGCAAGCACCAACTGGCTGGGACTGAAGTTCTTTACCATATCTCGTCAACAAGCCCTTTGGTTAAATGGCACATCATTACATCATTGCCTTTAAAATGAAGGAAAAATAAACAGGGGTAAAAAAAAAAGATTAAAAAAAAAGGATTAATTCTTTTCTAACTACTTTAAAAAGAAACCTTCATGCCAGCATGAAGATTTTGGAAAAGTGCTGGGAACTATTTTCCAGTTTTTAAATGAATGAGCCAACTGAATAGCTAAGTAACATGAAGATCTAGGTGAGGGGAGCTCAGCAAAGAACCAGCAGAAGATACGCCTGTTTCATGCTGCCTCTGAGGCGGTATTGAAGGAACCCACATTTCCTACATGTGGGCTGCTGAGCATGCTTCTCTCATCATTGTATTTTGTCCAGCATCCAGAGGCACAGCAACAAACTCTAACCATTGGTGCTGCTAAGGTGGGCCATGCCACATGCTCACGTTTATGTGAGCACAGACCGAGGTGCTAAGGCACTGCACACACCCTTAGTTGAGCTTTGTCCACTTCATTGGCAAAAAGATGCCACGCATTTGACTGTTTTATCTGCATACTATGCTGATGGTTGATGTATCCTAGCTTAACTGCCCCAACACTGACCATCTAGTGTTGCTACCGAACTGGAACGTAACGCACAGTTGGTCAAGGACTTGGCCAGGCCCTGTCCAACCCGACACCAAAAACCTTCCTTTAGGGCCCTTAAGCATATTCCTCTTCTGGGCTCTCAAGGTCTCCAATGCTCTGCTGCTGAGCACGGGTTTCAGCCTGAGCAGCACGGATGCCCACTAAACTTACAGAATGGCTTTGGGCTTGAGCTCAGGCTCAGGATGGCACTCAAACATAAACCACACCAGACTTCAGAGACATAAATGAACTCTCCAGCAGTATGTGGAGAAGCAATCAATCTGAACGTTCAGCAGCCGTTCACAGAATCAAATATCCAGAAAGGGTTTGAAGTACAACATCTGAGAAGATTTTGTAAATGAGGAGAGCACAACATCTATTTGCAAATGCCAGTAAATCATTCCCATCCCTTTGATTACATCAGATACTCTAGGAATGTTTCAAGTCTGATGCTCACAGAAGTGGATCTACATTTTATGAGAACAAGAGAAATAATCTGTCTTATTTTTTTCTGTGTTGTACCAAATAATTTTAAAATGGCATAGCGCTTTTTCATGCTTAATCCTATCCAAATTTTCTTACGCTTTGATTTATTTTAGTAAAAGCAGTTCTGTGATAATACCGTGGTTTTTGGTTTGTGGTTGTTTCTTTTCTTTCTTTTTTTTTTTCCCCTTTTATAAATCGAGTTGTAATGTACTCATTTACTTCAGAACCTCACAAAGTGAATTACTAAACAAATTAAATGTCTCACTCTCGGTATCCGATGTGCTTTAGAGCTGTCCATGGTATGGCATTACCTGAAGTGACCTGCTTGAGAGATAACTCCTCATTAGCTGGTTATGAGGGAGAACAGCCTCCCCACAGAGTAAGAACAGCAAAGTCTTTGGAGGGTTTGCCTTTTTGTTTGATGATTCAATTTGCACTATACTCATCCATGAGACACACTGAATGCCCTATAGTTCAGAGTGCCACGTGAAATTGTTCACAGGTGCAGTCTAATAACTGACTTAAATACTTTCTTGGGATATTCTGGAATAATATGTCTGACTTCTTCAGGTACACGGAAGGAACAGCAGATTACATAAAAAGAGTATATAGCTCCTTCACTGCCCAGAAATGCCCCCAAAAAGCCCAGGGAATTGTCTGACAAGAAACTACGTGGTACTAGTCTATTTTGTAAGACAGGGAACTAACACTCACATTCAGATGCCTGTTTTCTGTTTGATTCCACATGCTTTGTGTTTACTACTAACACTCTCTTCAAGAAATATCATAAGGCACAGAGATAAGGAGGTGCTCAGGCCACCCGGATTTGGATTAGACAATAAATGTAACAGAGAAACTCTAAATCCGGTAAGACACAGGACACCCACCATACTGGGCTCAGGCTGTGAGCCTGCTTCTCAGCAGCAGAATTCAAATCGCGAGTGAAAATGTTAACTGCTCTCCCAGCTCTCCTCCCTTGTTCATCCCTCGAAGTAACAGGAAAGCAGGGTTGGTATGAAGGGCAATCCAGAGCCTGACAGCCAGGATATTCTCCCACCTGGTACTACTGAGGAACCTCATTACAGGATCCCAAGAACATAAGCAACTGAGCTTCATGTTGCATGAATCCAATGGACCCTCTTTCCAAGGAGGAGTAAACCTGTTGCAGCAGCGTAGCAGAATGACTACAGAGGCATATTGCAACATGTTTTAGAGACCACAGTAGCTGACAGTCCGCTATGGAAAGCATCGCAGATTACTGGACACCAAGGCTATACGTGAACAGGCACACCCCCATCTATCAAACAGATTCACAGATCAGTAGCCAAAGACAGGAGTCCTAAGCACATCAGGACACCTTAAGGCCAAAGGCAGGCATAGAGCAGCAGTTGAGAGACAAGAGCTGAGTGACCATGGTGCTCAGGGAGCTGCAAGTATCAACCATAACTGACTGCTGCTGCTAAGGGACACACAACCAACACACAGACAAAACCACAATGAGCAAGTTTACAAAAATCCTAGCCATCAAGTGGGTCAGTGCTAAGAAAAACTACCAAAAAACCCTTCAAAAACCCAAACCAAACCAAACAGGGAAGCTGGTGTAACCAAAGCTGTGCAGTTCGGTGGTACACGCTTGTGGGTAGGCTAAATGACAACTGCATGTCAAGACCTGTTCTCCATTATTACCTACTCTGTTGTAAAGGATCTTTACTCACAGACAGGGAGGGTGCCAGGTCTGGATGATGAGGGGTTAGCACTGCACGGCACCTGGCAACATAGATACAATTAGAAAGGACAAATAAGAAAAATCCAAAAGAAAAAAAATACAGTTCTAGCACTGAGAAAATCCTTCACCAAATTTGAGAATACAGACGAGAAGCTGGACACTTCCTCAAAAGCCAGCATACTGGAAGGACAACAAAGCCACAGAGGATACAGTGGTCCAGCAGCAGACTAAGCCTTTGCAATCCCTTGCAATAGAATCCTCTGGGTAAAGCAACCAAGCAAATATTAGGGAAAAGAAAACAACTGTGCTTGTATTTAAAACAAAGAGGTTACAACCAGAGTGGAATTTGGAGGGAGCAGCCCAGTAGCAGAGTTTGGAACAGGCACCATGAAGTCCATCTGCTGCCATTAGGTTTGACAGCTAGCTGCTGTTGACTAATTTACAAAAAACTTTCATCATTAAGTAGCTAGTTCAGATTTAGATACACGCAGTCCTCTCAGTTTATCACCTAGTGTGAAGTCTGCAGACTAGCAGACACAAACAGAAATATTGTGTTCCCTACAGTTCACAAAATTAAATGCCCTTCAGTTCCAGGCTTTAATCTACAGTCTCTTTTCCAGGTGGTGGCAAGGCACAGATCCAGGGTACAGTATGGTTTGCACCAGATGTTGGCACTCATGCAAGCCTAATTTTGGCAAGCAGGGGAAGAGGCAGGACATGAGATGCTGTAGCAGCCATTCTGGTGTTGGCTTGGTGCCTTGAGACATTTCACATGTGTGTCAGACCTAGATATTTCTCCCAGTTATTATATATTCTGTAAAGCAAAGCAAGTGTTCAGCTGTAAAGGTATGGTCAAGTAACATTTACACAATTAAATGAGTGCAGCTGAAATATGCAGAAATGCTTGAATTTGCACAGAGTCTGAAACTGTACCTCTGCGTACCTCCACATCACGCACTTCAGCCAGCATTCACTCAGATGGGCAGCGATCTAGATGACAACGATGATATTTTAATTACAATTATTTATAGTTTTGGCTTCTATTCAGTGCAGTGTTGAGTCAAGGTAAAACTTGAACATTTGTACAACAAAATTAAGTAGTTCTATGAACTCCAACTCGCTGGCCTACCAAAAACCCCACGAAACAAAGCTCAAGTACTGCCGATGTTTGAATTAGCAGCATCATGCAAAAGCAGCTACAGATTACAAGCTGAAGTGAGCAAATTCAATTGCTAAGCATAGATCATGTGCTGGTTTATTATTTGGCTATTCTCTCGAGCAGTCTGGATTGAATAGAGCAACTTCAATTCAGCAGCTGCTGACACGAAGCCAAGTAGTATTCCACTGCTTACAAAAGCATGTGAAAAAGCAAGAATCATAAAATGAAGACCTGAACCAATATTTCTCTGACTCAGAGCTGAGAGCATGGAGGGTATGAAATGAAGGACTACCTGCTACGCATGAAAGGGACAGGGAATTAAATAAAGGCATTTTATCAACACATGGCAAGGTCAGTTGACGAGGCATGCCTGAAGCCTGGGTAAACATCCAGGTGGTATGGTAACCAGTCAGGAGGACATCAGTTGCTGGTGTCTCACATTCTGGTAGTATAATCCTCACTGAAGCTTTGTTAAGGCTCATTGGTAGATACGCCTCATAACTCTAATTTTAATAGGATTATGCAGGGATTGGCTCTCTAGAAAAAATGTGGAAGGAGATTAGGATACTTCCGAGAGAAATCCTCACCTAATGTATCCTAGTCAGAGGAACAGACACATACCCTCTTTACAAACATGATAAAAGGCCTTATCCTGGGAATGATATGACAGTGATCCAGGAACAAAGACAAATCTTTTCATATTATTGGGTGTGCCTTGCATTTTAATCATTTGATAGGGAAAGAGCCAGGGGTCTGTAGACAAGAGGAGGCATGGAGCAGGGTGGGCTTTTATTCAGTTCACCAGTCATGGTTTAGCTACCCGAGATGAAAAAAAGCTTTAAATAAGAGATCACGTAATGTTACTACCAGTTCTATTCCTAGGTGTATCAGAATATAGCCTCAAATTAACTCTGTAATATGGCTCCGTTTTTACCCTGGTCTAATTTGCAGCAGAAACTTGTATCATTTGCTTTGTAACCAGGGAAACTGACTGCTAGAAAAGTGGTGTGGTTTAGGATTAATATTTGCTGTTGTCAACAAGACAAACATAAAAATACTTAATACTGGAATAGTGTGCACCAGTTGACAGTGGCTGATACCTTTTTCTTTGGAAAAGAAAACAACCCAGAATTCAAGTACCTGTTTGGAGGTTACTGAGATGATGATATTAATGCTTTAGCTAAGAGCCACCCATAAGCAAATGTTGTACAAGCAAAGACACATGACTTTACAGAAGACCTTAAAAGCCACCGATACCAAAAATTGCAGTGTTTTATATGCAGTGAGCATTACTGTTGGTTGCTCAAGTTAAAGTATCTTAGCTAAAAATTCTAAGAATAAATTTGTGTACAACAAATCATTGTTTATCCAGCATATTGGGTATTTATTAACAGGTCTTTGTGCATTCAGCTGTCTTTTTCCTAAGATTTTTACCTTAAGGGAACCTAAGGAATCACTTGAAGTAGAGTTTTGCCTGCAGAAATTCTACTAATGGTGTTCCTCATAGGAGCAATTTCAAATGATGTGGTGGTGGCAGGTTGAGAGCAGCATACGTTCTTTTCATAACTTCGCCTGTTTATTCACTGTTGTTGACTTCTCTCTGGAAGGCACCCTAACACCTTGTATATACTTCTGCTTTCCATACAATACAGTGAACCAGATGACCCAAAACGGCTGACCTGAACAGTTTCGCTCAGTGGAGGGAATGAAGGCGCATCTGCTGAACTGGTGAGAGAGTCAGAAAAGTCAGAAACTTAAAGGCAGTGCTCTAATAACTTCTAAGTAAACAATGCAAACCTATGGATATTTTAAATCCTAGCTTGAATGCCTGTGAAGATAAACTTGATTTTCCACCTAGGCTTATCAAGACCATTTCAGGGATGTAGTCACCACTTTTTAGTAACAAATATTAGGAAAGCAAAGATTTTTAAAGGAGACTGAGGGATTTAGGAACCCTCTATATTTGGCTATTAGGTCATCAAGAACATTTAAGACCACTAATGTTTGTAGCTGAATTAAAGTCATATTTGTTAACCTTGTTTCTGCTTTATGCTTGCAAACTGTAAGCATATTAAACAAAATCAAGTTTCGAAACTAACATCAATAATCTGCACTGTTTTTTTTTTTAACAATGTGTTAAAAAGGAGTCTATGAAGCACAGAGTTCCATTAAAATGTTTAGTACCTCTCTATAAACAAGAAAGACAAAAAAACCCCCATATAATTTCAGCCTCTGTAGAGAAAACAGTGAGAAACAACAAAATCCATGCCTGTGCGCTGGGTATAGGAGAACATCTGTACATGTGTGTGTAAACACACACTGTGAAATACCAACTTGATTTTATTAGAAGGATCTCTGTACTAGCAAATTATTTCTACCAGTGTAAATTACAGAAGTCTTTGATCTGTGGTTCCAGGCAAAGGGGAAACAAATTAACTGCCTACACAGGCATTCTCCACGCACTGTTCTATGCTTTCCACAAATGCCACAACAAAGTCAGTCATTTCAAAAGGGAATATACACAGGTTGCAGGAGGAGGAACTATGAAGAGCACTCCTCAGAAAGCAGTTTATGAACATATGACTTGAGCGGTGCTTGCAGCCTACCCAAAAGCAACAGACACCTCCCGTGTGATTCATTTCCATATGAATCTGGCAAGAACTGCCTCACCATATCCTCTATATGTCAATTCTCTCAGGTGAAAAATCCAAGCCTTCTCTTGGTTGTCTTTACTGAACTGATAGTCATGTTTAGAGCTGTTAATTCTTACGTTCACAAGGTCAAATTTCTTTAAAAATACGAATATGGCCACAGTGCTTCAGAACAAAGGGTCCTCTAACCCAAGACCGTATCGATATCAGGCACCAAAAAGCGAATGCTAGGGAAGGATTTCAGAACAAGCTGATCACACTGTATGACTTTCCAAGTGCGTTCACCATTTCCCTATCAATACGTCACCTCATACATAAAAACCTGCTGTGAATATCTGTTCCCTGAAATTCTCTAGCTTCCCCTTGATCCGTATGAAGTTTTAGCACCCCCAAAGCAATGACTTTGCCAGCTACCTTCCTCTGATGGCTGGCATCAATATAGGCATAAAAGAATTTATCCTGACACTGCCAGTGAAAAGGATTGACAAATAGCAGCTCTTCAGCTGCTGAAACAAGAATATGAAAAGAGGTTCATTTAAATAGATTTCTATCACATTCAATTGCAACGCAATCAAGGGTTCTGAAAAATGACTGTTTGAAAATAACAATTAAAAGTGAGGCTCAGCTTTAACTGTCTAAAAAGTACACATTTAACCTAAATTATTATTATTTATGCTGTATCTATAGATAGGAATATATATAGCAAAATTAACTTACTCCAGAAGACAACTCAAATCTACCCTATGATAGGTGGTTTCTGGAAATCCCTAGGAAATTAAGCAGGAGCATTCTGTTCTTACAGCAACCCTTTTACTATCTGCTTCATTCAATGAAAAAAAAACAAACAAACTTGAATACCAAAAATAATTCTGTTTATAAGAAAATACCAACATTGTTTCCTACTAAAACATTCCTTGAAATATTGCTGGAGGAGTCTCAAGGATAAACCACTGCTGCAGGCGAAGGGTGAGGTTTGGACAAACCCCACGTAATTAGTATTTATTTTGTTGTTAAAAGAAATGTCTGACATCAGTGTTTTTCTTTAAAAGAAAGATTATCCTTGGTTACTGAAGCAGAGATTATATCACTAGAAGCCCACTGCTGGAGTAATGTTTATGGCGCCTTCACACTTAAATGGGTTTCCTTGAGTAATGCCACAGAGCAGCTGGTTTTCCAGAGATATGATATAATCTGCTATTTAATTTAGCACCTGAACTTCATGGAACATTCAGAAGAGGCTGCTCAGGTGCAGCTTATCTGGGCTTTCATATCTACATATTTATACACTGCATTGAATTTTCCTACACAGGCTTTTATTTCTTAATTCCTTCCTTCTGCTTGACAAATATTTGCAACTCTTATTACAGCAATTTTGCAACAGGCCACAGTACAGTTGAACGTAAATCATCACACAAAAACAGGATCTGGGTTACTAGTGCTTAATTTTGCTCAGCAGTTAGGCTAATATGTTATAATTCTCAGTACTTTGTGGTTTTTCTTTCATCTTCTAGAACTTGGGCCATGAAAGAAAAGGTCTGAAAATACATCTTCTGTACATAGGGTCATTTCATCAGACAGTGACAAATGTATCGAAGTGTGTAACATACGAATCACCTCAATATGCGGGAGACTCAAGGTCCATTTTGCTTCATTTTTATTCACCGAAAAGACTTTAAGACAAACATGTACCTTAAAAATTGCTTTATGCTTTCTGTCCACTTATATATTTGTGCAACACAATCATTGCCAGGTACATCCTAAAAAACAAATTTGTTGCTTACCACTGAAAAGCACAGTTGGCATGACGGTCTGTGTGTATTCCTATTACAAATATTCTGTTATTAAACACTGTTGACATTGAAAAGAGACAATTTATGAGACAGAAGCAAAGCTACCACCACTAGGAAGCTAAAAAAAAGATTTGTAAGTGATATTCTACCCTTACCACAATAAATAAGTAAACAAAAACTTATGTCTGTATGGAAAAAACCCTACCTATGTTCATCACAGCAGTGGATGGGGTTCAATTCACAGTTCCACAACTTTAAATTAGGGTTTACTTGACTGTAGCCATTGTAATTCTGCTGTCAAGCTGACATGAGACAGGAGTTCAGCTGACCCCTTAAGCAAGTCTGGATCCCTGTGTACTGTTGGCCTGTTTTTCCTCCAATGCTCCGGGGGTCCCATGGAGCAGATTCAGAATGTGCATTTCAGTTAGTTCCCAGGTGCCAAATGGGAGCAAAAGAATCATTGAACCTAGGGTGGACAGGGGGATGTGGCAAATTGTGGGTGAAGACGGCCTCAAGGTCTCCCCTTTCCCCAGAGCAGGTCTTCAGCAGCCATCCCCCATCGGCTAAGCTGGAGAGAAACAACCCGTTCTTCAGTGAAGCGTAGTCCTCTCTGCTTTCATAGCTGCATGAGCCAGACATCTTGCCCATTTGTCATCCTCCAGGCCCTCCCAGCAGCAATGCAGACAGGTGACCTCAGGCCCGCTCCTTCCAGGTTTGGAAGGTTTGGTAATACCAGATGCCTCCTGCACCACTGCAGCTGGACCTCCACACCTCCAACCCGGCCAGTAATGCGCACCAAGATCTACCTCAGCATAAGAGGTTCTTTGAGTATTAAACAGGTTTACAGGATGTTTACTTTTTTGCAGGAATGAATTGTTATATAAATGCAATAAAAATATCATCTCCCTAACCAAGTGCTGAACTTGAACTGACAGACTCTTCAAAGCTTTTCTTGATGGTGCTTTCAGTGCCCAAAGCAGATCAGATTCCTCTTTCTCCCTCATCCTTGGATTCCTCACTTTTGGTCTACTTCCCCAAAAGACTCGCTTACTGCTCCTTCCTGATCCAAAACAGAGCTGCAGAGAGAACTACCCACTCCATCCATGGGCTGGTCCCCTAATTCCACTCCCTTTCCGTGTTGGTGATTTTTATTCTTGAAACTAATGAGTACCTGAAGATAGATTTCTTCACCTCTTTGCCCCAGAAATCATTCCATTTTTAAAATGAAGTCAGACATCCACCTCATCATAATCCATATTTTCTGAGATACTGAGACAGATTTCAGGGAAACGAGAAGACATTTTAGATTACAGAAAAAAAAAGTAGACTGAACTATATTAGGATATTTTCAATATGAAAATTTTTGATATGTAAAGAACTTCAGAAAGCTGAAACACAAGAATACCTGCAAAATAGTATTTTGCTTTAGAACTGTTGATGTCTGTTTTATTTTCATATCCCAGTATAGATCAGGTCTGAAATCTTTCACTTACATGCACATGAGAAATTTTCCCCACAGATACTCATTAGGGATATATTATTTGGCAGTGCAATAATAAAAATTCCTTAGGAGTTATCATGATGACAAAGAAAAAGCACTAAGCTTTGGATAAGGAAATATGTATGTGTAATGATCCTAGTTATATATCATTTAAGTTATATCACCACCTAAGCAGGTACTAAGCAAGCACCACTTTCTATGATTCCACAAAATAGATGTCAGCGTCAGGTTAATTTTTCTACTAATAAGTTTAATGCTAAGTGTCTTTACACTCTTAAAATATATATATTGCATGCAACCTTTGTAGAAATCAAACCTATATGCACAGGAAGCATTCAACTATAATGTCTGTTTATAACACAAAACAAATTAAGTTAAATCTTAAAGGCTACTTAAAATTATGTGAAGTCACTCAAGAAGAACTGTTTTATCTCATAGCATCCAAAAAGTGCTTATTTTTTGGTAAAAAAATTTAAAACCAAGAGTTTTATGAGAAAACTGTGAATTTTGCTTCAAAAAAAATACTTTATGGGAGAGACAATTGAGCAATTAAATCTCCATTTTCAAGCAAATGGTCTCCCTAATGTTCTCTTTTACTGAGCCACGAAAAATGACAGATCCTAACCACAGTGAATCAAAAAAGAGGTAGTCTTGATCACACACACACGACAAGAAAAGAAGCAATCTTATCTTTAATGAGCAGTGGCATTTTTTTTAAGGCATACAAACAGCCATAAACATAAAATATTACTTTCTTTTATTCATCACACCCAACATCATGAAGAATACCAGAGATACATTATATTGCAGCTCTGCTTTCAGGCACTGGAGAAATGAAGCCTTTGAGCAATGCCTATCACATCTGGAAAGGTGGGGCAGGAAGGATTCTTCCCAAACTGAAAATCAGAAAGCCATCTGAAGTTTTAAAACTTAATATCCCAGCTGTAAAAATGTTAAGTAAGATGCTTAGGAATTTACTACATGGAATGTGACTAGTACCTGATTTAGAAATTATTCACATACACCTCTGTGACAATAGTAATGATCCCAGTCCTGTAAAAAGCATGCAGTTATATGGCTTCAGCCTCAAATTGAATAATTCCTTTAGTTAATGAGAACCCCATACTGTTACCTTAGGGAATTGTAAAAGTCAACACTAAACGATCCATTTTATCTGTAATTCTGAAAGTACCAGTCAGGATTAAACTGTAATCATGACTTGTTATTAGATCAGTATATTTCTGACTAATGCTTGGCTGCAGGAGGATTTATCACAAGTTCAGTTACATCTAATGCTTTCCCACTTGGATTGCTCCCTGCAGAGCTAATCGGATCTCAGTGAAAGTTTATGGGAGATTCAGCTACTAAAGTGACAGATGTACAAGTCTCATCTGTCCCTTCTTTCTGACCTGTATTTTCTCCTTCTTTGCTTTTCCTCAAAAGATGATTTTTCTCAGGTTTACTTCTGCACCAGTTTTGATTTGTATTAATTTTCTTTTTGTTGCCCCCTTTTTTTTTTTTTTTCTATCATTACTTCACTTTCTAAGCTAGCTAGCTCGTTGTAGCACAAAGTTGAGGCAGATCGTAGTTACATCATAAACCAGAAGAAAATTCCCTGCTTTTTCAGGTGTCCACATAATTCCCCCAAAGAGATCTCCTTTATAATGAGTCAAAGCAAAGGAATGGAGGTGCACTGGGAGACAGCCATCCTTCCAGGGGCAATGATACACATGCACTCCTACAAAGGCTCAGAAGAGAAACCAGGAGCTGCTGGTTTCTGAATTTATGAACAAAGCAAGCAACTGTCAGAAAACATCTGTGAAAGACCAGACCTTGAAAAATAAGTATCCTTACTGCACCTATATGGTCATCATTGCGTGTTTTGGATGACTACAATTGAATAAATAAATAAGCAGGCAGCTGGGACAATTTTCTCTGATACTGAGATCTGTGTGTTCCTGAATTTTTATAGACTCTGCGCTTTCAAGGAGTCCTGAAAAAATATAGGCATTCAGTTATGAAAGTCTCAGTATTCAAAATACATTTGAAAAATATAGCTACACTTCTGCCTGCTGTAAATCGGCGCCTCTTGGTTGTCTGAAGTTAAGCTATATTTCATCCAGTCCAGGATGAAAATTAATCATGTTACAGACTGTCCCAACTCACTGGCTACCAAAGGCACTACCATCAGTGATCTAGGTCTGAAAAAGTGAATCATTAGGACAGAGTCAGTTTCAGGCCTAATATTAAAGTATCTTATTTCCTGATTCCCAGCAGTACAATGAAGTTACAAGCAGATACCTCAGCATATAAGAATTTATCCTGTTCCTAGTGGGATTAACTTGCTACTGATGCTGTACGTGGAAATACTCACACCCCTCCATGAATCCTTAAATATCCGGGATTAAGTTTTATCAGCTAGGTTTAATAGATGTGGTACCTTCCGACTTCAGTACCAACAGAGAAAGTATATAAAACTATGCAACCGAAAAAGAGGACAACAAAAGCAGCAGGCTGCCAGAAGTAAATCACAGAGCTCATGTTTAAAAGATTATAGATGTGTATTTTTGATTCTGCTTTTTTATAAACATGAAAGAGACTGAAAGAGTTGGTAGGTAGACCATATATGTTGAAATGAGATATTTTTCTAGTAATGTAGTGATAAACACTCCATCTCAGGGTGGGGGGCAGGAATCAAAAAGCAAATGGAATAACCCAGCTGAGGTAGGAAATAACAAAGAATGCTTCTTAAGAAATTGTAATTAAGCAAGACATGCAAAAAGAGAAAGCTAAGGCAAGACCAAACATTTCTAGTAAAACTGTCCAAAAGGTCTAGTATCAAGGAAAATACTTAAAGATACCGATGAGAGAAGTACGCCAGGAATTTAGTGGAAGCATTATAACAAAAAGGGTATAATATCAGGAAAAAACCTAGGTACAACTAAAAGCACAGGTCATACTGACAGAGGATAAAGACAAACAAGAGTTAATGTGTAATACGTGATCTTTACACACCATAAAGATTTTTTCTTCAACATTTGTTTTGTGACTTTTTTTTTTAATTACTCTAACCTATAGGAATCCATAAGGAAGAAGAGCAGTACCTGTTGAAGAGTGTACAGCAAGCACAGTGTACACAAAAACTTCTTGTAGGATTTAACTTTCAAAAGTCATTCTGCAGTAATGAAATATTTAAATACTTTTTTTTGAGAAGAGAAAAAAGCTACTTTCAAAACTAAGAGCTTTAAAAAGGAGAGCTATATAAAATGAGAAATAGTTACAATAAAAATTAAATAAACAGGTAAAAGGATAAAATACAGCAGCATGGCATTCGTTATGAGTTTCATCAGCTTACATTGATGTATAACTCATTTCAGAAATGAATAAAACAAGAACAAAATTGAGATAAACCCCTTAGATTGGAAAATTAAAGAACATTTCAATCATTAAAAATATGCAATGTTAAAATGAAAAAAAAAATTAATTAAAAACATAACCAAATACGGCAGACTGAAAAAGATGTTCAGCAGCAAAGCACAAAATGGCACAAAGCATAAACAGCTGCATCCCCTTTACTTTATACTCGCCATCTCTCACAACACTTCAGAATAAAGAGCTCTCCCAGGTGGGGCTATTCTAAGATCAATGCATAAAAGACAGATTCAAAAATAATGTAAAAGCAGAAAAGCTAAATTAATTTATTGCACTAGTTTTCACTAAGGCATCAGTGAGATTCCTTTATCACAGACTTCAAAGGTACTTTAGTAAAATAGCTGTCTTAAACAGGAGCCATCAGTAGATGCTGTTTAAAATCAAATCAACAAAACTAACAACAAAAAAATCCCCTGGACTACTGCACGGCCTTCATCTTGGGAACCCATATGTGAAACTTCCAAGCAACAACCTACATGACCTAATGAGAAAGAATGGGCACAACTTTTGTAGAAAAAAGTTATTTCTTGCAAATCTCTTGAAGTTTGAAGGAGTGAATAGTCATATTAATGAGTAGATCGCAATAGAATACTTGGAATGTAAAACATTTTTTGAGGAGTTTTATTATGAAAGGCTGTTTAAGTGGACAGTGGATAAAAGAAGGCTTTTTCATACATACATAACAGCCACCAGGGTCAAAATTAATCACAAAATAAAATGTATAAATGAATAGGGTGTTTTCACCAGGCAAGGAGTTCTCCAAGAAACCAAGTTCCTGGGGGGCATCTCCTGAAATAACTTTGAAGGGAGTGAATGTTTCAGTGGTAAAGTTTGCTAATGATAGAAAATTCCTGCAGACAATCAAATCTAAAAAGCTGAGTGTGAAGAGTCACAGAAGGGTCTTATGGTACTTGAACGGTTAATTAACTGGCAGATGAAATTGCTCATCAGTAAATTTGGATTAACAAATATGGGGGAAATTATCATAGGCTAACTCCATATATAGAATGACTGGCTCTAAATTAATTATTTCTTGTGGAAAAGTATTCTTGAAGACGCTGCATGAATCTCTAGATATGCAACCTGAATGCTCAGAAGAAACTGCAAAGATGATATATTTTTTTAGGAAATGAATACAGAACAAAATAGATCACACTGTTAATGCGACCTTATAGGTAAATGCCCATATATCATTTACACTGAACGTAGTCCTACTTACTATGTTCTTCTAGTTGTAATACGTTATTTGAAACATACATCATAGAATGACAATACAAATTATCAAAAGTATGTTCCTAAAAAGCCACAACGTTCCAATTAAATGGATTTTTCAATCTGCTGATGAGATCTCTATAATCATGAATGACCTGGAAAAGCTGAATGAGGTGTGCTTATTTGCCTTTTCTCACAGTACCTAATTCAGTAGTACCTGATTATTAGGAAGCAGACTTAAAAGAAACTAAATAACATTTTCTTCCACACAGAAATGATCTGGGGCACTGCCACCAGCTATCAGGAAAAATTGAAAAATTTAAATGTGCTCAAAAAAAAAAAAAATCAGTGATAGAAATTTATGAAAGTGAGATCCAATTAAACATCATAGCCCAGATGCCATTTCTGGCTCAAGAATTTCTTCAGCTGCTGGTTGCTGAAAGTTGAGAAGCTGTACAAGGCATGATCACTATCAATTTGTTCTTGTTTTGATATATTTTTCATAAGCATTAGCTGGTGGTCAACATCAGAAATGACTGGGGAGCTAGCCCATCCGTTCCTCTGACCCATTAAGGCACTTCTCAACTTTGAGTTACACCAACACCTTTACAGCAACTCACAGATCTGGAAAGGTACAAAGCCTTAAGGGATAAAGTATGATGTTACAGGACGTGATTAGAAAGCTCTTGTGCAGGAAAGAAAACACAAAAACACTCTCACGATCCAAAGACATCAGTCCGATTTTGTTTCGCAACAAAATCAGTTGGCACCTGTGTGCCAAAAATAGACAGCTGTCTATGTGTTACCATCAGTCCATCTGCTGTGCAAGCCATATGTCAGTTGCCTTATTTAGAGCGCTACGGAGAGAGGGGCAGATATCCTGACTTGATTCTAATCGCTGTGAATGTTAAAAACTATTAGAAAACTAAATTTGCCAAGTAATACATTTATTACAATGATCCGCATACTAAGGAGCAGAAATTTGCACAAGAACTGAATCAATTATGCAGTGGTATGGAAACAGTGGCTGTAAAATTCCACATCTGTCAATACAAACAGAACTTCTGAGTTGCTGCCAGTTGCTTCACCCATACAGCTAACCTTTCTACTGTGTCTTTTGCTTTTATCTTAGGCTTCTTCCTTGTTTCTCTCAATCTGTTTTTCCAGGGTTTATAGCCTAAAGCTACTTCAGAAAATTCCTCCACATTTCTAGTCCACTCTTCTTGGAAAGAAAGAATCCAGGTTTTTCCTCGTTAGCCTGAACTATCATGCTATTCAAGCATGTAATATCTTTTATTTTCTTTTCTTCCCTACATTGAATTCCGTGACTGAATTCCCATTTAGATTGGAATTCCTCAAAAAAGGTCACACCTCCCTTATTGTTTCCAAGCTGTGTGTCATATTTTTAAAATTATTAAGAGAACAAATGATTGTTCTTTATAAACCATTTCTGGTTTTTTTTCTTCAAGTCCAAAGCTGCCTACATATCCGAGAAGTTAAAAATCATCCAAAGGTGATATTCTTTTCACAGTACAGATCTGTATTTGCACATGAACTCAAAGCCATCTTTAATCTACCTTTCATTTTTTTAGCTACTTGTTTTGGAAGTAGCAGGCTCTAAACATATTTTTGTCAACAGGTTTTAGGAGCTATTCCAGTAGAAATAAACCCTTAATATCTCAGAACACCTAGCTATTTCTCCGTTTCCTTCTATATCCCTCATCTAGCAATCAAGAAGCAAACTGACACGGTACCTCCACAGCACAACCACCCCCTCCTCACACACGTGTCCTCATCACGTGGGAAATCACGAAGGTGTTAATTCTGTTCGAGTTGTATCCTCTTTTTGTAGAGGAACAGAGCAGAAGAAGCCCTAAAGCCACTGAGACCAGTAACTCAACGTGTCTCCTGCTACAAGCACCCTGACACATAGACCAAGACCTGGATTAGCTGCTTCACCATGGTATCTCTAGATCTAGACTCGTAAGTATTTATGAAGAAGCTTAATGAGCATTGTCTTTTTTATAAATTTATTGTGGCAAGGCAAGTGTCCATGTCAGGAAACCAGGTGTGCAGTAGCAGTGACCGAAATCCCTGCTGACAGCCTCGACAGAAAAGCCGTGATTAGCTCAGGTCCCCCAGGACAGATTAAGGTGTATTAGCAGAACAACATGAAGGAAACTAGTGCTGCTGACTATGACCTTACTGATTTCATGGAGATGGAATTTCAGCTTCGGCATTTTTAAGCAATGGTAAGCAGCCTCACTTCCAAAATAACTGCAATTTTAGAATGGAAGAAGCGAACAGGGTATTCCTCAGCTAATTTTTAATGGGTATTTCCATTTTCCCCCCTTTTTCTTCACAGAATTGCCAACACAGGGGCATTTATGCAATTAACAACTAGAAGCATATCACAGCACAATGAAGATTAAAGGAAAAAAATACAAATGCAGAAACATTAGGCAAAATGCCATGTAGTAGCCTCACCAGTTCTGTTATTATTCAGGAAAGTAAATGGAAGAGTCCCTGAAACTACTATTCTTTTTAGCATATTAGATTTGCATATGTAGTGATCCATATCAGAGTTAAACCACCAAACTCTAGGAGGCTAATTTATCAAATAGAATGTTATAATCAACCATATCAAATGCTCAGATCCTTAGAGACTGTACAATTCTTTTTTTTTAAAAAAGTTATTTATTCATTTTTTTCTCAGACATCCTTAGAAAAAGAAAAAAAAACCAAAACATTTGAACACAATGAAAAAGAGCAAGGCAGAAAATAATGGTCAACACAAGTGTGACATGCTTTTTTTCTACAGTCAGATTCTTCCAGAAGCAAACTACTCCAAGTCCTTTGTTTTAGCCATTATTTTTCATTAGATGAGGCACTGGTGTTATCCAAAAGTTAATAGCAAGAATATGTCTGTGTGACAAAACAAATACAACTTGAATCCTAGAGTGGTTAATTTCAGAAATAGTTTGCAATAGAGTACACGCCAGACATCCACAAATCACAAAGTGGTATAGAAATGTGTTGCTGTGCTCTTCTTTTAATAGAACATAACATCTATTATCTGGCACTGTCTCTAGATCTCCAGATTAGATTTCAGTAAATAAATGAAAGCTTTGGAAGAGCTATAAAAAAACCCATCCCAAGAACAAAACACTGACCCAACATCCCCTCAAGCTAACAACCTGTAGCCTAGTCTGACTAGTGTAGGTAATCACATTGCTGTTGTTTAAATTACCCCTTGACATCAGACATAGGCTAATAGTCCACTTAAATAGTCTCACACCTTGGCAAATTTTTTTTTTTTTTTTTTTTTGTTTTTAGGCACTATGCATGGTTTAAACAGAACTCGGTACCTGAAGTCAGGGTTAAACCACAAGGTTTCTATAAACAGCAGCTCTAAGTCCCATCAATAGCTGTGGACATCAGCTCGAAGACCTGAGGCAATTTTTTGTCCCTATGTTATATCTTCTCCAAAATGGCATTCTCCTTTTGTCTTCTGCACCACAAAGACATAATTTCTAACTCTTACAAACTGAAACTTCTGGGTAGTGATGTGTTTAATGGGTGTTTTCTTCTTCTTGCTCTTACGAGGTAAGTTGTTTCTAACAGCTCCTATTTCTTCGTATGGTGAAGATAACCAGCAATGTCCTCAAGCAGCAATAACTCTGGCTCAGGTGAGATCATTATTGTAGGGATATAATAAAACTTATTATTATATCGCTTTGTTAACTGATTATATATCCTGCCATAAAAAATAAACAACAAAACCAAAACTGCAACAAACAAACAAAAACTAACTCAAAAAACAAACCTCAAACCTCCACAACTCCCAATTTTCATGCATTATCTTTCAAAGCATCATAAAATCCTGCTTTGGCAGCCCAATAACAGTTAAAGAACAGTTGCTCATCACACATGTCAGTGTGCATATATTTGTATATGTAATACGTACATACTGTTTTCAAGCATTACTTCCTTTCTAAAAGACGGTTCTTCCAACAGATTTAAATTGTATCATTTCCTCAACAAAGATTCATGGAAAAACTTCAGTTTACCTTATACTGAAAACAATCGCGCACAAGCCTGCATGCAAATGTAATTTCAGGAAAAAAAGTAGAGAAAAATTAGGGGGAAGTTCTCATTTGTGGGGAAAAAGAGGAAACATTAAAAACTGGAAGGCTGATCTGTGAACTGTTTGAAGTGCCTTAGAAGGTTTCAGAAGTTATCAGCAGAGATATATTAGTGAACAGAGAACAGCTGACCCATTGAAAGATACATGACAGTTATTGTTATCACATAGCTTTTGTTTTATTGTAGAACTCAACTGTCATAAGGATTCTGTTCAGTCCATAGGCAGTAGATGGCCCATATTTGCAAGCAGAGCAGCAATCATCCCAGAAGACTGTTATGGTAAAGCTATGGAACTTACAAAAATGAAAAGCAATTAAATACAAGAAATAACGAGAACTCAGAAAAGCTGAAGGCAGAGAACAGGATGAACGTAGACTTCTGGAGAGAGAAACCATTAGTCTCCATTAGTCCTGAGAATATTTTAGCCAAGAGAGAAAAAAACAACAAAATAAAAGATGTCAAGCTCTTAATTCTGCATGTTTTATTATATCTTGCAGTCATATTAAGTCATGTTTGCCATAAAAATGATTCTGGAAAGAAACCATTGGGATATAGCTTTTTGCAATTCATTCTCAAATAACATCCTGTAATGTATCACATTTTTGGCCTTATGGAGTGACAAATAAGGTCATACATATTTTATATTGTATACCGCTGTATGCATAGGCAGTGCACTGGGCCATTCATAGCTATCTTATAAATTAAAAGTAGTAGAATTTAAAGTTCATTTGTAGAGCTTTTATGAAAGAAGCATCCCTTTTCTGTTGGAAAAAATCAATTTTTATTTTTGTCATCTAGTGTTTCTCATTAGCTTATGATCACACTGCAATACAAGTGCAAGACTTAAGAAAAAAAAAAAAGAAATATCCATTCTCTCATTTATTGTGTGTTATATGAGTTCCGTGATGTCCAAAGGTGCCAGTCAAGATTGAAACCTAATTGTGCCTGGAGCTATAAAAACATGAAATGAGAAAGTATTACTGACAATAACCTCAATAAGAGATTACGTCTGGGGTCTGCTTTGGGGCAGTTGGCAGAACTGAATCTTGAGATTAAATGAGATGAATGTCAGAGACTGGCGCATTAAGACAGCAAACGGCTTCCAGGTACAAGGCATACATAGCCAAGGAATAAAGGACGAAAAAAGGTTTAAGGTGAAAATGGATCAAGCTGTTCTGGGCCTTCATGCTGAAGGGTAAGGAATTGAACCTGGCAATAAGTATACTGTCTAGCAGGACTTACCCAAAAGAAGCCTTTAAAGCAATTTGGAGACAGAGGCATCAACATAGATAAAGAAAATTATTTTATAAGCTGAGTAACATGTATTTCCACAGGATTATAAAGAAATAATAGGGCTAAATATAACCTACCCTGCTTAGACAATAGTTTTGCTTCCATCAAACAAGCTCACTCTCAATATGGCTTTGTATGCATGGCTAGTACCCAGATATGCAGACAAGGTTCAGGTTTTCTACTCTGTTGTAACACACTACCTAGTAATTGGCCACAGAATTTAGATGGCAGTTGGTTAAAAACCTTACTGTCATTCTTTAGAATAGAGAATATGTCATTGGCAGCAGCATCCTTAAGCATCGTGCTTGGCTGGTATCTTTAATTAACAAAGTTAAGTACCTTACAACATTAGTACAGGACCAAATTAGTAAAGAGAATTTAACAGAAGGGAAGTCTGTTATCTAAGATTCTTGAATAATGGAGGGGCAATTACAGCAATTAAAATCCACTGAAACTTTATTGTCACGAGCATACAGTTATTACATTTATGAACATGGATGTGATCATTCAAACCATATGGACAAAAACCTCTACCAAAACTCTATTTAATTGACATTGATTATTCTTATAAGCTCTTTAAACACTTTCTGTAAAATTTACACACCGTTAGTTTTTTCACTGAAGTAGTTTAAAAGAACAAAATCAGAATTTTTTTTTTTTATAAAGTCTTCCTTTGTATTTTAATATTACTCGGTTCCAGATGAATAACAGCCAGCTATATCTTTCATATGTCTGGACATGAAGCCAAAGGAGACAGCAAGGAAAGGAGTTTACATGATATTTGACACTTGTAAGGAAGGATCAGCATTGACCTTAAGCTTCATTATGAAGCCTTACTCAACTCCTATCTGCCTTCCTGTAACACTATAAATCCCCAACTTTTTACACTAAGGCACTTGCCCTCTCAAGGCTGTAAAACTCTATTTAATTGTTAGAGAAGAGGTCAAGCTTTTAAACACCTTCCCTCAGCCGTCCTTTTCCAAATCTGGCTTGCATTGTACACCTCATACGGCAATGGTACAGAACGATCCCAGTTCCCTGCTCCCATCATCCAACCCTATGCAGGCTCTAAAGGGAAGAGCTGCAAGTCGCAGATCAGCGCTTATGCTTTGCATGGGCTGGCCTTGCTCGGCCATCATGGTGCAGTGGGCTTTCCTCCAAAGACAGAATCTGCATAGGGGACTGCTGCTTTACCTGTCATGGAAACTTCGAAGGTGACCTCATGTTTAACCTTAAATATTAGTATAGACTTGCCTTGTGTTCCAGATGGTAAATTTATCTGTTCTACTTGGGTTTCGGTTGCGTGGCAGTGTTTGCTGATGTTTGTAGAAGTGTAACAGGGTGCAGTGCAGAGTTTGCTTCAAAGCCATGCGTCACAAATAGCCAAGAAGCCAACAAAGTTATCACACAGACAGAGAGCAGTGCAGCTGGCTTGCAGGTAGGGGTAGTTTCCTTTTGCCTTTGACCTTAACTACAGGGGGGGGAAAACAGTTTAAAATGGAAGAAAAACACAAGAGCTAGTAAGAGTACAGCTTTTTCTCTGGAAAGTGAGGACAGGAAGGATCTTGAGGTTTGGCTGATAAAAAAATTAAAAAAAAAAAAAAAAAATCACACGGTCCTGTCACGTAATATATCCAGGGGCAAAAGTAATCTCGATACATGTCTGAAGAGGGATAATGAGCAACAACAATCACTGTTTTAATGGTAAATGGTATGTACTGCTCAGACCGTGGAACACTGGCCTTTGTGCCTTTGCTGTGAAACAACTGTTCAGTCAACTAGATAACGTTATAAATTTCATTTTTATTTGCTTGTGGCTAGGAACTTAAAATGAGAACCTATGCATATGAAGCCTGAAATCAAATGTTCAGTCTGCTAGATTTTTGAAGAGGGCAAAAAGAAGGACCTTAAATTCTAAACTCAAAATTCCCTGATGTTGCCTTAAATAGTCTAGCCTTAAAATGCAACTATGCAAAGCCACAAATGCATAAAACAAATTGAAGCCACTGGTGTTCAGTTAACAGAGAATTTGACTTAGTCATGCCTGCTAGGAACATAAATCTATAAGACATAGTCAAAGACAACAATTAATTTAATAAATAATACAATGCTGAATTAAGCATTGGGTTGCTTATTTTTAATTTAAAGAGAAGAATTTTTGAAAAATGCCTCAGCTTACTTTGGATTTGCTTTTTAAGCATAAAGCCCTACAAGCAACAGTAACAACCTCAGCATCTCAGCTCCAGATGGGGGAAAAATAAGTTCTTTTCTGCAGTAAGTGCTGTATGCATAATTATGTCATAAAGAAAAGAATAAAGCTCACCAAGTGTGGGCCTTTCTTAAATTGGATGTTAATAAGAAACTGGTAGTGTAAAACAACAGTGATGTATTGCATAGTATAGAATTACTCAGAAAAGGTGAGTCTGTGGAATAAGGTACACAGCACAGACACAACCCATTAATAAGAGTTGTGGCAGTAATTCCACTAGTTTCACCCGAGCCAAGTCTACTTCATTTCATTGATACCTCTGAGAAAAATGGAAAGAATAGAAGCATGGTCTTTTCTGTTAGTCTTTGACGAGGGGAAGGAAGTAGAAAACCCAAGAGACTCATCATAATGAATGAAGTTTAAAGCAAAAAAGTTTTATGAGGAAGAGTAAACTAACAGAGTTCCTTGAGCATTTCACTCTCAACTTGTTAACCTGGCCAAAGTGATGCACGAGATAGAGACCACAGATTTCTCAAATAAACCTGTGTTTCTACTTATGCCATGTATTCCTTAAAACTATCTCTCCTCCTGAAATACAGATAGAATACTGAAACCTGATCACAGACTTGCCAATTAACAATTGGAATTACAAATCAAATAAATACCATTGAGTCACCCAGTTACCGTCACTGAAAAATCTGCACCTAATCGCTGCTAAATCACGGAAGAAAATAATTTGTTTTATGAACAATACCCAAGGTCTATTATTAAAGAGAAGAACAATCCTGCTGCCCAAACCCCCACCATATAGATACTGGAGCTCAAAACTGGGACATCAGTTGTTACCAGGTGCTGCTATGTCCTAACACAAACTCTATAACCTCGCAGATGTGATTTATCTTGCATACCACTGCAGCTCTGTGTGGATTAGTCAAATGTCAGCAAAGTGCTCTCTGCTGTACCTGTATTAATTAAAGATGGCCAATAGTTTAAAAAGAGAAAGTAACACTTAAACATGCAAACAATCATTAATGATAAAAGGCTATTATTAATTATCTAAAGGTTCAATTAAGTAGTCTACATGCTTCAGCACTGGAAATACAGGAAAAAAATGAACCCTATCATTTTACTCACTGAGATGCTACGTGACCTTTATTGAAATATTTCGGCAATTTGCAAAGTGCTTCTTCCAGTGAAAGCAACTATTTTCACAACTATTGCCATCAAAGTCTGCATGTACAGGTAATTTTCTCTAATGAATTAGTATTTTCTTTGGACATGGTGTAAAAAGAGAACAAGAAGCAGCTAGCAGCAGTATAGAGCAACAAAGCAAAATAAGAAAACATCTGAAACCTTCATGAAAAGGAACAGAATCTAGACTACATCATGAAATATTTACCTAAAGGAGCCACAGAGCGTATTACCAGCTGACATTTACTTAGGCTTAATACTGTCCAATATTACTAGTCAAAGAAAGGAGGAGATTGGTGGGTAAGTCTTGCTCATGTGAATAGTCCCACTTAGATAAAAGCTACTCATCTTACTGAAAAAGAGCGCGGTATGATCTAAGTACATTAACACTCTTCAAGGACTGGTATGTGAAATTTTGCTATACTGAATTATTCCAATGAAATACAAAAAATCTTCCCCTGATGTTCCCAGAGATCATTTACCCTCCACATACCACCACTTACTTATTTACTTTTACCCTCTAATGTCTACACTTTTCAGTTACTTTATGTTACACTAACCTGTTTCATTCATCACTTGCCTGCTCCATGTTGTATGCTCACTGCTAATGTCAGTTTTGAGTCTTGTGTGCTACTAAATGGTCAAAAAGTAGACAGGGAGCCTTATAACTACATGGAATTAACATTCCCGTGAACCTGTCTTAAACAGAGAAGAAATAACATATGCCATTACAAAATTATTTTGGCAAAGTCAGTCATCCAGAATGCCCAATTCCAATTACAAGAGCAGACCACATATTTCAGAAGCAGCATGGCAAAATTAAGAATTATAAGAAGTTGTTCAGAAATGGAAATTTAGGCCGTTGGAAGGCGTACTGATAAGTCAGCTCTTGACACTACCCAAACCCAAATGACTCAAAAAAGACCCCTCTTTTTTTCTCATCCTGACCTAGAGTGAGAAAAGTCTTTAAAAGAAATCTTACAGTGGGTGGTACTTCCCACCCCCAGCTGGTGTCAACAGAAACACCCTGCAAAGCAGACCTGCTACATGCTCTGAGATGTGTCTGTGCCAGGAGGAATCCTGGGCTAGCCCTAACGTTCATTGGCAGAAGTATAGCCTGGGAAGTGCTGCCCACATCTGCCCGCTGCTTAAGAAGCTATGGGTCAGCAGAGGGAAATTTCCTGGTTTATATGAAATGCATTCATTGTTAAGGAGACCATTATATTCTTGCAAGCAAGTCTGGTTTCAGTAAAAGGCAGATAACATATTCCTGCTGCCTGCTTCCTATTCCCCTCCAAGTCTCCTTGCTAAAGCCCACTCCCCAGCCTGGCAGGTGTCCAAAACCACCTTACAAGTGTGAAAAAGAATAGAGAAAACCAGTGTGGCTGGCTTCCTAGTATTAACTTTACTATTATTAGTGATTACGGAGCCATCCGTCTTACAGGCGTGACTATCTGCAAATAACCTTCAATTTCTGAGTTGCACGAATGCACTTGGTTTTATTTATTCCCATACTATCAGAGTTTACATTTTACTGGACTCATCAGTTTGACTTCATTTTAACTGCTTCAGTCACCAGCTACCAGTAGTCTCTTTTCTAGGAGGTCTACCAACCTCCTAGATCCTCGGGGCATGACTAAAGGTCACTGTGAACATAAATTAAGGAAGCCATTGGCAGCAAAACATCCAGACTTCAGTTGTTAGCCACTCTCTTCTGTCTTCTCAAGGTAAACTTGTACTGCTTTTGCAAGGAAAAGGGTTAGTGGCAGTCTGTGGATATCAATCACCCTCTGCTTAGTTCAGCATTTCAAACTTCTCACAATTTTTCTGTAATCCTGGAAGGCAATGCCTGTAAATTTTTCATGGAGCGAGAATCCTAGTAAGTCTATCAAAGTAGCTGGTAGGTCCATTTCAGCAACCCATTAGACCCTTCTCCCCTCTAATAATCCGTTCTGTCCTCAGGCTCTTAAAAATGTCCTCTGAATATATCATTAAGCATAGCAAGCCTTGCCTGAAACATCACAACTTCTCACCATACCGAAACTTTTGATAACTTTCTGTGTTCTCTTGAACATGCAGCCTGAAAACAAAGGAAAAATAGGTGCTTCAAAACAGAGGAGGAAAAAAAACCCAAACCAACATGAGCAAGCCCACCCACTCATGGTCAATCATCATTATGAGCTAGACCCCATCCCCAGAGCAGTCAACGTAAGCACAAGTTCATTCGGCTTCCCCCCCACCCCCCCAGTCCACAAATGGCCTCAGATTTTATATAATGCTGGCCAACTTATGCTCCCTGTATGCTCACAGAATATATAACAGGGGAAAAAAACCTGTTACAGCAGTGAACACTGGCAACAAATATCAGGCTTAAAGACCAGCCCTCCTTCCCCAGGCCTGCCCAGCCCCCCTGCAGAATCCCCCCCCGCAGGCCATGCTCCCCAGCCGGGGTCCCCTGCAGCTGGCTGAGGGCGCTGCCCCCCTGGCCCAGGCCGTGGGCAGAGCCATGGCACAGGGCTGGCCCCAGCACGGAGCCCTGGGAACACCCCGTGTGCCCGGCGCCCCCGGGAGGTGGCTCCATCCACCCCCGCGCTTTGGGCTCGGCCGCCCGGGCAGCTTTGACCCCAGCGCAGAGCTCGCCCGCCCGGCCGGCAGCAGCCGCTGGCACAGGGGGTGCTGGGGGAGACGGGCCAAAGGCTCCGCTGGGCTCCGGGTGGGCAGCACGCGCGGCCTCCCCTCACCCGCTCAGCGGGTCGCCTTGTCGTAGGAGGAGATCGGGTTTGTCAGGCAGGACCTGCCTTTCACCACCCCGCGCTGGCAGGGCCCGATCCCCCAGTTGTCCCATACGTGCTGTGTGGTGGCGCTCCAGATGACCTGCTCCATCACCTTCCCAGCATCAAAGTCAGGCTGACAGGCCTCTAGCTTCGGCATTTTGGCTTAATGGACTTAAGTGTCCTTGTTTTGTACTGCTTTACATTTGTAAAGTAACACACTCTAAAAATTTAACATCAAGTTGTTCTGTCACTGCTTTCCTCCTGTTTCCCTTAAAGAGTTTCGTTTATATAATAAACTTCTAGTTTTTTATATAAAAATTTATATAAATATATATAATATAAATATAAACTTTCATATAAAAAATAATAAAATTTGTATTATTGGTACTTACTAGAACCAATGGCAAGAAAACAAAGTAGATCCATTGTAAGGATAAACTCATATACTCAGCACAGACCAGAATTTCATCATGGGCTGTTTACTTACTACAAATTGCAACTGTTCTCCCTTTTCAGCCTTTTTACTGTATATGAAAAATAAATCTCAAGTGAGAGAAGTGTGGAGGGAAAGTATTTTATGCTTTCTTACAGATGCTATTAAACCAGAGCGGACCTTCCAAAAGCAAGAACAGTATTTCCAGGTGCTTAAAGAAAAGTCAGCAATTTTGAGGGGGTATTTTAGTGCATTTCAGAACTGACATTTCTAATCACAGCAAGTTAAAATTTCTCAGTTGCTCACAGAATCCAACACTTGTACAGGTCTGTGATCAGAATATTACCCTATAAAACCAAGTACCAAATATACATAAATGACCTTTTTCAAAGGGATCAAGAATTATTCAAATACTGTGAACAGCAATTCCATATAATGTAACCATAGAATTATTTAGGTTGGAAAAGACCTTTAAGATCATTAAATCCAACCGTAAAACTAACCCTGCCACATCTGTTTCTTCCAATTCATAAGCAGAGAAAAGAAGAGGAAAACTCATTAACATTGTTGTTATGTTTATGTTTGGCATCATGTACTCATTAGTCTGTATTTTAAAAATAAAAACAGCGGTGCTTCACCGTAAGGAATAAAAACATCTGTACTCAATAGAAACTTGCACAGTTACAAGACAGCGAGATCCTTTGGACTCCACTTGCACGTCTATAAATTAAATAGACTTTACAGGAGTGTAAAACAGAACTTCCTTTTCCCCTTTGTATTCCTGTAGAATAGTAGTTGGTACGCCAGATACATTTGTCACTAGTACAGTAAGAACATAAGGACCAGCAAAAGCTATAAAAATCAAGTTAATAACTTTTTTCCTATGACAGGTCCATCAGATTTGGAATCTATTTCATTCACATTTTAGTGATGATTAAACTTTTTATTCTATTTAATATCTCATGTAATCTGTCAAGAATTTTGTGGACACTAATAACCTATCATTGCAAAGGTGCAGTAATTAAAGGCCTTGTTTTGACAGAATTGTTACAATCCTGGCACCCTGCAACAAAAGTGAGAAAAGCAATTTACTTGCAAACTAGAAGCTAAATACCTTCACGCTGAGACTACAAAATGTACCACTACTTTACTGAGAGGTATAATTTTACGTATTTCTGTAACAGCAACACACAATGCAATTAATTTCTTTTCAGACAGTAGGAGAAGAAAAAAAACCAAGGGTAGTCTTTTCCTGTCTGGACTAAAATGCTGCCATTCAGAGCAAACAGATGCTCTTACACATTTAGTCGTTTATTCATCAGCATTATAGAGCCAGGGCAGAATGCATTAATGCAGACAAAACAAGCAAGACTGCCAGCATTACTATTTTGCTGAATAATTACATATAAAGAAAACAACTTAGATTTCATTTACTTAATCTGCTTTTGGGTAAGAATATGAGCATATTACTATACAGCAAGATTTTGAGAATTCTAATATTAAGTGAGTATACGAACTCCCTGCAGAGGGTCTTGCAAGTTATTAAGGTAACACAGAATAAATGTTTTTTCCATATGAGGAATTCTTGTAACTGCTAGACAGTTAACTCCGAAACAAATTATAATTTCTGAGGTTATATTGTTCTGTCTGTCTGGTAGTAATTTTCTCTATTTTATTTACACTTTAAGGATTTACCTCAGCTCAGCTGTGAGAAGCAAAATGAACAGTATAAGACCTAATGTATTTTGAGCTCTGTCCAAAACTGTAGACTGGAGACCAAAGGATTATCTGAAACTTGGTCACTGAGTTTGTTTTATTTCCAGTCCACAGACAATCCAGCAGATACAACAAAACATAATAAGGAACAAGGCTGAAGAATCACATCAAGATGCAGTCTCATGAAAGATTAAGAGGCTATGAATGAAGACGTGTTGTTTATTAAGGACTTGGGATAATAAATAGAATTATTCACAAACAAAAACAATCCATCAAAAGTGAGCTGAGATTGAAACCGCATTTCAGAGGAGCCCAAATTTTCTGTATAATCCTGATGAATATATCAATATATTCAATTTTTATTACACTCAGAACAGAAAGCTGTAAACTACGCTAGGAGTGGGCTTGTAAAACTGCACCTGTCATTTTTAGGCGCAACCTTATTACAGAATAGGCTTTAGTTAGTAGGTTCACTCACAGACAGATTATATTTCACCTTTTTTGAAGATGATTAAAAACCTAGTTGCAAAATGGAACACAGTGATGCAGTAGCTGCCTGATATGAGCATTGTCTGCGGGTTTAGCCTGGCTATGTGACCCAGGGGCTGCATGGTTAGTGTAGGCACATCCTCTGTGCACCCCTGAGATCAATGTTTTTACCAGGAAAGAAACTATATTCCTCACATAGCATTCACAAAGATAGTACTAGATTTTCATTACACAGTCCCCCCTCTCCGACATCCTTGGTGCATGGCTGCCAAGGGAGATCCATTAAATCAATGCTCTTAAAATAGCAAAAACATAGCAATCTACAAACGATGTCAGTAAGAAAGAATGAGAAACTCCCAGTTAAATGTACACATTCGCACACAGCCTAATGTCTGCTTCTAAGAAACAGACAAATTTTAGTAATCAATATACACTAAGGAAGTTATATACATGTATATTTCCAAGCCTTCTTCATACTGAAACACCAGTTAAAACGTTTGTTCTGTTTTCAATTACTTAAGTGCAGTTTGGTGTACCGGGCTATTTAAAAACTGTAGTCTCATTACTGCAGTAGCCCAAGAAGCAGCTGATATCATTCGCTGATATGCAGTGCACCGAGCCCACGGAAGTCAGATATTTTCTATGCATTGCAGTTAATCTAAGGATGAGGTTAAAATCTACTGTTCCCTCCTCTGTAAAGCACTTCTATCCCTAGTGCCACCCGGGGTTCCAGGGAATGATGATGGGAGAGAGCCACCAGAGTTAAATGATCCTGCAAAGTCCTTCGAGTCTAGGGTTCTGGCTGCTTAAACAGCAAATCTGCAGATGGGAGGCTTCTTGAGACGGTCATAAGGGCAACTCGGACATTTCGGTGAACCTTATACATACCATTTCTCAGCAACTCTTAAGTCCTTCCACTTGAACAACACGGTGCCTGCGAGGATGGTAAAATTAATAAGCCCCAAGAGCTTAATGAATGAGTTCTGGAGGGATACGCTGGCTTCGTGCAAGCCCAGATCCTCCAGCCTGCATTCTTTTTGCTCAAACTTTATTCATTCAAACTCCCAGGGGCAAACTCACAAGAAAAACCTCATCTATCTGTCACACTGCACTTGACAATCCTTGACTTAACCACTTTCTTTGACTTTGGTTGGAAAGCTAATACTGCTTCTCAGAGCAAAGATGGGCATTGGCAACAAAAGAACCAGAGCGCCATACAAGCTGTAACGCACCTGACAGTGAGGTGAACTTTTATTCTCCGAAGTGGAGAATTTGTGAAAGGATAAAACAGAAAGGAAGAAATCCTAAGCTGCAAGAATTCTGTGGCTAGGACAAATACAAATTTTGTTACAAATATAACTTGGATTGGGATAAATTGTCCTCTTAGGCCAATACAGCTTCTGATAGCACCAGGAGAATTTACAACTGCTCCTAGATAAAGTATTGTTCTTAACTTACGGAAAAAAGTACAAGATGTTCAAAACCATTGGTACACCTGCCCCCCAGAAGTGCTATCTTTCCTTGAATTGATGTTTTCCCTTTGTTTCTGCTTATAAGTTGTCCATCAACACAATTTCTACTCATTACTACATCTGCAGCCATCACAACAGGGAGATGGGCTGGTGAACAGAGAATTAACGTAGCAGAAATACTTAGTTAAGACTTCCTGTGAGACAGTGTATTTCACTTTCCCATCAAACATTCTGTATTTGCTTTTTAATTTTTTGCAATACAATTATGTAATTGTATTTGCTAGTGGGAATTTATGCTACTTTGTTATGACACCTTATGGATTTTTTGCATTTTAATGCCAGCAAAAAGAATTATTGATAGCATATGATGCTGATTAAGGATTTGGCAGGTAGGGAAATGCTGAGCCAACTAATCTTACTTTAGCCTAGTGAGGTCTGACACTGTTATTCCTCTCTATGGTTTCATTATCAGCAATAAATTGTTAGGACTGTGTAAATAGTATTTTTCAACAGGGTTTGGGGTCCTTGGTAAATCAGAAGGATTTGAGCTATACAGTTTCATGTTAGTCATTTTTGCCAGTGTGGTATTTGTAAATCTTTGTGATACCTTGGGAAAAAGTCCCATAGTAAGCGAGCTGTATTTTATTTACTTATTTTCAGTAGTATTGTGCTTGAGAGAAGCATCATCCTTCTGACAAGGCACAAAAGTAGCTTTATTTATAAAGCCCTTCTGTTCTACACAACATCGATAAGATCTTGCCTGAAGTCTTGGGTCAAGACTGGGACAACTCGCTTTAGAAGATGAGGGAATCTATTTAAGAAAATCCACATATTCCAAAAATCAAAATTCTAGCAGAGATGGAACATACACAAGGAAAAACAGTAAAAATCCTTGGTCCAGTATAGACTATAAATGACTCGGGAGACAGCACCAACTATTAAAAGGTTCTCACAAAGAGGAAAGGAATAACCTCTTCTGCATATTCAGCTGAACAACGCCAAAAAAGCGATGGGCACAAATTCATGCAGACACTCGGATTACATGATAAAACAAAGTCTTCCATAAACATAGGTAAAATTTTAAATATTTCACTGAGAAGAGAGATTGACTACACCACTAGAATTTTTGAAAAAAAAAAAAAAACATACTAGAGAAACACAGAGCCATGACTAGTTTATGTACAGCTGAGTACAGACTAGATAGCTTCCCGTCACTTTTTTTTTTTTTTGATTACGATTCAGTAATAGGAACATTTAAATTGAGATTAGTCAGCAAAGATGGTCTTGGGACATGGGCTACTCTTTGCTTCCTTAAACAGTAAGGACCGACGTAGAAATAAGCAAAGATTAGGACAACGATGCTAAAGTGAAGTAACAGCAGTTTAGTGTTTGGTTGTGGGTTGTTTTTTTTTTTTTTTTTGGGGGGGGGGGGTTGTGGTTTTTTTTTTTTAGTGCAAAGCAGATCCTTTCTGTCAGGAATACACCAAACACTTTGCACCAAGAAATTAATTACTAAGTTACTTCTTCAGATTATCTTATCTATTTACTAAACCAAAAAAGACCACAGTAGTCCCCCCAGAACAGAACAAGCTCACTCATAAGCAGAAACAACTAACACTGACTCTGGGCCCTATACACATCCTACATGGCAGTGACAAGTGATGGAACCTTCCTCTCAAGAAGGAGGCCAGAAACTGAAGTTCTTTTCTTCTTCCACCACTCCTGAGACAGGGTAGAAGCAGAAAGGCTCTAACGTCCTTGCTTTGTGGGTTTCACAGCAGCAGATTTCAAAATGAAAATTGATTTTCTAGACAAATGAGTCATAAAATTTTGAAGTCCAGATAGATTTTATCTATTGCATTTCTTAGAAAATCAGTTAGCATACTTAAAGCCATTTGATTATTCAGACGTAATCTATCTTTGGCAAATCTGTGGTCCATTTTCTACTCCTTTTCTTTATCTATGTTTCTTTAATTACAACTTGTCTGGTGCATATCCTTCAACCACAGCAATTATAATAAGGCTATAACTGTTTTCATTATCTCTTGCTTCAAGTATTCTTCAATTCTTAAGTTCTGTTGGAGGTGGACTAATGACACTAAAGTTGTCCAGATCACTATTTTACAGGGCCACACAAGGTTGGTCATGATAAGAATTAGAAATAGAACTGAAGACAAACACGAGGAAATACAGTCGGTAGAGCTTAAAGGGGAATATCTGGCTGCAGTTGAAGACCTTAAGTAACGGATTTGTAAGGCTGTAAATTGTCATTCTTGGGCTTGAAACAGGAAGTAGGAACATCCTAAGAGAATTTGCAAACAATAAGGAGGTAAGAGGTACTACCAATCTTCAAAAGAATTAATACATCAAGCTGTAAAACCCTGAAATACAAATTAAGTTCAAACAGACAATGTGAAAGATCAACTTCTGGGCAAAACCTTAAAGATTCTTTTATAAGCTGGGAACTCATCCATCTGAGGTGACTATGAGAATGACTGTTAGGTAATCAAAAAATTACCAAGAAATGGAAAAGTGGCTGTGAAGACTGAACATAAAGTACTTTCTGTCCTTTTAGAACAGCATGCCCTACCTATTATTTTTATATCACTGGTACTCCTACATGGTACCATATATAGTACACATAGAACTGGAAATAATAGTACAACCCAAGCACGGATGAGATTGCACGTAGAATACTTTTTACAAATAGATAAACTGAACTGAAACAACAGTAAGGGCCTGCTTAGATTGGAAGCGCAGTTGGAAGCCTATATGGGAGCAGAACCTAAAATAGACTGATCCAATTAGTCAAAAATGGAGGATGAGAGGTAGTATCTTTACTTCCTTAAATATATTTCTATCACTACAAATGTAAATAGGTACAGAACATTCATAATAAAAATTATTAAGAAATGAGAATAAGTTCCTTAATTTTTGGTTTAGTCAGATTATGACACAGCCTTCCATCAGAAATAGGTATGGGACACCCTGAGGAAAAGGGCTTTTAAAAAGAAAGGAATTAAAAAGCTAATCTACAAGTATGGCAGTCAGCAGGTAGGAGTAAAAACAAGGGCAGATTTAGCACCAGATTCTTCTGTCCCTCCTGGGAAATGGTAGCCTTAGTGGAATGACCAGATGACCCACTTCAAAGACAAAAAATATGGTACAGCAACGAAACCAGCAGAAAAACCAAAGGAGAAAGGTAAGAAAGTCAATTCAAATACTTTGCATTTATGTAGCAGCTTTTCAGGTCCACACTGAGCAAGAATATGTTGGTAACTCCTAACTTAAGCACATTCCCCCAGTCTAAAAGTCATGTAAGTCAGGCTTCTCACATATTAGTTTAACTGAAGTAACCATCAAGACATTGTGATTCCATAGAATCACAACACAGTTTAAGTTACAGGGGACCATTAAAGGTCATCTAGACCAGGGGTCCTCAAACTTTTTAAGCAGGGGGCCGGCATACAGATGAAGTGGCAGGCAGTCACCTGTGGCTGCTTGGTTCCCCCCACCCCGGGGCGGGGGGGGGGGGGGGGGGGGGGGGGGGGGCGGGGGGCAGGGGGCTCCTGTAAATACCGGGGGCCAGATTGAGGACCCTGGGGGCCCGTATCCAGCCCACGGGCTGTAGTTTGAGGACCCCTGATCTGGACCAACCCCCTTGCAATGAGCAGGGCCATCTTCAAATAGATTAGGTTGCTCAGGGCCCCGTCCAACCTGACCTTGAGTGTTTCAAGGGATGAGGCATTTACCACCTCTCTGGGCAACCTGATCTGCAACGACCTCCCTATTCTCCATGTGCCTTAGTAGAGCTTCTAGGAGTATCTGTTGCATGATCTTCCCAGGAAGAGGTGAGGTTGACAGGTCAGTAGTTCCCAGGGCCCTCCTTTCTACCCTTTTGAAAAGGGGCGCAGTGTTTTCCTTTTTCCCAGTTGCCAGGGACTTCATCTGATTGCCATGACTTCTTAAATAAGATGGAGTGTGGCTTGGCAACTACATCAGCCAATTCCCTCTGGACTCTGCATGCATCTCTGCAGGTCCCATAGCCATATGTCTGTTCAGGTTCCTAGGTGGTCATGAAACTGATCTTGTCTTACAGTAGGAGGGACTTTGCTCCCTCAGTCCCTGCTTTGTGGTCTATCCACTCCAGAGGTATGGGAAGAGAGGTTGCCAGTGAAGACTGAAGCAAAAAATTTGTTGAGAACCTCAGCCTTCTCCTCATCCATAGGTACCAGTTGGCCATTCTTCATCAGGTGGGGTATGCTTTCTTTGACCTTCCTTTTCTGGCTGACATACATGTAGAAGCCCTTCTTACTATTCTTTGCATCACTTGCCAAGTCCAGCTCCATCCACACCTTGGCCTTCCTGATCCCATCCCTACAGATCCAGGTAGCACCCCTATACTGTTGCCAGGATACCTGTGCCTGCTTCTGCTGTCTGTGCATTTCCTTCCTGCCCTTGAGTTCGACCAGCAGGTCTCAATTCAGCCATGCCAGTCTCTTCCCTTTCTTGCCCGATTTCTTACATTTGGGGATTGAGAGCTCTTGTGCTCTATGGAAAGCATCCTTAAATATGTGCCAGCTCTGTTCTGCTTCCTTGCCCCTGAGGGCAGTTTCCCAGAGGGTCCTATTGACCAATTCCTTGAATGGCTGGAGTTTGCTTACCTAAAATTTCAAGTCCTGACTTCACTCTTTGCCTGACCTATATCCCTCAGGAGTGCAAACTCCACCAGTGTGTGATCACTGCAGCCCAGGATGCCTCCAATCTTGACATCACCAATTAGCTCGCTTGCACTGGTGACCATCAGCTCTAGTATTGCATCCCCTCTGGTAGGGCTGTATTACCTGGCTTAAGTATTCAAGCTTTAAAGACTCAAAACTTTTACACACAGCACTACAATGAAATAAATTTTAATTTCACTTAAGTAAGTAGAGATTGACGGCTGAGACTAATTCATTGCATTTTCTCTCCATAAAAATTTCATATCCAAGAGAGGAAGGATAGAAGGATAATGAAACTGCTTAATAACTTGATAAGATTAAGTTTTAAACAACTGGCTAACATATAAGATTGTATTCTCCTGTTCACAGCCTCTAAGATAGATGGAACCTGTGCCTATCAAAACGTGTTGATTAGACGGAGGGAGGAGGAAAACCCTGAAGAAAACACAGGAACACAATGCAGTCTTCTGACCAAGCTAAATATGACGTTTTCTCTGGATGACACGCACATGCTGATGAAAGTGATTAAGAGACTAAGAAGGGACAGTTTAGAGTGACTCTGAACAAAAGCATGCATTAGACATAGCACACTGACAGACTTCAGTTTAAACTGTACAGCAAAAACTCCCTGTGCATCTCAAAATAATCCAGGATAATGCTGGCACAATCTTTTACGAGCTTAGTCCTGTAGCTTTTCTAGTTTTTTTATGTAGTAAACAATTATAATATTGATAATTATATTTCTGTGGTACATGTATTTTAGTACTATGAACGTGTTCTAAGGTACTATGTATCATACTACAACTTTTGGGAAAGATCAACCTGTAATAATAAATGGCATTTGATTTTATTTTCAGAAATCCACTTGTACAAAGCAATTTATACGCTGCCCTTCCCTTGGTGATCCCTCTGCCCCATAGAATAATGCAGACACTTGTGTCAATCTATCCAACTGACAGATTGCACTGAAATGGAGAAGAAATAGAATACATCGTATTTTCTTCAAATGGCTTGGACATTGAAGTTGCCAACACAAATATAATTATAAAGGAAAATTATAAGAAAAATGACTAATGTTAAAGTAGTAAAAACATCATTTGCCAATTCATACTGTTTGTTATGATTTGTGCCTGAATGTGAGTTTGGGACAGAACAGTCCATTATGTATGAGGTTGAGCACACATTTAAATGCTGTTCACAGTAAGGATGAATTCTTCATTTGTTTTAGTGTTGTGCACAATAAGAAACCAGTAACAAATTATTGGACAGAAATCAACATAAATACAACAGCGTTACTGGAAGAATATCAGCTTTTACACAAGCAAAGAAGCCAAACCTTCACCCTGTAAATTTTTCAAGGGCACTTTCAAAGATAAGATTCACAGAGTAGATAGCAATCATCCACATTATGCATTTTGTTGTCAGATTAGTTTTCACCTTGTTTTGTTGGGAAAACAAGTGTAAAAATATTACCATCTTCACTTAATGTTTGCATGGTAGAGTTCAATTATTTTTGTAAAATGAGATTTCATGTTATACATACTTAAAGGTGGCATGCAAGAACGCATCTTCCTAGACAATTCAACATTCTTACTGGAATTGTACTAAATTCACAAATAATTGAGCCTTAGGATAATATTAACTTTATAACATCCATTCCCTGCTCCTAATAAATATGCAGATTTCTCTGTTGATTGAATGAACACATTTAATTTTCAGGTTTTCTCTGTCTAGGAATTGTATGCCCATTGATTCCTCAGTCCATAATTCGGAGAACACTCCATACATGCAGAAACAATGTTGTCTTGCTGATTATAGAATCATACACACTTAATAGGAAAATTCTTTTCAATTTAGCTTATGTGTACAAATACAAGTAATCATTTCAGATATACTAAGTACATATTTCAAAAAAAGCTTTATGTGTGGAAGAAAAATTGTGTTTTCTAATTACAGAAATGTACATAATTTAAGAGATAATTGACCAACAAATGTTGTGTGTAAGTGTTTAACCCAATTATACGTGTCATTTATGAAGTGGAAATATAGCTAAGGTCATCATTTGCAGAGGCAGTATAAATAGTAATTAAGAACGCTTTAGAAATTTGCCTGCTTTACTATCATCTGCCCTTATAGACGTCATAAGAAAACAGGAGAGGACACCAAATCCTGCACAAAACCCAAGCATGAACTTTCCTCTTACATTTCGGGCATTCACCTCTGCAGGCAGCTCCTAACTCTGCCCAGAAAGATTCAACCGCATGACCAGGTCCTCAGGGAACATGTTTCCAAGCAAAAAACAGGAGCCACAAAACAGCTAGTCATCCTTCAGCATTAGGCCAATTGTGTACATAGTGCTAGTGCTGTCACCTTTCCAACAAGAAAGAAACACAAAGTCCTAATAAATCCAGACATTAAGGGAGTCACCGCACTTTGCTTGGTAATATAATAGCTAGGATCAGCCTGCCTTTACACTGCCAGGTAGTTTATTCATCAAAACCAAAACAATCTTAATTTGCAAGCTTCCATTTTCTGGTCTGGGGCACAGCAGGATGTTTAAGCTCTACCGCCTTCAAACCCACTTCCGTGATCAGCAGAAGGAGTATGATATGAAGGGTCTCTGCCTATTTAACTGATGCCTTTTTGAAATACTATAAAATCCATATGGTTATTAGGATGGTCCTGAAATCTTCTATACCTAGAAGACTGTAAGAATTGAATGTTTATGTTAGAACTCTCCTTTAACTGCTGTTGTCAATCTTACTTGGGCTCTCTCAAGGAATACCAATTTGCAGTAAATGGAAAAGCTCAAAGACAGATAAAAGCATATGCGTATCAAAAAAGCCAAATTCAAGTCCAACTTGAACACAACTTGGACTTGGATATCTGACATTGTAGGTGAATATCTTTACCACTAAGTAGTATTGTTTCCATCTTGCTTCTCACCGAAAGCTTTGAAAAGCCTCTGGTTTATCCCACTGTGGTACAGTCACTTCTGATATCTCAGGAAAGCGGAAAACAGTTCCTATACACAGCTTCATAAGATGCCAGATTGAATACTTCACTGCAGCTCTGACTTTGCACATTTTCCCATGCTTAGTAGCTGTGCACATCTGAGCCCCCAGCACTCCTTTAAAGCCAGTGCATCAAGCCCTTCTCAGGGCAATCGAGATGTAGTTAACTTCTGCATAACAGGAAGGTAGTTGAACACAAAACTTTTCACCTTTGTCCTTTCAAAGCTATTACAACTAAATTCTCAGGGAATTCCCTACACTTATAACTGAGTCCACAGCTCTACTGTGTTTTGATGGGGCCCACATACTGCATGGCAGCTATACCTACACGGTGTCCTATAGAGTAAAACCACTTATTGGTACCTAAATGTTACTGTTGCAGTTTTAACTTCCATCATTTATGCTTACATCTTCTAGATGAACAGTTATATATGAACTTGCACCGAAGGGTAAAGAATCATCTACCCTTGGAATTAAAAACAGACAAAATAATAACTCAAGGAAACAGTTGGCTGGGGTGGTGGGCATGGGGAGAAACCACCATGGAAGAACCTAAGCAAAACCATTTGCATCCATGTAACAGAGAAGGAAGTTCAACGGGTAAGTAAGAAACAATGTGTTTATGCAGTATGGGGCTCATCAGACGAAGAACCACCACTGGCATGGCGGCATGAGTTAACTCAATTAGAAATCCTTATTTATCTTTTCTTTTTCTGAGACATGTGAATCCCGCCCTCATGTAACTATTGTTTGCCAATACATATTCCCCTGAGGAAAATGCTTTTTGTGCAAGTCTTTACTTAGATCTGAATACCAATTCAGCCAGAAGATAAAAAGTCTAAGTTTCCCTTTTGAAAAAGTCTGGTAACATTTAAAATGTAATTGCTTTTGCAAACTGACAACTAATTATCCAAAAGCAAAATGCACATTACGCATTTAAATAATGAAATGTCAGTCAGTATAATAGAAGTGCCACTTTACTTTTTGCTTTTGGAAATTACTTTAGTCTTAAAATTAATCTATCTACATATACAAAGGCACACATATTTTGTGATTATGCTTATACGCATAAAATAAAATCTTATTAAACAGTATTATTTCTACCTACAGACGGCTTGCTTATGTCCTCGAAAGACCACTGCTATTTTTAAAGGTACAAATACTGCTATTACTACAAGCGGTTTCAGGCCCACATTTGGTTTTAAGTGCTCTGCGCACTATTTGGCTGCTTGCCAAGGGATTTTCTATCCACTGCAGTTCACTAGAACATACAGATTCTTAACATAGTAAACTAAGTCAGTCAGATACCATTACACAGAAATGAACTACGTTAACATTAGGATTGTGAGGTCTGAAAAAAATGGACCATCATGAAGCTGCAAGAATAACTTCTCTGAAGGCTGTGCTCTGTTTCCCTAACTAATCACAACCAGATTTTACACAAGGAAAGACAAAAGAATACAAAAGTATTACTTTAGACATGAGTTTTTAAACAGTGGAGATGTGGTAAACAAGTGCACAGTTAAGACTGTATTCAGCATTATCTTCCTTAGACACATCATTCCTACTTCTTCACACCAGATTCTTCAACATCTCAGCTCATCTCCGAGGCTCTCTTACACTTGCAACCCCCCCTCACAGATGCTCGATAACGATGCCTTATGGAGGGGAGCATCTACCAGTTACACACCACTTACTCCAGTTACTAAGCACAGCCAGGGGCCCACTGAGACCAGCTGCACAAGACTCCCTCCTCCCTGTCCCTTCAGGGCAGAAAGGCGGCTTCTTACCCCCATATTTCTCTTTACAGACTCACTCCCTGCAGTAGGGCACGGCTATGTAACATGGCCAGGCACAAGACTTAATTTCTCCCACTTCAAATTTGAAAAAAACATATTGAACATGGCCATGCAAATGATGAAACTGAGAATGCAGTCCTGCAATGAGCGTGACATTTGTACTGTGATACAACTGCCCATTTTAGAGAGTGCCAAGTCAGTCACATGTGTAGGAATAAATAAATGTATACTGTAGGTTCACACATACTGCCCAGATATATATATTCAGGTACACGCAGACAGACCTATATTAAACCCAATGAACATTATTTCTGAAACATTTGTGTATATTTTATACCTATATATGTAGATACATTCACCTACACACATGCATATTCTCTCAAGGATGCAGGCACCGGTGAGTAGGTACATATATATATTTACATTAGGACTGAAGTTCTCTGAAAAAAACCCCACAAGACAACAGCTACATTGTCACAGACACAGCAATTTGTGCAGAGAACTACACTGGACTTGACACCCAGCCACACTGAAAATAAAATTATAGAGCAACAGACCAGGATTCAGAGCAAGCAAAAGACTTCCCTCATGAATATTTATGTGGAACTGTTCAACACAAGCAAAAATGATAAGGATGTGCCACTGGTATTCATGCTGTAATACCATATTTTAACAAAACAATTTGGAAGCATGAAATAGAATACACACTGTTTTAATAGATTCCGAAATGGAGTCCTGTTCCAAACACATCCATCCCTTTACCTGTAAGAGTCATTCTGTTTAAGCAGTGGCCCTACTTAGGTGTAGCACTGAAAGTGGGCATAAAAATGTATCTTCCATAATAAATTTGCTATAATAGGGTAACAGTAGTTACTGTGACTGAGGTTACCAAATTGTTTCTCTAAATAGTCACTGCTTGGTCCAAAATTTTCCATTTCCTGTGTCTATCCAGGAATGGTTTCTATTTAATAATTTACCATTATCTGTTCTGTTGCTTGAATAAGATACTTCACTCATTTTGTTGTGATGAGAATAAAAATAAGACTTTCTACATGATAAGAAAAAAGCAGAGATTTTCTGGGCAACACTTTAACCTAAATAACTGAAAGTTTAAAGAGTTTCAATTTGTCACCCTGATAGTCCCTACTGAGAAACAGGCATAGCACTATGGAAAAAGGCCTTGATTTGACTAAATTATGAGCTTTTTGAAATGGTGTGCAGTTTTTGTTAAACTTCCTAGGTAGGCAATGCACCACACAGAACTGTAGCTTTACAGTACACTGTCTAACCCAGACACTCTAATTTAGTCACATATGTCACAGGAAATCCAGTTTCAGAAGTTAAACTCCTTTTACTCCGCTTATTCATTTTTCATTACAATACCTCTTCAGTCAATTAAAAACCAAAAATTATTTTCTCCATCTCCATGTATAGTCAGATGACTAACTTCTTCATTTGGTATATGTAACTAATTTAATAAGACACAAATGAGACTCTGGCCTGATGTGAACTTGCAAAAATAAAAACTAAATCTCCCTTTAATTGTGTAAATTGATACTATGGCTTCACTCGTGAGGTACCCTGCAGATGCAGACACCATCCCTTAATCATCCATATCAAGATATCTGTAAGACTGCGTTGAGGCTCTCTCCCTCCCCTAGGGCCCATGTTTAATTCCAAGAGAAACCAGATGGCACAGCAAGAATTCCGATCACATCTGGTGGAGTAGGTATGGGTGGGTGCATAACTGAGCACCAGAGCTATAACCACACAATGCACAGTTTATAGGTCATAGGTGTAGAAATATCCTTGTGAGAACTTAAGTAACACAAAATTTGGAGTTGCTTTCAACTTTAATATATCCCAATCTGTTTTGGTATGTAAACACACACTCTTCCCCCTTTGATAGCCAAACACAACTGGGCAAGTAAACATTATTGTTTTGTTTCATTAATGGAAAATACAGTTATCTCCAAAAAAACATTTGTGTAAGAAAAATGTAATATGAATAAATATTAATAATGAAGGCTTTAAAACTGTTGTGATGAACGTTTGTGCCTGCAGTATGCAGCAAGGCAAAGGTCTGCTACAGGAAACACAAGAAAGGTAGAAGTATGACCATTTAGTTTGCAAGGCAGGGATTTTTAGTAGGTGATCCTTGAGCGATTCATCAAGCTCTTTTTTATAACACAATATGAGCAAGATCAAGAATGGCTGGATAAACATCCCCTCTCTGCTGCTTCTGTACAGAGAGAGCTAGCTCACAGTTTCAATATGCATGGAGCCAGTCATTATGAAGACACTATGCTTTGATACTAGGTTGATAGCACTGATTATTGAAGTCATTTGAAGGGGAAAGGAAAGAGCAAGAACACTGTCTTACACTATTTCTGTGTGAAAATGGGGAGATGGAGCAGACACGAAGCAGATATTCTCACTGCACTATTTCACCTTCCCACACACATACCCAAGATTCAGGATATGTAATAGTGCTATTTTGGACATGAGCAAGCTGAGAGTAGTTCATACCAGGCTTCTTCAGTAAGCCTATTTTAATTTTTAGTAATACTAAGCAAAGCAATCACAAACAGAAAGAATCATTTTGTGATGACAGCCATGAATTTCTTGCAATTTCCTCTATAACAGTAAGAAAATGGGAAGTATATCCAAATATCATTTCCTTCTGCAGATTTATCATCACTGGATCGTATTTTACTGCTATTATATGAACACTGTATTTAGATACTCGTGCTCAGAGAAAACCTCCTCATTTTGGGCAATTTCCCTTTTTATAACTCTTGAATACCAGCTAATTTCTGCCTCATTACTTTAATATAATTCCTCACTGATGAAAAATTTACAAGGGACACACTTTACAACATCACTGCCTCTTCATGAAAAGCAAATGTAAAAATCATAAGCAAGCAGTACAGTCCAGCAAAAAAGTGACAGGCATTAGAGCCTCAGCCCAGATCTATTTGTTTAAAAAGAATTTTCCCCCTGAAGCCACTGAGGGAGTAAAAGAAATGAAAAAGCAGCTTAGTATATCAGGAAAAAGTTTTAATAAGGAAAAAATGTATTATGAGATTGATTTTGATTTGTTTAATGGAACCACCAGCTCCTCCTAAGGATAAAAGGCCAAGGGTCAGGAAATGTCAAAATTAACCTGACAGAAGGGAATCCAAAGATTAGCTACACCTAACTAGTACTAGTTTCAGACTTGAGAAAAAATTCTGAAGTGGCATCACCACCCCAAAGAAAACCCAAGGTAGACAAATTAACATCTCCACATCCTAACAACCAAGAAGAAATCACTTTTGAACATCATAGTCCTTCCTCATCCACAATATGCAGGTAATCCTCTCCTGCCATTTATACCCCTAACATCCCATACCGAACATCCCTGGCACTAGAAGTCACTTGGAAGGAACCAAAGAACATTCAACTACCTATTTCTCAAAAGACCATTAAGTTTTTATACTCTTGAGGAGCAGCTGTCAGATCCACCTTTCAGTATTTTAACAAACACCTAGATCTTTTCTCCAGGTTCAGCAGCTGCTCACGGCAAGGCTGCTTTCAATCCTGTCAGGGGGGTTGAACTCTTGCCTCTTCCCTAGCAGTAGCCCTGCAAAATTATCTCAGCTGGCAGCCAGTCACTACTACCTAAATTTTTTGTCTCTGCCTTTAAGTAATGGGTTTTGGAAAGGCTTCACAGTATTTCCTGAAATCACTTTCAGAACACGTGGGAAGTACGTGGTCTCTAACTTTGCAGTTAGCCAAGGAATGCGAGAGGTCATCTAATAATGGCATGGTCAACAGCTTCAGCACTACCACCCTGCAACTAACACTTTGGATACTTCTTAGGGCATGAACTGAAGTATTATCATGGCTGAACACTTTTATGGATCAGGGAAACGGAGAGGGAGTAGGAAAACAAGAGATCACAAGTTCCACCCATGCTTTTTGTGACAGTCATTCTCATGGCAGTAAAGCACTAAATATTCAATGCTGGATGAATCTTAGCAAAGGTAAGAACAGAAGTGGGATCTTCAAGTGAGTTTACTCACACTACTGGGAAAGAAATACCCCAGCAGGTTAATTCTACTGACAATAGACAAAAGGAAAAGCAATTGTAGCAGGTTACACTGCCTGTTCAAAAATTCTGCTCACGTGCAGTGAACTTAGAGTTTTTTGGCCCTACTAGCAAGTGCCAACCTCAGAAGTCTGTGTAACAACACGTGGATCCCCTAGTGAACGCCTTCCTAAGATAACCACCACAAAGAAACCGCTCCAGGTCTCGCAACAAAGTGTAATTGCTGAGCTTCCACTAAGTAAAGTGTTCCTTTCCCAGGGCTCCGTCAGCTGCATGCTCCCACAGTTCAGCTGCTGATCTCAGAGCAATAATGAGAGAAAAAGGAAAAAGAGGAGCCAGTAAAATAAGTAATCAAGTCTCTAGTTCACCAACACAAACCGTTGGTAACACTGCATGTATTAAAAGTGGCCAGTAGCTGAGCTGACACCTATGGCCTATGAGAAACAGGCTTTTAATTTGTACATCCTTCTAAATGGCTTTCAGTGTAGACACTGACCCATGGATATAGGGAACAGTAGTGGTGGGTCTTCCTCTTGGAAATACTACTGCTACAGTAAAGCTGCTGAGGCTTCCTGATATAGGCCCATCTTGCTTCTCTTGTACAGAACACGGTCATAGACATAAATGCTGCCATAGGAACAAACAGCATGCCAAGCAGACTCTACTGATCTGAAATGTCTCCAAAATATCTAAACCTCTCGAGTCTTTAAATTTTGGCTGGAAACTCCATGACAGTAAGCTTTCCAGCACTGGCACTCTGGGATCTGGAAAGCAGTCTTCTCTCTTGGTCTTATTAATTGCTCGATTTATACTAATTTCTGTGTGCAGTCCAAAATAAGTCAGATCACTCTATTAACCACAGAATATTTCCCCACTCAGTTACATGTGTTCCATCACAATGAAATAAAACTGTACAGATATATAGCACAAACATATTTTTTTTAGGACTCAAGTTCCCTTTCTTTTTTTTTTTGTTATTATTACTTCTCCATTTTTCTAGGAACCTACTTTATTGTTTTTATTTGAGCAAGAATGTGCTACCACATACATGCCCATCTGTGATAAGTCTTACCACAAAGAAGAAATAACTGAAGAAAAAATATCTGCAGATGTAAATTCCACCAATGAGCCTGCCTTGACACTGGTACGGCAGGGAGTAAAATCTTTCAAACAAAACATGCCGAGAAAGTAGCTAATCCTTCTTCATACTGAAATAAGCTTCCATTAGTAGGCCTGGGCAAACTTTAATAGTCTTGTAATAAAGGAAACTCATTCTGATAGAGAAGTAAAAGTAATTCTGTATTTATACATTAAAAGTCTTGCACTGGTTCCTCAATATTTTCCATTTAGAATTTACTTCTAATCTTCTTGCCCAGCACAGGAGTCATAACAATGATTGAGAATAGACACATTGATAGGTTTCTAAAAGATGCTGAGGAACACTCCCAAGTTCATTTATGAGTTTAATTACTTCCTGAGAAGGATAGCATCAGTTTGCTATGTTCTTATCTAGTTTTTTCCCATTATTATTTTCAATTTGGAGATCAATTACAACAGCAGATATCTCAAGAGTATAGACATTCACAGACATAACAGCCGAAGACTTGACAGTCACAGGAGAATCAAGGTTTTTTTACTGAAACCAGAAAGCATGAATGTCTGCTTTGGGTTTAAAGAAAGATGTTTTTTGAGGCATAAGTAGTAGTGACATTTTGGTTTGGGGTTTTGTTTTTTTAAGTTCACAACTACAGAGAAGATAAGTATACCCCTTTGAAAGCTACCAAAATGATCACACACACTACAGACCAAGTAGCGCAGGATCTGGTTTAATGATCATTTCTGTGGGACCAGTTCCATACACTGGACTAGTGCATCACTTCCAGCGGGGTACCCAGGGAACACAAGTTTTCAGCAAATCTCTATTGTTTGGTTCTAGCAGTACAGAAATTACTGTTATATGTGTCAAAGAGTCCTGGAGAAAGATGACAGAGAAGTTTTACAACAACAGCTTCATTAACGTATGATCGTGCAATATTCATAAGTTTGTTGAAGCATGTTATTATTACCAAAATTTCTGAGAAGGCAAGTCCCAGATATCCACATTTGTCCTTTCCTTATTGGAAGCCTCCACAGTGAAGCTGAGGCATTATCAAAAGCTGTTAGGATATAGGAATCACTGATCTATTAAATCTTTGTAATCTTGACACTGGTACTTATTAAAAGATTAAGCATAAGCAATAACTTTTTAAGCAGTAGCGGTATATAGGGAGAACATATGATCTGGTAAACTAGAGAAAGTCATTTTAACTCCTCCTGAATATCATTAAATAGCTAAGTTAACCATCAATCCCTGACAACAACTCTTTCATTCATTTTGCCAGAAGGGCTGACATCCCACTTCTTGGTGGATTATCAATAAGAATCTTGGCTAAGGAAAAAAAAAAAATATTCCTTCCACATGTTTCTGTAATGTTAAGAACGAGCTGAGTTTTCACACTGAAATAACACATTTTTATCAAATTTCATATAGTTGTGGGTTTTTTTGGGTTTGGTTTTTTTTTTTTTTTTTTACAGTAACAATTTTGAATGCCATGGTAGGAAGATGATTTGATCTGCTCTTAATCAGACTTGCAAAGCTGCAGTAATTTAGCATCATTGACATTTAACTCCTACTTATTATTTTAATAAAATCTTGTAACTTGAGCCTGTTACCTTAGGGCAGAGGCACTTTCACTGAGGAATCTGAGAAACATGGCTCCGTTTCTGAAGCCAACCCTTTGTCCATAACAATGCCAACAGAACAATTTTTGTGAAAACTACAGGACTACAGGGTGAAAAAAGTCACCTTAACTGCATATCCCTTCCAAATTTCCATTTATTACTAAACACCAGTGGATGGGGTTTAGATTGTAGAATTCTACCCTCCAAAGCTCCATATGAGGGCTGTCTTGCCATGTGACAGAAGAGGGAATGTAGCCCAACAGTGCACGATCCCATGAGCAAGCGTGTTCTCCCACAGCATTAGCTGATGCTGCCATGGTCCCCTCACTTGCAACCCACTCTCAGCTATTTAGCTACAAGCAGACTAGTGACCTAGAGCAGAAAGGAGGTCACAGTGGCACTCTGAAGCATGCACGACCTAAACATCGTGCTACAGAAAAAAAACTACAAAAGTACCTTATGAACATACGTGCAAGAGTTGACATGCTTGGCCATACAGTTTCCATTCAAAGCTAGCATAACAATCAACTCTTTTTGAGTAGTATCACTGAGTTATTTCATCTGTTCAGAAGGTGACAAGGTACCTTACGACACTGTGAAGGTTTTGTTATTTTCAGTTTTCCTCCAGATCTCCATCTCCTTACAGGCTGGGACAAAGATGTTCATTTTAAAGACTTACCTGCACAGCAGGTGTTTCACAAGTGCAGATTTAACTACTGGATCCCCCTGCAGTCCCTTTATATTATTCAGGGTGCCAAGTTGAGATGAGATAAGGTTTCCCTAGAGAATAAGACAGCAATTATAAGGGAATCAATATCCTATCACCACCAAAACAAGAAGTTATGTAATATTATGCTTTTTTTTTTTTTAATTGGAATATTTCCCAGGTCATCCAAGGCAATCAAAAAACACACTGGAGTCTCACGCGCTCTCTCAAACACAGACTCTCAGAAGTTTACACAACATTCTTCTCCAGGCAAATGTAGTGCAATAGATGAACCTTTATCTAAAATATTGGGCCAAATTATCTGGTAAATGTATATTTATGCAGTTCACTGTATGCTGCAGAGGTCCAGCTAGAAGGGAGGCAGGATAAAACCAGCATCTCCTTGCAGCCACAGGCATCTCAAAACACCTTCTGATGGCATCAACTGGTATTCCTGCAGGGCTCTGCTACACAACTGCAGAAACACTCCTCACCTCTTTAAAAAGCTCAGTATGTTCTTTTGCTGCAGAAAAGGGAAAATGCATATATTGCCTATTAAGTAGCACAATAAGTCTAGGTCAGCTTTAGCTGTGAGCCAGATTTGGTCTATTGATAGAAAACAACTCCTTACAGTGGACCTTTTTGGGAACACATGCCTTTGGTAGTGGCGAGTGGGGGAACCATAGCAGAATTACATTTTATCATCCTACCTTTCAACCTTAGTAAGTTAGGAGAAGCATCAAAATCTCACACCTGCCCATAGCTTGGCAATTAGCCTTAAGCTTGGCAATGTGGCATTCAGATGGCCATTTTAAGAGGCATCCAGGATCTGGAATATATTTTAGTTGGGGTAAGGACTACTACCGCAACCTAGGCAGTTTTAAACTGCTCGCTGCTCAGAGAGGGGTAGAAACTCACTATAAGGCTCACACCAGGCAGCCAGAGACTTTACCAGTGTTTCAAACCCTAGACAGCTGCAGCTATCCCACTGTGCTGACCAGAGCAAGGCTTAGTATGTCCACAGACCGAAATGTTGTCCTTCAGAATACAACTTCAACTCCAGAGAATTTCTTCCAGATTAAATAAAATTACGTGTCACAAGATGTTCAATACCACTAACTATGGTCCCCAGCAAAGTGTCCTGATTGCACACAGTCCGAGATCTGTACTTAGACACCCACCTATCCATGTTTAGATTCCGCCATCTCTGTGTAGATCTGTAGATCATCCTAGAAATGCATTATGTGCTCATTAGATGTTATCAGAAAGAAAAAAATCCCCCCATAACTCCAAACACGTATTCCCACGTCCCTCCAAATCATGGAATCATTTAGGTTGGAAGAGATCCTTAAAATCATTGAGTCCACATATTTGCTTGTCACTGGTAGAAGGATGCCCCTGCATTACCACTAAACCCAAAATGGAAAGTGCTCATATCAATTTCTCCAGTATATTAAGTGGTAAAAGAAATAAGATATGTTCTTCCATCCCTAAACTTTATTACCTATAGGGAATATAGATTAAAATCATAGATTAAATAAGACCTTCATTAGTTATTTAGCAGAGTCTGATTACTCATTTAGAGACAGGAGTATTTGAATTAGTGCTGGGAACCTTGCCCCATCTGTAGTTAGCTTCTAGTTTGCCCTCTGCCATATATGCATTTTTATTTCCAACCGGACTGTAATTTCTTCAAAGACAGTAAACCTGGTATGTCAAAAACTTGTTCAGCTGAGCAGCTCAGTCTTAGAGTGCTTCCAACATCCCGTAACAACATGCAATATTTTACTTACACACTGATGGTTACAATTTTGTTAAACTTGTGTTCTACCCAAGAACTTACAGAGCATTACCAGGAAAGAATGTTCATTTTGTCTCCACACACAAATGCATGTGATTAGGGACATGGTGGAGCATTTTGACTGATCACAGCAAAGAACTTATGACCATTTTCAGACATAGCTACAAAGAACTCTCAACACTTTTTGTGGTTTTTCTTTGGTTTTGTTTGTTGCATTTTTTATTTTATGTATTTATTTATTTTAAGTTTAAAACCAGCATGCAACGTTCAGTCATTTGAGAAAATCATCTTGGAGTAATTGCCACACCAACACTATTTAGTATGCTCATTTCGCTTTCTTTTCCTGATTGAAATACACATCAAGTAATTACATGCAATTAAATGTATTCTTTCCAAAGCTCTTGCCTTGTTTCCTTTTTCATTTCACTACCATTGCTGCAAATTTCCTTTTACTAATCAACTTGCACTTTTCAAACAATTTTGCACAACTTCTATGCATCGAAAAGGACAATACTAAATTTCACTGCTCTTTCAGAATGAACACCTCTGTCATCGCTCTCTACATCATAAACAAACCAGCCACTAAGCTATGTTCTTACCGATCTGTCAACTGTTTTGTTTATTCTAAACATAACTTGTGTAGGGGACTTTCAAAGACAGGGATCTTTGTAGTCTGCCCTAATGGAGGACTGTTACACAGTCCACATAAATTCTGTGCCTCATCAAGGATCTCATAGTAGTATCTACAAAGCAGAAAGAATGAAATAATCAAAACACAGTTTGAACTGAAGAATTTTTCTCTTTTACTGCATACTAGTGTTCACATGAATCATTAACTACAAAAAGGAACTTCATAAGCTGCAGTGCTATAAAACGATTTGTTCACTTGAGATCGGGCCATAAGGAGAAAAATACATTGCATACTCCAAAAGAATACATCCCATCTCTACTACATCTATATATATAGGTTTTAGGCTCTTTGAGGTAAAGACTACCTTTTGATATGTTCTGTGGTGTACAGCCCAAGTGGGTCTTACAAACTAAGATACATAAATAATATCACAACACAGATAATGAACACACATAAGTCAACACTGACAGATAAAGAATAGGCTCTCCATCCTTTGTCACATCATAGTTGTAGGTATCTTCCTAGACCCAAACATTTTTGGAACACAAATCCTTTCCAGACCCCATTAAATAACATGTTATTGATTTCTCTCTATACTAAAGACACTAGAAACGTGCTGCTGCCTCAGCTAGAGTAGTTATAACTCCCATTTCTAATTTTCAGAGATCACCTGTCCAATTACTGTTGATTAAAACAAAATAGCAGCTGTTACACCAACCACAATACACACAGAGACCAACAGAACTGCAAACAAGCCTTTTCTTTATAGCTTCTTTCAGAAAATATCACATTCACTTCTGTTCCCTTCCACAAACCAGTTGCCACCAAAAAAAATAAGGGGAAACCACAGAGCTAGAAGAAATCCAGTCCTCCGTATACCTCCACAGTCTTAGCACTTCACAACACTGTTCAGTTTTCCTTCAGTACATTGCGGTACAATAACAACATGCTTCAAGACTCAACTCCTGCTTGATGTTTAACAAGCACACCATTCAGACAAATTTGCCTTAACTTCAACAGTCCCAACCCACACCAACCACAACTAAACGTACCTTAGAAACAAGATCACTGTCCCAAAGCCTGCTTCTTTACATAGCAAGTGGATAAACTACTCCATCCAGAGGGCTGCATTACTGCCATGCTTTAAGCTCTACTTGCTTTTCTGCTGAAATGAAAGGGGAGATTGTTACCAGAGGCTGCAACTAGACAGAAGGTGGCATTAGAATCAGCTGGGAGCTCTGGTAGTTAACGCTCCCCACCTGAGAGCTGAAGCTCCTCAGGTGTTTTTCACTTGTTTTGTTGTAAGTCTGATTTTTTCACTGGTCTGAAAAGAGGAATAGTGTTGAGTAATTTTCAGATGAGAAATAGCCACTAGTCCCATGTTATAGAATACCCAAATTCTATTACCTACATGTAAGATGTACCTTTGATTGTACCTTAATTCTGAACCAAAAAAATCTAAACATGAGGATGGCAGCTGGGCCACGGTCCTGAGTTCAGGCTTGGGTCAATGTGAATATCCTCAGGGAAGCCGCTGAAGTTTGGCCACACCTAGTCCACTGAAATGAAGATGGTCTGTTCTTCCATACCCAGGTGTATATGATCCAGAAAATCAACTCTTTCACTGTTTTGTCCCAGGATGATCTTAGCTTGGAGTCAGTCCAGTAATGACAATATAGCTGGTCAAAAACAAGAGTTTATGAAAAAAAAAATACCAATAACATAATAGTTTTGTTCTAGATAAGCTCCTGTGTACTGGCAACTGAATTGAGCTGTGCCTTCTTTTGCACAGATATGCACTAGCAGCATGTATTATTTAGGGTTAGATTTAGCAATCTAATATCATATATAGTTTAGAAAACTATCTGCAGCAGCTGAGATAACGAGATGCTGTGTTTGCCACAAAATAAGGAAAATGGATGATGTTAATAGATTTTAAAAAAAATTCCCCTGTACTACCCTGGCCATTTTAAGGTCAGAATTTCGGTTTGATGAGGGTAAAGTCTTGGACATGAAAGACAAGAGCCAATCTTAATGGCCTGTTTTTTCAAAACCTGAAAAATTAGAAAGAGGTCTATTATCAAAAGTTTCTAGTAACTTCTTTTTTATTCTTCTGTCTGGATCTTCTGCCTATAATTAAAGTTAAAATCAAGGTAAAAGTTAAAGTTTAGGACTTCAGCAGTGGAAATGATGATTAGACACAACAGGCTGAAACACTAGGAAGAAGGCAGGTGTACATTTTAGCACCTCATATTCTGTTTCGTTGTTGATTTTGGTATGTTTAAATTTGGGATATAATAGGGGTAATGGAAAAATTTGGAAAAGATAAAGCTTTTGTCCTGTACACAGTTAATAAATTAGGAAGAGACCTGGTGTTAATACATTGTAGGTTTTTTCTCTTATTCTTCTCTGGGCATCAAAACCTTTATTTTAGTCTAAGTATTGGTTCCCTGCCTGATGTTAAAATCATGGATAGTGTTATGGACAGTGGAAGCTAAAAGTCAAACTAAATAAGAGATGAAATGTGAAAATTCAGCAGAATTAGACAGATTATTGAAGTCAGAAGGCTTCAGTATCTTACTTTCCATTTCAACCTAAAGAATGATGCCCTTGTGATATTTAAGGGGAAAATTAAGGTCAGGGTAACAATTGGAATTTGGAAAAGTAAAATGCCACAAGTCCTCTACATGACTGGAATCTGCTTAGTCCACAAAGCTATCAAGAGAGTGATGTCAGCAGTAATCAATTCCTATTGTTATTGCTTACTGTAAGGATCAATCTCATGAAGTTTCAGGAACCTAAATGCTCAAAAGTCAAGTTTCTGTTTGCCTTCTTCAACATACAAACCTTTAGGGATTATAAATAATGCTTGACTTGTTCCTTTTCCTGAGAGAATTGCATCAAGTTGTAATTCTGCTCAAGGTTAAGGTCTAGAAAACTGGACAGATCTTTAAAGCAAGACTTTGGTTAACTTCTATGTGCTTACACAGTTAGGAAGAAGGATGACATCGGCGCTGGCTGGTACCTTATTGTATTTTATTTTGGGATTGGTCACAAGCTACAGCTGTGGTTAGCATTGAGGCTAGGGTTAGAGCTAGATCAAGGATCAAACCCTCTCCTCTTTCTAGCTGGATTCCAGTGCACCCACAGATCTGGAGGTGGATTTTTTTTCAGAGGATATAACAGCAGTTTCCAGACTTTGGCACACATAAAGGCAGACTACCTTTCTATGCAGACTATGCTGTGGGTGTGCAGCATGTCCTACAGGTCTTTGAGGGCTCTGCTTTGGCTCCTAAAGTCTTTTTACCACAAGTCCAACTGATATATATGGACCTAGCTAAGAGGCTGCATCTCACTGTTGCCTCTGTGATTGCTGCCTCCACCATTACTGCCTCTAATTGCTGCCAGTCTTTGTCTCAGAAAGGGTTTAATTCCGAACAATTACTCTCACCTTTTATTTTGCTTTGAAAATTTATGCCTCTATTTTGCATCTGAAAAAGTAATCAGTAACACCAACGGGCACAGGAAAATGTATTCTTTTTCCCTACAAAGCTATGATACCGTTAAACAGCTTTATGAGGAAAAGTTTAATTTGCTTTTCAGACATCAGGCATTGGCCAGTGTTCAAGGAAGCATATCCATCCAGATGAACAACTGGCTTGTTTCAGTACTGAGCAGCCAAATTAATCCCTGGAGTAACACCAATTAATATTTTTAAGAGATATATGGCAGATATGAATTTAGACCATTGGACGAGGGAAAAGTGGTGTATTTTAAGTATTCTGACAGTACATTTCAGTAGATTATGTTCTACTGAAAGCAAGTATAAATATTTCTGAGATACACAGGTTTTATATTTAACATACATTAAAAAAGTAGTTGTGTCAGACATAGCTCTGTTAAGTGTAAATCTCCTCAAAACAAAATTGCCAAAGTACCTACATTCAGTATTTTTTGTCACCTCATTTGAGGCAGCATATGAACGGATACATGGCAGAAATATCTTTATATATAATTTAGAAAAAAAAGCATCGGGCCTGTCTGCCTTGCTTCAGAAGTATATTTTAGACCACTCACCCACTATCAAAAGCAGTGCAAGATCAAATACTGAAGACTGAATTCTTTATGGAGCCTTTATGGAGATGACTCATGGTTGCCCCTTGGACAATGAAAACCACTGGGAAATCCACATGCTAGAGCTCAGTGTCTCCCATCTGGGGGAAAATGGTCATATTTGGAAAAGGAAATTGCAGTGAAAGAACATGCCGTGAAACAGAGAACGTAATTGTTGCAGAACTTGTATCAAGGTACTATTCCAGCCACTGTAATTTACAGAATCCCTGAGATTGAGCTAGATTACTGTCTGGATTTACTCTTTGGTTGATTTATCCTGAAAAGGATTATCAAATTTTAATATTTTGTCTGTTAAGGATACTTGGCCACAACCTTAATGGCATAAACTCTGGTTTTGTACTTATTGGGGAAGACAATAAGACAATCTCTGCTTTCTATCTCTTGCAATGGTGTAAATCCATTTCAAAAACTGGAGACTGAAATTACATGCCCCAAAGACCACAGAATTTGTGAAGCAGTGAGGCACAGAGAATTTCTGCATCAGACTGACAATCACCCACAATATCTTGGAGTCGTGGGGATAGAAATTTCAGTTGTATTTGCTGTCTGGAAAATATCAATAAAATAGAGAGCTTAGGTAAATATCATTCAGAAGCCAGTTGGCACTAAGTAGGACACCATATACACCCTTAGGATTTCAATGCAAACTCTGACCCTGTCTCCAGGAGGAAGGCATTTGTTTGTTTGATATGAGAGCCTATATATGAGATTCCCAGGCATCAAAATTACAAAGCTTTGATAGTGGCAAGTGGCATATTATACCTGCTTCAATTACCTAGCTTTCATTATTGCTGACTACTGGACCAGAAAATACCATACATGAAGCACCTGCATTATTGAAGTATCAAAAAAATGAAAGATAATAGATATATCTTGCTATAAAATGCTATAAAACACAACACCTAGACCTTTTAGGCATATGCCTCATTTTTAGTTTTAATAAAGAATTTCAGAATTAGTGGTATTGAAGACAGGCAATACATCAAGGAACAACTCCTTCGGAGCACATTTCTGGGCACATCAATGGGAAGTAAGTGATCAGGAACGGTCAGCACGAGTTTACCAAGAGTAAATAATGCCTGACCAACCTGACTGCCCTCTATGATAAAACATCTACCTTTGTAGACAAGCGAAGAGCTTTGGTTGTCATTTAGCTTGACTTTAGGAAGAGTTTTGACAATGTTTGCCACTATGCTCTTGTAGCCCAGCTAGGACACTATGGTCTGCATAGGTCAAGAATTAGGTGGTAAAAAACAAACTGGCTGGGTGGAGAGTTTCAGAGAGTAGCAGTTAATGGTTGTTCTCCACCTGGGTGGAGTAGACTACTTGGCAGGAGTCTATCTGCCAAAGTGGTGCCTCAGGGGACTGTACTGGGACCTCTCCTGTTTAAGATCTTCATTAAAATTCACTCATCTCCTCCAATGACGAGGAAGAGATGATGGAGCCCAGTAAATCTGCAGATGACTATAAATGAGGAACCAGCTGATACTCTCAAGGACAGGGTGGGCATGGCTGCCATTTAGAAAGACCTAGATATGCTGGAGGAATGGGCCAACAAGAACATTATGAAATTCAGCAAGGAGAAATTCAAAGTCCTGCACTGAAAAGAAATAGCACCTTAAAACAGCAAAATAGGTTGGGTACCAACTAGCTAGGGAGCATCTCTGCCAAAAAGGACCTGGGGCTCCATGTAAACAGCAAACGAAGCATGTGCCAGCAAGGTACTCTCGCAGCAAAGCAAGCCAACAAGATCCTTGGCTACATCAACGGAAGCACAACTGGTGGATCAAGGGAAGTGATTATCCCCTTCCACTTGGAACATTTTAGACTGCATCTAGAACACCCTACCCAGTTTTGGGCCTCCCAATTCAGGAAACACATCAACAAACTGAAGAAAATCCAGCAGAGGGCTATGAGGGTATTTAGGAGGTTGAAGCACTGGCCTTATGAAGAAAGACACAGGAGCAGGGCTTTTTCAGCCTGGAGAAGAGCCAGCTTCTGAAGGACTAAACAGCAACTTTCCAATACCTGTGAGGAGGTCCTTAGGAAGACAGAGCCAGGCTGTTTGTTGTGCTGCATGTCAGCAGGATTTAAGAAAACAGTTATCTGTCTCTGATACTAATTCTAGAATATGTGCTTCTGCAGGAAACATGAAAGGAATTAATCTTCAGGTTTTATTGAATGGGTAAGAAACCTTTGCATGACTTTACAATCTGGCATGCATTTCAAAATGCTGTACTCAAAGGATTCCTGACAGAACTCCCACAAGCTGAAGACGTCCCAAGGATTAAGAAATTGGAAACACCTTTTTTTCCTTCCTTGTCCCATAATCTGCAGTGCATAAGGTTTCTCTCTAGGCAAGGATATGATCCATGGTTATTACATATGTCTCACAGTGGTATAAACTACCAATTTTTAGCAAAATAATTGCTCTCCACAGTCCTGTTGTATTTCCTCACTATAATATTTGCAAAAACATGTTTTAGGAATCATTCATCAACACACTTTCTCAGCAGAGGTTTACCCAAATGGTCTGATATCTTATAACTATTTCTGGTTTGGGAGAAAATAAGCTTCAGGATTAGCATGCAAATTATTATTTTCACTTTCAAGTTTGGGTCCTTGCTTGCTCACGTTACACTGTTTTCCAACTGTGAAGGGACACTTCCTTTGCTAGCCACCAAGCTAAGAGAGTTAAGATGTAAATTGTAACATCTGAGAAGAAAGCAGAATAATTTCAAAGCTCGGAGACTCTCTGACCCTTTCTCTAACACCTTGAGTTTGGCAGAAAAAATGTAAGCTTATTTTCAGTGTGTTTGTTAAGCTAGGGTCATGTCTGCTAAGTCTAAAGAACCACTTATCTGAGATCAAGTCACAGTGGAATCAGCACCAGCAGAAGGAAAACACAAGTAAAGACTTTTCATTATTTGGAATTTAACAACAGTTATGCAATAGCAAAAGGAGAGGGCAGGGAAAAACAAATCTAGTGATTTTTACTTATCTTCTACAATTGCAACAAGACCAACTGGGTAAAGTAAATGTTTAAATGGAGGACCATAATAGGCATTAACTCTCTTAGGTTTCACGGTTCTGAAATAAAAGCGGGTTCTTTGATCAGATGTCTGAAATCCACTCTTGGTAGACAGGAAGCACAAAGAGGACTTAAGTGGAACTGTGCATTCACTCTGCAGAGTTGAGGGGGTTTTATCACAGGCCAGCAAATCTTAAAAGATGTCTTTGGACATGCACTGATGTGCATGATGGGGTTTTTTTGTATAATACAATTTGTATAATACTTTCTATATGCTATATGCAAATTATGTCATAATTGGTAGCTACTCTATAACTAATAATAATTCATAATTACAAGGTTGCCTCAATGCAGTACCAGAAACATAAAACAAGGCTGGGGGCAGGGAAAATATTCAGATGATTATAAAGCAAAAGGCTACCTTTTGAAATCTTTTGCTTTCAAAAAACAACAGTTGGTTTTGTTTAGGTTTGTGGGTTTTTTTTATGTTCAAAGACAACAATAGTTTTTCAATCATAACCCTTGGAAGCTTACAAGAAGCTGTGCTATTCTACTCCTGGTTGGAATTTCATAGCTAGTGTGTCTCATTTACGCTAGTAAATAAAAGGGACAAGAATCTATCTGGCACAGTACGTCTCGTGTCTGCATAGTTAATGTGTCTCACCTTCCAAACTAGAAAGATTGCAGCCAAAATACCCGTTGTAGATAGTCCCTAACTCATGCTCATCCTCAGGCTGAGTCTGGGAATTGTCTGGGAGATTCCTCATTGTCACAAGACAAGACCATGCCATGAACTGTGCTTATAACTTAGCAACTGTTGGAAACAGTCCAAGACCATGCCTTGGCACTATTTGGTTATCACTAAGAAGCAGTCGATGAGTTAAGGTTCATAAAGGCACAGTAACAAAAGGAACGTACAACATTTTCTTGAACTTTCTTGAGAAAAAAACTCGCAATAAATATTGTTGCCCCCGTTACCAGGACAGGCCTGTGAACTTCTTACTGAACTGGTGGGTATGGCCTGAAGGGGTCAAAGCTCATATAATCTTATTTTAAACAGAATTATGTTGATATAATTTCAATTATTTGAGAAAAGTTATTCTTAATCTGTTCTGATAATATAAAGAAAATAATCCTACCCAGTTATCTAGCCTTTTATAGAGAACAATATCTAATTTCTTCCCTTGCTGTATTATTCTGATATTCAGTTTTGTCTTTTCCCCTGTTAATATGCCTCTCTCTTATCTGTTCTCATTGGATACGGTGAAAACTGGTTCTCCTTTAATTGATTTCTATCACAACTTCGTTACAGGTATCTAACAAACTCTCCACAATGCCAAGCATATTGTGTTATAAATTTCCAGCTGAGAAACATAAAATATGTTTACAGAGCGTCAGATAGCATCTTCGTTAAGACATTTCTAAGCAACCACTTTGTCACCTACATGACAATAGCAGCAGAAATTCACTCCCTGTGAGATTTCACCAAATCTAGAAAATTCTGCATTTTCAGTCAAGCTGTTGCACATCACGCAACATAGAAGCTGTGCGCAAGGCACCTCTGGGAAGATATCTGCTCACATATTCCAAGCTGCTTTGTCTAAAAATTAGTCTTATAAGTGCCTAAAGAATTCTTGTCCACTGAGCTGATGCAGTTGAACATTTAAGACAATGCAACTCTTATGCCTTCACACTGAACAAACCTTTTACATACCTTTTGTCTGAAACTCCTCCTAGTTAAAACAGCTGCTATCCCACAATTTCACTGTAGGTGTCCCAGGTTTGCACCGGTACAAGTGCAAAAGGGATTTATCTGGCTCTATGGACTAATTTTTTCTCTACAGTCAATGAAATGTGGAACAGTAGATGTTGCTGAAAACTTTAACCTGGAGTATTTCAAAATCTAATTCACTATCTTATTGACAAATTCTTATCTACACTTACAGATAATAATCATTGTTATAGAACCAAGTGCTAAATTGGAGGAACATCTTTAATGGAGAGAACAGTCCAGCTACAAAGGGCAAACCAGCTGCAGACCCATTAAAACAAATGGATTTATGCTCATCTGACAAGTCCAACCCTGCTGCTTCCTCCATTCCTTGCTCCCTGCAGTAGCCGGGACCTGGATCAGCTGACTCCTCCAAACTCAGGTGGACCTTATCAAAACTCTTACAATAATCCGTCAGGCACTTCTAATCATATTAGTGATTTCCTATCATATAATATCAGTAATTATATTATTAGGCTTGGGTTTTTTTCCCAATCTGATATAAAATTACCTCTGCCTATTAATAACTTTTCTGTCATGAGACTTTAATGAAGCAGAATATCAATGAGATGTGATGGGGTGGAAAACTGTTAGTGATATAAAAGATGTTCACATTATAGAATAGACTTGTCATTCTGCACTATTAGAAAAGGTTTTCTTGTAATGAGCAAAGGTCTCTCTCTCCTTTTTCTTCTTTCCCGTGATGCGGGGCAACTGTAAAACTTTATTTACAATTCATATGGAGAATGATTAAATAGCTTTCATTCTCTGTGTGTTGAACAGCACTGCAAATCACAAACGCATTCTCTTGGTAAGAAGAAATTACAGTGATATTGTCTCATCCTCAGCATCATTTGTTACTTTAAAAAACATAAGAAAGTATGTCAAATTGTGGCAGAGACTGTAGTTTTATCTAAAACAAACTTATTAAAGAAGACAGATTTTTTATTAACAAGTCAGAAACCAAATGATTAAACAGTTTTCTCTCTGTCTGAATACCAAATAAAAATCAATGTACATTATACAGCAGTGGCAGCTGAGATTGCAGAAGATCCAAGGACTGCATAAAGACTGTGATTTACTGAAAATATTTCACCAGGGCAACAGCCATAAGATGAAATCTGGTTTGCCCACAGAATACATTCCCTTGCTCTTTTCAATATAAGTTTAGAAAACTTACTTGCATAAACTGAAAAAAAAAAGCAGTAGTCTTGTTGCAAATCCATAACTGTCGAGCTAAAAAGAATTGTCTCTACATCTTGAGCAGGTGCTCTAGAAAGCCTTTATGAAATACCATGTATTGTTGCTCAATGGCAGACAATGTTAACAATTTTTTTGTTGCTGGTTGTGACAATTACAGCAATAGAAAATGTAACTGCAGAATACTGTTTCTATAACTCCTTGCACTACTCAAGAGAAAACATCGTAAAAAGTTTATGTTCACCCAGTGACTCACCCATGGTGATTCACAACACGTCAGCTTCATGTACATCTTCGTGGACAGAGCGTACAGAGTATCTGGGTCTCGCCATCCAAATGATTAAAGGATGATTTTCCTTTAACATTACTATCAAAGGACCGATAACATGAAGTAGCATACATGACACCTAAAGTACTTCAATAAATTGTGCAGGGGTTTTGGTTTCTTATAGCTGATTTTGTCACAAAGCTGCCAAATGGAGAACAGGAATTGATTTTCCCAAAACAAAAAATACAAGTTTTTTTTACATAACTTCACGAGTTAACCTTGTTCTATATTTTCATTCATGGTAGAACTGAAAAAAACAGAAGAACGTGGAGCAGAGATGCTAGAATTCAAAAAGCAAACCACAAAATGGCAAAGACATCAGAGAAATAAAAAGATTCTGGATGATGTATACTAATCACCATGAAATAATTAAATAATAAAAAATCAACATATTATTAGAAGTTATATTCATTCTATTGGTTCAACTTTCATGACATAATTGGAAATTATTTAGCATTATTTTTTAGCGTATTACCTGATCAATATAAAACAGTATCACACAGAGAAACCAGCGCTTTTCTGAGCGGTTTGGGGAAAAGATTCATGCACATCACACAGCTAATGTACTTTCCACTAGGCAGTACTGGTGTTTGTGAGCCTAACAAAAGTAAATCTCAAGAAGCCCTGGATAAAATAATTGTACTGCAGGTGACAATCGAGTAGGAAATATTACGGCTGTAGACAGACATAAAGACAACTATCCTGATTTATAGTATGTAAAATTGTACCGGCTACAATGGAGAACACTTATAATAAGTCAATGCAGTTTATAGGTGATGCAAAGCAGAACAAACACTTGCTAGCTCTAAGTGATTGATTTTATTGAGGTGAAAATGCAAATCCAGAGTGTATGCAAACACTCAAGAAAATGAATTTAAGCTACAATTATTCATAATGCACAAAGATAAAAAGTTTATTAGGTATGCCCCTCACTCTTTCTCAGCTCTTTTCAAACAACATATGCACTGTCTGAAGTCAGGTGAATACTTCCAGGCTGTGTCTGCACTAATCGAGAGAACCAGGTGAGGGATTACCCTCAGGCTTGGGAGTAACCCATCGCAGCATGGTTCGTGTCTGTGCAGCTGAACTGCCTTACTTCCCAAATCAGGGTCATCACATCTAGACTGCATGCTGTGAAAAGGCCCCGGCCAGCGGCTAAGCAGTTTTTGAGACGGTGCTACTTGGTCTAAGCCACCTCTGCTAGGAAACACAGTTTAATCGCATGGATGACTTTGAGCAGTTCCCTTAGCAGTCTGGATGACACCTGGCAGCTCAGTTTGTTGTAAGTCTGTACCAGTCTGTATCACACGTTATAACCAGTAGGAATGGGGACAAAGTAATTTTGGTTTTAAACAGCAAGTGTATTTCAGGGAGCAGGCAGACTTTACAGCTTTTACTTGCCACTAAGATCTAGCTATTTTCCTCAAAGGTTTAGAGGGGTTCTTATGGTGTATCAGTTTATGCTACCCTTTCAGACCTTATAGATAAATTACTGCACAGGTACAATATAATTTCATAAGTGAGCATACCAGGTCTTATCCTGCCATGGCAACCCACAGTAATTTGCAGTGATGGTCATGGAAATTACATTCATATCTTGCAGTGGAAGAACAGGGTTTTGTAATATCAACTGATTGCAGAATTCTTGGTAACTTAGCATATCCTCTCTAATTGTCGAAGGCTGTCATAATTTATTTTATTACAGTGAACAGCTAAATAATTTTAAAAGGTTAGCCCCCTCCTGTAAATTATAGCCATAATTTCTCTAATGCTCCTTTTGTTTCTACGCGTCTCATTCTGTTAATGTCCAGTTAATAAAATCTCATTCTGTGTTTTTAATAGTTACATATACTCTACACAGAGACTAGTCCAAAATGTGGAGAATGTTAATCATAGTGACAAAAAAGTCTGGTATGTTTCTAAAGAAATTTTCAAACAAAAATGTGGAGCCTTGAAGAAATGGGATTATCTGGTGATAATTGTTTGGTTTACGCTATATACATTATCTTTGCTCTGTGAAAGCATAGGAAAAGCAATAGAGGGAAAGGCCAGACATCTGACTCACTCCTAGAAGAATATGTATGAGGAGGACTTTGTTACTTCATCTGATACTTGACTAGATTAGGACTGTCACCAGCTAGAATTTCTCCCAAAGCAGATGACTCATGGAGACGTCATTCACATTTTATTAGATGAATGTTTAATAGTATTTTAGGGTTAGGAATAGCAAAGGATTCATTCTCTTAAACTTTGTCAGAGAACTCCCTTTACAGTCACCGCAGCAATGTAACTGCTTAGACCAAAATGCTTGCACTACCTAGAACATAATTTCAGTGGTTTTATATACAGATAAATAAGAATACAGTTAACAGCAACTACAGATAAGATAAAATAAATTTGAGGACACACAGAAAGTGGATTTATATTGTAATAATTATTAATCCCTATGCATTCCAGGTAAAGCAAAAATCCCCTAAAAACTGCTGAGCAAGTCAAACAAAACAAAAATTCCCAGTCTGAAAAAGACAAGTAGAACATGCACAGGAAAATGAGACTAAGTGAAACACTTAGCAGGAACACACCGCAAGCCAGATGTGTGCAACAAGCTTATACAACGAAGCCAGTATCAGCTGTTACTCAGGATGCCTAGAAGCCATATTAGGGAATTATTAAAAAAAAAATAAATGGGAACAATACGATTTCAGAATTTGGAGAATGTAATAAATGTGTCTGGCTTAAGGACTCTGTGTAGCGATGGGAGAAATGTGAGAGAGGGTGACTGCAGACGTGGAAGGTCCAACTGAACCAAACAACATCTCTTAACAAGTTAAAAGGAATTTTTTTCAGTCTGCCACATTCCAGTGTTCTGTCTCAATACATGAGAAACACTACTGAAGAGGAGAATGTTAGCACAACAGTAATATACACAGCTAAGAGAACTGAATTGTAAAGGGAACTGAAAGAAATTAGTGTACAAAACATGGCTAAGTACTAACTGAAAGATCTGAGAAAATGTGATAAGAATTGATTAAAGCAGACCACCAATCCATAAAATCCTAAACTAGCAAAGAAAAAAAATGTAGTTTAAAATTGACCAAAAACCAAAGTGCAAAATGAGGTCTATTACATTCAAATGTAAGCCAGCTGATCTAAAACTCAAAAAAGTAAAAAAAAGTACTTCAGAAAATACTGATGGGTTTCAGTACATAGTCTCACATGTCCAGAACTGTGTTCTGTGTAGGAAAAAGCCACTGTTGCATATTGACTGAGTGTGCTGCTGCTGTTGGTTGTTTTATTTTTTTCCCTATATGAACATCATAGAGCAGGGAACAAGTCTCTAACTTCTTTTTCCAAATAATTTCAAAATAAAACTACACAATGTCATTTAGTATGTCAGATATGACTGCAGCAGTGTTAGTGGAATGGAAACACGAGGCATGTCTATACCAAAATGGAAGTTCAGGCTTGAGCCCACACTGCCAGCTAACTAGCAATTCAAACTGATTTGCTTTCCACATGTTCTGTAATTGGAATGATGAGAAAACCTGAGCTTTCTCTGATCCAGCAGCCTTCAAGGGCCAAATGAAGAAAACAGAGATGATGTTAGAAAAATTGTGTGTATTTAGTGTCTAAAGCAAAGAATAATAAAGAAAAATGCCAACATGAAATAGAAGATAATTCAGCTTTCCAATTCTTTTTGTGCTTTTCTCTTCCTATCTTAAGAGCAGTCTAATGTTGAGATCCAGACATCTTTACAGTAAAGTTTGAAAAGGTTTCCCTGTAAGCTAAAGCAAGAATTCCCCAGGCAACAACTCAGTGTGACTCCTGTGACTTAAATTCCATTCCAAAAATGACACTAAAAGGCTCTGAACAATTACTCAGCAGTGTCCAATATCCATTATGGGTTCCTAGCAAATATCTGTAAAGCCCCTTTTCTGATGCTCAAAAAGTGGAAAAATTTTGGGTCAACTTGAGGAAGCAAGTCAATTAAAACAGTTACCTAAGCTGAAAGTTAAAACTTTTTGGAACTCCTTTTTGTATATGCTCTGGGGACAGAATGAAAAACAGCAAAAAACCTTTGAGCTTACAGCATTTGGCAAGCAACAGGGGAAAAAAGACAGAGTATGTCCTTCCTACTGCCCACTAGAATGATGTTACTCTTACTGTTAACATCCTCCACACATTTGAAACAACTTGAATGTAACCACACAAGTGTGATCTTTCTGGTATTATTTGTTCACTATGTGATGAAAGTGGCTTCAAAACCACCAAGAAGAAGTAACTTTGAAGTTGTTGCCAGGAACCTTCCTATTAGTAGAAGGCTTAAAAATGAAGAATGCATGTTAAAATACTGCTTAGTAATGTGTCAAGGAAAAGATGTCACACCATACATTTTGACATCTAATGAAGACACTCAGCAGATAATTGGAAGGATGGTCTCAGAAACTTTGCTGCTTTGATGAGCTAGGACCAGCTACAAACTATGTTATTTTTTTCAGTAACAAGCTTCAAATTAAATAAATTCTCCATACTGCTCTTATATGATCCCTCCTATGAGGTTAGAGCAAAGCAAGCCCAGAGCAACCCTACCAGCTGCAGCGAAGATGGAAGCTAACTGACTTCACTTCAGAGAGACACCCTTTACTGTTTGGTAAACGCTATGCCTGCATCTCCATAGTCACTAAAGGTCTTGCTAACAGAAAAGGCTTCTAGTCTACTTGTAGAAAGTTCAAAATATTTCAGTTTCTAAAAACAGATCATAACAAACTTCACAGCCAGTGGAGGTTGTGCAGCCTTTGACTATGATTGGTTTCACAGCTCTTCCCATACAATCTCACCCTGTCTTCCTTCCTCCCTATGCTTCCATTTTATGTGGTGGAAATTGTGTTTTGTTTCTCTCTGCTCTTCAAGGATTTCAGTCAGCTGAAATTAAAGAGGGACAACAGTGTAGGCTTGGATGACTAAAGAAACACCAGTGATATGAAGAGGCTATATCCTGATATTTGTTCTGCTTTCCAAAAGGGGAAAAAATAAGGAAAACATTTTCCCACACTCATCTCCTGGCATATGTGGACACAGTTAGTGTTTGTCTATGCTTTAATCACAGTAAAATATACATTCTGGAGATGTAGTTATGGACAGGACCACACAGAAGGACCAAATCACGGGAATTCATTGTGAAAGAAAATAAGTCTTACTGTTGATCCATCTTCACACTCTGTCCTGTTTGTATTGAGGATTCACAAAAGGAAAAGAGAAATTTCAATATCAGTTAAGTATTTAGGAACAAAGATTCTAGGTTTGTAAGGCTTTAGGCAAAAAAAAAAAAAAAAAAATGTTGTCCAACTCTTAACATAGCTTGGTATTTAATATACTGCCCTTTTTGTTTGTTCAGTCAACAAAAATAAATATTAATGAGCTTGATGTCAGGTACAATGATGTAACACTTAAATATTGTGATAATCTTAATGGATCAAGAAACCTACAGGAATAAAAATAGTTCCTATTCATGGCTATAGTCTTGGCTTTTTTTTTTTTCTCGGATCAAAATAAGATACAAGGGTTACATACAATCGCTTTTTCATTGTTGCATTGATCATTTAATACAAATGCTTCTCCTGAAAATTGGGCCATTTTCCAGACATTGTAGATTAATCTTCCAGCTCCACAATTAAAGACATCATGCTGATGAATGAGGTAGTAATGCTGATTTACATTCAGCAGTGATGTGCCTCAAAGATATGATATACAATATCTTTGCCTCTTCAGCAGAAGCAGCAAGCAGTCTCTGAAAACCATAGCCCACCAGATTTCTTTGTTACCACTCTCACAGAAAAACCTGTAATGCTTCAGATAGCAGGGAATTCAGCAATACTAGAAATAGTTTTCTTCTTTATCACCTGTTATAAAGGCAAATTAAATGCTTATTGATGACATCAAACCGGTGGTCTTGAAGACAGAAGATTTATTTTATTCAGAGGATTGTCACATCAGAATCAGAACCTGGACCAGTTTTCTTTCCCACTACAGCAAATCAGCCTTGGCCAGAAACAGCTATTCTGAACAGGATGGAACGTATTCATCTTCAGCCATAATCAGTTCTGGATCTCACTACAGAAACTGCCAACAAACCTGTTAATTAGAGAGAGTCTAATTCTGTAGATGCTGCTGCCATTGGAACAGAGGCCTTAGAACCTGACAAGTGTCTATCATTTGAAACAAAATGGTGGAAATGCTCCAAGAACAGGCACATGAGAACCTATAATGAATGTGTAAGAGCTTTCAGCTGTGACTTCTCCTTCTGGGGTAAGTCTCTTTACCATTTAGAATAGAGATCTGCTGCTCTTTAAAAATCATCTGGCAGCTTCCAGATTTGAATCAGAGATGGGGGGGGGGGGGGGGGGGGGGGGGGGCGGTGTGTGGTAGGAAGCAGGATGAACAGGAGACTCCTACATCCTCTAGGTCAGAGTGGGGATTTACCCCAGCCTAGCTGTGGAAGGATTTTGGAGAGAGATAAGAAAACAAGGCAGATGTCAGAACAAGTTGCTGGCAGGGATTTTTTCCTGTTTCTGTTCATCTGTGACCAAGACCTTCCAGATCCAAGCCTGTTTGAGTAGGAGAAGGAAACCCTTGCCAAACTGGGCTGATCCTGGAAGAACAGGCAGCAGAACAGGGGAGGGAGGTGCGAGTGAGTCAATTTTTCACAACCAGCTATGCTTTCAACACCTGGTTCAAACAAAGACACTGCAAATATTTCTACTGAGGAAAAAAGTGCAAACCAAAGCAGATGCCCACTAATCTGAGCAATCTGATCTAGTTGAAGATGTCCCTGCTCATTGCAGGTAGGTTGGACTAGTTGACCTTTAAAGGTCTCTTCCAGCACATTCTATTGTTCTAGGATTTTCATGTACTAAATCCTCTAAAAGTGTGTGGTACATTGTTTAACTACATAGATTTTATACTGTGGCTGCTCACATTCTCTCCATGTCAAATATTCAGCATTTTTTTTTTTTGGATAGCTACGTTATGGGGTTCATCACTGAAGTCTGTGGTCTTTATAAACTTCTAGATTAAATAACCAGCCTTTCTTGGAACTAGGAAAGAGCAAAAAATAAATTTATGGTTTAGTAATTATGTATGGTAGAACACGTGGAACTTCAAAGGGTTACAAACATTTTTAATGAATTCCTCAGAGTTATAAAAAGTCTACCAGTAAAATCAGAACTCCCAGTGAATGAACAGTATGTTTTCACTGGGGGGGTCGGGGAAATACAGTTGCAACTGATATATAACTCAGTGAAGTTAGAAACATGCTACATTAACAACTGGGTCTTAGTATTTCCTACCATGTGCAGTATACCTTCCCTTGTGCTTTTAATCTCCTTCATCAAAAACACTGAAGGAAATACGGAATATTTAAGTATTGTAGGCATTATAATACCAACATCATATTCAGATAATTAAATCTCTTCTTCACTGAGGTTTAAGATCCTGCCAAATAGCTCATCACTTGTCTGTAGTTAATATACAAAAGGTGCACTTCGACATCATTTTAGAAAAAATAAATGAAACTGTCATAAAGGCTTTTGGTACTTAAGAACAAGTATTAACATAATTGCTTTAACAATATTTAAAAGTGCTGAAGGTCACTTGCTGACCCTTCATGTCTAAGAATATACTGCACTTGGTTTCTGTCTCTTGACAATAAAGTGATCAAGACTGTTTTAATATCCAGATATAATGCTGTCTGCCAATGTTGCTGAAATTACGGATTCATCACAGGATTTTCCTTATCATTCCATGGTTTTAGAGATTTATAACTCCATTAATCAGCCTTTAATATTTATGCAGTAAATTTGCCATCATGTACCGTGGGATTTTATTACTAGATATCTTATTTCCATTTGTGGAAGGGACAAGTCAGATTATTTTCAATTTTCAGAAGACTACTGCTTTTAGACTAGAGGTCAATATACAAACCTTTGCGGATGTCTAACTCAGCATTGCCCATCATTCTGCTTTCTAATACACATGAATATCAAAGACAATCACAATTAAGCAGTTATTTTAGTTCTGCACAGTCTTATGTACCTGCTAAGAAGCACTGACAAGCCAATAGATCACTCACATAACCAAATCTCTTTTCCATACTAGATAAATTCAGAGCTTACACAAAGCTGTCTATGTCCCTCATGCCTCACCAGGCCCTGGATTTGGAGGTTTTGAAAAGCAGCCACTGCTCCCACTAAGATTTGGTACTTTAGAAAATCAGAAACTTTAATGTGGGGCTTTTGTGAAGCACAAGTGCTACAGGGATTGAGTGCTTGAACAGCACCTTTGAAATCATTATAGTTAATTCTTCTAGGGGTCAATTCTACTCTCAGTATGTAGTAATTAGATTCTTAATGCTAGTATGCATATAAAAATATATTACAGATCAATGCATGGGGATGAATTTCACTCCCTACGCACGATGAATCTTAATTGCATTCTCCTCAAAGTCTTAGATCTCGCCATAGGAGAGCTGTGATCACTCATTTAGACTGGAGAAAGAAGCACTTTTCTGAATGGGTTTCATAGCAACAAAATCCTTTTAGATCCAGTCAATAATGCTGCTACATACTGGCCTAATGAAATATAATTCTGTATAAACTAGGACACATTTTAGACAGTATGTTATATTCAGTCGTAAGGGAACACAGGTCACGTACATGGCAGTTATTCTTTGCTTTGCATCTTCAAAGTACTTCAGAAGCAAACTAATTAATCCTCTAAGTAATTAATACTAATTATCGAGTAGATGATAATTATGGTAGTCTACTGCTTTGAACTAATTAGTTGTAAATGTTTTCATGATATGATGTTTTATATGCAACTGTTACGGTCTGCTGGGTTATGATGTGTATCTTATGACATTTATTCTAAAATGGTCTGCCATGCATTTATAAGACAGGCCACAACACTTAGCAGATGATCAGATGAAAGCACACACAGGCTAAAGGAGTAGGTTCACACCAGGACTCATGTGCTGGGATTGCCATTACACTAACGGGAATCCAGAGCAACAAGTGAAGTATTTTGTCCTCTCCACACCATGCAGGGAAACAGTGAGGACTTCAAAATTAGGGGCTTGAGCTAAGTGCTATGATGCACACTCAGGGCACAACACACCTCAGCGGCTGTGCAAGGATGATGGAAAAATGACAGCTGCAGCCCGCTACGTGCTGTTAACAAATGCTGTGTAGGGCATAAGTCAGCTTTAGTACTTAAGGACATATTCATGCAAGCTTGTTTTCTTTTTCTTAAATCTAGGTAGGGTAACTGACTTGAGTTAGTCCATAAGTAAATAACAAGAGACTCACAAGCCCGTAATAGGTATGAACAGCCATCTGAGAGTGAGAAGCAACGAGAACATCCTAACATCCTATGCTGCAAGAGGGAGGACACTCTTTTGGGTGAATGGAGATATGGGCTACAAGCCACTTTGGCAAAGGGGAATCAAACTGGGTGTCCCACATGCAGCAGGACTGCTCTTAGCCCTACGCCTTCTGGCCATGCTTTCAGCAGAACTTTTCCAACAAATTTCATTAAGTGTTTTCTACAGCTGAGGTGGGTAGTGAAATGCTTTGTGAAACCCAGGAAGGCTCATGGACGAGGAACTGAACTGCTGAGCATACCCAGAGCTGAGGGATGTCTAAGCACGTGCTGGAGACACTGGCATCTTTTTGCCTTTAACTATTGCTCTGACAGTGAACAGCTTAGCATCATTTGAATGGCAGTAGTACTTCAACAGCACAACAAGGACAAGTTTTAGCTTTCAGATGTGTTTCAAGTAAGAAAAGAACTGTGTCAGAAATTACCTCGTATGGCCCTGTGTTTTGGTCTCCCCTCCAGTGACCCTACACCAAATCCAACAGGTTTGCAAACCAAACTATTTTTCTAAATTTCATCTCTAGCATACAGCATGCCCAAGATCTGAAAGTCGACCTGTGCTCAATGTACTACTTCCACCATTAAAAAACACCATTAAAAATATTTTTGCAGTCCAAATCTGAAATTGCAATTTTTGACAGAACAGAATTCAGCTCAGCTCTCTACAAAATCACTGGTTTAGTACCAACTATAATAAAAAGTTGGATTCCCACTGTGAATAAAACAAAAAGGCAAAGATCACCAGGAAACTTTTTTTTTAAAATACACACACATTTTGAGCATTCCTATTCCAACACAGACTTTCACCACTTAACCCAACATAAAAGAATCGCGATGAAAATAAATTAATGTGAGGCTAAAGCCAGAACAGTTGCTTACTATATATATATGTTTATAAAAGTACAAAGGGGATTGATTCCCTGAGTTCAGTCAGGTATTACAGCTCTTCTCTCTTCACATTACAGCCTTTTAAGTCCAGAAAAGCCCATTTTAACTATGTACTCTAACCTCCTGTTTAGCACTAGCTGTTTTTCAAGCAGTAATTTCAGCTTCACAGTCCAACAGCTGGGTTTGAAGAAGACATTTTCTTTCAGAAATATGACCAGTCTTGACTTTACTGTTTCATAGTGATACAAAAATGTGGAACTCTTTGTAAAATGCTTCCATTTTTAATTATCCTCAACATTTAAAATGAACACAGAATAGCATTCTCAGAATTCTCTTTCTACTTTTAGCCTTTTGTTTTTCCTGGACTTTTCTGCCTGACTCAAAAGCCTTTTCTTACCAAATTTTGTGCTTTAATTATATTACTGTCTTTTAAGTCTTTTATAAATAGAGTCCCCACAAATCCACCCATTATTTTGCCAGAGATCATGTTGTGAGATGGCTGTCCTTCAACTTAAACAAAACTGTCGCGGCAGTAGCTTGACTCAATGTCTGTTTTCCTAATATGTATAGAAAAATCAATATTAACAACCCAGAAAGTTCTTTTGCTAGCTCTTCTAAAACTGATTTGAAAAAGGCTAGCTTTTAAGATGTTTAATTTATGCAGTTATTCTTGTGAGGGAAAGCATGCCATTGCTATTTAAAAATATAAATATTTATCAATGTACAATTTACATTATACATATGTAATATGTATAATATTACATATACATATATATATATAATCTATAGCAGTATTGAGAATTTGTACCATGGAGGTCAATGGGACTTTTACAGCCACAGCTCCACCATAAGCTAAGTATAGAAGTTTAAGTGACACATAGGTATTACCTAGAAAAATGCTTTTGGGAGCTTTTTAATTATTTTATTGCTTTTCCAAAGTGTCCTACTCAATATTTTCTAGCATTTATCATTATGTCTGAAATACTGTATATGACCTGGAGCTATATCAGTGGACGCTGTCAACTGAACGTTTCTGGGAAAAGGTTTAGATCACTCTAGTAGCTTTTAAGAGGCCCTGTAGGTTACAGTTCTAGTCATTTGGTAAAACTAAATCTGAGGTTGAAAGTACCATCAGATGTCTGCTGGTAATTATTCACTTAAGCTCACAAATGGTGGCAGTCTTAGCTCTCCTGAGCACCCTTTGGCAATCCAGTCAAATAATCTGTGCCTACCTACTTTAAAACAGTTCAATTAACTCTGTTTAAGTGAAATGTAAAATGAAATTCAAATGTGATTTCAGTGGCCTTCTGTAAATATTGAGTCAGTCAAAAACTTGGACCTTACTTATCCTCTAGATGTATTCTGTGAAGGAGCATACCGTCATGTTGACTGTGTTGGCCTGGATATTTAAGTTTTCCAATGAGCTGCTGCACCCAGAGGAAGAATTAGCATTTAAAGCATATCTGAAATTCCAAAGCCATGCTTCTAAGTATCCTTCTAGACTTTTTCAGATTCTCTTCTCATTAGAAGAGTGTATAGAATAGACTGTGCATTTTACATTTTCTACTGAAGAAGCAGATTATATAGAGAATCTTGGTTTCCCTCCAGATCTTGACTGACATTTGAACAAAGTGGACATCAATGAAATGACCAAACCACATGAAAACAGGTGGAAAAGCCTGTAAAATAAACAAACAAATTGCTTTTAAATGAAGAAAAGTTTTCCCAGACATAGGAAAACTTTGAGTAAGAGTGAATTATGGAGTTCATATTTTCATATTTAAGGAGAGATGTTTTTCTGCAAACTACTCTTATTGGAAAAAACCCTATTGACTCTAATACTGATGAATCCAGTTGTATGATACACTTTTTAACAGTGTTCTATAGTCAATCCTTAAAAAAACCCACCCTTAAATTTTATACAGAACAATGAGTTTTCACACAAGCTTTATTCTTGTTATTGTAGGGTTTCTCTTTGATTAGTTCACTTCTGTTGGATGCTCAGATAGCAGTGGGAAGCCAAGAGAACATATTCTCACTTATCTAGCAAGAAAATTTACAAAACAATCCTCTTTATAATAAACCACATTTTCTTTGTCACAACACCATTTAAAGCTATTGTGTTAATTCTGCATATATATGAGAGGTTTTCAGCAGGCAATTTCTTCTTCAAGCACAGTGAAATTTTCTCCTTAAATTTTACTTCCCACACAGGCACTCTTTTTATCAAATAAACATTTTAATTTTTTTCCTCGACAGTTCTAAAAGTAGCTTCTTCCTCTTCTTCCATTGACACATTCTATAATCTAGCTTCATCCTCTTGTACCTCAAATGCTGGACCCTCTTGCCTTTGCTACTTATTTTTCTTATTTTGTTCAAATTGCAGCTCTTTCATTCCCACCGAATCATCCTGTCAGCTTCACTTCTCTGAGTGTCCTCTAAGTTTTCTGACACTTCCCATATCGCTATCGAACTTTCATATTTATCTCAAAAATTATATGTATACCTAGTGACTTAAACATCTCAGCTTTCATGTCTTACTGCCATCCTCCATATTCTTTATCTCCATAGTGCTTTTGTACTCCCTTTGCCACTAGCTTCCTTACACTTGAACTATCGACCTTCTTCCCAGGAAAAAAAAAGTACTTTCATCTTTGTTATTCCAAAATTCTCATCAAATACACGTTTTAAAACTTCCTAGCTCAGAAATTCCCTCAATAGATAGCGACAAGTACTGTCTATTCCTGTGCTTCACCATAAAAGATATAAAACAAACTTCATGATCTCTTTTCACTACAAAGATTACCTTAAGACTCGTTTCCTCTTTGTGCATGATCTGTTCCCACCATGTTCTATTGCCGTTGTCTATATAATAAATTTATGATTGTGAGCCTAATATTCTTAAATATATATGCAGTGCAAAAGACTTTTTTTCTATTACCTCAAATTTCTCCTGAGAAGTATGGGGTTTTTCTCCTGAGCAAAATACTACCTGTGTATCAGGATTATTTGGCTCTTTCAAATGTCAAGTTCCTATTATAATTCACTGAGATATTAGAGCTCTTCAAAATAAGCAAAGAGAATTTTATAATAGTAAGTACAGAGAAACTATACATAAGGTTTTTTCCCCATTTCTTATAATGAAGCTTTTTGAGTTTCGCTATTACCTTGCAAAGAGGAAGAATATCAGAAACACAAGCTCAATCTTGCAAAAATTCATACAATTATTACAATACCAACTGTAATGCTTTGTTTACATTCCACAAATAGAGCTTTCATTCTTTTCATTCCAAGGGAAAGTTACAATTCTTTACAAATCCGAAAAGAATTTATTTCAACGGTGCAACAAAAAGAATGCTGACAACAAATCTGAACTGCTAGATATGGCTGCTGTTTTATAATAAATATTATGTCACAATCACTTTACATCCAACCCATGGAAACCTCATCTGAGCCTTGTGTTGGTATAGAAAAACACTAAAAATAAAAGCCCCCAGAATCTTTAATTATTTCTATTATGAGAGCTTCCACTTGACATTCTTGGGCTATGACTTGCAAGTTCAAGGAAGTACTTTGCAGGTGTGAGCTGTAAATGCACAGATTATATATGGCTTTACTTGCAATAATGGATTTCTATGATAACTCTAATAACGGCAGCAGCGAGCCTGCACTTCCAATATTCTGTGGTGTGACTAGTGGAATTTCCTCATTAAAAATATTACTTTTTTAAAAAGGTTACTGCTTCAGCAATTCGGCTGACCTGACCATAACATCACAGTCCTCTACACTGAATATTACAATTTGTAAGAAATGAGCTGGAGAAGTAAACACATTTCAAGTAGGTTACTAAAATGGACAAAGTGAAATGAGACCATTTTCCTTACATGCAGATAGCTTTTTTCCCTAGTCTAGACTGCCTTAACCAATCTGCTCCTTCCAGTATTCCAGAATCACACTTAATAAAACTCAATCTCACTCCAAAAGGCTAGGCCAGTAAAATACAACGTATTTCTGTAAACCTGGCTCTATAGCTGCCTGATTGTCACCCTCCTTTTCCCATGTGCAGAAATACATTGCAAATCACTGTCTCTCTTTGCCACCTAGCGGGAAGCCTGATTTTACAATTGCCTTTGAGCTACTTCTCTTTAGAAATATGATCATGGCATACTACATCAACACAAAACCTGAAAAGGAACTCTGGTGGGCCTTCTGGAAGCATGGTCAAGGTATGAAGTATGCCTACGGTCTAAATTACAGCTAACGTCACACAAAGAAGGCTTTGAGGTATTGCATTGCTTCTCCAAGGTTACATGTAGCTTTTGAAATAAACCAGAGTGTTTTCCAAACTCTTACATAGCATGTAGTATCAAAGTGTGATTCCTTTCTGAAAGAATCAGAAAGTCCCGGCATACTTATTTGCATTGTTAGTATAGGTCTGTTTGTAGGTTCCCCTGCTCTGAAGTTATGTCGGAATACTGTCAAGTCTCTCCTTCCTCAATTTATATTTGCATGCAAAAATTGTTATGGATAAAGATTAAAAAAATGTTAGAATTCGTTTAAAATTTAAAGAAAACAAAATCTACTTCAGGTTTTGCCATGTGTCTGTTAAAGTCTTCCACCTTCCAGCTGGGCCAACACTACACATCAAATCCTGCCAATTGCCACCACTACCATAAGGATGCAAACAGTGAGAACTCAAGTTCTGAGCGATTATATCTCCTGCTTGTGCTTTGCTGAGACACAAGTTAATCAAGCCCATGTCACATGCCTGGACTTGAACTGCTTGCAAATGACTCAGCATCGTACCAACCAAACACCATCAGTGTTGCAAACTATTTTTTTCTTTTTTTTTTTTTTCCCTCCATTTGATCTTTAAGACATGGTACCAAATCATTGCAGAGCTAAAAACACAGCTTGTAAAAACATAGCTGAGCATTCTCTCCTTCTGGATGGGCTAAACGCACAACACAAGGTAAGGTGAGGACATGGATTTGCAAAACTTGACTGCAGAGGCTGACCTGGCAGCTGGACTCTGGAGGTTAGCCTCAAGTGCTTCAAGATATATCGAGGCAGATTTGGCCAGTACAAAAGAGTGAATGCAGTGGAACATCAGAACACTGTTCCTTGCAAGCTCTATACATTCAAAACTATGAAGATCAAAGAGTCACGAGATCTTTTGGGGGTCAGAATATACAACTACTAGAAGACACTGACTTCAGGGATTAAAAAAATATATTCATCAGGAATTTGTACTGTTTCTTGCAGCTAGTACTTGAACCTGTAGTATATCAATAAACATCAACTTTAAAGATTTACAGAAACCCTCAAGTATACAGAATAAATAAAACTCTGCTTTGTACAAAAGTTCATAGGCACAAGCCAAATAAAAGTAAGCACCTACCACCAAGTGGTGAACACTCAAGAGAGCCTGAGTTAAATGCTTTATATATCTTTATTCTCTACCATGCAGAATGGATGTCAGAATCTAGCTATTTCTTACCAGTCTTCTTAAATCAAGTCAATAGAGTCTGGCATATTCTATAAGATGTACTCAGATGTGCTGTGTTATTGCTTGTACTGTAACAGCTAAACAGGATAACAGGGCTCTCTCATCTGCTAGCTAACATGAAGCATCATGACATTTTTCAGGCTGTTACACAGAAAGAAAATTACCCATGTCCTCATGTCCCCCTCCTACAGAGCAGATTTATTTAAACAGAAATATCTTCTCCAAATTTCCATCTTGACTTAATATCCTTCTAATGCTGCATTTTCTCTAAAGGAGGGAATCAAGCACTCATTCTTAATTCTTAAAATTTGATAGAGATTGAAATAGTGATTCATTACTTTGACAGCTCTGTATCAGCTCTTGGGTTTGGTACTTTTCCAGTATTCCAGTGAAGTTAAAGACAAGGGAAATCAAAGAAAGTCCTTAATCATGTTCCAGAATATCACAGTTATTCTCAGCCTGGCATTCATTGAAATACTACTGGCATGAATTCACTGCCTGAAGATGCAACTTGCAAGTGGAAATGGGTCAAGAAAGACCCACACTTGATTTGCCAAAGGACTGCTTTGATGAAAAGACAGAAAATGCATTTGATTCATCTTTCATTTCCCCAATGTAAATTCAAGTCCATTACACAAGGGTAAGTGATTAGGGGTGGGGTGCGGGGGGGAAGGCCTAACAGCTTTCAGTGTTTCTGCTGAACTCAAGAAATGTCTGCGTCCTGCTGAATGGTACTAACTTTTGGATACTTTCCATCCACTGAAGACTGTTCTGAAAGCACTGTGACATTTATAATCATTTCTCCTTCCGTAGCTTTTTTCCATTACTCAGGCAGATATCCGTATGTAGATTACACATACTATACAATGTAATAATCTGTGATTTTTTAAAATGTTAAGCAAATAGTTTGCTTGATCCCTGCAATATTTTCCTCTACCATCATTACAAGTTATGGCATCTTCCAGTTACACAGAGCATATTCTAAACAATAAAGGAAGTATGCAGTTATTGTGATTTATGGTGCACTCATCCAAATTATATCAAGTCAGGTATGCTAGCTGAACAGAATGCATACTGTGAGAGGTGATGGACTGGCCTAACATGAATAGGTAAGGCAAAACAGGCTAAGCCTATATCTACACAATAAGGGCTCCCGTTATTGCTGGCAATGTAAATTTAAGTTGATGGTATTATGAAACTCCAAGAAGTCATCTTCTTTTCCTTTTTCTTTTTTTTTTACATTTCTCCATTCAAGCAATGTTTTATGTACATACCTCACTAAATTTCTCCATACTCATCACAATTTCTGTATTATTTTTTAAAGTTTTTTTATAGCAACTTCCACACCACACATGGTAGCTTAATATGCAGCCCGCAGTGAAGAAGTTTCAGATTTTTAAGATGAAATGGCAGCTTCAGGCACTTAGGTTAAGACCTAACTAATAATAAATCGGTGAAGGAAGTCCTGAAGTGATCTTGTGCTCCATAGTTCCTTATCAGTGTTGTCCAGGCAGCTAACCCTCAAAGGCTTTTTTGCTTAAACACAGCATATTCCGAGTTTCCACAAGAAATTAAAATGTTAGTCTCATAGCTTCATTTCTAATCTCTTTCAGCTTAGTTTCTATACTAGGCTTCCTGGAGTTCTCCAACAGCTGAATAATGCAATTAGGAGGAAACAACACAATATCAAAAGTTTATCATCTTCCTCACCAAGAGAGATCACAGTTTAAAGGACAGTTTTCAGCTTAGGTCACCAAATTATTCAAAGGGATGGAGTGAAAGTCACTGCAATCCATTGAAGATAAAGCAATAAAAGAATGATCCTTCCAAAATACAAGCTTTGTACACTTATGTGTCCTACAGCTATCTGGAAATAATATGGAATTGACAAACTGTTGAAGTGATCTTGAAATGCACTAAGGTAAGAATATCAAGAAATAGTAATAACATTTAAAAAATAGAGATACAATGAATGAATGAAGATAACAGTAAGAAGAGGATTTCATCAGATTAAGATGAACAATTCAATGGCACATCCTTGACCTAGCCATAAAATTCAAATGTATTTTCAAGTATTTATTAATTTTATTCAACAGATAATTGCTGATAGGTTTGTACACAGAACAAGAAAAAGTTATTAAGAAATCATTACCAGTGCAGAACATAACAATGAAGAATTTCAGGATTAATGCTAACATTGTCAGAAAAGGACCGTTCTTACAAATGTCTGAGAAAATGTCTGACCAAATTCAGTACGCTGAAATTATTAGTCATTCAGATACTCAGAAGATCTGGTAGGTATTATCACCTATACAAAAAGAATTCCATAAGGAAGTAATGAGCTATTGGTCATACAAACATTTCCCCAATATACAGCTAGCACTATATATGAACAGAGTGCCTATAAGACACAAAGCATCATTTTCTTACGCTGGAGAAACTGGGGACCCCAAGTACATAACAACACAATTTAGAACAGGCCAGATAGATGCTTTGTTATGATCACAGTGAGAGAACATTCGGACAGCTTCTCCCTCTCTCCTTCCCTGTTCTCTCCCAAATGATTCGAAGGACCCAACCTACATACCATTTCGAAGAAAAAAAAAAAGGAAAAACAAAAAACAAAAAAAACCCCAACCAACCAAACCAAAACAAAACAATAGAGGTAGGGAAAAACTATCCTGTCAATGTTTATAAAGCCAAATCCATCCCTGGGAGGGATGGACTCCTTAAGTAGCTTGCTAACTGCAAAGGAATCAAACAGTAAATAGCATGACGATATGGAGAGATGGCTCTTGATGGAGCCTACAGCAGTGGCACACCCAGTATTCCCTTAGCTGGTAAGTGGGGAGTTGGAAACAATCACAGACTATTAGCATTTAGTCAGAATGTTCTTTTAGCAAAGATAACTTCTGAGCCAGACCTCTTAATCTTTAACATTAATGTTTTTAGCATCATACTTAGAGCTTCCACTTAGATTTTCCTTTCTACCCATACAACAATTGGATAGCCAAGTCATGACATTTCAGACTCTCAAGCTTTATGTCCATAGCAAGCACTTACCATGGAGGCTTTAAACATGCATGCAAAATTCTTGTAAGCATTAGCATACTAAAAGGACAAGCAAAATGGAACCACAAACAGTTCATATTTCAAGCTGGTATGGTATAATTAAGAATTATGCTCACAAAGTATTAATGACAAGTAAGCAGATTACTAAAGAAGTTAGTAAGTACATTGCTGTTGATGAAGAACATGGGTAAATTAGTGGCCAAGGAAAAAAAGAATAAAGGGTTACAGCAAAATGACTACTACCTTTGCACATAACATTACCAAATGAAACTGTCAGCCATCAGAATGAAGGAGCAGGCATGGAGGGCACTCAGCCAACAGAATGAAGGAGCAGGCATGGAGGGCACTGCATTCGATGAGTCATAGAGAGAGGAACAGTCAAAACAAAGCAGGAGAGCAATAAAATTTGGAATGGCTTAAATTGACTTGAAGCATGGGCACACAAAGTATTTCAGCATTGAGAAGTGGAAGGTAATGAGCTTGTGGGGAAAAAAAATTGGAAGGAAATTCATTCTTAAAATGCATACTTTGCAAAAGTTTGAGCACAAGTAGAACATAGCACGGTGGCGGCTAAAACTAAGTAGTCTTGGCTTAGTGCTTGAGACTACTAAAATGGAAATCAAAAGAAAGCAAGATCAAATTCCAGAAGATATTGGAACAAGTTCAGCTCCGGTGTGAGAAGCTCTCTGGTACAACATGTCATACTTGGGCTCAGTACAGGCCAATAAGACTTAGGCAAAATTTCAGGACATATGAGAATTTGTAATGTTAGAAAAATTACTGGCATGTGGCTATACGAACACTGCTATTTTCTCCATTTTACTCATGACTCATCAACATTTCATGAGAAATTCTTGGCCTAGACCGTGCAATTCATTAATTTGCAGATCACATAACTTATTCATAGGCTTCCATTCTCCAAGCAGAACACAATTTTTAGAATCCTTTTTTCCCCACAGGAATACTTTGAGCAAGCTTTTCCTGTGCTCTGTGTAATTCCAAAATTGTTTCCATGACTATTGATACGTCTGGGCTTACTCACTGTAATATTCAATGAAAGCAATTAAACAAAACAAAACCAAAAAAAAAAAAAAAGGGAGACAGCCTTTTCTAGTTTTCACATACAGACCTTTTCTCTTCCCTACCATAAATTTTACAAGGTCTGAGGGTTTAGGGAAGCACAAGCTTTATCTTTTTTTTCATTCTCTCCTCCAGCACTTGAGAAAACTCCATTCCCATATAGTATTTCTTTTAAATGTCGGGAGCCATATTCTACCTCTAGCTTAGACTGTGTCCATCTGATTCGATCTGGCCTGCTTCTGTTCACATCATTTCTCCATGGCTGTGTCAAAAGTTGACAAGTGCTCAAAGGAGAAAATGGGCTTCTGTTGCTTCTTTTATCACTATTTGGTAGCAACTTGGGCCATGACCTTTAAAATATTCAACTTCAGTTGCTATTTTGGCTACTGAGAGGTGCATGGAAGAAAAGTAAATAGGGATTTCTAATAATCAGTAAAGCAGCAGAACAGCTATGGAGTTCCATTGGACAAGACAGACACACTTCTTTGTTTCTGAGGTACTATTCCTATTAAGTATCAGGGAGCTACCACAACATAAGGTAATATCAGAATTTCCCAAAAGGATCACAGCATTCTATCAACTTCAATATTTTATATCTTATCTTTGCGTTCATATTTCCTTTCACTGATATGAGCACATTGCCTAAAGTAATTAGATCTTTATCTACCACTAGCTGCATATAATGCTTCTATTTAATTTAATGGAGCCTATGGTCATTAAAAATACACAGAACTCTCTTGGTCTTGTTCTGCCTTTTCCTCAGTCTGATATGTTGTTAATATCTGAAAACAAAGACATTAAAATGAGAATACAATTTTAAAAAAATAATCTGAGTTCTTATTGCTGATTGTTTCTAAGCCTTGTTGTCACTTTGTTTAATTTCCACTCTGCTTTAGGTAAAAAGATCTTGTATTGAACTATTTGTGAATATTGGTATAAGGTAACGTCAAAAAAACAGTTTAGATTTTCTTTTGATATAAGATCTCCTCCACTTAAAGTAATAAAAATACTACACATCGGCACAACGCATCATACTTTGGAGAACTCTGAGCGTCTCACAGCAATAAAAGGTATTATATATTTTCTCAAGAGGAATGGCATGCACAAAGTTGATAATGTAATAGCACTTACTGAACCCAGAAATAAATCCCAATTCACAAGCTCTCAAGACAAAGTGGTATCTTTTTCACATGTCCCTATACTGAATAATATAAAACGTGATACTATAATTTAAATAATAATTAACACAGACAAAAGGCAAACCTTTTTTTGAGACATCTTTTCTATTATTCAAATAGAAATTATAGAAGTCAAAAATTCAAAAATATGAGGCTGATAAAATTATGATAAACGCCTATGCTCTTTGTGCTTCTCCATATTAGAGAATTATATCATAAGGCGAACAGTACTTTTTTAAAAAGATTCACACAACAAACAATATAACAATTTCTATAAGGAACTGTGGACACTGGAAGTGTTTCACTGAAATACTATGGATAGTAGACTTAGCTATTTTGATGTTTTCAGAGATTACAGAAATAGAAATATATTCAAATCCAAAATTTTCAGCTTAAGACAACCTGAATGAAGCTCAAAGTATGGTAATTGTAACTTTGACTAGAACTAACTAGCTGAAAAATATTTAAAACCTGCTACTTGTGTAGACAGTGTGTAGATATTCATCAAAAATAATCAAACATTGCCAAGAGAACTGATGTTTATAGGGCGTTCATCTCTTTGGGTAAATTAGCACTATGGATTTTCAGCTGACAAAACTTTTTCCTATCTGATCTTTATTATCGGCACACATTTAATCCAAACTGCTTTTGCTACACGAGTAGTATTCTGTTCACCTCAACAAAGATGAACACAGGAGATTCAAAGAGTTACCTATTTAGCATATTTCATCTTCACCTTATCATGCTCATTTTATACCTCTAGGGGACTTTTTCTAATGTTAATGTAAGGGTATTCTCTAATTCACCCACCTACTTCATCAGATTATTTTATTAATGAAAAGTGTGGGGGAGTTCCCCTGCTACTTCTCATTCTTGCCCTAATTTAAATGTACTAGAAGTCAGCAAATCAGATTTCTTAGTAGCCTTCTGTTTCATTATTATTAACCATATTTTAAGTTATTATTGGATATGGTCCCCCAAGTTCTTTTTTCTATCCACTTTGTTATTTGCAACTTCCTTGTTTTTCCCCCATTTTCATTCCTTATGTTGCTTCTACTTAATATGCCCTTTTTCCCCTAAGCTTATGGTAATTCAGAGCCACAACTCAGTTTTATACAACTGCCATGACTGTGATAATTGCAACTGTATAAGAAAACTGAGACTTCTGATTTTCTTTGTATATTCTTGAATGGGTTTACTTGCAAATACTGGTCACACGTTCTCTGCTTCTTTTTTAAATATATATACAGAATCACATTTGTTTTCATCGATTGGCTGGTACAGTGCATTAACATACCATAAACATCTCTTCAAAATAACCCTGGGGTAAACACAATCTTTTGCTGATTAAGAGGCTGCAGGTTTACTGTGAGGTGAAGTAACTAGATTAAACTAGATTCATAGTTCATTTAAATTATATGATTTGGTAAATGTGTGATGCAATTAAAAATAAAAACCAGAATATTTTGGACTACTCACATTCTTTCTGAAGACAGAAAGGTGCTGCTCTAAACTAAAGTATTTTGCTCAGTAAGATTCTTTTTTCGTAGGAAGCACTTCTGTCTCAAGGTGTTTATACCCATGTCTTCAAAATGCTTCCCTCATGCCTTGGGTGCAATCTCAAGTGCTTTTGCACTACCTTTTAGCAATAATTGACACCAGCAGATCCACTTTAAGGCAATGAAAACTACCAGTGTACAGTACTTAAAAAAACTGGGTCCCTAGGGTTGAACACTTATATCTTCAAATATGACCTGATAAAGCACTATATGCCAAAAAAAGTGTCTGCTTTCGAACTCCACCAGTAAGTCTGATGAAAATGCTATCTGTTTTCAAACATTTTGCCATTCTAAACCAGCTTATGTTGCCTATAACAACCTTATAAGAAAAAGACCTTGAGCACAAAAATAAAAACCTCCGCCACTAAACCTGAAGTGATAGTAGCTTTTTCTGCAGTAGCAGTACACTGTACTGCACTAATACTCTTTTACTTGGTGAGAAATATATAACATATGGCACATCTGCATTAGCCTTTTAGCTTACATCAGGACAGCAAATTTAATGTCAATCTGTTAAATATCCCCATTTACTGCTATTTCATTCTCACTGCAACATGGTTTTGGACTGCATGAATTGGTCCTTCTTCAGGTGGAAATAAATCCGAAGATGTACTCCAGGAGGACACCTAGCAACATTAAACCACCTATGTGCATTCCTTCCATGGGACCCCAAATTAGGCTACTGTGAAGTAAAACCCCCTGAAATTCAAACAGCACGGATGTTAGCTCCTCTGTTCCACTGAGCTGCTGCCTGCAGTCCACATCATTTGCTGAACACAGGCATAGCTTCAGTAAACAAGTGGCTATTCTTAACATCTCCAAAAACCAGTTAATCCCAGAAGTCTCTTTTTAGGTACTCAGCAACAGAAGACATTTAAAACTTATGTCTTAAGTAACTTAAATGCCTGGAGAAAAGCTGAAATAGATCTCTACAATCATCATTCCCAGAACAGAACTCTAAACATTGAGTAACATCTCATTTTTTACTTGAGGATAGCAAAAAATTAATTGCTAATGTCAAATTTTGAGAAAAATATAGCTGTTCTTCAACAGCTTTATCAACAGAGAAAAATCACTACCATAAATGAAGGAGCATTCAAAACAAGTTCTTTTGCCTGAAATAAATCAACACAGGCAGTGAAAGACACAACAGTCAGTGTCCCAGCCCTTACTCCAGGCACTGTTTGTGAATTACAGTTACAGAATATACTCTAGGTAATTGTCACAATTCAAGGTAATTAAAACCCATTCAGTTTCTTCCCTCAAATTAATTTTAATCAAGGTAATGCATGATGCAGTAGAAGAACTGACTAAATATAGATAATCATTACATTTTTTAATACTTTATTAAGCAGGAGGCATTCAATCTAATAATTAGTGTATTGTGATAGGCAATTGGAAAGCGCAGGTCTTAATCCAAACAGAGTAATTTACAAATGAAGAAATACTAGATTATCATTTGCACAGACATTTTGATGCTGACTTACAACATTGTTTCCTAAATTCAATGATGTATGGGAAGAAATTAATATTTGAAAATGAAAATGAGTGTATTTCATCATAACATGATACATATACTCTCTTTGACAGAGACATTATTGGTAATGGCCTCGAGCCAATATCTGGCTGTTATGTTATTTGTACAATGTTGCACTTGAAAATCAGGAACAATAGCTGAGAATGCATTATTTTATTCAGTTCAATCATTCTGGTTCTTTCTCCAACATTGAATTTGTGCAGCAGATGCTCAATATGTTTACTAGAAAATTCTCAAGGCCTATACAACAACTTAAATCCCATTAAAGCTTCACATGGGGACTTCAGTGGTGCATCAGCCCTTTACACATGGGTGACTTTCACCATAAATAATGACCCTTTTGGAGCAAGGTTTTCAACTCTAATTAGAAAACATTTTTGTTTCTCTCCAAGTGGAAAGCTTCCTGGTGTCTCAGTGGTACACCCTTTCCTCTGCCCAGGACTGCAGTGGCTCTGAAGAACATATGCCTGCCTTCAGCCACAACGTACAGATGGACGGGTTTATAATCCATAGCATTTTTTAAGGTCCTCACTTAAAGAAATGCATGTAGTTTATAACCCGCAGGGGAAATATTCTTTTAATTTTACTTTTTTTCTTTTACCAGGCAGCATTAATTGTAAACTGTGGAAATTTTTATGAGACTGACTGATATCTCAGCATCTGTGTTTTGTGCCTTATCCATTCTTAATGGCTTCCTCCTCATATTTACTTTTCAGGCTGATCTCTATATTACACTCATCCTTTCCCATTTCAAATCTACTGGCAAGAGTAAGAGGATATTTTAAGAAATGTTAAGCTTTACACAACTCCATACTGAATCAGATTAGCCTTTCACTTACACAGGCTAAATGAATTCAGTATAAGTTTCTCCTAGTAAAGCTACAATATGCTTTTCCAGCCACCCCATCCTCTCTCTGTACCATCGACTCAGGAAGTACTGCAAATGTAGTGGAGCAGCTAATTATACTGGAAATAAAAACTAGTAATGTATTCAGAAATTCAATCCAAGAAAGTATATAAACCTGCATATAATACGTATACAGCAGCTGAATTAACAAGCTAGTAGAAGTCATGTCAAAACAAGCATGGTCATTTCTTGCCTTTCAGGCTCAAATCCAGACTGTAAAACTGTAAAAGAACAAGAGTAGGAATAATTTTCAACTAGGAGTCCAGTTTCTCTGGTTAAGGAAGATGCAGTTGTGTATAAATAGAAAGAATTATAACATTATGTAATATGCCTATAATTGAAGGGAAGGGTATATTCTTGTTAGAAAACTTCCACTTTGAGTCATTACTAAATTTCCTTATTACTGTGAAGTTCAGACATATACTCTTCGACAAAGGTGAACCCTAGGGAAATTTTTAGAAACCTGGAATAGCAACTAACCACCGCTTATTTTCTTAATGGAATTTTATTCCCACAGATCTTTGAAATTATTGGTACTATTGCCTGGTTTTATGCTTGACACAGCTTGTTTGAAGCCAGAATTTGAGCTCCCTCTATGAGTAATAGCTCTGTATTTCTAGATAAACTATTCAATAAGCAGAATATTTTATACAACAGTAACACCATACACTATAACACCATTCACTTTGCACTTGATCCTTGACTGTTAGCCACCTAGAGTTATGTTTAGCCTTCTTTCTCCTATGCTTTTGTTCTGTATAGTATAACATATTAATTATCTTAAAGGGAAATTCAAAAAAGCAAGATCCATGTTCATGAGGTAGAGGAAATGCAATGCTTTTGGTTTTGACCACTTTTCATTTAAGTCTATCTTTTAAATAGGCCTTTCAAACTGTCCAGGTTTACGTGATGTACGTGAAGGAAACTGAGATGTTCACTGAGAAAGATGGTAGAAAGTGGGGAAAGCAGAATCAGCCTAAAAAAATCTACTTTTCTCGGGGGGGGGGGGGGGGGGGGGGAGGGGGTGGGCTTTGGGAGGAAGAGACAAAATTACTCTATTACAACGAAAAAAGCTACAAGATTTCACTCTATAAAATAAGGAGAGATAGTTGCCATGGTACCAGCAAAATTTCTCCTTCCCTTATATGCACACACATGAACCTTTCTTGACCAAATAAAATTATAAATGTGCAAGGTAAAATATTTCCTATCACATTTCTTCACAGTGTTTTAAATAGATATTTGCATTATATTTATATGAAATCATACAGGTAATAAACTGCTGCAGATCTTTTCCAAAACAAAGCAACTAACAGCACTGCCATTGAAATGCCTGTCCTCAGAAGGCACTAGGTAACTCAAGGCATGTAGAAGTGTATGTATTGACCCCTCAGCTCTTCTCCAGCAAAGAAGGATTTCTCAGGAACTAGAAACTCTCTTAACCTGGACAATATCATATTCAAGAAATATGCAGCTGGCTTAAAGTTTTTTTTATGGGATGACTGAATGACTTGGAGTCATGTTCCTGGAGCTCTGTTCTTCATGTTTCTACTGATATTATTACTCTGTGGCCTAAAATAGCATAATCTTATGTTCCAGTCTATTTGTCTTTATAACACATATGACATTTTGTGCCCATTTCCCCAAGTGCACTGAGCACTTAACAGGAAAACTTAAATACAAGAGTTCTTAGACATGCAGTCAAATAGTTATTCAGTGGCCTAATGTGAAAAGACACTGCTAGATTTTCATTGCACTCTAAATGGGTAGGTGTCCATTTCATGCACAGATTTCACACCAGTCCTTAATGTCAGTACAAGCATTGATTTTACATCATGATGTTATAGCATCTTGCACCTACAATTGGTCCTTGCAGAGACGTAAATTTAATGACAGACATTTTGAAGACAAGAGGGACCACCTACTAGCACTCAAATAACCTATGTTCTTGCATAATACATGACATATAACTATCGCTTATGCTAATTTCTAGATAAGGAATAAATTTATATTTCCAAAAAGATCACTGAGGATCACAAATCACTAGAAAAATCACCTGTCTTAGAATAAGGTCTTGCAGTAGCTTTTTTACCTTCATAAACTGATTTACAAATATGAGCGTAATTTCTACCTGAGTTTTGTCTGACATCAACTTCTAGCCATTAGATTATGCTGCACTTGCAATCAGCTGAAGTTTTTCCCCATGCAATACACAGATGCGATCAAGCCACCTTTTAAAGTTCTCTTTGACAGATTGTGCTTTTCTAGGTTTCGCTGAAGCAGCTTCTGCATCCTTCCAGACAACAGAACTGGACGTAACAGCCCAACAGCAATTTCACTAATGCCATACACACAGGTAATATCATTTCCTAATTCCAAAAAGAAAGTTCCTTCTTCATAAACCCTCTCAACATGTGTGTTCTCATAGCCAGAGCTTTGCACAGGGAGCTCATGACTGGTAGATTACCCAGTATGACCTGAAAGTCTTTTCCAGAGGCAAAACTGTATTGAGCACAGTTCCTCAATCTGACAATCTGACCTACATTCACTGCTCCTAGATGCATAATATTGCATTTGGTTATGCTGAAGTTGAAGCTGGGCATATTTGGATATTAAAGTAAGCGATTCATCTCATGCTGCATCATTGGCTTGTCCCCAGCAGGACATCACGTGAAACTTTATATTCCTTCTGCAGGATCTGTTATTTTTTTCTGCAAAGGAGAGACTTCATCCTCCAGTGCTCTCTCCTTTGCACTTTTCACACCAGAGTGACACTCTTAGATAAAGTACTGAGAGGGAAGAAAGATTTCAATGTCATTAGTCATATATTTAACCCTTTATTTTGTCAGCTATCAGCCCACACCCCACCATTTCATCTCCTCAGTGCAGATCTAGAACATACATTCACTGCAGCACCCCATCGCTCTTCCCTTCTTTTGTTCAGTAAGCAAGCAACAGGGAAAACAGAGGCAGTATTGTGGTTTGCTGCTTTCTAACATGCTGCATGGTACAGACTGACATGAAAGATTGTAAATAGAACAGAGCTTCTTTCTCATTACAGTGATTTTAATGAGAATGATAAATGGGTTCAAATAAAACCATTCAGGCTCCAGTGATAAGATCGCTATCTCTTCCAGTGCCATATCTAACCCAATTTCATGATGTCATTATCTTCCCTGAAATGTAATGGAATTTACAGCAATTTAAAGGATCCATCTTAGTATATTTTCTACATGCTGTGATTTTGCCAGCACAAGAAAATTCCCCTCACTTGATCTTCATTATGACTATACTTCCAGGTATTTCTGCTTACAAATGATAAAATAGCTAGCTACAGATTAACACATACATTGATCTGTGCGTGCATAAGACACCTGCCTCTTGGCTGTTGTTTACTCCTAAAAGATCAGAGATCTTCTATTATGACTTGTACTGAGATGAATAATGTAATTAAACAACACCCAGGAGAGGGAGAAATAAAAAATGCCTGAAGAACAAACTCATTTGTTTTTCAGAATATTTTTTTATAAAAAAAACTGTCAAACTTTAAGAAGGCTGCCAAAGACTACCTCAGAAGAAGTACAACAATCATCAACACAGAGCTTAAAAGTGAAAAATAGTTAAATAATCCTGAAACTTCATCATGTGTAATTTTTCTGTCAGAAGGTTAGAGACAACTGGAAGTTCACTAGTTACATTACCAGCACAGAGAAGGCCTTAGTCAAGGTGAAAGAATATCAGGCTAAAACTTCAGTGATGACAAGGTCAAGGCAAGTATTTTTGCCACAATAAAGTTAAAAGTTATTGTTCTCTTTAATCATTCCCCTACAAATTTTCTGTGTTGCTTTATGGTTTTCCTGGTCCCATGTAAGAAAAAAAGAGGTAGAGTAGATCTGCAAGACTATGTTGTCACCCTCTAACAACCAGAGTACTCATACACCTTTGTGAATTCTTGAGATTATCAACTGGTTTTATATATCTGATGTTTTCACTGATAGTTCCTTGTGTACATGTTCATCTGAGTCTGAAAAGTCACAAAATACATATTATTTTTCATGCCTTTTTGGGGGGATTTGGGATAGGACTCTTTCTGAAAGAGGTGGGATATGCAATGCTGCTGCCAGAATGCTGTTTCACTGAGGGTTTTGTACAATATCCTTGCAGTCTCAGTAAAAGCCAGAAACTGCTCCAAAAGTAAACAGAGCCTTACTACTTTTAATTGAAACTAGCAATTAATAAATTTTAGTGCCATCAACAGAGTCATCAGAGTACTTCACCTAGTATGTTCGATGTCATAACTAAACCCTAGCAAGGGAGCTAGAATGTCTCTTTTTCCCTCTCCTCCTCTTTCCTGTGCCTGATTTTTAGGCTTACACTTTACTGCTGAAGATCTAACTGGTTTAAGGTGATGTCAAGTATATAATTTCTTGTTGTATACAAGGAAGACTGGAGGAGAAACTAGACCTTTCTAGACTTACCATCTTATCCACTGCTGTCCATTAGTAGAAACAATGAGACTCAATGACATAGCTGACCCTTTAGTTCTGAGTTGTTACGGCTCTCAAATTTAGCTGTTGGATCTTATGTGCTAGTAAGGTTTTCCAGCAATATAACAGCTCTGTGTACTTAACGCTTCACATGACTTCTTAGCATAATAAATTTTGGTTTCTTCCCCTCTTTTTCCTGTTAAGTTTGTCAGTCTCATTAACCAAAACACACAGTTAGCACATGTCCATTTTCTCTGACCTCGTGGGCTACATACTAGTTGAGTTTCTACAGAAACATAAGCCAGAATGTTTATTGCAACATTTACCCAGCCCTTTGTTCTCTGCAAAATAAAGCAAGCTGTATTGTGCATTGATATTTGGATGAGATTCCCCTTGGCTGAACGGTCTAAAGACAAAGTAAGAAAATAAACAATATTAACAAAAGCCTTCCAATTTGAGCCCACATAAAGCACCAGGTTTTCAAAAGCACTCCCTTTAAGTCAGAAATGTCAATGCCTTTTTCATTACGGCTGAAATTATGGAATGAAAATATCTCCTCTTCTCCACACTCCAGAAGACCCTCAAACACCTCTTCATTCCAAAGATGGCTAATATTTCCTGCATGTATCGCATGTATGCATGAAAATGCTTCAGGACAACAAGTGCTATATAAATGTAAGCTGCTATTAATTATGGCACTTGAAGGAACATTCAGATAGCTTAGTTTTTCAAACTGAACCTACATTAAAGTTGCTCTATGTTCTAAATTTCATTTTCTCCACACCTTTTAATTTGCCACTCTGTCAAAGAAATATAAATTCACCATTCCAACACACCTCTAAACCTAGATATACTCTCCCTGCTGATTCAGCTACAACAATTATCTAACATATATTATTCGTAGAGCTCAGCCAAGGCTGGTGTGAGGCAAAGACTCAGAAAGGAAGACGAGAGAAAATGAGTTCGTTTTATATGTACACAGAAACATATACATTTTACAACATGGGAGCAAGAAAACTGAGCAGGGATATGAAGTGTGAACCCATTACACACAGATTTTTCTCAGATTTCCAAGAGATTACATTAAAATACAGCAATTGAAAGGGAGGCAGAAGATGGTAAGGATTATAACCAAATTTGTTCTTCTGGAACACGTTCAAGCCAGTGTACTCAAATAATTTCATTAAAGAATCAAATCTTACATGGTATAACAAGTTTCCTAAGGGATTGAAAGATATTTTCACCCATCACCATGATGACCACCTGCTGTTTAACAAGCAGTTAAACATGGCAAATTAACATGTATTGACAACTGCACAATAAAGAAAACTGAGAAATGAATATTCAAAAAAGGTGAAGGTAAGAATTCATTAATAGGACTAAGTTGGGCAAGACAGATGCCCTAACATCCCTAGTGCTGCAGTAAATGCCATGGGACTTTTACCCAAACATGCTGTTAGGCTTTCTGAATGCAGGAAGCTATACAACTGTTTATTTTCTGTGATTTTGTGTTAGTTTCTAGTGATTTTGACTCCCAGATATTTTTTTATTAACATAACATAGCAGTAACTTCATTATTTGATGGTCTGCATCTCTCTTCAGCATTGCAAGTTCACTTTTTGCCTGCAATTGCCATCACTCATCAAGATAAGCTTGCTGGAATACATTTGGTATGGCACTATCCTTTAAACACTTTCTAGATAAATCTGAAGAACTCAATTTGTTAGCTTGAGCATCTTGCTAGAACCATTTGACTGCTATAAACTTTTATATGACCTACAGTCACACTGAGATGTACACTTCCATGCCAAATTTCCATTTTGCTAGGAAACCTGCTCAATTCAGACCTTTCACGTCACAAACAGTGGGCTGCTGGCAGAATGCTTTCTAACATGGTCTTCTTTCATTTTTGATCAGGGCCAAATGGAAATTACATCAAGTTAGAAGGCTTTCAGACTGAATATAGATATTTTTTCACATGCTGAGACAAAAGGCATTTCTTTGTATCATTGAATGATTGATTACATTTCTACTTCAGAGATTCAAACTTCATTGTTACTGTTCACCACAGTACTAGAAACTCTTGTCTTTTACCTATAGATAGGTTCCACTTGCCTCCTAAGAAACTGTTTCACAGGTAAGAAAGAGAGAAGTGTGTGGTAAGAAAGAGAGAAGGAAAACATCACCTATTGAATTAACAGTCATTATCAAGCCACTGTTAGCTCTTGCTGTCATTACTGAACAAAGAAACAATTTCATTTTCTCATGTAGAAAGATAGGATAGACTTCCAAAAGAAGGCACTATGGTTGAAATCTCTGTAGACAGTAATAGTAACTCTTCCATATCAAATGCTGGGGAAGATGTCCTCAGTATGCAGCCACCCTCAATTTATATGTCTGGACATACAAAGGACACAAAAATACCCCAATGAACTATGAACATGGCAGATGAGCAGTCACAGGCTGCCTGTAAAATTATCTATGGAGACTTGAAGTGTCAAAACACAGTACTCCATGTGATGCCTGCTTACTAGGTAATAGTAGGATATCGGGATTCTCTATCTCTGATTTTTAAAAAAATAAAAGGTAAGGACTGCATTACAGGAATCTGAGGTTGCACTTTCATGCAGTGGGTATGTAAAGAACAGGAAAGCATACGGAGATACACTGAAGAACTGCTGGGAGAGCACTGGGAGGCTGCAGAGGGTAGAAAGTACCAACATTGATTCCTTCTTGAGTATACTACCTTCAGGAAGGTAGACCCTAAAATGAACCATCCCAAGAATGTTCCACTTCCATCTCAGAGGGTTGATTTGCCTGGGACCAAGAGGCAATTTAGGCAACTTGGACTAGGAAAAAACTAGGATCCACATTATTGACACTAGAAATACTCGAAGTCTGTAACCAGGCAGGATCGGTAAGAACATCAGGCTTCCCAAGTACACAGAAAAGATCTAGACCACCATTGAGCATCTCTAGATTTCTCTTTGAAGAGTTACTTCTTCTTCAAAATGGAAGGGATCACCTTTCCTTTTTTACACTTGTCTTTGGTAAGGGAACTCATGCTACTACAGTGTTTCCTTCCTGATACATATCCAGACAACACAAAAACAAAGAATGAAAAAGCATTTCATATCTTGTACCTGCTCAGTGCAATCTCATTATCTTGCTTGGTGTGGTTGCTATGGTGACTTGTTTCCTGTGTTATTTGGCATTGACTGTCTTACAAATTATACTAGAGCTTTAGACTGATGGATATTTCATTTTAAGAAAGTAATTGAAAATTGGAGATTTGAAACCACGTGCTGGCTGTGCCATTCATGTCAAACGTCAGGTCCAAACTCTGTACAGCAGAGTCACAACTGCCTCACTGTTGTCTCCCCACAAGTCATGCCTGCCTAAGTCCCACCCTGCCTCTAACAATGCCTGCCTGCTCTTCCAACAAGCAGCATCAGAATTTCAGGGCACAGAAGAAAAGACACACCAACACCCCCAACCCACCCCAAATCCATCACTCATGCTTTTCCAAATACCTAATTGAAGGGGATTTAAAATTTTTCTCCTCTAATATTTTCAAAATTAACCTGAAGCAAATGAAAAACGATTATTACTTATTGGTGTCCACATTATCTTACTGTGAATTAATACAAGATGCAACCAATATTATTGACTCATAATTATTTCTTAATGGGATGAAAACCAGTGTTTTTTTCAAAGTATAAGGCAAGGTTCAGAAAATTCCTTCCCTGAGCTCTTCTGTTAAAAATGAATTATTTCTCTCCAGGTTTGTGTGTGTCAAAAGACAGACTGGATTACTATTGTCAATTGTCACTCTTTTAGAACCACTTACGAGGAGAATACATTTGGCAGCCCAAACTAGCAGAACTTTGAATTCACTGAGTACCAGTCTAACTTCTACAGCTAGACAACACATTTTATTTCTTCATTTTTGGTGAATAAAGTGCAAAAATCACCTTGTTATCGGTGATAATCTGCTTTCACACAAAAATGCAATTTAGACACCTACAACATTCTCTAGATAAAAAGCTTCTGCAATTCTGGGTGTTGTCTGTCCCTCTCAAAAGCCAGAGAACAGTGATGTTCCCATTCAGTCTAAATACTACAGATAATTCTGATTTGCTTCCGATTAGAGCTGTGAATTGGAAGCTGCAGATAATGACTAAGAGATGGAGTTTTACCATGTGCATAGTTTGGGTGGCCAAAGCTGTGTTAAATAACTTAGCAAAAGTCTAACAATGAGTGAGAAGCACCTGTAGTCCAGAAGTCATCCCATTAAAAGAGTTCTGTACTACAATTGTTAAGCAAGTTTTACCTAAAGCTGAACTACTCCACACAAACACACAAAGCAGTGACCTTTTGTTGTTCTACCAGTAACTGCTGCATTAAAGGGTATAAATTTCATTATACTAGCATTTCCCGCTTTAATTTGCACAGGATTAGTTTGGTTTTTCTTCTTAAATTCTCTAAGATTATATGGGGCTTTAATGAGTAACTAAAAATGATCCAGACTTGTTAAGCCTCTGACAGATGTTCTTTAATAATACCATCATTCTTGGTCTTTTCAGAGACTAAACAATTGGGTTTATATTTTGTGGTCTGGTATGCAATCTTTATTAGAATTTAACTATTTCATTAGCTTGCCTTGTGAAGATGCTGTGTTGATGACTGCTATTCCAACTTTACTGTTGATGATTATATTTTTCATTTTTACAAGCACAGCCATACTGTGTGTATCCAGTATACCACCTGTGTTTACTTTTTAAAGATATAAAAAAGCTTACCAAACATTGCCACCCAGTAGCTTTTTATTGCTGCATACATTTTCATAACATAATGCCCCTCCTTTGAATATATCCATGGTCTTCACCTCTTCTTCCTTTACACTAGCATGCCATTACCACTTCAGAAATAGGAATAACTTCCTTTTCTGATAGCACAAGCATCACATTGAGTTGCATCTCAGAAAAAGACGTCTATAAGCTTGGGGAGGAAGTGTGGCAGACACACAAAAGAGAAACATGATGAAGCCAAGTATACAAAGGTGGCAAACTTGAAGACACACGCAGCTAGATATCCTACTCTCTTTTTTACCAAAACCCTAAATTTCTTTTCCCCAGAAAAAAACCCAAAGTTTTTGAGAATGCTTTAAGAAAATGCTGACAGTATAAATATCTATTGTTCTGCCTTCCTGGAAGAACAACAATCTGGTCACACTTAAAATATCTCCTTTAAATCACACAGCCTTTCAAACGGGACAGAAAATTGATCCTTGAGCTTCAGCCATAAAGCTCACTTCAGATATTAACCCCAGCTATTTATGTGTGTACTTTATCAGCACCTACAGCTAACAACATTATGGAATATTTCCATGTAACTTATCTGTAACCAGTAGAGTAAGGGTACCTACTAGAAAAACATATATAATGCTATTACCTTAAGTAGCCCAAGCTGGTTACCTGTCTGCCCAGATTCTTCGGTAATTGTCCGGTAAAGTTCCCTTTCTGGAAACATCCTTGCACTAACAGCACAAACCTCTCAGATTTCCTTTTCAATAGTCTCACTGCTTTTTTTCCATTCCTTCTGAATAATGAAAAACAAGTTCTCTAACAACATTTAAGAAGGGAGTTTTTGAAAAATTTTTCTGCCTTTACTGATGTACCTTAATAAAGTTAAAAGAGCTATAAATCCATAATTACTTATGAACATGGCTCATTTAGCATATTTTTGTTTTACTAGTACAGCAAGGCGCATGGCTGGGGGAGGAGGGTAGCATCAATTTACTTATTTATTTATTTATTTATTTATATACTTACTTACTTAAGCTCAGTGCTAACACTCCAGCCTGCTTTTGCAGTAATTGCACCTGATTTCCAGCTATTCCTTATGAGGCTCACCAGGAGGATGCTTCCTATCCAAGAATCCAATCAGGTTTTCTCATCAATCAAAGACCTTGATAGCAGAATGTTTCCTGTTCCCTAATCACATCCATGAATGCTGCTTAGGAAATCTTTTTTGCCAGTTTCTTCTCCTTTGGAAGTGGACTGAAAGCATTATATTTAACCATGTATATTTTACAGGACATACAATCCATTTAATGGAAAGAGGGAATAATTTCCCTATTTCTCTTTCTATTTCTCTCTCTCTTTTCCACATTGTGTCAGGTAGTTATATAGCCATGTCTTCACCTAACTCAGTCAGCAGCGCTTTTTTGTCCACTTAAGTGGTATCTATTTCCTAATTCCACATTTTGTTGTCATCTTTTGTTTTCTTTCCTTCCCCTTCCCCAGGTTTCAACAGTGGTAAAGGAGAAGAGGGTCAAAGCTTCAGCAAAAGGCTATGTCCATATTCACAGGTTGGGCAAGAAAACAAGAACATACCTATAGAGCAAAATTCTTGCTGGAGAACTGACATCCACACTATAGAAGTTTCCAGAGTTTTATTTCAGAGGAACTTTAACCTGAATACTCATTAATGACTATGGTATATTAGGTACAACTCTTGAATACATCTACCACTTCATTGTCATCAGAAAACACGATATGGTAAAAGAAGAGATTATTGGGAGGGTTGCTTTTAAAACAGACCCTGACAAAGTCTTTCATATAGACATACCCTAAGTCACTGAATCCAAAGTAATTAAAATCCTAATTTTTCACACAGTCAAATTCATCAAAAAACACATTTAAAGGATGCTGGACCTCAGTTATTGAATAACAACATAAAGCATTTATTCAGGAGACAAGAAACCTGAGTACACTTACCACTTCAACAGGAGGGACTTCAGTCAGTATCTTACTGCCACACATAGTACATAATCACTGGCTAATGCAGTAGGAAGGAAGAAAGCATACTTGATCCCTTCCAGAGAAGATGAACTACGGTGGGGCCATAAATTCAAGCTTCAGAGGACCAAAAAAAAAAATGTAGACTAGAAGACAGGTCAGTCAGCTAGGAAGAAAATCAAAAGGCTTGCCTTTTGTTCCCACAGTTTTTTGTGTATTAAACTGCCCCACCACCAGCTAAAGAAATCAAAAACCATACTGTGACCAAGCTTCAAATCCAGGTAAAGCCTACAGTTCCCTGTCTGACAGGAAGCAGTATGCACATTAGTCTTGAAGCAAGCCTTGTGTACTTGCAGGACAGTTATGGATGCCACTCAAAGATTTGGTTTTGGACCACAGCAGACCAAGGCAGGTCTTCCAAGCATCCAGCTCTCCCTGATTTCTGCAAACATGTTAGTGTTTGTGTTCAAAAACCTCAAGAATTATATACTTCAGAAAGTAGGTATTTTTAAGGGTGCTGGAGAATACTTCCTAACCCTAGGCATCTGAATTCCAACCTCTGTCCTACAGACAAAAAAAAAAAAAGGTATTTGTGGTTTCTCCCCTGTGACATTTTGGGGGTGATCTGCACTTGCTTAATTAATTCAACAACTTGCTTAGCTCAGTAGGGAAGTAGTGACTGGGTGATTAGTATCATCACTGCTGAAACACCATCCTTTACATTCCTTCCTCTTTTTCTTTCTTACACTGAGAAGCCATCAGTGTCTCACATTCTTTGCTTTCAGCTTTCTTTACAGCTAAAAGGCTCTGTGACTCGAAAGAAGGCTTATTATGTCTGTCTCATTCTGAATCCTAATGGTGAAAAGTAAATTGCAGAGAAGGTAGCAAAAAAAGAGAGGTCTTGATATTAGCATTAATTTTAGAGGAACTGACTTTTCTTCTAATGGAGCTTATTAATTAGCAAGGGATCCTTAAAAACATGAGGAAGTAAAAGTTTTATGAATACTCTTTTTAATGGCACATATTTTTCTTCAGGGTAAAATGCTGGGCTGAAGCATTTCATTACTGTATGAATTCTGATTCCATACAGTAAACCAAAACACAGATATGAACTTTGGAGGAATTAATTGTCAGGCATATTTCATAAGAATTGCAGGCACCCAGGAAACATTTCTGCTTGTTGGTTTAAAAGGCCTTTCAATCTGCATCCAGTTTCCTCCTACATGTTAAAGCATTTCAGCACAGTCTTTTCACACAAAGTTAAGTGTGATGCGTGCCTTGCACATCGTTTTACCCTGGCTCAGACTTTGAACTAGCTGCTAGTGGTAATGGAATATGGAGCTGTCATGTGTTCTGCTATTTAAAACTCGAACTAGGAGCTGAGAGACCAAAAATAGTTACTCTTTTGACTCTCTGTGTTCTGTGTCACTGGAGTCCGAGGAGTTTCTCCTTTAATACTGGAGAAAATCCTGTGAAGTATCACCATCTGCCCTGTCTTCATACTCTCTCCTGGACATCCACTGTTGGCTACTGTCAAGAGATAAGATGCTGCACTGGATGGATTTGACAACGACTGCTGTTAGGTTTGGTATGGTTTTCCACTTTTATTTTAGTAGCTCATAACTACCTCACATTACCACAGTCAGCCTTAAATCATACCTTCAGTAGAAAGGCCAAAGCTTGATATTCCTCCCACCATAAGCAATGCAATTGTCTTGTTGCCTACAATGAAAGTTGCATTAGGTTTTAACACAGAAAACTGTAGAATGAAGAACCTAAAGTGTCTCTCCTTCTCCAAGGTTATCTTTTGGACCAGATTCACATTTTTCAGGGTAAAATAATCTCCTTCTGTTTTCAACTTCCCAAGAGGAATAGAAGAATACTGATGCTAGTCACATGAGCAACGACTCCTCGAGTACCAACGTCATTCCTGAGAGGCTGGCACAGAGATCAGCACATAGATTCTGTGTCAGCTGTACTACCATAAGACAGGGGCAGCCAAAAAACCCCTGCAGGAATACGTGTACGAAGAAAACCATTAACCAGAACTTATCCCTGGCCTATATACTTTAATCATATTGCTATCAGTGAGACTTACACATAGATCCAAGGGCAGAATAAAGCTGAAAGATAGCATTTCACTGTAGATCTGTAATCACATTGTTTTTCTCAAAATAATTTTAGATTAACATACTGTAGTACTATGTAGTGAATAGGGTAAATTCAACTTTCCAGCTGGAACAACTCCAAACTAAGATGCTTCCTGATGAATACATAAGCTAGTTCTGCAGTCAATGAAACTATGACATGATGATGAAATATCAATCCAGAGTCTTTTAGACAGCATGGGGAAGAAATAGAATTGGTTATTTACTTGGTGTTCGATATTCTTTTGTTACTGAGGTCATTTTGTATTTCTTTCCAATTAGAGGGAAAGGTTCACACAGGGTCCAATCTGTGTTTAAATTACATTATCTACTTGTTCACAGGCTTTTTTTGCCATTTATGATGTTAACTGCATGTGTCAAAGATCTAAGGCTCTGGCATTCGTGATGAGTGAGTGCACAAGAGACTAATTTCTGAACTCAGCTGTACAGCACAGATCCAAAGGCATACTATTACCTGTCTCAAAATGAAAACTTTCCCATAGCAAGGAATCAACAGCCTTTGTTCACCAGTCTTTGCCAAAATCTCTTAATCTGGCATTCAACATGATCAGCTGGCAGAAAAGATAGTAACTCTAGTGGTGTACACAAAATATCAGCTGGAGCTTAGGGCAGATCTTGGTCCTAATGAAGTTAATGGCAGAATTCCCACTGATCCCACTGAAACCTGACAGAGAATGTGACAGCTGCATATAAACCAGAGCAGACTGGTAACAGCCTTTCAGTGCATTGTACTTCCTTGGAAACACACAGAGGCTTTCACAAGTCCTTTTGTCCTCTCCGGCAACTCAAAGGAGATTTAAAATTACCTCGAGGCTAATGCTGAACAGTACAGATACAATTGATTTTTAGTTCTTTGCTGTATAAGAAAAATAAAAATCAAATATTGTTTTATGACTCTCTCAGATGAGTGTTTCATTCGCTTTCTAGACAATTAAAATTCTAAAAATTACTATCCAAGCCAAAACCTATTCAATGTAAAATCTTTTACAATGCAGTTTAAAAATAAAAACATTCCGATCATTCAGTTCAACAAAATTAATTTTAATTTAAAATCTACTAAAAAAAATTTTACAAGAGCTTTTTGTCTTTGACATGAGCTAATTGGAGCAATGCTTATAGAAGTTGTTGAAAGTTCATTTCCCCTAAAACAGTTTTGGTCAAGAGTCCTGGCCCATTTTTTGTAGATCTGATCTTTGGATAAGGTTGGCAAAATGGATCACAAGCTACTTCTGGACTCCTTCCCAAAACAAGCATCTTGCAGTGATCTAAAAACATCTCAAGACAAAAGAGAAGTGGGTTCAGTAACTGTAGTTGACAGAATTGCACCTCCTGTCATGCAGCCACTGTACCCTAAGCCGAGGGGCAGTTCTGGACTCCTGGGACAAAACAAGAGATTGAAAATGGATTTGCCTTCCACCAGGCTTGTTCAGTGCTTACCTCTTTATTGCACTTGCATAGAGCAACGTTCAGTATTTCCGCTTTGTCCTTGATGTTTCTGCTAGCCAAGTAGTTTAGTACTGCTGTACTGAGTCCCATCACTCTGTAGGCTTACCTAATTATGCCTACGAAAAATGTATTTTACCTTCTTTTCCTACTGTATCTTTGCTTTTATAGGCCATATCACAAGTGTTTATTCAGCAGGAAGAATAAGGTCAGGGTCTTCTATTTTTCTTTGAAAAGGGTAACACAAAAGTATCCTGCCTTTTCTTGATTTAATTACCAGTTCTGTGAGGAAAGCACTCAGGTTCTGTTACTGTTACTTTGCTTCATTTGCTACTTGGGGCCATTGTACTGTCTGTTTTGGATAAGCCTCTGGGCAATTTTGGCCTGCTGAGATCTTTTTTTGACACCCTGAGAACTACTGATGAGTTTTCGTACCCCTGCAGCAGTGCAACCTGTCTCCTTGGCAGCTAGAAATGACACTACACTGGTTGGACTGCTCTCTGGTATGGTTCATGTATTCTTTTCTTGGCACATAATTTTCAACAGGTGTAACTATGCTCTAAGAGGCCTGTAGTAGCAGCCTGTAATACAGTAATTGCTTAAAGGAGCTGCTCTTTTAGAAGAAATGACGCCTGCATTGTCATGCAGACTGCTGATCATTGCCTGGCAACTCTGCCCTTAAGGCAGGAGTCCAAACAACTTGTGAGAAGGCACTCTGCCATCTCAGCAGATGGACATGAGCATAAGCAGCTTAGGGACTATGTCTGCATATCAAGCACAGGCATTGAGGGCATGATTCAAAGCCAAGAATGCTGCAACTGCTGTTTATCTTCTGCTTACCAACGAAGGGTTGTTTATCTTCTGCTTACCAACCAAGAGTTCAGGGAATATGTCATTGCTAATTAAGACCTGGGCTGGACTCAGTTTCAAAAGTATAAAATACAACTGTGCAAAACAAGTGGCTGTCTGGCTTGAACTGAGCAGCAAGTCCTAAGAGGGGCCAAGGGACTTATCAGAATGTAATCTGCACTGGGGCTGAGCAAAACGCGAGGAACGATAGCTCAAAATGTTGCCACTTAATCAGATTCAGGAAAAGAGTAAGGGAAGGGTGAATGGAGAAATCACTGTTAATATATGGGTAGATTTATATTTACTGAAAAGAAAAAGTAAAACTTAGCATAATAAAGGTTTCTAGTTGAAAAGGGGAAAAATTTAGGCCCAATATGAGAAAAAATCCTGACTGTAAATTGCATTAATTTACAGCATAATCTCAGAAAGGAAAGCTTAGAGGCGTTTTTGCTTGGCAATTTTAATACCAGAAAGAAAAAACTCCTTCAAAATAAGAAGACAATACTGTATTTGCTGTGAGAAAACCCAGATGACCTAAGGGATCTTTTCCTCTCTCAGTTCCATTAGTCAGATAAGATTACATTACCTGAGGTACAGTGGTACTACAAGTCCTATAATGCCTTTGAAAGCCTGAACTAGAATTAAGTGGTTCAGATACCCTGTCGTGTACAGAAAAGGAATGAAGCAGAGGATCAGGCAATACATTATTTAAACAATAACGTGAGAAGCTTCTGCTCATTGGAGACAGCCGTAATATCAGATGACAGGATCAAGGACATGCTGCAAATATTTTGGAAATATGTTAAAACTGGATTTTGATCTTGTCATTGTTAACTGAGTTTCAGGCCAAATATTCATGAAGTATCGTAAAATCTGCCCCTTCCTCCCCTTTTACAATTTTAGTATCAAAAATGGTTAGTAATTAGGGTAAGAAAAGAGATCAAGCACTTGCTTTTCTGTTAAAAAATAAATTATAAATAGAAGGAAAGCAAGTGAATAAAAATGCAACACTAAAACTGAAAGGGATTCATTGAATGATACTTTAGTGAATACTTAAAATACAGCACCCTAAAAGGAAAAGCTGCCGCAAAAGTTAAAAAGCCTGACACAAAAAAAGTCATGAACCAGGCACAGCAGATTTCAGAGCTGATGTTCTCTCATCCGGGTCATTATCTACACACTGAGTAACAGGACCATGTATTTGACATGATTTTATTTCATGTATGTTTATTTACACCTATGAAGATATCTTCATCAAGCCAAGTTGGAAATACATTATGACTGTATGGAAACTGGGATACCAGAAACTCAAGTGTTCTTCAAATCTTTACAACTACATATATTCAGACAAAAAAGTTTCTGTATATTTTATGTTTCTTTTAACATGCACTGACACCAAGAAGTTAGAAATGTCTAGCTTCCTTTCCCACTGTCCTTCCTCTTTCCTGACCTGCAATATAAGAAGAAAAGCCTACAAGGGAGCAAAACCGAAGAACAAGCACAGCTCACACAAACAGATGCAGCATGTTCCAACACCCTTCTCTAGTGGTACAGCTGCTGAATTATATCACTTCAGACTGTCCTCCAGCCCTATGCAAAAAGACAGACGGGATTCGATTGTCATCACCCAAATGTCTTTCCACAGTTCTACCAGCTTTCAAAAACAGTGCAGTCCTGACAGAGACTTTATCACTACGCTTGTGCCTATATCAATATTTGAATTTATATATTTACACTTCTGTCAGAGGACCTTCACATATAAGAAAAAAATTTATGAGAAAATATCTCTGGTAGTATCACAAAAATGTTGCAAGGCCATCACATCCCCTTGTGCTGTTTCATGTGATAATGTAAATATTCTGGGATACAAAGTAAATTAGACAAAATCTGTAGTTTTGCCCTTGTCTGTTACCATGCACTTTTTCCTACCATAACTATTTTAAAGTCTAAATCAAAGCACAACAATGTTAGAATCTGCTCAATAAAATAACCTTTTCTTATTTATCACACTTCAAGACATCCAGTTTTCATTTGAATATCCTGATGACCTACACAGTCACACATGGATGTCAGCTGAACTTTTCAACTCATTTTCTCAGACCACTCATACTGCTTTGCAGTGCAGCCAGAACTCCCCAACACACCAACAAAGTCAATTAAATGGATATTCTTCCCTTGCTTACAAGATGTAGGTCAGCTATCAGGTTGATGACACATTAGCCTTATCCTCTCTGCTAGCTGGCATAATATCTGATTTTGGGAGGACTGATTTGGAGAAAATGTAGAAAAAAATTGCTCTCCATCACAAATCACAAATACAGGGTACCATGACTGGGTTTTGTAAGGCTGGAGGAAGAGCACTGGGCAGCACCTAAAGAGTTTTAGCGAAAACAAAAAACTGAAGGAAGTAACCTGTTGTTGAACAGCAACCAGCACTAGATAGCACACAGGCAATGAAAATGTGTGCTACTACAGTAGTGATGTTTTCTTCTGTTTTACCTTTAGCTTTTTCCTCCTCTTCTGTGTTATCAAAGTGAAGGCTAACAAGGAGAGTAAGCACCAGCAAGTCAGGCATTCCACAACCAAACTTGTACGCACTTGCCAGTGTCCAGCTCTCCAGAAGGTCTCCAGATGCCTGCCTGAGGTGCCACTGCTTCACAAGAGGTGCACAAAGAGGGTGAAGTACTTCAAAATGGGCATCCAAAGGTGTTTAAAATGCATATGTGGTACTAAAGATAGATACTAGCATTATGGTTGTTCGAAAGATAATTCAGTCCTTCTTGTCTCCAGCTTCTTGTTTTCTGTGTCCACTCTCACAAATTCACACACTTCCCTTCTGAGGCTTGCTCTAGCTATTCACCTCATCTTCCACTTTTCCAGCCCTGCTCTAGCATCATCATCCAGTTTCTATCCTGCATAAAAATTCTTGCATGCCCAAGCTCTGGCCAAAAGAATTCTTGCACACCAGCTCTCATCTGGGACTTTTTGTCTACCTGGAGATCGGGAGAGCAAAACTCATGCTAGACTTGCTCTAAAGGGGACTTGTATGAACTCCCATTGCTAACCTCAGGCCTTGCATCCCCATTCACAACGAGATTTCTTGGAAAATTGCCTTTTTCTTGTGTAAATTTCCTTACAGTCCAGCTTCATTGCTACCTTAGCTCACTGGGTAAGCACCGATGGTGGTGCAGCCAGTGCACAGCCAGGCAGGCTGGAGAGGGGCAGGAGAGACTGACCATCCTCACCCAGCTGCTGCCACAAGGACAGGGCACGCTGGAGCCTTGAGTCCTCTTCATGCCTTCTTCCTCCAGAATAATTAGCCCACACTAAATAGTGTACATTTTTCAGATGGTTACCAGGGAGAAAGACAGAGGAAAAAGGGAAAGGCAGACTCCGTGATGTTTTCTTGGGCCTCCTAATGCTCCTGAGAAATGTATTTCAAGAATTTATTCTGTGCCGTGGGAGAAGGCATGGAAGGAGGTGCTTTCTGCAAACAGCTGTTATAGGAAGCACTAAGCACAAGGATGTGTTTGAAATGTGACCCTGACCTGCTCTGTGCTTCACATTTTGCAGGAAAATGCTTTTATCTACTGCAGATCCATGGCTTTTAGCCCTTTCCTGAAAGAAGGAATCTGTGACCTGTCTTTGAAATCGCTAAGCAGGGACTATTCTTTTCTTTTTAAAACACAGTTGAAAGGGGAGATGATGAAACAGCATTGAATAAAATATGAATCCTTGGAGCAGAACTCAAGCTATCCATCTATCATGTAGTGCCCTACCCATGAAGCTATGTTCATACTCCTATTTTCTCACTGGCCTAGTGAATCTTGAGTTCATTTCTATATAACAAACCAGATTCAACAGGACGGCTGAAGAGTACTGCCCACGTATATACCCCATTAACCACAGACACCTAAAGTAGGCAAGAAAATGGGCCATGTGGATCTCAACTCTGAAGACAGGAGAGAAAGGTGAAGGTAATTCTTTTGCAATTACAGGCTACTACATTTAAAAGAAATGTTAGGATGAGGCTATCTTCCTTCTGAAGGAAAATGACATATCCTGCTGCATTTTGTCCAGTCTTTCCAGTTCATAAGGTGCTTAACTAGGTGCAATCCCTTTGAGATTTAATCACAGGATTATCTAATTACTGGATCTTGAATGTGAAGGCATTGTTACTTTAGCTCAGTATCTGGACAAGGCTGAGTAAATCTGAACTCTGGCAGAAGAGGGAAAAGAAACATACTGAAGTATGTATAACCAGTTGCAGCTACTCCCTGAAAGCCAACAGCAGTCAAAGGGCCAGCATCCAGATCCTGACACACAGAAGGAAAAGCATGACTTCATGGCGTATTTAAGCTCACACACAAAGAGGTAACTAAAAAAAGGGAAAATATATAATAAAAATGTCATGAGCAGTACACCTTTTTAGGTTTATTATTAAGTAAGTGTGGTCCAGCAAAGTCAGTATTATCGGAAGTGTGGGTTCACTAGTTAATATATTAAGTAAATTCTTCGTTCAAAATTCCACTGGGAACAATAGTCATTAGGCACTGTGACCTACTGTAGATGGTTATGAAGGATCTTAATAGACGAAGAAGCTATTAAACATTTCATCTTAATAACACCTACCTGCTGTCTCATGGTCTACTAAAAGAGACACAAGAACTTTCCGTGATAAATTTATCTCATAGAAAAGGAAGAAGTGCTACTTGCTACAGACTTTTGGCTGAATTTTTTTCTACTTGTCTTTTTTGCCATTTCACTCCATACACTCTGGAAGCATTTGCTGCTGGAGAGGAAAAATATATATTATATACTGAGTCAAACCAACAGTTCATGTGGTTTTATGCCCTGTCCTTGGTGGTGGTCAACATGAATTACCTGATATAGAATAGGATGGAATAGGTACATGAAGTTCTAACTAGAAATTCTGAATAGCAGGCTCAATAAGAAAATTCTGGCTTAAGCTCAGGATGAATATGGCCTGAAACATGATGATTTATAATCACTTAAATACTGTATCCCATTAATATTTGTCAGTTCTTTCAAATTTTAGTTCTGGTAGTTTGATAACACTGAGACCGTTTCAACACATATTCCTAAACAATATTTCACTCCTGTACTGCATTCTCTTGGTTCACCAGCACACGAGTGAAACTGATTGAGAAACAGATTGCTTTCCATCTGCTACCAAAAAATGTGATCTAATACATTAATTATATTAAAATCCTATATTTCAAGAGTTTTTTAATAAAGTGCTAAAGAACCATTACCACCAGTTTTTCCAGTCAAACTTATTTTGGCTCACAGTCTGGTCTAATATTCCAAACCACCCTAACTATCTGCTGCATTTGAAGAGCAAGCTATTAGCTTTCTGTTTAACAGATGTCAGTCTGCTTCGCTTTAGAATCCCAAAGTCAGATGCAAATCCCTCAGGTTGCCTCCTTTCTTCTTGACTGCTCTGCTCAGATAAATTTCCCCATGACCACCACCCCCGTTACGTTTCCTAAACCAGAAATGAAGCATGGGTTTTTAACATAAGCAGTAGGTTTTCACACCGGTTAGCCCAACACAGACAGTCACACAACTGTTTTTTGCATCCTGTTCAACATCAGTGTGTGGGAGAACTGATTTCTCCCCACGCTTACTTCCATTATTCTGGAATTGTGAAAAATCAGTGGCCTTGATTAGGTATTTTGTCAAATAGGTTTTGATGAGATGCGTAGCTAGAAGGATATATGACTAGCTCTGCATCTGTGCTCTCCAGCAGAAACAGCTCATCAGCTTAGCTCATATATTTCAGCAGAAAGAGCAGGATGAAATGTCATGAGGCTGTACTGGATTATATGCGAGGTTTCCTGACCTAATTCACATTCATTTTTCCTTCTTCCCTCCCCCCTCCCCCCCCCCTCCCCCCCAGCAGTATGCTTCAGTAAACCTAATATCTGACTTTCATGACTATTTTGAAAATTATAAATACCTCTTCAATGAAGCACTATGAAATGTCATTGCATCACAAGCCTTACAAAGATATGCTGAAAAAAAACTTTCATTAAAAGTGCATTAGGTGCTAAATGAATGTACAAAACCATACTCGGAGACCCATACATTGCCTGTATGGGGAATAAGATATATAAATTTTGTGGCTGGCAATCTGTTATTTAAATGGAATATTAATGTAATAGAAAGTATCTGCTTGTATCAGCAAGACTACCATCATAAACTTCACAGAGCAATCTCTTGCTGTTAATAGCATTTCACAGGAATCGCCACAGACAGCACAGAAAACATATCTACTGTAGCAATATACAGCAATATCCAATCGATAGTCCTTTCCCTTCAATGAATTTAATGCAAAATTAAAGAGGGTATTATTTAAAAAGGTCAGCACCTGAATTTGATTCTGGATCTCAGATCCCCAAAATATGAGGGTAAGGTACCAATCTGATCCAGATTTTCCATTTTACCTACAAAATACTAAGAACTCACCAACACTGAAATCTGATACTGAGAGTATAAGGAAGGAATAAATGTTCTTAGGCATGGAGTGTGTTTTCTCCCCCTCATGTTAATGACATGGAATTTAAGTTATACTTAATGGATTAAGATGTGTAAATTCAATTGAAGTTTCCAAGCCAAACCCATAACTGATGTAATTCAGATATAGTTCAGACTTAAATAGCACCAAAATAACAACATAAACTACCAAGGAGCAAAACCAATCACAGTAAGAAAGAGCAAATTACTTAACCATGTCATTTCACTGACTAAATAAAATATCAGGTTTCAGTAATTTTAACAATAGCAAGGCTTTGAGTAGCAGTTAATAAGACGTTTCTGAAAAAAACGTCTTTGTTAGTCTCTTGGTGTCGAAAATCATTGGAGGGGTTTTGTATTGATATTTTGCTTCATCTTCTATCACTGCAAGGCCCAATCAGAAAAATATGTGATGTCTATTGGGCTGCATTTACACTTCATCAGTGAACGGTGGATAAAGATTCTTCTTACCACCCTGAAGTTGGAATTCCTTTCTATTTTCCTGTTTCCATATTCCAGTACAAGTCTGTGAACACTTCACACTTAAAAAACACTGTGATTCATAACACAGACATTCCCCTTTGTCTCCCACCTATACAACATAAATGATATGTTCTGAGCATGTTCAACCCAATGAAAGAGAGCAGAGGAACTCTCCATAAAGTCATCAGAATATTTATTTAGGTCCTGGACAACCCAAAGCTTCATCACATTATAAAACTCGGACCTATTGACCCCACCAGCAGGACTGGTTCCTAATCTTTCCTTGTGAAGCTCTTCTTCTTTGCATAGAAAAATTTGAAATATTTGTCACTCGTTTGAGATAGATTCTTGGAATTCATATGGGATAAAAGCAAAATTAATTAAATTCCTTGAAGAAATTACTATTCATTTCTTAAAAGTAAAGAGAAGCTGCAGAGGGCCACAAGCTGCCCAAAGGAACAGACAACTGGGCCGTCCCCTCTGCTAGCCTTTCCCCATCACCCAGTTGTTTTACCATTTCTGCACGCTGACTTTTATAAATCCATTTTTTAGGTAAATATTAGATCCAAGGATTTATAAACGTATCTCTGGGTCATGAACTCATCTAGCCTTCTGGGTATGAAAAGTTAGGAATTATGTAGGTTAGTATTGCAGCAGCAGAAACCCCCTTGAGAACCTGTCCCTCAATGTCTCGGTTCTGTGTTGCCTGAAGAAGGGCACGGGTCAGTTTATTCTACAGAACAAAACATAATAAAAAACAATTTATTTTTTTTTGCCATGTAAATCACCACTGCCTGAGTCAAGAAGCAAGTTGCAAACTCTAATTGCAGGTTGTCAGAACCAAGTATTTTTCTCAATTCAGTATAATGGGGAACAGTAGTGACAAAACGATCCCACATCTAAAAAGATGACTTACTGTCTCCTTTTTCTGACTTTGAAAAGACTGAAAAGCCTTTGTCTTATTAATAGGGCATACTTTTTTAGAAGTACAAAGTACATATTTGTCCAGAATATTTCTAGATTAGATTTCAGGACAGCCATTAATCTACATTAGAAAATACCTTGTCAAGTAGCTAAGTTTTGATTGTACAAAATGCTTCCTAGTAATACTTAGGAGATTATGTTGCAAATTTTTTAAAGGCTAAAATCAAATCTAATCAAAAACAATTCAGCTCAGCTTCCTGGGGGAAAGGATAGGCAGGTAGTCCACTTACATGTCATCTTTGCTTTTTTCTAGGATTTTCAGAAATGTGGATGTAATGTATAGATGCTTGCATTCCAAAGCCACTGAGTGCTTGGAAAAGCCATTTATAGTAAAATTTTAATAAGCAAATCGATGACTTAGGAATCTAAATTCCCTTTCTAAAACTGAGGTAGGCACCGACAAGCTTAACTCTTCTAAAAATATAAGTGACTCAACACCATAATTCCCCAATTCTCATGCACATAACCGATGTGAATTAAGCCTTTTATCTTTTAAGGAACAGAATTACAGCAACTACTTTTCTACTGATATTCAAGCAAATAAAGAGACTATGTATACTTTCTACGGACTCTATTTTCACATCCGAATCTGAAATGGTGGCATCTTGGAGCTGGTTAAGGGTAATTCTTTCCTGTCTTGCAATTTGAACCAAATCACTTTCATAGCTGTGGGCAGTTTGCAGTAGACTTCTCAAACAGCACCAAAACCAAACTAGAAAATACAGATGTTTACTATGAAAATGTTTACATTTAGAACAAGGGCAATATATTAAATAGGTATTTCCATGGGAAGGGATTGCCAGAAAAGGAAGAAGGTGGCAATACATGTGTTCACACCCCTTGGTAGCTGGGAAAAAAAAAAGGTAATTTTAGTTTCTTTCTACAGACCCACTGGTAGTCTGCCAAAATCTTAGTGCAGAAGCTCCTCTCCCCTTCTGCCAGGTAAGAGGGCTGCAAGGAAAGCAATGCACCCAACCCTCTACTTTCTTTCCTTGCCACGCTGTGTGATAAATGGTCCAACTCGCTGCTTCCTCAACCTCAACAGGAAGCTGCCTGTTGGGGACTTGCCTTTCAATTTTGCTTTTACCTTGCATCCAGAAATATCTTCAGTGCCTGAATTTCTCAAGAGGATTTTCCATCAGCTAAATACTTAAAAAAAAAATTTCCCAGACATTTTCTAACATTCAGTAATCTGCTGATTTTCGGAGCAGATGATTACTTATTTCAACATAGACTTTCCTTTTTCATCATTTTTGTACAGTGCTTTGCGCAATAGGGTGCTAATTATGTTAATGGTCCTTTGCATTTAAAGTCTGTAACTGGAAAGGGTCATTTCAGATACTCAGGCTTTTCCATCTGTGCCAAGCCCCTAATAACCTACTATTCTGGGGGAGGAAAGAAAAAATCCCTAAAGCACAACAACATTTAAGCATCTATCAGATCACTAAAGATCTACTTGAGACAATACTATATCAACTGACAGAAATCAATCTGGTTGTATGAATTCACATTTTGTTTCCAGACCATATCAGATACCTTGTCTAAAAGAATTGCATGGATCTAACCTGTTGATTATAACCTTTTCCCATTTCATATAACACTTCTATTGTGATAAACTAATACCAGTATTCATATCTGAATTTGGAACACAGAAACTCAGGACACAATGGTTGCAAACTTAACAGGATCACTCAAAGCACTAAGGTACTCGGGCATAAAAATACACCGTAAGGGATCTTAAACTTGTAAATTAATAAGATTGAAGAATACTCCTGAGAGTAAGTGTGGGGCAAAAAATGGTTGACAATAGTATATTTTAAATCAATAAACTGCTAATTATTGGAATTTAGTGATACTTGTGCCATTTCTGACGTTACGTGCTTGCCGTGCTTGCTTTAACTGATCAGAGCCTGTAATCTTTGCTGTTGCTATACTTCAGGCTCCTGATGAAACAACCTGAGGAAGACTGGAAATATCTCTTCGAAATGCACAGCAGGATTTCTCAAAAATGAACCAATAAAACTTTGACAAAACTCTGCTGCAGAACCAAAATCAAGAGAAAGCTATGCACATTACAAGCATAAAGACATTTTGACATCTGGGGGATGCTCAGATAGGATTAAAATGGAGGGCAAATAACTGCTTAAAAAAAATAATCAAGTATCGACAAGAGTCCATGCACAGATGTAAGATTCCACCAGTCAAAAGTAAATATTTGTCCTTTGTTGTTTTTTTCCCCCTTGCATGTATCCAGCTTCTACAACAGCAGATGGACAACTAACCCTGATTTTTTGCCATGGTCTACATGAAAGTATAGAGTAAAATTTTTCTGTCTCAGATGAAAGGCTGGAGGTTGGGGGAACAGACTGATGATGATCTCAAGCTGATGATTTCACAGTAAGGACACAAACAGGAAGCCTTCTGTAGCATCATGCTACCAGAAAATTAGGACATTCTTTCTCAAAATGTTTTGCTAATATTTTATTACTGGTGACATCTCTGTGAGTACCCTGTGTGCAAAAGCTGGAGTGTTGCACTACAAAGCAATCCCAACCAATGCTGATTTCATTTATAGGCAAACAACATAGGAAAAAAATGAGCAGAAACCCAACACGTTCCCTTGCTATATATGAAACTTTCTTGCCAAAAATAGCACTCTAGAAATCCTTTTTTCCCACTTGCTGCTTTGGCTACATCAGTAAAAGATGACTACCAGCATGCGGTAATCCGTACTACTTTGTAAAACAGATGATAAAACAAACCTGCTTGTGATAGCAGATAGCTGGAACCAATGATGTAAGGACTTCCCTCCAGCACTGCATTCCTACAGATGGTCATAAAGTATTTAAAAAGGAAGTCTTAATATGATTTACCTGGTTTTATATTTACTTAAACAGAAGTTTAAAATCTCAAGCCTTGTGACCCCCATCAATAACAACTGCAATAAAACAGGAAAAGAACTTGTACATCCTGAATGCTATACATCACTAGTAGGTAAATTACAACTTAGCACCTCAGAGTAGTATTGTGCAAAGGCAATACACATCACTGCCACCTACAGACAAACTGAATTTCAAAGTACGCAGGGCAGTACCTGCGACAACCTCCTCTTGAGCAGCTGGTCATTTCATTACCTGGGGACATTGCCCACTTGGCACACAGATACTTGTGAGCTTCTGCAGCAGAGACCGCCTTGTTCTTCTGTGTGCTTTCATTATGCAACACTGAGCAGAAGGCAGTCTCATTCCGTAACTGAGACTCTGGGATTCTCTAATGCATGTATAAATAAATAAATAAACAAGCCCACCAAACAGCACTGCACACAGCTCTGGCATTTTTCATAGCCTCTTCTGGACACGGAACCTGCTTTGCATATGATGGTCAGTGTTCACTTTTTCTAACCGTGTCCCTTCTTAGTCTGAAATACGTGGCGAGATTAGAGGGTTTCTGTTGCAGTTAGAAAGATTCATCACCCTCGAGCCACCGCAGGCCTTTAAAATATTTTAAAACAAAAGGGAGTGTTTGGGTTTACTCTGCAAAGGCCGAGCCTTATGAGCACTTGATCAACCATTAATCCTAAAAGTGACCTTCAGTCTAACGCTTGCCAGGTAAGGGGTAACGTTACGTTCCAGCCGCCCCAAACTTGCCCTGTGTAAGCGGTGCGGCGCGTTTCGCCCCGGCGGAGCCCAGCTGCCGGTGCAGGCGGCGGCGGTGCGGAGCGCGGGCGGCCAGCCCCCCCTGCCGGCCCGCGCCACCGCCGCCGGCGGGATGGGCCACCGCACCGCCGGATGGGCCACCGCACCGGGGCCGCCGCACCGCTGGATGGGGCCGCCGCCAGCGGGATGGGGCCACCACAGCACTGCTGGATGGGGCCACCGCACTGTGGGATGGGCCACCACACCATGGGATGGGCTACAGCACAATAGGCTACTGCACCGTGGCCTGGCCCACAGTACCGTGGGCCACCATGCTGCAGGCTGGGCTACCATGCCATGGGATGGGTCCACCGCACCACAGAGCAGTGTGGGGATAACCACTGGCTCAGTGTGAAAAAAACAAACCAAAAAGAAGAGAGTCCCTCTTATTAAGGCTTACCTACTGTAAAAATAGCTATATCTATGTGTATTTTGAAATACACGTGTTTTCACTTCATATATGCACAATGTCATATGTTTGTGCATGCTCTGCAATTTCCTGAGTCACTCACCACAGCAGCTTGCTTGGCACCGTGCGCATGACAACAGATGCCCATGCTAACCATGACAGATAATCTGTGAGGAAGGGCGACCTTCACCCATAAGTGAGAGATCTGGGTCAGCATCCAGACTCTGCCAAAGCCCATGCAGACAGACAATGTTTTCTTGCTTGAGTTCCTTGCCTGTGAGGAGAGGATTCTAACACCTGCTTTACCTGCACGGCTACGTCTGAGGCGCAGCATGAGGATCCTGTGCAACCTGGAGGGCCTGGCAGCCAGCCCAGTCCCATGCCCCAGCCAGGAGCAGGGCAGTTGGGGGGCACCGGGACAGCCCCAGCTCACGGCGTCAGGCACCTTCCTGGGGATGGGGACGGACCAAGGCCAGGTATGGGACACCAGCCAGGCTCAACTCGGAGAGGCCCATGGCCAGGCAGGGCAGGGCTGTGGGGAGGTGGGCAGGGGCAGGCAGGGCTGGTGGTGCTCTCAAGACCCTGGCAGGCTTGTCTTGCATCTTCTGTGAGCTCCTGCTTCAACATTCCTCCCAAATCTCGGGTTTCTCTTCTGCAGTTACAAAGGGTCCTTTGCAGGTCTGCAGTGCGTCAGCCTGGACATGGCAGGGGAGCTGGGCTCGCATGCAACACGGAGGGCAGGTCTGCCTTGTATCGAGTGCTGCGCTGGTTCTTGATTATAAAAGCTGACAGATAAAGGCTATTAGGTCTCCTTGCCTGCTTGGTATGCAAATTAAGTACTTTCCTATACCACCCCCAAAGAGCTTAAACAAACCCTGAAGTGGATTAAGCAGCTAAGCAAAGGACAATGTCCTAAAAAAAGACATTTTAGCACAATGGAACAAATAAAATTGTTTTTAAAAATATGACGGAGAATCTCAAAGCAGGCACATAGGTCCTTAACCATGCCATCTCTAGGCTGCTCTGGTGCCCAACCAAAGCCCAGAAATTAACATCTCATAATCAGAAATTTTTAGCACTTGTTACCTCGTGTCACAAATTGATATTGAAAACACATATTTTAGCATTCATGCTTAAAGCTGCCATTTTGTTTCCACTGCAGATACAAACGTTTTTGAAATTGTGAAAAAATAGATTCATGATTATATTGGATAAATATGCAACTTGGACTTCAGAAATAGCCCCTTAGTTTCCTTAGGACGGTATCAAGTACCTAAGAAATAACACAGTGAAACAGGAATTTAAGTCACTGGAAGGTCTGAGTTCTGGCAGGACTGCTTTCGCTTATTATAAAATAAGAACAGAACAAATTTCCCAAAATGTTTAATGTCAGTACTTGCAGTTCTCCTTTCACAACAGCAGGAGACAAAAACTTGTCTAATGCCCAAAAATGACATCTGTGAAAAAAATCTGTCCTAAAAAGCATAAAAAGAACATCTAGTACAATTTATTCACAGAAATGCCCTTAATAGATGACATTTACACCACAAAACCCCTTTTCTACCCAGTTTGTACAATAAAGAAAATTACAGTATTGATACTAGTGTTAAACCAGCTTTGTGTGGTATTGTAAATCAGACTCATGCTATGCTTAGCAGATGGACACATTTCTGCTATGTACTAGGGACTGTAGCAGCTAGGCATCTGAGAAAGTCTTATCGGCACGTTCCCCTCTGTCATCTAATTTTTATTTAAGGGCATCACTAAAATCAGTAGCTGAGATTTAAAAGGTTGAGAAAGCAATCAGATCACCAGAACACTCTTTTGTTATATAGCCCATCTCAGATAGCCCTTGCCACAGGTTTAAAACTGGTGCTGCAGACAGAGAGCAACAGAGTGAATTCAAGTAGCAGCCATCTTCCCAGAACAGCATTTGAAATTTCACTTGAGAAGGCACATAGTAGAGTCAACCAAATTAACATTTTCACCATTATTGACACTACAAGATTTATTACTCCCTGTTCAATTTAAAAAGATTCCCTGGGGAAATTTTTAAAGGGGTGCTTGCTTTATTAGTTGTTATTGAGTTGGGCCATTTGACAGCTTGTGGGAAATGTCTGAATAACAAAATCCTTGCTAGAAAGAGATCAAGAGACCCCTGGTGACTGATACAGATGACATTGATTGAATTTTAGCACAATGCATTTAGTTGTCATTGTTAAAAGAGTATACTGGATTAATTTATAGAATGAATAGTAACTATATGAAGTGTATGCACAAAGGAGTCTGACTAGGGCTGTGATAGAACCTGGAGCCTTACAGTGCACGCAGTTCTTGCTGCCCCAGTAAGCAATACATTTCAGCAAGATTACTCTATCGAGCTGGATTACTGTGGGGAGGAAGCACCAGGGGCCGAACCCTACAACTTCTACACCTGATTTTTATAGAACCATTCCATTAATGTATTCCAGCGCCTGTGAGGTGGGGAGAGAGAGAAGGCAAGAGGGAAGATTTCTATCACCTTAAAGCTCATGAATAATTTTCTTCCAGCATAAATATAAAGGAAGCATGAAACATTCTTGTATAAGCAGGATGTTGAAACAATTGAAGCACCACAGCAAATACAAACACAGGGTGAATTAGAGTCATGCAGTCATGCAGTTTCAGAGGTATTCTTGGTACTAAAATAGGAAACACAAGGCTAGCTAACAAGTAACAAAACACAAGGTTAAGCACTGATAAGACTGGAACTATTTTTTTAGAGGGATTAAGAGCAAAACAGAGTCTAGGAAAATGGAGACAGGAAAGACCATAAGTTTAATGAATACACCCAGACACTAGAGCATTTATAGAACAAAGACACCAGCTTCCTCCAATATGTTGATAAGAACTTCTACAAAAGCAGGAATGCATCAAGTTTACATGATTACATTACCAGCATTGTTCGGTAATCGCCATAACGTGTTAAATCCCTCCTTTCAGATTTAGTCAGTAGTCAAAAGTTGTATTGTTGCTGTCAAAATGGCTTTCACTTTGCAATGAAACAGTTGGTGAATATGCCTATTACACCAAGAAAAAGTAGGTAGTGGAGGGACATAATGTACTCAGAGATGGTTGAAATCAATTTATCCGAGGCTTAAACTAAAAGATGAAGATTTGTTAAAAGAATTTAAAATATGTCCTTAAAAAAATGCCTCAAAAAGCCTGAGGTGTTTCAATTTCAGATGAAGTATCTGCTGGATGGGCAGCAACTATACATATTCTAGACTAAGAACTGCTCTAAGATACCTTTCTACCATGGTTCCAAAAATTCCCTAGCCTTGTGTTTTTATTTTCCACCCCCTAGTCCCCCAGCAAATAAGTATTTGTTGTGACCTGGTTGATCATCCCTACAATTCTAACCTGCAATCACTGAGAGCCTGAAAAATTACCACATGAAGGAAGTATACGGTTTTTACCCAGTCTGTGAGCATTTGGGGGCATATCAGATCTGAATTGTCCAGTCCTAGAGTTCATTCAAGGTATGATATGAATTAATCATTAGCCCTACATCTGTGCTACATACTGGGCTTTGGCAAAAAAAGTGAGCCAGGCAAATATTTAGATTATACAAGCCAAAAGAAGCTTGGAATCTGTTTCTCCCAGCAACCCAAGGTTACTCAGCAGGAATAGCATTTGTCCCACTGTTTTTCTACCAATCTATACTTTGCTGTGCACAGCTACTGTAATTATACTTAACCCTCTCTATGTTACATATGCTAATGTAATTTTCTGTACTGAGTTTGAGTCATTCATAATTCACTCCTGTCTTTGTAACAGAAAGCTTTATGCCTGTGGGGCTGGAACACACAGCTGGTTTTCCAATATGCCAGGTGAATGCCCAAGCCAGTGGGTTACAGACAGTTTCCTTAAGCTTGACTCTCATCAACAAGTTTATAGAACAAAACAGTTTTACTAGCAAGAGATTCCATGGGGTAGGAGACAATCACAAATAATAGCTCTGACTCACCATTTCTGGAGATCTGGCATTTCTCTCTTATATCCTTGTTACTGACCTACACAATTACCTTGGGCTAATTTTCTCTTGTTTTGATTAGAACAAAAGAAATCCCTTCTATAGAACAAAAGAAGCATCAAGTATAGTAAACTTCTTACTAAAACCGTCAGTTTCAAATGATTAATGATTAGCTCTTGAAAACCAACATTGGACTCTCAGTTTAAATGATAAGTCTGTTGTTCCAGTTCTAAGACCAAAAAAGTCAGTGGCTATGAATCTCCAAATGGTGGGTAAAATAGACCCCAAAAAAATTGCCAGATGTTCCTCAAATGAGAGCTTTGCACATCATCCTAACTGGCCTGCTTACAGCAGGAGCAATTCAAGGGAGCTACATGAGGTACTGCAGTGCAATTCCATTCCTTACACACTGCTGTACACTGTGAAAGCCAGAGACAAGGCATAAATGATTCTTGAAAATCATTTAACAATGAAGGAAAGGAAGAACACACTTCTTCACATTAAACCAAATCAAAATACCATGTTCAAGAACCGAGCTACAGATGACTAAACTTAGCAAATTGGATGATCATATTATGCTGAGCTACAGCCATGGGTATCATACTGTCAGAAGTATCCTGCAACCAAGGAGCAGCACGTAACATCAGCCTCACTGAAAGAATGATTGATTGCAAGCAAAGAAGAAAGAAATTACATAGGATAGCTTTTTCTGGGGACAGTATTCCTCTTTGTGCTCTTTAAACCCCAGACAAAGCCTCTGGGAATGTAAGATGCTCATTTAAAAGAAGTTAAAATGATTTCTAACTTGTCATATCAAACCCTTACATAAAAGCATTTCCATTCACTGTGTAATGCCTGTAATGCCTAAAGATCTTCTCAATTATATTTGTTTTCTGGTTGATTCTCCTTGTCTAAGAAAGAGATAAATTACTACCTAAAAATTAATGCTTCTGACAAGCTTTTTCTCTTTTTCAGTGGCATGATAACAGTGAGAAAAAATCTTAAGCCATTAACTTGAGTGCAAATTTTGCCAGAAAAAATACACAAACTAAATATTTCAGGATTAGGGCCATATAATTACACCATCATTAGATTCAAATAGATAAATATTTATTCACCATGAATGATACTGTAACACTTCCAAAGGGACCATGCTGGGAACAAAGGACAACAGTATCAGCAACAGTCCACAGTAGTCTGATGCTGAAACTTCCTCTATACGCAAAAGTTCAATGTCAAATACTTGCAGAGAAAGAGATAGGGATTCATTGAAAGGAGACATAAAATACTTGCTGCTCCCCAAGGGGAACTGCTGGACACTGGGAGACTATTGTGACAGCACCTATCCCCTGAACCAGCAATCTCTGTTTCAGACATCAGGAATCTAGTTTTGCTAGGAAGGAAAAGGGAAAATATGTGGCTGTGCAGGAAAAGCAGAAGGCCAGTCATGGAAGCAGCAAAAATCCTGTGTTGTTGTTATACACTTGTGTCCTTAAGGCAAAAACACTGAAACTCTTGAGGAGAAGATATTCTGAGCTATCTGGGAAGAGAATGATATATGAACCTGAGGGTAGGAGGGAAGGCTGATTAGGGGAGGAATGGAAGAAAAGGGGATATCAGAATCAAGTGGAAAGAGAAGGGATCTGTAGGGTGGGTAAGGAGAGCTAGGTAGCACCAGCAGGACAAGAAAAGAGTGCAGAGGTGAAGAACTAAAAGGCTCTGGGAAGTTTAGTTAAATGCCAGAGGAATGCTTAAAGTTTGGGAATCACTGACATAAAACACTGTACATGATAAGCAGTAAACCTACATGAATTATTATTCAGATTACACATAATTGTCACTCTGTGTAGAAGTGTGAGACTGTAACATGAAAAGAACAAAATATGAGCTGTGAAGTGTGAACGAAAGTAGAGAGCAGAGAACTTGTTTTTCTCGGGTTATGTTTTTTCATACAGAGCGAAGCAGAAAACATATTTATTTTGAAATATTAAGAAAATTAAAAAAAGAGAAAGTTACCATTAAAAAAAATATTCTGAATTAATAACTTGTTCTGTGGTTTGTCTTGCCTGTTGCTTTTCTTTCTCCCAACTACACTTTCAACATCTAAATCTGTATTTCAGCTGTATATACCTAAAAATCCCTACCTATTGAGTATACCTGTCACATATAAGAATCACCACCCTGCCAACTCTGGTACCTAAGTCTCACTCAGTCTCTGTACTGGGACATATCTATATATGCCTCTTTCCATCAGAAAAAAGCTTTACTTCTAGTCATGTCCACAACACAGCAGGCCAACTGGAAGGTGGTCTGAAAGGGAAGCTCCTAAAGGACAAGGCTGACTAAACCACATCAAAGCAGCGCCTTTTGAATTTTCAAGAGTGAAAAATTAGAAAAGAATTAGCAGGAATATAGGTTAGGTTTCTATACCTGACAGCCATTAAATTGTATGTGAGGTAGTTCAGGTTTTAGGACAATCTAGATAGGTACAAGATGGGAAAGAGCAATGTACAAACTTCAGTAGGAGAGAAAAACTAAGCACAGGTCAGGTTACTCTGGCAGGAGTTAAATGCAACACTAATATGAACCATAACACTAAAGCAATTTTGAATCCTCTACCTCCTCATGATTCCTGCTGGTTACTTTGAATTTTGAAACAGCAAAACGGGGCTCCAGCAAAGCTGTTTGGTTTTGGCTCAGATATGTCTACACCCTGCTGAACCAACTGATATCACTGGCAAATTTACAGTAGCTTGAAACCTATCACTGGAAATTATTTGTTGCACAAAGCCAAGCTCACTTGGCCAAGTTCACAAGAGGTGTAAAAAAAATAAGGAAAGAGACCAGTCACAAGGGGTGTTCCCAGGGCTCCATGCTGGCCAGCCCTGTGCCATGGCTCTGCCCACAGCCTGGGCCAGGGGGGCAGCGCCCTCAGCCAGCTGCAGGGGACCCCGGCCGGGGAGCATGGCCTGTGGGGGGGGTCTGCAGAGGGGGCTGGGCCCAGAGGGGCTGGAGCATGTCCAGAGAGGGAGAACAAAGCTGGGGAAGGGGCTGGGGGCTCAGGGGGGACCTGATGGCTCCCGACAGCTGCCTGGTGGGGGCTGTGGGCGGGGGGGGGTCAGTCTCTGCTCCCAGGTAACAAGGGATAGGACAAGAGAAAACAGCCTCAAGTTACACAAGGGAAGGTTGAGATTGGATTTTAGGAAAAAAAAATTCACCAAAATGGTGGTCAAGCACGGGAACAGGCTGCCCAGGGAGGTGGTAGAACATAAGATATACCATCCCTGGAAGTGTTCAAAACCCATGTAGATGCGGTGCATAGGGACATGGTTTAGTAACAGGCTTGGCAGTCCTGGGTTAACAGTTGGCCTTGATGATCTATCTGAAAGGTATTTTCCAACGTAAGTGATTCCATGAAAGTATCTGGCACATTTTTCATACAACTCACCCATGGCCCTATTTCCTGACATACCCCTTATCTGCTAGCTAACCACTTCTGAGATGTGTAGTATAAAAACATGGAGCAAAGTTCCTGTTGTTAATAATTTTATCATTGAAACTTGAATTGATAGATTATCACAGGACTGCTTCAATCAAAAATGATGAGTAGTGACAAGGGCAACTGTTCTGAAAGAGGAGTTGATGGCCATGCTTATCCCATCACTGTCCGGGCTTATTTTTTATCTGAATTTAAATCAGCATTGGAAGGGTCAGTGTTAGGAATCCACACAGGGAGAGTTTCAAATCTAGCTTCTCATATAGTATGCAGTTGATGCATGTAGCATGCAGTGTAGGTTGCACTCGATATACCATGGAACCATGGCAGGGAACGTACCTGTGTTTCAGAGTTTCTTGTGAGAAAAGCAATAGAAAGAATGACATTATTCCATATCCCAGCTCTAAAACAATCTAATGACACCAACAAGAAAAGATGAGTTAAAGCTTATGGGAGACATGTGAAATGGGTTTCTCAAACTATGAAAGAAGGGCTCATGAAGCAGCATGGGACTCTTGACTATATTTCAGGAAAGGACTGTATGAAAGTTGCTGGTCTTTGGAGGAGGAAGCTGTCCTGTATGTTTTAGTAAGATGTACCATAGTAATAGCATTCTAACAGTTAATTCTCCACTACCTGATAACATCGCTAAAAAGATTAGTGTTAAGAAAGGTTGACTGAATTAGAAAATAAGAGCCCCAATCTAGCAGCAAAGCATGATCTTGAAAATGAATTCAGAACAAAGATTATCATATGTCTGGTTAAAAAGCATTATAACAGCAAAAGAATAAGAGATTTTAAACATGAGTTCTGGGCATGCAGATGGAAAAAAATTATGGACTCTTAGATCATCAGCATTTCTTAACAGCTGTGGTATGGAGATGTTAAACTATAAGCAGACAGTCAGAAATATTTAAAAACATCACGGATGCTCATGAGTGCAAGGTAAAGAGAAACGCTCTGCCTGTTTCAGCTTTCATTTGAGCATGACAGGAAATGTGTGGGGAGGACACCAATTTTAAAACAGAAACAGAGGGATGAAGCTTAGTAACTTCATTACTTTGTGAAAGTACAAAGGAAATGAAGAAAAAAGGTGCAGCAGGCCAAGGCAAAGTTAGCTAATAAAGATGGTGACTCATTGGCTAATGATTGATAACAGCAGCGATTACTGACAGTTTTTAAAAATGTCATTCTATTTTAACTCTCAGTCTGTCAGACCCAGGAAAATTAAATCACATCAGAAGCCACAGACCTATTACTGAAAGGCCAATTTTTATGAAACTTTTCCTCAATAATTTTAACAGAGAGATTAACTAAAGCCTAATCCATTAACTTGAGTCAGACAAGTTTTAGGAGAACATCAGGCAGAAATTGACTAAGAACTGTTGTACTTATAGATACTGCTCAAGGCTTTGCTTCTATTTCCAAAGATCACTGGGAAATCAAAGAGAAAATTACCTTGATATTCATAGTAGTAATACCATTCAAGGCATATCAAAACATACAGATGTGCTTTGAACTGAAAAATCAAGTAGCATCACTTGTCTTAATTAAGGTAGGGATGGATCAGGCAAGCTGGTGTTACCTCTCTTCTGTAAATTCACATTCACTCCACTAATGCACCCATTAGAACTGGTGGGGCAGGGTATGAGGCGATTCAGGATCAGACCACTACACTTGCAAATCCTAATGCTGCAGCTTCTTCAGTAACCCATGGAAGGGTGTGAAGGAAAAGATTATAATCACTCAGTCCTCGTGCAACTGACTGGTTTTAAAAGCCAGGCCAAAAAGCGTTGTGTGTTTTATACTAGCTTATTTATTGATTCATGCACAATTTAAAATTGTGAAGCACAGACTACACCTCTGAGAAGCTGAGTATAATTGTGCTGGAAAACTGAGAAAACTGAGGACCGGGTTTGATCCCAGAAAAGGAAAGGTTACTCTAGACTTAAGGGTCTAGTTTGAAAAAAACAGCAATGGGAGTTGTTGATAAACAGACTTACAATATATTTGCAGTACCACAGTTTATGTACAAGATCACGCAACTATCACTTTCTCTTCTTTACACTATAGAGGGCTATCAACAAATGTCTGTGTTCATCTTTTATGTTGGATGATAAGGATAAGCCCAGTAATTTCAAGCGTTTGACAGGTATGCTAATACCAGCTGTCTTAGCAGACTGACTTACCTGAAGACTTAACTTAAAGGGAATCATCCAAAACTATATATTGTATGCTCATTAATAGAAGAAGTAATGACTTCAACAGTCCGGAAAAATCTTCACAATTAATACAGTAAGACTTGAGGATTTCAGAAATTATCCATATGTTACTGCATAAAAAGCAATTATGGTATCTTTTTCCCTCTTTCCACATTTGAACTGAAGTGTGAAACACTAGCAACTTTAAAAAAAGGGAAATAAGAAATGACAAATTAGACTCTTTCTCATATATAATGTACTTGCATGGATATCCAGGAGGGCATAGTTAGAAAGCACAACTAGTTTGTCTTCTGCTAAATGATACAATTTATAATTCATAAGAGCAACTGTATTATAGGCAATAGCAACAATCTCAAAAAAAGAGATTTGACTTTTATTAAAGATGGCATACCACCTCTTATGAATTCAGCAGTTTATCAGGAAACGAGAATAAATATTTTGAGAGGTAGACACTGAAGAAATGTTCAAATGGGAGATTTGTTATACAGAAAACACAGAATTATGGGCTGGCTTAATTGTGTTACACTTTGTCCTTCCTACCTGAAGCCAGAGGTACACAGCAAAAAAAGAAATTATGTTGTTGGTACTGGTAGGCTTCTTGGAAACCAGGTGAAACAAAGTAGCACCTTGTATTTTGAAAACTTTTATCTATTCTCCTTCAATTTTAAATATACTTCCCTGCAACTGAACATTTTAATTTGATATTATATTTTTTTGTATTTATTTCTTCTATTCTTTTTCACTCTGTTCCTCAGGCTCTGCTTTTTCCTGTTTAGAATGTGTACATAAATTACCTGATTATATTGATTTCATCCCACTATTCATACTTATCTTACTTTTTAAATACTGATTTTTAGATACATCTTTTCTGCTTAAATTTGTCACTTCACTTTCCACCTGATCCTTCTGATAACTGTTTGATGTGGCTGAAGGTGTCCATGCATTTCGTGGCTCCTGCTGCTCCTGGATGCTTATCATGCTCGCAGAGCTCACACAACTAATCTGTATGCCCAGCCTCAGTTGTGGCTCGGATGGACAGGCCAGCTGGGGCAGCCCTGACAACTTTGCACAACGGCTCCCCTGGGTGGGGAGATAAGCACTACATTATTCAGACAGGTTCTGGGATAAGGATCAACTAGGGCTACAGACTGGGGAAAGGCTGGAAACCACACAGTCACCATATCTCACACAGTGTGTGGAAAAGCTGTGAAAATGAGAAGGAAACTGAAAGGTTGCAACAACCAAGAGCTACCAGCTCACTTATCAGTTTTATTAGTATTAAAAACAAGACTATCAAGGCTGATGTCACCCACTATTTAATTTACCTCTTATGAGAAAGGCTCCCTTCCAGCATATGTTACTGTTACTACATCCATTGGGGTGCAGGTCAGCACAGGCATCCACAACCCCAGACAACAGCACCTTGATGCATGCAGCTGGGCTGTGAGATGGTATCATCCAGTGCACAGCCCCAAGATTCTGGGAAAGGCTGTGTATGCTTGGCTAGACTTGGTTCTTGCAGAAACTGCCTGGGACCATCACACAGCCTTCCCTAAGGCAGACAGCCCTACACATCCTCATCTTGCTGGCTCTTAGAAATGCTATTTTTTAACTTTTTCTCCTTCTCTCCAATATTTTCTGTCTCTGTAGAAAATTACATATTGTTTTCCTTCCTGTCCCATCTATATTCACTCATTTCTGCTTAGAAGTGCTACCTGCAGCCCTACACCCAGACCACTCTTTGTGGCTGCTTCTCTTGCTTTTGCATGGGAAGAGGAGAATGGGACTGCTGGCAAAGAAGGGCAGAATTGGAAGATGCACAAGCTTGTGAGGGATGTAAACTTTCAGCCAAGGTATTGGAGCTAACCTGCAGAGCCTACCCAAGGAGATGAGCTGAGAAGAGATCATGGAGCTTGATTATTTGATATCAGAGAAGCCAACATGGAAAGATGCTTCCTTTAAGTTGTTCATAGGAGTGCTGTATATGTGCACTGCAATGAATGGAAGCTTTGAAAATTAGGTGTAGGTTTACCAAACATGCAGAACTTAACAATAATTTTTAACAGCAAATGTGGAACATTTTCTTAAAGCTCTCATTATAACTACTGTTATTCTTCATGGAGGGTGTTACAAACAGCAGAGAGGAACACAGCCATTCAATACTGCCCATAGGATTAGACAATCACTTGTACCATTATTTGTATTGTTGTCACTAGCCTGCCAGCTAAATAAGATGTGAATTAATATCTTGCACAAAATGACGTGTGCTTGAACACCTTGTCTTATTAATATGCATATTGAAGGACTTACCTTTTTCTAGAATTTTTGACAAAGCTGCTGATCTCTTGATATAATTTTACATACTTTGTAACAAAATACGTAATCAAGGACAGCTAAAAATGTGCATATATGAGAGGTGCACAAGTCATTAAAAGTATGGTTAGCACAAATTCATTTGTGATGACACAGAATATTATTTGTGTGTACCTTGTAAGCAACTGCAAGCTTTTGTTCACTTGTATTTTTAGGATGTATTCATCATTCAGTTATGCTTTACTATCTAAGCTGATTAATGCACACCAAACTGAACTGATTTTAATATTTTTGCTAGAGCTACTGAAGTTGCCACATCCTCCCAGTGCTCTGGCTTTCACAGATCAGCCTCATTTACTCACTCCAGAATCCTCTATGTGAAAAAAAAAAAAAAGAATATAATCCGACTTTATGTTATCTCTTTATCACTCTGGGAGATCAACAGATAAATACAGATAAAAATCAAAATGAAGCATGAGATATCAGTATATCTGCTTTCACAGAAGAAAACACTGTTCCCACCAGAGGGCACTAAACCCTGAGAAACTAAATCGTGTATAAAAGGACAAGAGAGAAAATGGATGATTTCACCAGAAGCACACAGGAATTTACTAAGATGATGCAACTTCTTACTTTAACATTGTCATATAAGTGCCAGAACTGATCAAGTGGCCGCATTCAATAATACTTTATGTGAGCATACCTATCAGCGCACAACCTACCAGAATTAAATACTGATCTTCACTCACGCTGTTTAGGAGAAGTTTAGCAAAATCAGTAGAACTATATCCACAGAGACACGATGAGAGTGAAGAACCATACCTCAGACATTGTTAGTGAGTAGATTTTGTATATATTCAAGTATCCCTAAGAATTTCTGTAGCAGCAGGAAAGAGGTGCATTCTTTCTACTCCCCAAAAGACACCAAAGTAATTTTTTATTGTCGGGGGGTGGGGGTGGGTGGGTTTGTGGTTTCTTTGGATTATTTTTTTAAGAAGGCTTTGATGGCAGCTGTAAACCTGACAATGCAGTTACGGGAGTGTAACTGCAAGATTACAGAACTAAAATGCCTGCTTGTGCTTGAAACAGGATGCAGGCTTCTGTTAAGATTACCTTTATCTCTAGCAGCTCTCTCAAAACTGCTGTTCCTCGTGCAGAGGGCGCAAAGCCGTTGTCCCATCTCAGGCTTTCCTCCACTGGGACGTGGTTGGGTTTAGCTGGGACCGCACCCATGCAGTTTCCTTGCCCTGGGGAGAGTGCAAACCAGGTAGTTGATTTTAGCTCTGCTGTCGCAAAAGTGTAGTAACTCTGGCCAAGAAAAAAGTAGATTATAGTCTGTAAAGTTATCTGTTTGTTTAGATATCATAGGTGTTACTCTTACCTCTACCGCTTTCTGCAAACAGCTGACTAACTGAAAAGTGATGGAGTAGGAAAAAAATGCAGTGAGCAACGATGAACTTTTGCACACTACGCAAAACTTTTTTACTTCCTTTAAGAACTGTTTCCATTCTGCTGCCTTGCACCACAACTCTTTATGGCACTCTCTCTTCATTTCCTGACAGCTTTAGGGCTGTGTGGCAGCATTAAAAAAAAAAAAGCCTGTGAGAACTGAATGGCAGTTCTGGGCATCATAATGCTGGGTTTGGGCACCGAACTTTCATCTGAGTCCCACTTAACCTTTCTAAGCCTGTTTGGTACCTGGCCCTACTGGTCTCTTAAGGATTAATTTCTTTCCTAATGACATGGTTGCTTATATTCTAAAGGGTTCATCAAAGACAGAGAAAGAAATAGGTTAGTACTTCAACTAGAAAGCCTAAGTGGCCTTTAATCAGTTGACAAAAGCACACTTCTGAAGATGTGGGAGGCAGCAACATTTGTTTCTGAGATGGAGCCCATGTGTGCTGAAATTTCACAGTAAAGCGACTGTCTGTAAGGTTGTTCAGTCATCAGAGGAGAAAGAGCCAGCTGAAGAAGCTGGGAAGGAGACACACTGCTTCCCTTTTGCTTCTGCATCTGTTTCAAACTTGTGATTTTTTGTTTCTAACTTGTGCTCACAGTCTGATTTGAAAACTTACTAAAACTCTAAATATATATATATATATATAAACTTTTTTAAACAAAAGGAGTGTACGCAATACACAGATCTTCAACAGCAGCAAGTTGCTGCACTTTCTGAGACAGTGACATGGATATATGACATGCATAGCACAGAGAATCCTGAAAGCATACGTTATTTGAAAAACCTACAGGTAGGTCCCCAAGTGGTAAATGCAAAAGCTGTATATATTAGATTCCTTCGCAGAAGAGAGATAATGAAGAATGAATTTATTCAGATCATCTAACCAATAGACACAAAAGCTCAATTTTCTACATGATCTAGGAATCAAGGTCATACTTTCAAAGATGTTTTAGTGCTGTAAGGTTTATACAGTCCTCAAACAGGACTTTCAACAGTTGGGATCTCTGATTGTAAGTTGTGAGTTGTTTTGAACAGGCCTTGGGCTACCTGAGACAATGTGGGGTGCAGAGGTATCTTTGAAAACTGACTCTCCAATCCCACCAGTTTTTTGTGTTTAAATAATATTTTTTTAAAAAAACCATGAAGGCCTGTAAATCAGTTCCATGCTTTTGAAAAAGCCCATCAATGGAAAGCAAGACTATGTAAGGGCTACAAACTATCTACTCTCCTTCAGCATAAAGGATTATGCTTTGCTGCTGAATATCCTAAGTGTAATCACTGTCAGTAATTTTTGGTAATGCTTGCTACGTACACGCACAGCCTTCTAGGTAATTTTTTGGGTTGTTTTTTTTTTGTGTATACATTGTATTAGAAACAGTGTTTGAACTTCAGGCCACCAAAAGCAGAAATATTATGGTGTACCTGGTTCTTGTATTGATATCTCAGGAATGAAATGGTCCTACCATTGTGTGGTTGCCCATTTTTTCCTTTGTTTTACCACTACCTGTTGCTTGCAGTGATTCATGGAAATAAAAGCCCAGGGAAAATACAGATCAATCAGTTTAACAGGTTGACCTGAGTCATTGTATCATCTTATGATTGATCAGCAGTGAAAATGGAAGGTGGGAGGGAAAAAGCCTTTTGAAGGAAGCGTGGTCCCGGATCACTTCGGCATACTGTGAAATCACCACGTCAGACAATGGCTGGTTAAACTCTGAACATGCAAGAAATGTTAACATGGGTTATTGCCGGGACCTCCCATGTGCCCACCACTGGCACAAGGCCTTCCATAGATAGCTCCCTCTGGAGCTAACACAGGCCGCTGTGTAATTTACACAAATTCAGTGCCTCAACAAACCACGAGCCTGTCCAATTACAGAGACCTGCAGAATCCTCTTTGGCATTCTGGATGCGATACTTACACGGATTTAAGTATGGTTGGCTTTGCTGCTGCACATGCTGGGTGGAGCTGGGAAGAGCGACCGTGTAATTAGAAGGCAAAACTCAGTAACGGCCTCTGCAATTCTTGCTGTTTCTGGCTCTTGTTGAATACCGGCTCTAATTGCATCTTCCGTGGGCATAAAAGCATTTATCTGAGATATATAATGCTGTGAGAAAATTAAAGGCTTACAAAATACAGCTTTTAAATTGAACCTTGTGATCTGGTGCATTGTGTGCAGCTACAAGCTGTTTAAAGGCATCTTTTGCTGTGCTGTGCCCATCATCTTTGTTCCACCCATCCTGCATCATGAAACTAAACATTTCAGGCTTTGTAAGGCCATCAGACACATTTTTAGGTCTTGCTGCTGACTAAAAATATACTTCTTGAAGCAGTAATGCCGCCCAGCACAAATAAAAGCCTAATTCTATTCTGTATGTCGACTTTAACACGAGCCCAGCAACTCACTGTACTTAAGTTTCTGATAAAGAAATCCTGTCATGAAACCACTGTTGCGTTACAGTTACCCAAGTAATGAAACTCGCTATGAGTTCGGTGCATAAAATAATTACTTAGGCAGTAAAAGCCAAACATAGAAAAAGATAATCTGAAAGAAGGCCTGAGATGACATGAATGAACAAAAAAATACATGAAACCCACGTACTGAACAAGCAGTTGATTGGAAATTACTCCAGATTATGAAGGGAGCGATGAGGAGAGGGGGCTGCCTGAGGCTTGGAAATGGCGCCAGCCCTGGGAGAAGGGGCAGCTGCCGCAGCGGGAGTTTCCCGCCCTCGGCGGCACCAGCGGGTGCTGGTCCTGGGAGATGCGCTCTGCTTCGGAGAGCCTGTCTGAGGGATCAAGGCAGCATTTCTTATCTCTCTCAATCCAACAGTGGCAATGAAAGACCTGTGTTTCATCTGCTGACTCTTCATGCCTCATTTCCCCTTCCTCAGGCTTTATTCTTACTTCTTTCTCCCTCTTAAACTCTACTTTAAAAGAATCTAGAATCAATAGGTACAATGATGCTTTTGCTAGCTCTGAATCTGTAATCAAGACAGCAAACAGTATTATCCTTTATTGCCTGACACCAGCTTAAATTTGTCCTGAACTTGGGAGAACTGTACGCTGTTCTTAACATCCTTGCAGGATCAAGAAGAGCAAATCAATCCTCAGTAAAAAAGAATCAGTGACTGTCCTGGGTTTGGCTGGGATAGAGTTAAATTTCTTCATAGTAGTTTGTATGGGTCTATGTTCTGAGTGTGTGATGAAGGCAGTGCTGGTAGCCCAGGGGTGCTTTAGCTATTGCTGAGCAGCAGCTGCCCAACACCCAGGCCTTCCCTGCTCCCCAGGCTGCCCAGCCAGCGAGCACAGCAGGGCAGCACAAGGGCCTGGGAGGGGACACAGCTGGGACAGCCGAGCCCCTGACTGACAGGACACCCCATGGCATATGACAGCATGCTCCGGAATAAAACTGCTGGGGGGTGAAGGTTTGTAGGGGCTGCTGTTGCTCCGGAACCAGCTGGGTATCAGTGGGTTGGTGGCGCGCCATTGTTTTCTTTGGCATTGCTTGTTTTTCTTGGGTTTTATTTTCCTCGCCATCATTTTCTTTTTAAAAATTATTAAACAGTCTTTATATCAACCCACATGTTTTTTCCTCAGTCTGACCCTTCTGGTTCTGTGCCATCCCACTGGGAGCATGCACGCTGGGGACTGTGTGGGACTTCTCTGTCAGCTACTGTTAAACCAGAACACTGACCCAAAAACAGAGCATTACTTTACCCCTGTTTCCTTCCCCTCTTCTCTCATGAAAGATCAAGTACTATAAAAGATGTAGACTGACCAAAAAAAAAAAAAAAACAACCCACAAAACCCTTTGCTCTACCTAAAAGAAGAGATCAAACTGTTCAAAGGGGTTGGTTTTCCCAAACGCCCCTGAAGGACTGAGCGAGTGCGTAACGGCTCGTTCTGGCAGTGATCCCACTTCTTCGGGCGTTTCTCTCTATGTAGCGGAAAGGCGAAGGGTTTAAGGCAGCCCCGAGCGAGGCGAGCCCGGCCGCCAGGGAACCAGGAGCCCCCGTCGGGCGCGGCCAGCGGGCGGGTCCCTCAGCGCCCCCGGCACCGGCCGCACCCGCGCAGGGCGGCCCCCGCCTGCCCCTCCCGCCTCCGGTCCCCGCTCCGCCTCGGCGGGCAGTGCGCATGCATGGGGCGGCCCCCCAGCCCCTGACTCAGCCCCGCTTCCCTCGTCTGCTGGCGGGAGGCAGCCCCCGCCGCGGGCCAGGAGCAGAGAAAAGGCGGCCACCATGAATCGTTTGGGGAAGAAGGCGAATGAGACGCTTATCGAGATGGCCCTGTCCGCGGACGGTAGGAGACGGCGGGGAGCGGGGGGCTCGCTGCTTTGTTCCGCCTCCCCGCCGGGAGGGGGGTGCTGTGGGGCTGGGCGCGGCCGCCGCTTCCTGCCCGTGGCGGCTCGGGGCCCGCGGGCGCGTGGCGGGTGGGAGGCAGCGGGTGGGAGGCAGCGGCCGTGCCGGCGGCGGGGCGACCTGGGGGCCGTCTGGGGGTGCCGTGCCGCCCCGGAGCTCAGCCGGCTGGGCGGTGGGGATGGTCCCGGCTGACTCCGGACGCCTCCTGACTGTCTGGAATCCTGCGGTTTGCACTGGGAACACCTCTGCCTATGGGTGGCTGGGTGAGGGCGTTACAGCAGAGAAACCCTGAAGAAAATGGTTCTTCCATCAGCGCGCAGCTCGCAACAAAACCGAGGGATGGCCCTTGGTTTTTAATTTTAAACACCCCTCAGATATAGAGGTCGCTCAGCCTAACAGCAAACTTCCAGCCTTTCAGGGAGCACCGGCTGGGCCGGAGCTGGCGGCCGGGCCGGGGGGGTGGGGGGGTGGCAGCCACCCGGTCTCCCCCCGCTGAGGCGCCGGTACCCGGCCAGCCGGGGCGCCGCCCGCTGCAGCGCGGCCCGGGCCTTGCTGCTGGCGCCTGCCTTTGTTTTAGCAATAACCAGGGTACAGTTTTCAGTTCGTGTCAGTATAAAATGTAATTACTTGTAATAAATGTGGTAGTATTAGGATTTCGTGAACAGCATGACGCAGACACTTGGGTGTATTTATCAGTGTCTCATCTGGCAACGTGAATCAACAGTCCGATGGGAGATAGTCCGGTGGTATTTTCAGAAAGATTCTGTAGCTACTTAAAAGAAACATTTCTTTTTGGGAATCACGCTTTGCCATCAGTCCTAGAAGTGAAGATCCTAAAGCAGGGAAGAACCACTAAGCGGGATGGGTTGGCTGCTTGGCTTCTGAGTTTTCTCTCAGTGTCTTGTAGACACTACACTGTCTTGTAGAAAAGCATATAATGCCACCTTAAACATCTTGAGCACTAGTGTAGAATCATGACTTTCAAAATACTTGACAGTCTTGTTTCAGAGCTATGCCAGCAGGCAACGACTATGGAAATCTCCCAAAAGGAGGTGGTTACGTGACGGAAGCAGAGGTGTCCGACTGTGGCAAGGCGGGCGCCCACAGCCAGTGCCAGCCGTGCTTGCCCTCCGAGCCCGGGGGCGCTGGCACCCAGGCGGATGGGTGTCGGATGGGTGTCCCAGCCTCTTGGCCAGCAGTGCTTTTCCAGAGTCTTGTGGGGAGGCCTGAGTCATTGCCCATCCCGCTGCCTGTGAGCAATGAAAAGTGCTTAGGGCTGAGCTGCTGTAACCGGTGGTTGTTCTCAAGTAGTTTGAGACTATTTATATTTACAAAATGGGCGATAACTGTTCAGGGAATGATGCTTGTAAACATAATTTTGCAGTGTTCAGTTTTCCAATGACTGTCTTGGGTTTTTTTTTATAGTCGTAAACATTGGGGATAAGGAGATTCGAGGGGTTTCAATGAACAAGGATGATTTAGAGTAGATTTACCATACTGGCACATAACTATACATATAAAACGTGGCACCAGTTCAATTAATTTTTTTTCATTAATCACTTTTCTAAAACAGAAACAAATTGAATATGGGATAAAGTGAGTAGGCTTTTTAAAATCTTATGTTCATTTGTTGTCCAAAAATCTCTCAAGGTTAAAAAAAAAAAATCTTCCTTAAATAATGATTTAGAAAAACTTCACAGTATGCTCACATTGCCACTGGGACTTCTCATAGATCTAAACATCTGCTCTGCACTTTTAAGGAGAAGATAGCCTCTTAAGGAGGCTCCAAGCTATAGATAGCTGATGTGCTCAAGCAGGGTCTGTGTGAGTCAGGAGGAACAAGGCAGAAGAAAAAACATCTGCTACTTACTTCCCTTAAATACGTCTTCATATTTGGATAGTATATGTGTATTTAATTCAGGTTTCCTACTGCTTTTCATGAAATTTGAATGCTGAGGGAACAGGTTCTGGGAATGAACAATGGTTTACCAGCAGCAGAAAGTTTAACTTGTGACTCTGTGTTCAGAGACTGCACCAGAATGCCTACCTTGAAGGAAGCTTTCTGGGTTCCTGTTGAATTACACTCGCGTGAGGTAATAATGTCTATTTCCATGTACGAGATTTTGCATTCTGTTGTAAGATGTGTGGCATTTACCTCCAATATTAAAACTGAAGAAAACTGAACTTGCAAAATTGGAATGTAAATATCAGAGGAAGAAGACCACCGTATGTTGTTAGAAATCTTTCTTCATGTCTGTGCTCTCTTTCAGTCTTTTTTTCCAGCATGAAATGTAAATGCTACAGTAGCTGTGGTGTGGGGTATATCCCAAGACTGTGGATCTTCTGGAAACCTGTAACTGGTTCTGTGCTATGATTTGAAATATGCTGCCCTGATATGCATGGTTCCCTTCTAAAACTTCCAGGAGTCTGGTTTGACCTGGAAATGCTCTAAGACTGATGGGAATTCAAATGCTTATTTGGTCTGTTGTCATCTTCCTCGTGTTCCACCTGAGAAAGGCAGCAAAACATTGGGTATAGCTGATGGCATGACTTGCAAACTGCTCTTGTGCAGTGTGCTGGCTTCTCATAATGCCTCAGCATTCAGGGCCATATACTCCTGTCCTTTAACAGAGTGATATTTCACTTATTTAATCAGAATTATTGTGATTGATACTAGTAACATAAAATACAGGCCTCTGTTCAAAACTACATCTGTGTCTAATTACTGGAGCAATGTATGTAGCAATTTCTGATCTATTTGTGGAAACACTGAATTGGGCTATCATGTTCCCACCCAGCTAAAACAGAGGGTTTGTTAACCCTAAAGCTGTTTGAAGGATTATTCCTAGGTAATGAAATAAAAGCTCCAAGAGATTTAGACATAGTTCAGAATATAAAAGGCAGGGAAGAAAATGCTCCCTTAGACCAACCAGTGTGTAGCTCCTGAGTGGAATTTCTTCCCTGGCAGCAATGCGTCACTGCGGGGGTGCAGTGTAAATACAGGTTGGTTATTGGAAGGTAAACCTCCTTTTCACAGCAAACTCCAGTTTGTAGTAGGAAAGCTTGCTTTTGGGAACTGATCCCAACAGCTTGCGCAGTATCGCCTTATAACTGTGGTGCCTTTAATGAGAAAATGGAAGCGTCAAGCCCATCACATCACAGTTGTTAAATACGGATTTTCATCCAGAGATTGTGTCAGTTAAAAAAAAAAAAAAAAATTGCCTTGGACTGGTGACTGAGACTTAAAGGAGTTTTCTTTTGCACGAGGACCTTGCATATGAGGTTTTAAGTTGGGCTCTCTGCAGCCCAGTGAGCAGCAACGCAGAGCAGCTCCGCAGGAGGGATTAAGTCTTTGGCATGCCACCTTTACCCAGTAGCAATTATGTGGGATGTTTAAGCCCGTCTTTGGAGAGCTGGGCAACACAGCTGAATTCCCTCAGGTGAAGAGCTGAGTGACTGTCCTGCCCATCGCAGGTGAATGCTTTTTTAGCCTCTATGTAATAAGGGATCTGTTTTCAGCTTGACCTTTTTTCTCAGAAAATGAAAGAAAATGCTCTGCAGCTGTTTATCCCTCTCACCGGTTCCAGGAGGAGGGGTTTGGTTCCAGCTGGGGACAGAGGTTCGGGACTGCGAATACCGAGTAAAAGCTGAGGAAGTGGCTGAAATCCTCTTGCAGTCTAGGGCAGAGTGATGTTCTTTCAGGGTTTCCCTCTCTGGCGCTTTGCACATAAGGTACGTTCTGGTGTGGTGTCCCATTTAGAGGTGTTTATTGGACTAATAGAAAGGCAGGTTTCCAGTGCATAGGGGCTTGATTTTATTTTTTTTTAAATAAAAAATTGACTTTGGATCTGAGTAAGGTTAAATATTTTGAAAGTATAACTACAGCTTAGCAGTTCCCAGTCTTTGCTGCTGGCCAATGAAATTATCCCTTAAGTATGTTGTCACACCCTGGAAGGATTTTGTAAGTAATTCTTCTTAATTTAAAAACAAAATCAAAAGTTACTTTGCTTTTCAAGCTTTTATCTAACAGGTGCATTAGCGTCATGTGTTAAGAATGGAAAGCTGTGTTGAAATGCTAGTTTCTGCACTCCAGTAAAGTCTATACAGAAATAACTGTATCATAAAATGGAAGGGCACTTTAACACCTGGGTTCAAATGATTAATAATTAGTATGATGCAGTGAGAAAGTAGGGTAAGATATAAGGGTGTTCCTGAAAAGGTGTGTTTAAAATTGTGCTGAGAACTATGGGCAAATGTTTTATAAAACAAACTATGCCCCCAACCCCCCTAAAAACACACACACACACACCCCCAACATAAAACCAAACACCATTGTCTTCATATTTAGTATCTGTAAACTGATTAATGAGTTGTATATATGTGGAGAAGTACAGTCACCTAATGTAAACATGTAATTCAGAAGGTATAGGTGATGTAAAAAAAGTTGTGAGAGTTGCTGTGCCAGATATTAAGTGGCGAGGTAATAATGCAGGGTTGGTTTTTTTTCCACTAGTTTTTTGGGGGGGTTTTTTTGGTTTTTTTTTTTTTTTTTTTGCTATGTGTGGGTTGAACTGAAGAGCAGTTGTAGCTGCCAGGTTGTGCTTCACTATCTAGTGGTAAATTCATTATATTTTGCGGTAGCTCTTTATGTGCACATGTGTGTAAATGCACAAAGGGGCAGGAAGATCCTTGTGTTGTACTGCTAGGGATAGTTCTTGCAATTAAAAATAAATATGGAAGGATTTTGAGGTGTCGGCTATGCAGAAGGCTGAGTAATACTCCAGGAATTATTAATAGATTAAGCCATTGTGTGGGGGAGAAGTTGATGCTAGGTTGGGACTGGGTTACTTAGGTTATACTGGAGAGATGTGTGTTTTTCTTTGAAGGGCTTCCTGCAAGAACCTGCAGCTGTTAAACCTGTGTAAGTTCATTGCTTTAGTCTGAGGCATGCCAAGGAACGGTGTGCTAGCAGGCTAGTTGGCCACCACTGATAAAAAAGTGCAGAATAAGGCATGATGCCTGAACCAGTGCTGGAAGCTTCACAACTTGTGCAACTGTGCTGACATGCATTGTAAGGGCTAATTATCTCTCTTTACGTAATATACTACAATTCTTAACTTGCCTTAGCCTGGGTAGGCTGAGGGATGTAATGTGAAAATCGATGTGTACATGTAGTTCTCCAGAACAGCTGTACTTGTAGTAATCCAGTAAAGGCTTCTGAGTCTATTTCTGTGTACTTAATACATGCATGTATAGCTTTGGATCGCTCTTTTCACACCACAGCAAGGCAGAGCTAGCATATTCTTACACACTGTAGGCTTATCATCAGTCTCTCTTTAACTTCCATTTTCATCATTGCGTTCTGCTAATGTAGGGTTTCTGCTTTAGTTGTCACTGGTGCCTAAGAAATGAGGAGACAAATTGTCCTAGATCCTGTTAGCACAGTTGTAATCTGGAATTTTCAGTAGATCCTATAAAGGATTATGGGATTTACTTTTTTTTTTGGCATTTGTATTGTAGTAGTCTGTTACAGATCTGACCACTAAGAATAAATTAATAGACCAACATTTGATGGTATTTGTGTTTAAAGACTTCATTCTAAGCTGTTGTTTCAAGCCAGACTTCTTTTCCCAGTGCATGTGGATCACTCGTTTACACATAACAATATAATATAATCACCTCATTATTACATCTTGTTGGTTTGTCTGGTCTTTTGGTACAGTTAGAGCCATTCCCCACTGGTCAGCAAGGGCCAGTAGAGGTAGGGAAGTTCCAACTGCTGTTTTTTAGAAAGTCAGTATATCATTGGGTGAAGTACAGTCTTATAACTAGAAATCCCATGGGATCCTCTCATCTTCCTTAGCAGGCTCCCAAGGGTAAACGTGAAACTTGAGGCCTTTGGCAAGACAGCAGAACCCCAGCAAGCCATGTGGGTAGGGCTCGTGATGTGAATGGCTGCCCTTTAATTCTCTGCATCAGCCCTAAATTAGAATGGTTTGTTATTGAAAGGGGTTTTCTAAACGATCAGGTTGGAAATCAGCAAACTTATGTTTGCAGAACTTATAGTGTGCTAGAAATATACCATGCTAATGAGTAATGACTAGCAGATGTGGTTTTGAGGCCATCGGCAAGTTGGATGTCTTTGTCTACTTCAGTCCCGTTAGTTGACTTGTGCTTACATAAAAAGAAGCCAGGGTCTATTGCCCTGCTCATTTTCTTGATTGATAGGAACTGTTTCTCTCTGAGGTCAGTGTATGACTTCCAGATTTGTTCCATTGTCTTTAATTTGGGCAGAAAAAAAAGTTTATGGAATTTGTCTGTAAAAAATGTTCCTATGTTAGTGTATTCTTATGTTGTTTAAGATGAGAAAATTAAATGGTTGGTGAAGATAAGAGCAGAATCCCCAATGACACATTTCATGGGAGGCGTAGCCAAAATAGTATTGAACTAGGTAGAGCATGAGGACCAGGAGGAACAAGAAATTGCAGATGAAATTGGCCATTGGAAATGAAATGTCTGGGTAGAATGAAACGGAGGAATACTGCTAGAGGACAGTAAACTCAACGTGTAGTGTTTTATATATTGCTTTTTACTTTCTTAGTAAAAGTTATATGTGGTTTTAGTTTATGCTAAACCTCATCCCTATTTCTCAGTTGTTAGTTCCCTCTTCATGCATGACTTCTGTCTTTCGGTATCTATGGAACATCTCTCATACAAGGATGGGAATATAACGTCTGTCCATAGAACACATAGTACTTAGGGCTCTCTGCAACTTTTAAAAACTTGGGTGTTGCAAATGCCAAAAGAAATCGGAGTTTGTGTTGCTTCAGGATTACATCAGTGACTTCAGTGCAAGTTGGAGAAAAGCATTAATGAATGATGCTATGAAATTTTTAAGTGTGTCTCTGGGAACACTAGGAAAACAAGTCTATACCTAACACTTAATGAAGTGCTTGTAATACCCGTAGGCTGTGATGAAAAGCAATACTGTGGTTCAGTTTTCCTTATCTTTTCTTGATGGAGATGTGAGAGCACCCGCCACATGTATGTGCATTGCCTGAGCTGTTTGCATCATCGGTCAGATAGTGCTATGAAACCTGGCCCTGCACGTATAAATGGTCTTAAGTGCAAACAAACACAGCCATAGTGCTTCATGAGTTGTTGGGACTTCCACAGTCTGGCATGTTACCACCCTGCTCTTCAGAGGTTTATTTGCCATCCTGTGCTCCCTTATTTAAATGCATGTAAATGCTACACAATTTTAAAAATACCTGACTTTCCCAGCTATCACTGGGCTGGGTTTCTTTTTTCAGTTGTGTTTGAACCTGTTAATCAGTTTCTGTGAAGTGGTCTGTAAAATGATGGTACCTGAAATGTCTAAGTGCCAGCTTCAGTGCTCATAGCATGCTTTAAGTATTGTCTGTGCTGGTACATGCAATATGGTAATGGTTATCGCCTTACCCACGTTAAAATGTCATACAGGTTCTGTGTTACAACACTATGCTTGTGGTTTTTTGCTAAAACCAGATTTACACAGTTCTTTGCTGCCCCTCCCCCCCTCTTTTTAGCCCAGTGCCTTTAATTGAAAGGGGAGGTTTATGGTTCTTCAGAAGCAAGGCAGCTGAGGGTAGACCTCAAGTTGTGATTTTAAATATCCATTTACTATAATAGAGAACAGAACTGAGGACTTAATGTGTTTTCCAAATGCTAAATGAGATTTTCTTCTTGTTAGGAGCAGATTTCTCATCTGTATATATTTATGTCTATATAACAGGGTTATTTCTTTTACTTCCTACCTGTTAATAAATATTTGTTCTGTGGAATCGCTTTTTAAAAAATTAAACATATGCTGAGAATTAATATGTCCATGAAACAGCCTATACTCGAATTAATATTTTTATTAAAGGAATAATAACATTCTTTTAACATGTTCCCAATAAATTTTATTGGATTTACTGAAACTTTTAATGTTTTCATTGTTAAGAAATAGTTCTAAATTTTTAGGAGCATGTCTGAGTGTGCATAAACCACCACTTCAAGGATAATCTTGAGACTGAATCTTTGGCTCAGCAGCACAGTTATTACTCTTCAGACGATGCCAGGTGAAGTAATAATACTTATTTAACTTGCTCGGGAGCCAGCATACTAGGTGGGTCCTCAGTTCCCCATGGTAACTCAGTCACCCAGCTCTGGGAGGTTACGGTCAACGTACACATAAATTGGTTAATATGTCATTTTAAAGCTATGTTTTTATTAGGTATGGAACTGGTGAATACAGTCATTATGGCGTTTACTTGGAACGAGTGACCATATTCTGGAGAGGCCTTTGTTCAGTCTGCGTTTTTGTTAGTGACTCAGGGCAAAATCAGACTCCTTATCAAGATGGAAATAGGTCAGAGTCGATCCCACAGCAGTAATCCCATGGTGATCTTCTAGGAGCAAAGGATACAGTCCTGTAAATAGCACATTGATTTAGTGATAAATAATCATGTTTTAAATTGATTTTTTTTTGTCAGACAGGAGAGGTTATTGAATAATGGCAGAGCTTAATTATGATGGCAACGTCAAGACATGTAGGAATAAAATTTTCTTTCGTTACTTGGTAAGAATGAATATTAGGAATTTTCTTTGTAGTACAAAGTAGCTGCCTCATAACAACTGCAATGTAAGTTTCAGGGGTTTTGGTTTGGGTGGCTTTTGTTGTGTTTTTTTGTTTTGTGCTTGGTTTTTTGTTTTGTTTTTTTTTTTTTCATTTTACCTGGACCATCAACTTTTTCCTCTGGGGATACGTATGTGTATAAACTGATACATCAAAGGTGTCAGACATATGCAGAACAGTATGACAGTTCTGGAAGCTCTTTTTACGTGCTTGGTTTTGTTGGCTAAAAAGGATGCTTTACTGTGTCTAAGAAAATGGTGGAAATAAATGGAAGCCGTAGTTTGGAAACAATGCTGAGAAATAATAGCAGGACCCATAGTAATACTGTCTTATTGCAGCTAAACAATAAACAGCTGCCTGAGAGTCCTGGTTCTGACTTGGCCTTTGGAATAGCTCTGTCAGAGGTCTTTAAAGTGTGCAAGTGATTTTCTAGTTTTATTAGGAAAATGAACATTCTGATCCCTAAAAATGTCTATTTAGTTGCCACTTGGCTTTAGAAGCCCCTAATATATTAACATTTTTACTGGTAGAAATGCAGCTAGCCAAGAGCTCTACTTGGTGTAGCTGAATCAGGGTGACAGCAGTTGAAAGAAAGAAAAACTGAGCTGCTTTCTGTTGCTGTTTCCTGATGTGGAGTGGCTCTGCACGGTGCCAGACTGCAGCACGCCAGCTGCTCCATGCCTAGCTGTACCTTGAGTGCGGTGTCATCGGCCAAGCTGTCTTCTTCCCATCTGCCAGCAGATCCCAGCTTACTGAGGATGCTGAAGTGACAGAGTTCATTATCTTCCAGGGAAATTGCAGGTTAGGTATGGTTTAAGATGCTCAATTACCCCTGGCTGTGCTTGTGCTAGTAATTAAAAAGACCAAAGATTTTTTTCATTGTCCTTGGAGGACAAGTAGCACGGTCCAGCCATGTCCATATGGCTAAACTCCCTTCTTTCCCAAGCAGGGCAGACTTCTCCATACTGTTTTGAAGACCAGCACCTGGCCTGTGGTGTCTGCCAGAGTGTGTTTCTGCTCTGTCCGGGAGAGGGCTAGAAGCCAAAAACCATTCCACAACGTGCACTACTAATGAAGTCAAGTGAGCAGTCCTGTGGCTGGGCCTGTATTTGCACCTTGTATTTGCCTAGCTGAGGCACAGCTGTCATGAGCAGGACATGGCCTGTGTCAGGCTGTGTGTCTCTCAGAGAATGTGTGGCTTGTGTTTGGTGCAGGGGGATGTGTCACTAGTCCTGTGGTGTTGTCGAGCTGTGCTGCTTACCTTGCCCAGCTATTGGAAAATGGTCTACGGAGGGCCTTGATTTACAAAGGCGTCATTACTTTTTTTGCGACAGGACTGAATACATTGACTTGTGTTTTATGAGATCATTGACAATTAAATTAAAACAGCAGCTGTCAAAATAAACAAGGTATTTTGCACTGCTTCTTTACTTGCAGGTAATGTCTGTTTTTAGTTTTATGAAGTCTGTATGACCATGGTAGGCATCGAAGAGAATTGGTCACTAGGTCACGCATATGGTCTCCAACCCATCTATCCGAGTGTAAATATGTGACAGCCAGTCATATGTGAACAGCTTGCATGGCGGTTCTGTAAACGGCAGATATGGTAGCATCTTTGAAAAATACTGAGCATGTTGGTGTCTAGACCATGAAGGGTTGGGATTTTTCATTATGGAATGAATAAGAAAACTTTTGAAAGACTTTTTTTTGATTCCTGAAATATTCATCATATTGAAGTGCTTCTTTAACCAATGGGTCCAGATGTGGAGTTAAATTCCTTTCATCTTTTAGTTAAATCATTAGTTTTGCTGTGTAGAAAAAGAAAGTGATTCAGTCACTGTGGACAGCGTTAAAACTATTGTAGAGTGACTAATCATTTCATTACACAAAAAGCCATTTTTCATGCTGGTTGCAGAAATCATAAGATAGCACTAATAGAATGACCTTTTTTTGTGGGATAAACTACTTGTATTTTAAGAGGCAAAATCAGTCATAATTACATTTTTCAGTCTTCAGTTTTGAGTGTTGATTTTTATGAACTGTTAGGATTACTATCAATTTCATCATCCTGGTCTGTAATTGAAATAGTCTGTAATTCTTAGGGGTGGCATACCAAAAGTTTGTAAATAGATTGCCCTGTGGCAGGGTGTAGTTTGGGACAGCAGATGTTAATACCACAAAATTATAGGCGGTGTTAAGCTCACTTCTTTCCAATAATATGCAAACCCCAAGACACACATTTTTAAGGAGTTACAAATAGCTGTGTACAGAACTGTAAGGCTGTTGGAGATTATATTTACGTTAGGAAAGAGGAATTTCTTTCAGCTAGGGTATGTGCCTGCCCATGAAAGGCCAATGATTTGAATAACCGTTAAAATCGTATGTCTGAAACAATGAGTTTTGATGGTCACAGTGTTGTTCTGGAGTTAATTTTGAATAAAACATTTGCAAGGGCTGACAGCAGTTTGTGCAAATGAATTTTGTATTGTAGGGCCACTTATATTTATTCGATGTTCTCATTCATTCTTCTTGGTGTGCAGATGTTTCTACATCTGTACATACAGTAGAGCATCTAGTATTGAAGAACAAAACCATTGCCTCAAATACGTTGGTTTTATCAGAATGTTGTTTTACCTCCATCTTTAGGTAAGTTATAATTTCTTGAAGAATTTTAAAGGTGTTCTCTTGGCTAGCAGAAACTATGGGTCTCTCTGCCGCTGATATGGGAAAGTAGATCTTTGTGTTGTCAAGTAAGGTGCCCAGACAAAAAGGTGAATGTTGGTGTTTTGAGAGGAACCTGCTCTGTGCTTTCTGTCTAGGTCACAGTCTCTGGTTTCCAGGGCTTACTCTTTTGCTGGGTACAGTGGCTGTATTGTAAAGAATAGAGGAGAATTATTAAATAAGTTCATGTTAGAAGTGGATATTACTTCTGTTTTTTACTGAAGTGTTTTTTTCCTTTTAAAGATGACATTGTGATTCTCACCAAGTTCAAGCCATCGCAGTCAGAAGGTATTGTACTTGCCAGTGTTAAGCCTTCCTCCCTTTTGTGTGCATCCTGTGTCCTTTTTTTCTCTGCTGAGAGCCTCTTGGAAATTAGACTTCGGTTCATATGAGTCACTGGTATCACATATGAGCCAGGCTTTTTGCAATGTGATGTGCAAGTCAGTTGTTAGCTATCTGCGGGCAGCTCTCTTCGTTAAGAGTTAATTGGGCATCTCCTTTCCTGGTGTTTGTTGCAGTTGTGGGTTGTGGCTTCCTGCCGGACTTGGATGTGCATTTCTTGCGCTGTTCCTGCTCAGGAACCTGTTTGTGTGTTTTCAGGGAGTGAATGTATTAAGTATGTGGTACTTCTTGGTTAATATGTTTTTAATTCTCTTTTTGTCATCTTTTGTGCTTCTCTAGGGTTCTTCAGTTTTATTCCCCTGGATCCTCAGAGATACCGAAAGAATTTCCTTCCCCTAGTTGCATAAGTAATCAGCTATGGTACTAGAAGAAAATTTTAAATGCAGAACTCTGAATTGTGCTTGTCCCTGAGGTTAAGCTTTTGCAAGTACAGAGAGGATAATCCAGAAAAATCAAACACCAAGGCGGCTGTTGTAGGCCACAGAATTGGTTCAAGTCCTCTCAGCAGCATAGGCAAATGGAAAGTTACTGCTCCAGGCAAAAGGTGCCAGACTGCTCGTGCCACGGAAGGCTGTGTGATGGAACATTTGGGCTTCATGCTCCTGGGCCCTGGGCTTGCTACCTTTGGCCAAAGCTGCAACAGCCACCTGCTCCCCAGGGCTGCAGGCAGCAGAGCGGGATGGTGATGCTGCCTTTCTTTCATCAGGCAGCGTTATGCTGTCCTGGGCAGCTACTGAGTTTGCGTAAGCTTAGAGCCAGCCCTGTATGGAGACAGAGCCTCTCCGTCCTTGCAGAAACAGTTTCTCATGTAATTTCATCTGAATATTTAGATAGCTGTTGTTTTTGGAGTCAAGACTTAAGTGTTCTTACTAGGATACTCTGCTATTGTGTGTCGTTTGTTTCTTGTGCATCTCAAACATTTTTGCTGCGTTGGGATGTGAACTGAATTCAGTTTAGTGCTGAAGCTGTTCCTGTAAACCTTTCCTGTGTTTAGTGTTCTCTCTTACGGTGTAGTACCTGCAGCAATTATGATGCATTTGGGTAGGAAGAATTATCCCAAGTTAGTTACTTACCTGCCAGCTTTTTAGAGGTGATTTAATGTTGGTCTCTACACTTGTATCAAAATATGGAAACACCTTTCTACGAGTGCATAAAGTAGAATTTCAGTGTTCAATTTCTATCTACTAATACAGATTTTGCAGGCATAGTTTGTTTTAGCAGGATGGCACGTAACCATTGAAAATGTCTTAGCATTTAGAAACGTCATTTTATGTTTTATACCATTATATAACATTGCCCAGTTTATCATAATATCATATGTACACTTATAAATTACAGATACCATTTTCTATAAGTGAACTTAGACAAAGAAATTATAGGAAATGAAATGTTCTCAAGCTCTAGTTAAGTAGCTTATTACAGATGTTTCAAGAACCAGTTTATATCCTGCCTGGATGCAATTTTGACATGAAATATTTACAGGTTACCAAAAAAAGGAAAAAAGAGTAGGTTTGTTTCATTGGTAGGAATAATCATATTGTGGTTGTCTTAACAGCAGTCCAGTCTAAAATGTGCTAGTCCGTCTGCCCAGCCGAAGCTGGACACAGCAGCACTTCCTTGATGGAGAAGGGAGTATGATGAATTGTTTTGTTGGAAGAAAATGGCACCATTGTTAGATGCCTGCTCTAGACTGTGATGAGCTGTTTTTAAAACCACTTTTTTTCCATTGGTGGTAGAGTTACTGAGATGCCTGATTTAAACCAGTCTGTCTGATCAGCAGAGGGCTGGTTGTTTACAAAAAGTTCTTGGAGCAGGAGCCTAGCTTATGGGCTGTGAATTGCTCTCTTGAGGAAACTGGTGACAGAGTAAGTTCAGAGCCACAAACCCCACCAATGTCTCAGTATGATTGAGGGATCTGAAGATACTGTCTGTGATATTTCCCTATAATGTTAACATTTAAGTAAGTGCCCTTGGTGAACTGACTATACTTGTGGGAAAGTCATGCTGGAGTAGATTACTGTTGTTAAAATGAAGGTGGGATGGTTTTGTGGGATTTCTTTTTTTAAAAAAAAAGAACAAGAAGCTTGGTAATTTTAAGATACTGCTATTTTTGATCCTGTTGTCATATCTCTGGTATGTGAGTATCTGTAATCTTGAGGTTATGCATCATGGATCCCTTAGCAACACAGAAACTAATTCAATTTCTTCAATTTCTAGCAAGCAACCCCAGAGATAATTAAACTTTTACAGCTGAGGCAGCAAAGCTCTAGGTGTGAGACCCTTGTAGACAGTAACCTAGCAGACACTTGAGACAAGAAAGATATGTGATGCTGACAAATTTTTGTTTGTCACTGTTAAGAATGTGTTCTTGTGACTGCAAGGTTACAACTAGGTAGTACAGACTGAGTATGTTATCTCACAGCCCTTTTTTTCCCTTCAAAGTGCCATTTTTGAAGATTTTCTGTAGCTGAGCATAATTTGCCAGCTTTTGCTTTTGCTTGTTGATAGTTCCGTGCCTTCAAGGTTCACATTGTTTTCAGATACAGTAATATTTTAAAATAAGGAATGTATTTATGTGAATCTGTCTTTCTTTCTATGTCCCTTAGGGGAAGAATGCAATGGACCTCTATGTGAAACTATTTCAACTTCAGGATCAGAAGTCCCAAGCAGCTCTGAGGTAAGGTACAGTACTGATGGCGTTAACATATTAGTGGAAGGAGGAAAGAGGAACACTGGTTTGGAAAGAGAGAATTAGTTTAAAAAACAGTATTTTGGTTTTTGAGATTGCCTTATACCTCCTTTTTTATCCATGTAAACATTTTCTTCCCCTAGTGTTTTGAAGGAGCAAACCATGAATATAACAGCAATACTCTCTGAGTCTTACAAGAAACTTACCAGTGTTAGTAGTACACCACAGTAGTAGTAGAAAACAGTATGGGTTTAACAGTGTTTCCAGTATCAGTCTTGAAATGAGAATCACACGATCATTTATTGTTTTGGCAATTGGAGAAACATAATGCTTCTGCATGGGCCCAACAATTTATTTTATGCTGTGTATTATATTGCTGGCTTGATAGGGAAATCAAGGCACTCATGCTTTCCTCTGCTCTAGTAACTTTTTGACAGTGCAGCAAGATTTATGACAAAGCAGGTGAAGATTTGTGTTATAAGAATACCTCTTCCTTGCAACATGAGCAATACAAAGAGCATCATCAGCTTTTTTTTTTTCACAGTACCTCATTGCTTAATATATACAGCACACGATATCCTAAATAAATAGTGGTGGGTGTGGTTATTGCTCCGTTAAGAACCAGATTTGAAGAGCACTGAAAATATGCGTTCTTGAAATTTGTATTTTATTTTTTTATTATCTGATTTCTTTATTATGGTTATTATATGCTTAGGGGAAGACAGAAAGAGTTTTAGATAGGAAAAGAAAGAGTTGCTCTGAAGTAGTCTCATACAGGCCACAAGCACTCATCAGAAAGATGTCTATTGAATTGAGTATTGAAAAACTGTAGCTGTTCTACTGAACTTCTTATGAGTAAAGCTTGTCCTCACCTACCTCTCAAGAGGCAATTTTGGAGATGGTCATGTGAAGCCAGAACTCAGAAGTGCTTCCTAGATTACACACATCTTTACTCTGTCAGCACATGTAACCATATCGTGTAACGTTTTCATAAATCTTCCAGTTCCACCTTAAAAATTATTAGTATGCTTAACTAGCTACTTTCTGAGTCTGTTGTGGGAGTAGTAGTAATCTTTTTCTCTAGGAAAATTTTCAATGAACAGCCATATCAAATACTTCTGTAAACCCTGAATAGATGTGATCACCAATTACAGAGTATGAATCATCATACCATGATAAGTACCAGAGTTTGGAGCTTATTCTGAGTTCCTTTAGGGCATGTCCAAGTGGATGTAGACGACCTATTTCACCAAAGCTTGATAGACTTCATTTCATGACTTAGAACTTAGGAAAAGGCAGGAAACATGGGAGAAAGGGTGCAACGCACGTGTCGTATATGTAGATTTGAACTTTTGCTTGAAGGGTGAAGGGTTCATGATGGGGTGGGAGAGGCAGCTTTGATCTTCAGCACTTCATTGTCTGAGAGGGGGTAGTCTCCTTATGAAAAATATATCTGGTTACCCACAAAAATCTCTCACTGGTAACTTCATGCTGCCTTTTCTCATTTTCTACTTATGCATGTTCCTTACATAATTTTTGTTCTTAAATATCACACAGTATTGTCATATTGGCAGTATTAGTCTGTAGTTGACTTGATGCTTTGATTTTCTTAATTTTTTTCCCCTCTCTTTCTTAGAAGAGGTGGCTTATTTGGCTTTAGTTTGTTTCTCCAGATCAATGGTTATCTGATGTTTGCTTACGTTTAAGTTGGTATTTTCCTGTGCTTTGCATTATCTTACCCTAGGTCCCCTAATACAGTCTCATTTATCTGATTTTTGCTTTCTATGCATTAGGCAGATATAAAGTTACAGAATTACTCTTAATCTTTTTGCCCAGTTTCACATTCTTGTCAGCTGTGACAGGCTTACTTCTTGATGATTAATGTCCTAGATATTCAGGTTAAGTTTATCCTTCAAGTTTTTCCATTAATTCATTCCAACAGTAAGATAGCCCTGAGTGTGTGGTGTTTTTTTTTTTTTTTTTCTTCTTAAAATGCTAATCCTTTATCTTCATGTGTTGTCACAACTTCAGTTTTCTATGAACTGGAAGAATTCCTTTTCCCTCAGTTCTTTGCTAGGCTGCCTTTTGTCATCCTTGATGTGTTCCCATAGGAATTGACAAGGGTCATCTGTCCTAGCTTGAAAAACAAGCCATGGTTTCTCCTACTTTCACCAAGACCCTTCTGAGCTCAGGTCAACGTGCTTTGTTCTTGTTTTGTCACATAGCACATTTCCCTCATTTTATGATTTCATTCCTGTGATAGGTTGGTAATTTTCTTGTTACTTAGCAATGTACTTAACTTTGTTCCTGTAGCTGGAAAATAATGAGCACTTGGAATTCTTAAAACTATTTAAGACAAGTAATTTTAAAGCAAAGTTGGAATTCATTTGTACAAGGACCATTGGGAAAGAGTTAAATGAATGTACACTCAGGTCACAACTTCATTATGCTAAGGCTGGGTTTTTTGTGTTTTTTTTCTTTACAGAAAAGCAGCATAACATACAATAGCAATGTGCTTCTTTTCAGCAGTAGCGAGAAAAAGTGAAGGCCGTATCACTGATGTAGCAGCAGAGGAAGGAACAATCTAAGTCTAGACGTAAATACAGAAAGTGGAAAACATTACCTATCCAAATTTCAGTGGGTTTTTAGGTTTTTTCTTTTGTGATATGTAAAGGAGTCTGTGATTTGGACATAAGGAATGATGCAAATAAAACAAAAAAGGTGAAAACCCATCTGTAGTGAAGCCTGCCAGCATGTATGCAGAAGTTGGGTGAAGTCCAGGAGTCATGAAGCGATTGAGTCTGCCATCAATGGTGCATTTGCTCCTCCTCCATGATTTTGCGTTTGTGCTCTAATCCACTGTTTCTTGCCTGTTTTACCCTGTGTTTTTTTCTTTATTATTTTATGTACCGCTTGTTGAGTCCCCTTAGTTTTCCTCTTCTTTTAATTTCCCACAAGGGCAAAGATCACTTGGAGTTTGACAGCTTTTCTTATTACAAGCCTTACAGCATGAATCATTTCTAGATGCTTTGTCATGCAGGGAGGCAAGGAGATATTTTCAGCAAACAGCATACTGGAGAGGGGAAAAAAAAGGCTATGCGAAGGATGTTTCTAAATAGGTGCTGCTTCATAGCAGCTTCAAATTAAATCAGTAATTCACAGATAGTCTCTTTGTTAGGGATTGGCAACTGTCCTAATTGAGCCTCCGTGTAGAATCTACCTGAAGCAATCTTTATGGAGTTCCTGTTTGAAGAAATACATAAATGCCTCTGAAAGTCTTTTCAAGCAAATTGGAAAATAAATTAAATAAAACCTGAGAATCTGTTTTTCCTCTGTGCTTTATATTTATGCAGAGAGAGTGCTAGAAGAATATGTAATGGCACAATTCTGTTCTGATAGCATGGTGCATCTCTATTCAGTCAGTTGTTCCAGTTCTAAAGCAAATGAGGATGAGGCCCACTGACAAGAGTTCACATTCTTAAGAGGAAAGGAGATAAGTTAAATTATTCAAGATCTGAAGAAAAGTTTAAAAAATCGAATCCATATTAAATTTCCTGGTAGTAACATTGTAGACTGTTGAAGTGGGATAACTGTAAAAGTAGTACATGTTTTGTGGAAGAATGTCACTAGTTGGTAGTTTACACCTCTTAGATATACAGAGGACTATTTGTCTGTCTGCTATTTCAGTTAAGAATTACCAAGTAACTTAAAATGTTTGCTTTGTACATATGTATACCCTTAGTTTCTCACCCTCATAAAAGGCAGATGGCTGCATTACTGTGAGTAAAGCTGCAGGGTTGTACCCTATTCTAGCTGTCAGAAGGTAGGAATTAATTTTGCAGTTAAATACTAAATTTTCACCTTTCTTGCGAATTTCACAACAGTGAAATATGCTTACTGAAAATTCCTGTTTATCAGCATTTTCTATATTGTAACTTGACAGTGAGAAAACCTGAGAACAAGCCGTCTGTATTTAAGCCAGGTTAGCAGAAGTAAATTGACAGAGCTTGATAAAATGTATTAAAGAAATGCATTTTACCACAATCAGGGATATTTACACTTAGGGGTTTGTTGTTTGGTTTTCTGGAGAGCAGCAGGTGCTGCAGGTGTTACAAATTAATTGTTTGGTTTTTTTTTTCTGAAGAAACACCATCATAATGTAAGTTTCCTTTCCTTGCTTGTTCATTTCTCAGTTCTGTGGGGTTTCAGGGAGAGAGAAATGTAACACTGTTATTAGTATTGTGAAGACAGACCAAATCAGTTCCAAAATCTAGATGGAAATACAAAAAGACTTCAAAGAAGTGTAACTACAAAACAATCTGAGGGATCTCTTGGGGAGAGAGTGTGTCAAAGAGTTACGAGAGGGGATTCCAAAGTATGAATGATGCATACAACACTGCTTCCACTGCTGCCAGCCTTTGTTGGTTTTGGCTTTGAACTCATCACAGTTGGACTGTTTGAGTGTTCTTGAAAACACTGGTTAGCTCTTGATAATGTATGACCACCCCAAACAAGATTGGAGCCCCTTTGTGCTGTGCATAGATTTTGGCATATAATGAAAAAGTGGTGTCTCTCTACCAGAGCTGTTAAACCTCACATGTGCAGGAGAAGGTTTGATTGCTGAAATTACAATAGTTACCCTTACCCCTGTGACTTGAGCTAATTTCAGACAGTTGTACTGAGAGCAGAAGTTCCCTAGAGTAACAGGAAAGCATTTCACAAAATGCATGGGAATGTACCAAGGACTCTGCCAGTTGTGCCTTCATCTCACAGTTTAATGTTTCACTAAAATTACTTGTATTTTATCTCTGAGTGAAACAGTGCAGGCAGCATATGAGGACCAGTGGGAGGTTAAACCCCATATTTACATTTAATTGTAGAGGAGGTAGTAGTAGTACAGGGTAGAGAGGTGGAAGAAAAGCAGGTGTAAGGGCACCAGCTTGGATGAGGGGGCAGGTGTGCAGTGGAGAGGTCAGGAGCTGTAGGGTGGCAATGAAAAGCAAGGCTGCACTTCTCGTTGATGTAAGATTTGTACAGTACAAGGCAGATGTTTTCAGTGTATAATTGGAGAAAAACTTCCTGCTTAAGTGTCTCAGCCCTTAGTTCTTTAAAACAGTACAGTTTTTTCCAGTAGCATTCAGTGACATGAGGATTAGGCTTCTAAACCCAGTTCAGACTATCTCAGGGTTAAGAGCAGAGTGCAGCTATTTATATTTATACCATTTCTCATGTGGGTTCCTTGCCAAAAAACAGATCATTCTTTATGTGCTTATTTGACTGAGTTCTGTAAAGGACATTTTAATCTTACTTTGGTAAGCAAACACTCAGAGAGGCAGCATTAAGAAAGAACATGAAGATGCGTGTATGTATTACTTGCAATGTAAACAGGAACTAAAATAGCATGTTTGTTTGATGAAATTGTAGGAATGGACCTCAGTGGGTTGTCTCAAATAAAATTGTAGTAAAAGTGAAAAATATTCACTTGTAATTTTAAAAAAATCACAGACAGTACTTCATGAAAATTGGATTTTAAGAATATGCTTTTTGAAGTATTACAGCTCTAAACCAACAAATAAAGATTGAGTAATGAAATTAAGTTTATATTCTGCTTCTTTTGAAAATTAATTTAATCATAGAGAGCTGTCATATTTCTGTAACGTGCTTGCACTATTTGTTTGTGCTGTTTTAAACCCGTCATTTGTTTTCAGAAGCAAAATAAAAGGAGTGTGAGAAACTACTGGCTAACAGAATTAGTGCAAAAGAGCTTAAGTATTGCAAACCATTGTTCGTTCCAATAGTGAAGCCTGGTCCCCAAATCCCTTGCTCATGTAATCCCACAGGTGTGGGCCAGGACCCCAGATAGCATATGGACATGTTATCTAGGATAGCAGAGTCCTCTGCTGTTGGTGTTCCTGTCATCCCTGTGTGGAGTCTGGCCAGAGGACCTGCAGCACCGTCCAGGCCCACATGCAGGAACATAATGAGCACCCCCAGATCTTGTGCAATTAAAATCAGAGTAGGGCCTCACCAGGCATGGATCAGGACTGGAAGCTGGGAAGCTCTCGCTGGTCTCATTAGGCATAACTACTACAATTTCTGATACCGATTGGCCTTGCCTACACAAGGAGATTAATGATTTGTCTGTTTGCATTTGGTTTTGTTCAGTGCACATGGTATAATTTCAGTTTGTATTGAAAAAATAGTGAAATATAGGGAGTCACATTTGTTCTGAATGCAAGTGCAGCTGTCTATGCTATGTATGTGTTCTCTTTGTTATTAAAAAAAATACTGTTAGAAGTTGTTCTTCATAAGCTTGTAAATGCTGATCTGTGCCAAGTTGTTTAGACTTTTTTAATAATGAAAATGCTGAGGAATACTGTACAGCTCTTATCAAAAGTTGTTATTCACATTTAAAAAAAGATATGGGCCATATAAAAGTCAGTGGTACAGGCTACAGACCCAGCTCAGCTGAGGAAATAGAGGTTTGTTTAAACTTGGAGTTATTAGACTGAAAATCCAGCTATCACTCAGAATAGTTTTTCAGCAGCTTAAACCAAAAGCTACACTGTTTCTTCTGAAATAGCCTTTTATTTTAAAGCATCCTTTGCATCATTGCTAACAAGGTTATGTTTTTCCCGTGATGACACTGGCAGGGCCTAAACAGCACTGAGACTACTTTACTCATCCCTGAACATCAAGTGGTAAGCAGTGAGCAATATTCATGCTTCCTTGCATGAATTTGTGTGGTGTCTTCTATTACCCTATGCCAAAAAGTCCCTCACCAGAAAATTTTCCAGTTTCAAGGATGCCATCCTTCCAAAACGAATTGGTTTTTTCTACTTATAAAAACATGTGGGTTTTGCGTTTATTCCTCGTGATGGCTTAAATGATAAACTCAAACAAATAAAAAGGATAATAGACAAAATTGAAAAGATTGGTGGAGAAAACTGGAAAGTTTGCTTTTTTTGTCATTGTTTTGGTTTGGTGGGCTATAGGATATATTCTGACTGTGGCGTTATTAACAAACATGGGATTCTTTTTTATCATGGTAACGTGGAAGGCTCTGTGAGTCAGCATGATACTTTAAAAAGTTTTAAATGGCAAGAAACAAACATTGACATATTTTGAAATGTGTTGCCTTTTTTTCTTATTGTAGTAAGTAATAAGGAAATGCTCAAAATATCAACTTAGTGAAATTTTCAGACAAGATAATTGTATTAATTGTCTAATATATCAGAAAACTTAAAATAGCCATTATTCTTTCATGGAGAAAAAAACTTTAAAAAGTTCAAGATAACTGAAGAAGTACATGCTGAGGTATATTAAAACTGTCCGCTTGCTTACATTAAGCTCTGGTGTCTTACATTAACACATATGCTCTCTTAGCGTACTTTTAATTTTTCTTCTATTCTTGTTTAATGTGTTCTTTTATCCAGAGAGGCTTTTTCTGCGCATTTAAATTTGAGTGCAAATATCTTGGTGTCTTAAACTGCTTTGAAATGCATGTTTTCAAGCTTTCAGATTTTAATGTGGTTCAAAACTGGAACACGAGTATGGTAAAGGTGCAAAACGCAGCTTGCAAGGTTTAGCTACAAGAAATATGTGGTGTTTTGTGTTTGTTTGAATGGTAAAGATTATAGTTTTGTATGCAACTTTGTAGCCTGCATGAAGCATAATTGGGAATTGGGTTGTGTGGTGTTAATACACTTCTTTAGGAAGCGCTTCAGTTGCATGGATTCCTCCAAGGATGAATATTGAAGAGAATTTCACGCAAAGGGGATTTCTGATATAATGGGAGCTGAGTTTATGGTGCATAAGCCAGGAGCTTGACTTCTTATTTTTCAGTAAAGTGCCTATATATTTGCATATGTTGTATAAATTTATTTCCAGGAGCTTTTTGCTTTGGGAAATTTGTACCAAACAGTTACATTTAAGCATAGCATCACTTAAATCGGCATGCTTTTTCCTACAGCTGTAGGCACATTTAACTCCGTGAAAAGGGGGGGGCATGTAAATACTCTGTGCAAACTGGGGATCAAAGTGAGGGTGATGATTTTGTTTTAAGCCATTGAATGTTTCCTACCCTTTCATTTATGGAGACGTACTGTATTTTGATTCAGCTTTCCAACCTTTGTATTTTTGTCCTTTTCTGTATTGTGAAAACTCTTCTGCAGTGGATTGTTAATTTGTAAATTAACTAATTGCTTTGTAATGTAGTTAGTTTTTTTACATTGTCTGTGATTAAAAAAAAATTATCTGTATGATTATCAAAGGTAAGCTGTAAATAAAATAAATGCTTGGTTTGCAGACCGTATCTTCTAAGTAAAATGTTGCAATTTTTTTTTTTTTTAATTTCAAGCAGTTTTCTTGTCTGGGAATGTAGGACGGTGGTGATAAAACATGTAGATGTGCTAATGGGGATCATATTATTAACATACTTCTCAGCATACATGTTGGTCACGGCCAGAGGTCTTCACTGTGCTGTAACTCTAATGAAGCGCATGTACTGGGTTTCAAAACTACCTTCCCACTCTGAGGTACAAAAAGCAGAAAGGGAAGGCTGCGGAGGTGTGAACCTGCAGTCCCAGCTCTGTGAAGCTGGACACTTGTGAAACCTCAAGGTCCGGGGAATTGAATTTGGTAAGGGTGTTTCTGAATGTAGGCCCCGAAGCAACTTGGGTTTTTCTGACTGAATATTCATCTGAAAAGTATTGCTCTAAGCCCAGTTCCTCTGTCTTTGAAGTATGGACTTGGAGAGTGCTAGGATACATAGCAGTAGGGTGTATTTGGAGGAAGCTCTGTTGCCTACAAGGAGAGGGCTGCGCTCTGTGGCCTGTAAGAACATAAATTTCCTGTTAGGTGGGTAATCAGAAATAGAAATCCCTCTGTCCTGTGAAAATATACTGGATTAAATTATTCAGGTATAATCTGCAAAACATATTTGCTTCTAAGTACCGTGATATCGTTAGACCACCGAGGGCTGGCTGACAGTACTGGTTGAGGTCAGCTGTCTGTGTGCTTTGGTGGGGGAGCAAGGCCACAGGAATGCTTACCGCAGACTTGGTCCCTCAGCTTCAATCCTAAGTCGTTTCTCTGAAGCACTTTCAGTTAGTGTTTAGTGGTCGATGCCACATCCAGCAGCTTGCTTTCCCCTCTCCTGTTCGTGGTGACTGACTTGTTTGCTTTGGCCATGGAGAGGGATGCCTGAGCCACCTGTGTATTTAACAGCAAGGGAGAGTTTTGATGGATTTAAATGTAGGGTGTGATCACCAGCCAGCACTTCCACGCTTTACCCCAGTTAGTCTAGGCAGAACTGAAAAAGGGGTGTTTTAGCTTTACTTTGTCTTTAGCTGTGCATTGTTTCTTTCCCTAGTGACATCTTGATCTTTCCTGTAACTTGTCCTCTTTGAGTCGGGATTTCCTCCTGCAGGGCTTTAGTTCATGTCTAACATGAGGATTACAGGTCTAGGTACGGGGAGTGTTGTTGGGTCCACTACCCTGGCCTCTGCTGGATGTCGAGAGAGAAGCTGTTAATTTTGAGGTAACTAGAAATCCACCTAGGTTGGAAAAGATACTTAAGATCAGAAAGTCCAATTGTTAACCCAGGACTGCCGAGTCTGCCAAAGCATGTCTCTGAGCACCACAGACACATGTTTTTAGAACACTTCTGGGACTGGTGATTCTGCCACTTTATTGAGCAACCTGTTCTGGTGCTTGACCACCCTCTCAGTGAAGACATTTTTCCTAATATCCAATCTAAACCTCCCCAGCACAACTTGAGGCTATTTCCTCTTGTCCTATGCCTTGTTCCCTGGGAGCAGAGACTGCCCGCCCCCAGCCCCGCCAGGCAGCTGTTGGGAGCGATCAGGTCCCCCCTGACCCCCAGCCCCTTCCCCAGCTTTGTTCTCCCTCTCTGGACACGCTCCAGCCCCTCTGTGTTCCTCTGGCACGAGGGGCCCAGGGCTCGAGGGGCGGCCGCCCCAGTGTCCAGCGCGTGGGGACGGGCACTGCCCCAGCCCAGCTGGCCATGCTGGTCCGGCTACCAGCCAGGAGGCTATTGGACTTTTTGGCCACCTGAGCCTAAATACTGATGTAATTCCATACAAATCCAGTAAGTTTGCACTTCTGTAACCATGTGAAAATTCAGCTCTTGGTGATAGACCATTACAGCGTTCAGTCAGCACATCTGTCCACAGGCTATGAAGTCGCTTAGTTCTTATAGAAATGATTAGACTATTAAAACTAGAAACTTACAACAGGAGGGTAGTAGTTGGTTTTGAACAAGCAGGTTTTGTAAGTTTCCTTTGTAGTCGGTGGATTTATTCAGCTCTTAGGAAGTGCTGGTGCATGCTGGAGGCTTGCAGTAACACCATTTCATAGAACCATGCAGTGACTTGGGTTGGAAGGGACCTCTGGAGGTTTCCTTGGCCAGTCTCCTCCTCGAGGCAAGGCTGACTTTGAACTTAGACCAGGTTGTTCAGTTAGGGCCTTGCTTGGTGGAGCTGTGTGATCTCTGAGGGTGCATATTATGTAAGTCTCTCTGGGCAACCTGTTGTACCAGGTCCTGTTCAACCACACCCTCACATCCAGTAGGAATTGCCCTTGTTGCAGCTTGTGGCTGTTGCCATTTGAGTTTTCACCTTGGGGTGCCTTGGGGTGCCATCTCTCCTTTAATTCCTTATTGGATTTTACTCAATTATTCAGAAGCTTTAGATTAGTTACTTGTATTCCAGAAGGTACATATCACAAAACAGCTGCTCTGATGAGGTGTGACTTCATTTAATAATTGCAGGTTGTCTAAGTTTAATTCATTTGAATACAGTTCTGGAAAGAGCTGTTAAGAAATAAGATGTGCTATATCCGTACTGTTTTATGATTCAGTGATGCAACCAATGCAAATTACTAACACTTTATGTATTTTAAACCTGTCGGTGCACATGTACGCACAGAAATGCATGATGGTGCAAGACTGATCTTGTTCTTGAAATTCCAATTGCAGCAAAATGGAAAGGAATAATTTATGCGTTTATTAAGTAGGCCTGTTGCTATCCATGATGAATAATCCGACATAGATGACTACTGTATCTGAAATTGATAGTCAGACCTCTAATGACTGAGCAACATTCCGATAAGTCTTAGAAAATGAGCAAACTTTGATGGCAGTAAAGATAAAGTATTACTTCAATTGTATGAATAATCTAATTATAACTGTGCTACGCAAAGAATTTGGGACACTCCTTTGGCAGGAGCTTTTTTTGAAGTAAATGTTATTTATTGATTTTCTTAAAAAAGTTCTTTGCTTTCTGTATATGGATTTTCCTAGCTCACTAAGACAACATCTGTGCTTACACGGTCTCTTGTCTTTTTCAATTAGTGGTTGGGGTGGTCTGTTTTTAGGCAGATTCCCAATATTGTAAGTTGTTAGAATGCGCTTTAGGGTTCACTTACTGTAAAGTCAAATAATTGCAGTACTGTAGATGCTGTGTAGATGTCGGTGTGGTTCTATGCACTATGTTAATTTCATTAAATTGTTATCTTAACAGTTGCAGTTCACTTGTAGTCACAATTATATTAAAAAAAAATACAAACCACAACCCCCTGTAAGCTTGTAATAGAATAGGAAAATACTCTTTGCTTCTTCTGTTGGATTCCCTGATTTTTTTGAGCCTCTTAAGTCTTGCATCATTATGTACCGCATTTGATAGCAAAAGCATTTTCTGAGGGAACTGTCCTGATTTCAGTCTTACAAAGTAGTCTAGTCTAATTGGTCTGCTCTAAGGATTTCTCAAGAAGAAAACCAACAGAAAATACAACAGAATTGTCAAAGAGGAAAGGCAAAGAGAGGATTGCAGCATTTTAAGGAAGTAATTTCTTTTATCTTTTTTGTGTTACTTTGATTTGTAGGATAGCTTCAGAAGCACAGGAGTTCTCCACAATGCATGGATGGTCCAAGTAGGCTGCTGTCTGGTTTCAGCCGTTACCAGTGTCTCTAGTGAAGATGCATAAAGTTGTGCAACACTATGGAACAATAGGGATTTTCAATTATATTTTTTTCTTTTTAAATTTGAACCTCTTTGAAGATAGACATGTGCTGGAAACTGTGGCTATTACTGCTTGTAATTTTGTCAGCTCTGGAATGATGTGGTTGCCATGCATCTTTCTGTGTCCCCTTAGGTCTAACATGAGCATAACAAACATGTGCGCTACTCATAAGCCAGTGCTTGTTTGTTGCCTTTGCATTATATGCAAAGGAACTTTCTTGTTGTGTTTTCAAATCTGCTGAAGTATCCAAGTGACACCAATTAGTATTATAGGAGTCATTTTTAAACACCCGAGTTTATTATCAAAATGTATGCCCGGACAGCTATGCCTTTAATAAAAAAGACATTATAGTCATGAGGTTTGTGGGTGATTGTGTTTTTGTAATTGTTGGAGGCTTTTCCTGGCTTTTTGAAGGAGGTGGGTTTCTTGCCTGGGGCTGTGTGCTGGAAGCAGTCTGTTTGGCTCTTGGAGAGGACCGGTGGGCTTGCTAACTACTTGTTGATTATTTCAGCAGAGCGGAAGGAGATACAATCTGTTCCTGAAGCGACGTCTCAGGGTAAAACGGTGATGAATGATATTGCAAGTGGCTTGGATGGCTGCAGTAATAACATGCTTCACTGTGTGATGCCTTTTGTTAACTGGGAGCAAGGTTCACAGTGATAAATATTCTGTGCTTTCGCCGAGAACTTTTTCATGTGCGTTCTTGCATTGTTTAAGTGGGAGAAGACAGAGACATAACCCTCTGAATTACTGTTCTTACTGTTTCTACTCTTAATACAATGGAAACCTAATTCAGTCCTATACAAATACACTTTTGCTGATGGGTGTGGTTAAAAAAGCCAACACCAGCCTTCCTTAGCACGGAGTTAAATTTAGACCAGAGTGTTAGCTTCTATGGGGAGCACTTTGCTGTATGATCCTCTAGTCTTGTAAACAATTTGGTAGAGCTGAATACTGAGCTGTTAATAAACAATATTACCATATTATGTTAACTTCTGCAGTAATAGTCTTATATTTGTTTACTTGTTGTAGCCTAATCAGTGAAAAAAATGAACGTTGTTACTATGACATTCTGGCATGCTGATAAATAAAAATATGACCTTTAAAAGATCAGCTGGAATACTAATAACTCTGTTGCATTGATACCTTTTATTAGTATTTTTTGGTTTGGTTTTTCTTTTCCCCAGTACCCCTGTATTGTTTGTGTGCTGTTTTCGTATGTGGACATTGCTGAGACATATTCCTCTGTGCGGTTGGTTTAGTGAATCTTGTTATGGAGCAGAAATGCATGCTACCTGCTTTGAGTCGATGAACTGTGCCTTAGCAGGCTTTGTGTAGAGTGGTGTTCTGACTAACTGCAGAAAAAAATCATGCTGTAAAATAATGCTTGTCTTGATAATTTATGACACACTGTAAAGACTGTGAAAGAATAAATGGCAGCATTGTTCACAGGTATGCTACGCTAACATATTTGTTCATCGTGTACCAGTTATTTACATATTGTGTTTGTGGATATAAGCAGTTAATTTTGAAGTTATTGTAAATGGATACAGCCCTTACGAGAACTTGCCCAAGTTATAACTTCAGCTATGAAGAAACCGAAGAACTGAGGCAATTTGGGGAAACTTCTTTGTCTTCTGTTAAATTCTAGAACAGCAGCAATACTTGGTTTTTTTTAATCATGTGCCTGTATCTTCCACAGATTGATAAAAGACATCAAAGCAAAGATTCTATTTTCTTCAGGGATGGTGTTAGGAGAATTGATTTTGTTCTCTCCTATGTGGATGATCTTAATAAGGACTGGGAAAAGAAGTTGGTAAGTTTGTCTTTTTGAGGTGCTCTTAATTCTTGTCTATTTAACTTGTGTATCAGTTACAAAGCCTTTCAAATCACTACACTCAGCTGGAGTAGGACTCTGCTAAAAATTTTATAGCTGTGTGAAAAGCCATTCCATGTACTGAAATCTCTGTGTTATTTGCTGTTGTACATTGTGACCCAATTTTATTATATTTTTGGGGCTTTGTTTACTGTATTGATCACTCTCCATTACTTAGGGTTGGTCAGTATATTACACAATCAATGCAAAGTAATTGAAATGATTTTGCTTTCTTCGTTTAACAGTCTTATAGTTAGCTGTGGCTTTGGGGGAATATCTGTAAATACTCTTAAAGGAATGTTTCTTCTAAATAAACACAGCATTATCCAAATGAGACTTAAGAATAACTTACCCCCCACCCCCATCCTTTGACTTCATTTAGAGCAGAAGTAGATTTTTGGATCCAAGAATCCATGCTGTTTTCCTTTTAAAACTTTTCATTAAATATATACTCTGATTAAAACAAACACAGCGTATCCTCTGAGCCTTTTCCATGTGGTTGACTTGCTCTCTACATATGTGTATTCATTCTTTTAGAAGGATATTTAAAGTGGCTGTGATAAGAGACCTCCTATGTAACAGAGCACAAAGTACAAGCTTTGTCTAAAATGCTGGTTAGAGATCATCCCTGAACTTCCCAGCAAGACCCGATTGCCTGAATGGCTACAGTAGGTCAGATGGAATCAGTAAATGACATGTACTTATTCATTGCTCGCACTGCCATTTGAGGTCCTACATGACTAACACGTAAATTCAAGCTATTCAAAGAAATCCAGTACTATGAGATGCAGACAAGACCAACAAACTTTATATAAAACACAATATTAAAAAAAATGCAGAGTTGTAGTGATTGTAATTAGTTTGTTTTCTCTGTATTTGCTGCCTTTTTTTCTGAGCCGGGAGAGGTTATATTGCCAACTAGTCTCTCCAATATGTATCTCCAAACTTTGTTCATAATAAAAAAATAAAATTGAGAGATCTAAAAAACGACATTCGTATGTAATCATATTATTCTGAAAGATAAGGATATCTGAAGAAATTAACTATACTGAGGCTTATGGTAATATCAGATCAAAACTAAAGGTTTGTGAAGTAAAGAACGCTTATCTATATCTTGTCATATTAAAGTGTTTTGTAATTAAAACTTTCCTTTAAACAAAACCTGCAAGATTGGGCTGTTCAAAAAAATTGCTTACTGCTTTCCTTCCTTTATGAAGGAAGCACTGTGTTCGTGCAGGACATGCTGCCTGTACTTGCATCCAAGTGTGATCCAGTGTAGAACACAGCCCCTGCATCTTACTCGTGTTACCTTAAAAAAGCCGTAATCTCTCATTTTCTCTGTTTGGTGCTTTTCCCACCTTAAGTATCTCATGGTGAGCTTTGCTCAGCTGGCCTTACTTGGGAGACAGGGGTTATATTATAGCTATGGTACCAGAAGTTTATGTCAAGGCATGCGTTTTCAAACACACACTGACTCTTCATCAGATTGTAATCCTAGCTAGGTTTCTTCTTCTCCCATAAAGCAAAATGCATGTAAAAAAGAAGGGAGCAGTCACTGCAGAGAGAAGAATGATAGCCATGCAAAATATGTGAAAGCAAATCTTAAAATAAACTTTTCCATTAGTCATAATTGAACAACATGAGAAAAGAAATGGAGACTATTTAGGTAATCTTTCCAGTGGAAGGAAAATGAACCAGATGTTCAGTCTAGTCACTCATTCGCATTGTGTGCAGCGATGTTCTTCTCATGGTGTTATGGGTCATTAGGGGGTAGCAGGAATCTCTGCCAGACCAGAGGCCATGTACCTGGGTGTCATTATTGGCTGAAGGATTCATGTCAGGAAGAACCCAAGAGTTAGTAGCTAATATTGTAGGTTCTCTTTGAGGTAAAAATGCACTTAGGAAGAAATATCCGTGTCTTGCAAAAGTCTAGAACATCTGCATCAAGTTTTGTGAGATTCGATTCCATATATGTCTGTTACTCACCAAAGAGTTAATGGCCCACTGGAAGGAGGCGTTTGGTCTGTGGCCCTGTAGTTTGGTTCTGCCATCTCAGAACGGACGTGGGGGAAGATGTCAATGTTACAGCACATCAGTTTTCACACGGTTGCTGAGGAATCTGTTAAGAAAATGAAATTTGCCCTGTATTGTACAAAGAATACACCCATAAATTAACACAGACTTCTTAGCATAGAAGTACCATGCGGTTGTCTGTGGGAACAAGATTTAAATACTGATGCACTGCAGCTTTTGGAATTCATCTGGCATACTGTCCTTGCTGCTGTACAGTCATCACAGGCAGGAAACATGAATTTCTTTCACTGTAGTAAGATGACACAGCGAAATGAAACAGCCAGGAATAGAAACGTTCATAGGAAGAGATCAACAATTGTGACAGAGGGTTTTGTTTTCTTGTCTCAAGGAAACGGCTTTATTCTGCGTCCTAAGAAAGGGATGAATAACTTTTTTCTGTGTTTCAGCATAGCCCTGATACAGATGAAAGGATGGTCTGTTCATATTCTCCCCCTTAGCTTCATGCAGAACAAATGCATTAACTTCTTTGATGTTCTCCAGAAGCTTTCCAGCTTAAAACACTGTTTTGAACTTGCCTTCTCTAAGCTGCATGAATGAATCCTAACCACAAAGTCTCTCCAAATAAAAATGAGGATTATATTTTTGTGAGACAATACTTCACATTTCTTCCGCCAAGTCTCTTTACATTTTTCCTCTAAGCGTCTAGTAGACAAGTGGAAGTATTTTACCCACATGTGAAATACATGTGAACATGGGAAAATAAATAACAATTTTTAAAAATACCAAACGAATTACTCGAGTATTATCAGGGCATGATCTTTATTTGTCCATAAGTGTATTTCTTCAAAAGAAACTCCAGAGCATTAGGACTCTGGGTTCTCTGTGCAAAGTAGCTTGTTCCTGTGTTTACTGGAAGCAAAGTCCCCCTGACCCTAGTGGGTCATGGAGGTACAGAAAGAAATTTTATCTAGCCCTTTCCCACTTCTCATCAGCTGAGACAGAAACTTCTGCTTTCTAACAGGCACCAGATAGCCCAATGTTAGGGAGCCAGGGGCAACAAAAAATCAGATGCTTGTTGCTCCTGCTGCAGGCAGTTAGGCTGCTGACTGTGAGAAGCTGTGTCCCCAGCCCTGCAGGAGCAGCTGAAAACTGGGCTTGATCCGAACTGGGCACCTCTGCATGCTGCTGGTATGTGCAGAAGGCAGGTGTTTGGCATCTCCTGCAAAGTGGAGGGCATGGGGGCAGTCCCTGTGGTGCTGCAGTTAGGGCAGTTCATCTCATTTGTCTCATCAGCTGCCCGCTCTTGTGGCTGCAGCCAGGTGAGAGCACAAGAGGCATTATCTACACAGGCTTCATCTCACCTGGAATGTTCTTGCTAGCAAGCTGTGTGAGCAACCTGAGCTCAAACTGAGCCCAGCTATGTTAGTTCTGTGAAGTGAGTTGTGTTTTCTTAGGGTACAGCAGAGTTCTTTATGCTTTGAAGTACCATGGCATTATTCCTAAAGGCCATATTTGTTTCCCAATATCCTACGTGTGACTGTAGTTAGAAGCAGCTCAAGTATCTTGATATGTAAAAGGTTTTTGTAAGCTTGGTGCTCCCTTCCTAAAGGAAGGGGGAAAGCGAGGAGGAAGAGTTAGTTTCAGGAATAGTATGTTCTAAACTTAAAATTATTTTATTCTCCTGTTTATGGAATGTTGTCACTAGCACTAATTACATTGTTATCAAGGAACAGGTTTTTATCAGTTGTCTGTCTTCGGTACCTAATTATGCAGTGTTGCATCTGCATTGGGCATGTTAGTACCGCTGGACTTTGGATCTGGCTTTGTTAATCTTATCAGGATGGTTTGTTACAGCCAAGCATACACAGACAGTAAAGTTACTCTGTAAAGGTGTGTGGGATATCCACAGTAGTGTTTGCAGAGGTGAATGCTCTGCTGGCCTCTTCCCTGTACAGGCCACAGCGGTCTTGGAAAACACGGTTTCACCCTTGTGCAGGTGCTTTGGAGAGGCTTAAGAACTGTACTTAAAATGCGAGGAAGGGCATTAGGCTGCTATTACTGGTCTTCACTAATGTGATTACTTAGGTTCCTTCCCGCTTCCTTCTGTGACTGCAGAGTGGCATTTACGGTGGTGTCACAAATTTATGCACCAGGTCTAGCTTTCTAGGTTTGGACAGTAAGCTGAATTTCTTACAAGTACATATTTAAAAAAAAACAACACAAAACCCTACCAAAAAACAAACCAGTACTGCTCTAAGGGTACGTTTTGTCCATTTTAAGCCTTTGTTGGTGTCACGAAGGTATCCAGTATTTGGCAGGGAAAGGGGGGTACGTTGATTTCCTTTTTAAAATGGTTGGTTTAAGTGACTAGAAAGTACGGTGTGTTCTCATGGTTTCAGAGAAGGTGGTTTATAGGAAGAGAGCAAGGTGGGAAAATGAGCGTAATTTGTGTTAGAGCACTGCAATTTATCACACCAAGTCTATAGTAAGGAAAGATAAGTAAGATGAGGCCTGACCCTTTGGCTCTGTCTGTTATTAAGCTGCACAGCTAGAGGAGGAGCAGTCTGGTGGCACAGAACCCTTTGAGCTGACTCACTTGGCTCCCTCCAGTGTTTGCTGGGGAAAGAACATGTGCCGGTATGCTTTCTTTGGAGAAAATGTAATCCAGAATAGCACGTAGCTTTGGATACGAGGCTTGAATTTCAGCTTTCATGTAGCACTTTCAAATGTAATCACAAATCACCTTTTAATTGTATTGTTCTCTATTAGACGAGCAGGTCTGCAAACGAGTGCTGTGGTGTGTTTGTAGGCAGGTTTGTGGGATGGGTGAATTAAAAAATAGTGCATGGGATTGCATCTGCCCCCAGCATGTGCTAGAACTCAGGAATTATCACATTTGCAAGTTTATTTAGGCCAGCGTCTAATTTAATATCTAATAACGTTTAGAAAATCAGATGTGACAGGTAAAAATGCAAGGCTGTTAACACAGGAAAATATATCAATACATCTTAACGTAGATTTAAGGGCCCTGAAAGCTACTCTTCAGTCTGTATTCATTTATCCAAGTAGTTTATGCAAACTGAAATGCAAATAGGATAGCCTGCTCCTCACAGACATGCAGGAAAAAAAAAATGGCTGAAAACTACAGTGTGTTTGAAAAGTGTCATGTAAGACTTTTCAGTAGAGAAAACATTACACAGCACTGCAGGTTTTAGCTAGAAATAAATCAGTAGTCTAGGGTAGTGCATTCTGAAGAGGCTAGGACACAATATTTAGTTTAACTGGTAGTTATTCTGGCAATTCTTCAGCAAATGTTATGTAATTAAAAGGAAATTAATTCAGTCTCCCAATAGGAGCAAAAATTCTGCAGAGAAGAAGGGGAAGAAAATGTTCTTACCTGAAGACACCACCTAGGAATTACTTGGCAAAATACAAAGTTCAAGGAGAGTCTCAAATTTACCGAGGTCATGCAACCACTGTTCACTGCCACAGGCAGGTTCATTTATGTCTGTAAGGAGTCTACACTGACTTTATGCAAGCCACACATATGTAAGCTTACACAAGATGACTTGTTAGTCTTAACCTAGTTTTACAGTTCCGTTGTTTGTGAAGCACACTGAACTGTCTGTAATCAGTACCTGAACATCTGTATCAGGCATGATTATTAAACTGCTAAATAGACATCACTATAAGCGGTCACCCTACCACATGCTTCCAGATTTTTTCATCTAGTTTTAACCTTCTCTTAAAATTATAGCTAAACTTGAACGGTAACAGACCACAGACACCGCCTCCTGATGAGTCAGAAATGCTCAAGATGCATGACTTCGTCTACTTCGCTGGTTAACAAGATTGCACAGGTTTTGAGCCTGTTCCTCACAAATAGGTTTCCTGTTTCAATGCAGTTCCCGACGTGTTGTCCTCACTAGGCTGGCCCACACTCAGCAGCGGCAGGGTGTGCATCAGCTGTTTTTTGTCTGTTGGTCTGCTTTCTTTTACAAAGGTCACATGGCATTAAGGGGTTGTCATCAGGGCAGTTAGGAGGAGTGAAACTCCGTAACTCAGTGAAGTCTTCAGTAAGTGATCAGTTAGTTGCTGACTTCATCAGTTAATAAAATGTGTTTATTTCTCTTCAGGAAAGAAGAAGAGAATTTGAGAGCAATCTGCAAAAGGCTGGTTTAGAACTAGAAACAGAAGACAAGAAGGTAAAAAAACCAAACCAAACCAACAACCAAAAAAACCCCCAAACCCCAGTAAAATCAGGACCAAAGAAATAGACCTGCAAATTACTAATTAATGTATACCACTTTGTTTCTTTGAGAAGAATTATATATTATTCTAGCGGGTTCCAGCGGGGTATGACTAATTTAGGTGAAACAAGCTTAATGTGTTTATTTTTCCAGATATGTTCATAAGAATTGTGGAAGCAAAGTAATTTTGAATCAGGAGGAAGTGATGGCTTTTGATTTCAGCACAAAAAAGCAGTTCCAAAACAGTGGTGACTTAATTTAAACCCATGTCAATGGGAAGTATGCTCACAGCTGAATTTAATCCCTCCTAGCAACTGGTAACATGTTTGGAAGTCAGTGAATGGATTAGCGTATGCCCGCTGGATGTTGTCATGTTGAGGAAGGACCCTGGTGTAACAACTTGAGGATGTTTGATTAGTGTTACTGTTTTGTTTAATAATTGGAGAACACGGGATGCGGACTTCCTCAGTCAGCATGCTCTTTTTTTCTGCCCGAGTGGGGCAAAGCCCTGATGAGGTTCAGATTCTGTAACATCCGTAGATGGGGATTCACTGAGCAGCACGTTAGAAATACTTGGATCGCTGTGTTCTCCTGCGTGTGAAAAGGGACGCTAGAAGAACATGCACTGTTGGGTGAGGCCTATGATAAGATTATTCCTTATTATAGGTGTGAGGCTGTAACAGATCTTGGCTCTTGTTGGCAAATCCTTTTTGCAAGGAGGTTCGTAATCTCTGATCTGCTGGGTGAAAACTGCCGCCTCCAGGACAGGGAACAGCTTGACAGTCCAGCACGGTGGCCTGCAGGATGCGCGGGCTGCCAGGTGGCCAGCCCTGCATTGCAAACCCTGGTGTTTCCAATGCACTCAGAGATACGTAATAATAATAATAATAATAAAATATTTATATATACCCACACACAAAAAAATCCCCCTACCTCCCCTTCTTTTTTTTTTTTTTAAAGAAAGCTTTCAGAAGTATGTAAAAGGCAATACATTTTGTATAACAACTATTTTTATAAATCTTGCCGTAAAACACAGTTTAGTTTGATGTCTGATTTACCTTTCCTGGGGCAGGAATCCGAAGATGGCAAGATTTATTTTGTCAAGATCCATGCCCCGTGGGAGGTTCTGATCACGTATGCAGAAGTGCTGAACATTAAAGTTCCGATCAAAGAAAATGACATTCCCTCAATGGTGGAGAACCCCCTGGACTGTATGCTTGCACCGCTCAGGCTTCCCAAGGAGGTGATGCACCCTGAACCAGACTATTTCACAGCACCGTTCAGCAAGGAGAAGCAGGAGCTGTACCTCATTAATGATGAGAGCACTTTCTTCTCACCATCCATGAGAAACAGAATAGTACGTAGTGAATTTGCCTACTTTATATTTACATGGGGATTTACATGGTCCTGTTGGAATATTTATATGAGGAAGGAGTATATAAACTGTGATATCCATGGGTAAATATGAGGGAGCGTAGGTGTCTGGACATCTTTACTAGAAATCTAGAATAATATTTGTTGTAATGGATCTTCTGGATGTCTACAAGGTAAGTGTCCGCTCAGCGGTCTCGTACAGGGTAGGGCCTTCTGGAGAAATGCTTTTTGCCTTTGTGTCTTGTTCCTGCAGATTACACGCAGTGCACAACCATTCTAGGTTTTTGTTAAATGGCCGTAAAGCAGGAAAGGTCTGAATTCTGTGTTTGAATCACAGGTTAATTATATTCTTACACGTTGCCCATATGGAACAGAAGAAGGGAAAAAAAAATTCGGGATTAAGAGACTGCTAAATAATGGCACCTATTCAGCTGCATACCCTCTTCATGATGTAAGTATTTTAGCTTTCTGGTCCCTTGAGCATTTCCAAATGTTTTTTCTCTTTTACCTACTATGACATTTGCTGTTTCCAGCAGAAATGAAAATGTGCTCAAACCTTCCATTTGTCCCAGACATAGATTGTTGTTGATGATACACAAGATGTATCTGCCAGCCCTCCTGTTTGGCTTTGATGTTTGTGCTGAAATGTTTCTTCCTGTGGATGAGTTTGTAGGATATACTGATGTGTCAGTCACACAGTTTGTTAAGAGACTTATTCCATAGTATATTCCTATAATGTCTATGGTACAGATTATCCAATAGCACATTTGAAAGATTATAATAAGGAGTGAATGCCTACTGTAGATGCATTCATTCGGCAGTGTGTGTGTATACAGGGTGTGTACATACGTATGTTGTAGTTACACAGTAGTGCATACTCCCTGTAGTTAGATAAATACTCTTGGGATCATACCATGTTTGGACTGAAGTCAGATGAGTTGCGTGAGCCCTCGTGTTCAGCGTGGGGTGATTGCTTGTCAGTCTCCTAGTGAGCTTTGAGCAACTGCAAATATTGGAAGTGTGATAAGGATGGTAAATACTGTAGGGTCAATTTTTTAGTGCAACGTATGTGGATTTGACCCTGAAATCCTTTGGAGAAAACAAGAGAGAGATGGGTTACTGTATTTTACAGGGGTTTCTCATATTTCTTTTTTTATTTTTCTTCTGAATATTGTTTTTAAGTGGTTGCTTAAATCTTAATTTCTCTGCTTGTTTTAATAGTTATTTCAGATCTCTCACAATGCTTTAGAGACCTTAAATTGCTTATTTATATTTGTGAATTCTACCAAAAGGTATTTTTAAAAACTTTATATAGATACATATTTTAAATGTTTTTAAAATTTTTTCCTTCCTTAGAGAATGAAAAGAAACAGATGAACTTTTTAGGTTTTCAGGGGGAAGTTCAGCTGATCAGTCTCTACACTGTAGAAGACTAGTCTAAGCTGGAAAGTACTTTATACTATTGGAACTACCAAACCCACAGATAATAAAAAACAGTTGTACAAGAATCTATTCTATACAAGTACAACCAACCATAAATGTTAAGAAATCATATGAAAAAAATTCCAAAAATCATGAGACAGATTCACAGATCATTGTCTAAAGAATAACTATTTAATCTTTTAAAATATTTTTAAATGGTAAGCTTTAGGCTGTTTGATTTCCATTTAGAAACCAATTTTCGTGCTTTTCTTTGTGATTTAGAGACGTTCAGAAAAAAAGGAAAACCAAGATCAGGCTGAATATTTGACATAGCCAAATATTTGTAAAGGCAGAGTTCTGCAACACCAAATAAAATCACAAGAGCTGTCAGAAACTGTGGTTATTTTGTGCTGTTCAATTTCTAGGAAACTGATGAAGTTCCAAAATTTTCTTATTGTTTGACAGGTAGATACGTGATGGTGATTAACTACTGAAGTTAATTAGTGTCACAATTTATTTTTACATGTCCTTGCCTTACAGTTTGAGAAGCCACAGCATGGAGTATATATAGTGCTATGGCTGGAGTCAGGAAACTTAATTTATATCCCCTAGTTTACATCTCTCAGTAAAATGCTTTTGGCTGTGCAGTTTGCAATGAGACTGAAGTACAGAGAACAGGATTTAAATCTGCATTATTTTTACTCGAGTAAAATAGTGGTTTCTACTTCAGGGAAGCTTGAACTTCTGCAATTGCATATGCTACACAGTGTGAAGGAACAAACCATTCACTGCAGTAATTTACCAGTGCAAATGAGTATGTTGTACCACCACAACACTGGTGTAACGCAACATAATGTAGTTACAGTACAGACGAACTTAATGTCTAAGACGGATACATGTTTTCTGAAAATGTATGTTACTTAAAACATTATGCATATAAAAAAGGGTTCTGCTTAAATAAAGCGGTGAAGTAGAGTGCTAACTTTGAAATTCAAATCAGTTTCATCGGCACAATCTTAAGAGGGATGCATCATCATTAATATTTGTTTCTTTCAATGTAGTATTTGAGTCTGTCGATGAGCTGTTTTGGCTTTACTCTGATTTGCTCGCAGTGCCAGTACTGGAAAAAGGCAAACGATCCGAACTGTGACAATGAGAGGTATACGCTGTACATGGAGTGGGCCCGTTTCTTGCGGTTCTACAAAGAACAGCCTTTGGACCTTATCAGGTAAAATGCTGACTGTGTTTTATTATGTTTTCTTGGTTTTCACTGTAATACGACCCACCAGAGGTTTTTACTAGCAGCTGGAAAAATGGTTTTCTCAGCAGCATCTTTCAATCTAGCCAGTGCTCCTGGGGTCAGGTACATTACAGATAATTCAGCTATAAAGGAACACCTATGTAGAATACCTTGCATTTTATAACCAGTATTTGCCACAATTTTTAAAGATGTATTTTTAATTCTGAAATTTTGACATAGACATGAAAAAACACTGATAGAATCCATTTTGAAGCCTGTCTCTTAATTCAGTACTGAACCCAGTTTTAAACTGACCTTACCCGAGATCTCTTTGATTCAGCTCATATGATACAACAAAAACGTTCGTTTATTCACAGGCTCCAGTTGCCCTGTACACAACCAGTTGTATTTCTGTGAATTACTCTTTCGTTCTAACAACATAATCAGAACTGTATAATTGGTATAACTCCTTGGGAAATCAAAAAGTTAATCTTTGTTTATATTATTCTGTGGGAAGGAGAGTGGTTTTTTTATAGACTTTTTTTGCACTAGAGCTTCTGCTGGGAGGAAAAAAAAGAGTCAGAAGAGGCCATGTATTTTGTTTATTCAGCTTGTGTAACTTCTCACAGCTAGCTTCAGATCTCATTTTTCCAGTGTACATCAATGTATTTACTCTTCTGCTAAATGAGAATTTTGCCAAGTGCTTCATTTTGACTCTGGCCAGTTTGCTCTATTGCAATCTTAAAGTTTGTTTTGTATTCCTATTAATTGCAATATTTTTTTTTTTCATTCAGGAAGTACTATGGTGAGAAGATTGGGATCTATTTTGCCTGGCTAGGATTTTACACTGAGATGTTATTCCTTGCAGCAGTAGTTGGCTTAATCTGTTTTCTTTATGGCTTGTTTACAATGGATGAAAATATGAGCAGGTGAGTGTAATGTTGAAAATCTCCTGGACTTAAAATGGGAAAAGCTAAGCAATGTAGAAAGAAAAGCAAGTAACAAGATTTTAAAGCTTGTCAGAGCTGACGAATTTGTTCTTCAGCTATCTTTAACTAAAGTGGTGGTGGACAGCTAATGCAGAACTTGTGACTATTAATTAGTCAGACAATTTGTAGGTGAAAAGCAGTATTTTATTGCCATTTGGCAATAGCTTTTTATATTGGAGTACCTGAAATACATAAAGTCTTAAGAGTACCACTGACACCTCAGAATTGTTTGTTTCAAGTGTTTATGATTGCCTTAAGCTTTTCTATTTTAATCTGTCTTATGGAGTAGTCTGTTGACCATTTTGTGTACGTCATCGTTTGTACTAACTACCAGAAACATGAGTACAGGACAGAGCAGCAGTGTTCTTCCATCAAAGAGTGATCGGGTACCTTGGAAGCCAGAGTTTGCTTCTTTTTAAATAAGCATTGTATTTGTTTCTTCAAGGGTCCCAAGATTTACTGTATTCAGGGGTTTGGTGGGGAAGAGGGTTGACATTTCATTGCGCACTGTTTTTTGTGAGAAGGCTTCCAGGAAATTTTAACCGTTAAAGGTGAATAACAGGTTAAAACTCTCAGCCATTCTATTGAATAATGTATTTTTGAGACTTTGATTTTAGCTAGGGTCAGAATTCATATGGGAATACTGCTATACATGTTCATATTTCTCTGGATACTAGAGGACTACTGTAGGATTGAGAACTTATCCCACTGTAGTAGTGGAATTTAAGTAGCACATTTTACTGTAGATAGGAAAGCTGAATTAATACCTCTGCTTTTAGAAAAGGTGTTTTGAACCCATTACTAACCTCATGAGAAATAAGATGGTTTATATCTCACCTGGAAGCAGTGCAGGTGCAGTACAGCTCCTTGGAGACTTGTGATTCGTTACTGATAGAATCAGAAAGCCCACACCAAGTGAGCTGCTAGTTCTCCTTCTGGCAACTGCTACGTTTCTTGACTTGCCCTGACCAGCCACAGGTTTCCACTGGTGAATGTGATAGGACTTGGCATCTTCTTTGTGAAGCTGCAAATGCTGAGCTTTGAACAAATGAACTTTGTAATTTACTTTTTAAAAAAAAAAATTCTTATAGCAGCTCTTAAGATGCTGTGCAAACAGATACTGTACAGTGTTTTCCTCCTCAGCAAAGAAATCTGTGACCCTGCAATTGGAGGAGAGATCATCATGTGCCCTCTTTGTGACCGAGAGTGTGAGTACTGGAGGCTAAACACCACCTGTGCATCCTCAGAGGTCTGTATCTGGTTCTCCAGCCACTTCTCATTTTTGTTCGTACTGAAAGCTGCTTTGGTACTGATTTGTTCGTGTGTATTCTGTTACAGTATTCCCATTTGTTTGACAACGTGGCAACTCTTTTTTTTGCCATTTTCATGGGCATATGGGGTGAGTACATCTGGTAAGATTTACGTCAAGCAATAAGGAGATCTTGGCCAAACTGCTGAGGGACGCTGGAAGTGGGAAGAAAGGGAATAATGACTTTGCTATAATATCCTGCCACAGATGCAAAAGTGATAAAAGAGTAAAAATAATAAGAATTTACAGAGTAAAAAAAAGCCCAAACAAAACCCAGCAGATATCTAGGATATCATAGCATTGCATACTCTCAACTACTAACATTTGTTCCTTTCCTTCGTAACCTAAGATGGAGCAGTCTGACCTTATGCAGTCCTTATAAGAATCCTCTCTACTAAGCCCTGCACATTATCAGTGTCCCTGTGAGGGAGCAGAGGCCTTTCACTGGATGGTGGTCTGTCACTACCACTTTATTAGCAGTGCTTTTAGAATGAGAATTATTTGGCTTTTATTCCAAAGAAGTTCATACATTGTAGTATGTTTTGATGATGCAGAAATAGGTGGATTTCCTGACTCTGTCTATGAGCATGGTTTCACTCCATGCGATACTTGTCCAGGCTTAAGATCGTACTGTCTTGAATACATGTTCCCGAAGTCTGCGAAGGTTCATAGATGCAGGATATTGTAGTTATTGTTTCTTATTTCTTGAAATACCTTGTATCCTGTTTCATACCAGTTGTGTGAAATATCCTGATTAACTCTTCGGTTAGACGATAGCTACTTTGTTAGCACACAGACATCCGTGTGCTAATAGAAAATCTATTTGTGTATTTTTTGTTGCATGATCTAGCTACTAACATTTTTCATGGAGAATTCTCAGAAAAAAAAAAATCAAAGCGGATGATGTTGTATGATTGTTTACTAAAGTTTCCTTGGTTTTAAGCACTAGTGTTTGAGTGACAGGGATTAGTCATTCAGGAAGTACCAGCAAAAGATTTTGGAACTGCAGAAGATAAGCTTTCCTGTCTTTGTGTAAAACTGTAAAGCCTCTCCAGTTCAAACAAGAACAATCAGATTACTAAAGGTTTACATGTTAAAGTAATTTATAGAGGGCTTTGTAAATGTTATATAGTATTATAACATTTATAGTTTTTTGGTTTATGTATGAAATAGTTCCCTCTAGTGTTTTAAAAATGCCTTAAGCCAGCCTCATTCTTGATCATATGAAAAGCATCAGATATTCGCTGTCTTTAAAATGACTGTCATATCAAATAATCATCAAAAAGCAACAGAAATCTTCAAACTTACTACTTGAAAACATTTCTGCTTATTTTAATAGTTGTCCATGTGTTACAGGTTTATACACAAGCAATTGCTTGAATTATCACGTTCCTTTGTTAATTCCGTTTTTCTATTTGCGTATGAAAAGTAGCTAAACTGTAATTGAACATGGTTGTTGCAACCATGGAAATGCTCGTATCCTGTCTTGGCATCTCTCTTGTCATCCACTTTGGAAGTTCAGTTAGCTAATAAGTTACTTAATCCATATTATGGTCTTGGCTGTGAGCTGTTAATAGGTAGTCAAAAACAGATGGGTCACACTGTGAGGGTAAACAATAGACCACAAAATAGAAGCCAGTGCAGAAGTAAGTTTAACTTGGTTCGTAAACATGTTAATTTCTCCCTTAACTGTGTTGTAACATATTGCAGTTACGCTTTTCTTGGAGTTTTGGAAGAGACGCCAAGCTAGACTGAAATATGAGTGGGATTTGGTTGATTTTGAAGAAGAACAGCAACAACTCCAGCTGAGGCCTGAGTATGAGGCAAAATGTACCCAAAAAAAGAAGAATCCTGTAACTCAGGTAACGAGCGTGCTGGCTTGACATGCATGCAAATGTAATTGTGCACTGAAATTTTGGTAATGTGTGAGTTCTGTCTCAGGAACAAGTCTGTATCTCATGGCTAGGTAAAGATTTGTGTGACACACGTTAAGCAATACTGCGTTTACATTGGAGCAGGGCAGGCCCTCAGCTCTTCCATCTCCACGGAGCAGTGTCTGTGACAGCAGGGAGTTTGGCTGAAATGTGTAGAACGTGATGCCAACCACACCCTCACTGAACACAACAGATTGCATTGAATATCAAAGCAGAATTTGGTAACACACGGTTTTCTTGCTGAAGGCATCCAGTTGATGAGTGCTGAGGTGTGTGCCCTTTGACTGGCATCAGAGGTAAACACTTCACCTGCTGAAAGCAGCATAGCTGTGCTAGCGTCAGTAAATCCAGGGGTCTGTTTACCCTGGCGCAGCCATTGCGGGGTGGGTGTCCTGCTTTCCAGTCTGAAGGTAGCAGTGAGTGGAGGCCATCAGCACAATGGCCTCCTGCAGGTGACAGGCATGCCCCACCTCTTGGCCCATGGCTCTCTTCTGCAGATGTATTTTGTTATCTAGGCTTTTGACACAGAATAAATGAGAAATGGGGGGTTTGCCTCTGGGGTGTGTGCATAACTTCGGTTATCCTCTGCTTTTAATTTCCATTGGAAACTGATACATTAAATCAGGAATACAAAGGGAAAGTTTGAAGCTTTCACTTGGCTAACACCATCTTTACAGTGTCCTTCACGTCTCAAGGTAGCCGTCTCTGAAATCTTCACGCCTTTAAAAGCACACATTCTCATCCCTATACATATATATGCATATGCATATAACATATGCAGAAGCAGTTGTCTTGATCTGAAGATACCATAGTGGGACTAGCTGTGCTTTTACTTCTGATACAACCGCTTTGGGGAATGCTAGAGAGATGAAGGTTGCTGCAGCCCTTTGTCTGAAATCTAATTGAGATACAATTAACCACGCTATTTAACTCTGTTAAGTGCTCTGTATAAATACTTACTAGAATTAATTGTCTGTCTTTAAATTTAATTTAGGTAGGATTTATTTGACAAGTTTAAGTATCAGATGGTTACGTTGCAATACAACATCTACCACCTCAATTTGATGTATTTTTAAATCAGTCTTCCTCATCCTATAAATGACTTATTTTCACTAGTCATTAAGTACACTTTGGTAACAGAAAAGAAATACAAGCTTGGCCAGAACATGGGGAGAGTCATTGTTATATAAGAGTAGCCCTGTCTTTCAGGGCTTGTCTCCTTAATTAGCAGGAAACCTATACAGTAATGGTATCTCTTGTGAGAAACAGTTTTTCTGTCGCTCCTTCCCCTTCTGCACATACAGCGTTAATGCAGTTCTTCGTAAACCCGTAACTTGTACGCTGTACAGATTACACAGAGATCTTTGATAACCGTGAGCCATGATTTTGAATGTAGCTCTGCTGAGATACTGATTTCTGCATGCTCAGGAAAACAGTTTGAGGTAAATCAATTTTTCATTAGCTAGTTTTGCTAATTGAAAACAGATACCTGCCTGTTGTGTGTTATTTGCTAGCTTGCATCCCTGTGTACGCTCAGGTGCAAAACCTCCCCTTTCTTATGTGGCTGCACAGTGACCAAAACCAGCTGAACCACGGCGGTTCTGCCGCAGTTGAAGGAGGGAGCAGGGGGAAGTGACACGGGCAGTTCACGGCCCCTGTGTGCTCTGAAGTACCGGGCTGCAGCAGAGGGTAAGGTGCCAGGACGGGGAAGTCATGGGCTGACTCCGACAGTGGTTAGGTACAGCATGGACCACAACCTGCCGTCTGGCGAGGGGAATCAGCTGGAGCAGGGCACGGCCCAAGATGGCCTGGGTTAGATGTATTTGTATAATTGTCCTGAGGGAGAAGATTTGTCTCTCAAAATTCTTGCAGATGTCTTAGGTAGAATGGTTTATTTGGACTTCATTTAGAAAACAGAAATTGGACCTTAGTGCATTTTTCTTACCTCAGAGTGAGATACTGCGCTGCTCTGTGCTTTCTAAGCAGGCATCAACAATTACCATGAAAATGCAATGACTGTACAATCCTTTATTTTATGAGACATCAGTTTATTACCTTGGTGGATTTTCAGAAGCTTTTGTGTGGCAGGGTTTAGCAGTGATCCTTACCAATATGCAGTTGCAGCAAACCGTACAGGTTAGCCACACGGTAGTGCAATTTCCTTTCATTATCTAATGTGCAATACTGAACACATGAAAGGACAGTGCTTCCAAATGAGTTAGTTCTGCAGACTGATAAGGTAATATGGACACAGGTCACTGAGTTTCTTGCGTCCCAAGGCTGGCTTTGTTTCACTCTTAAAATTATTTCCTCATTATTCGTGGCTGTGATTCAAAGTTCTACATGCACTGAAACAGAAATTGCCCATCTTGAGGCTTTAATTAACACCTCATTTGCTCGTGGTGCTAATATATCTGGTTAGGTCATGGCTAAAATCTGGTTTTGCTGATTACAGTACAATTGTAATTTACATAAATAATGAAGCATTCCATTTATACTTGAGCCCTGTCATTGCACATTAGTGCCTACAGTTCTAAAGTAGAAAACTTGTTGAATAGCCTAGAATACGTGAAACATTTGTTCTTAATACAGAATATATGTCTTATTTGTTAATACAAAACAGGGATAAAATGTTATGAGCTTCTGTAAAGCCATCTGATATCTATGCTCGTGTCTTATCTGCAGCTGGTTTTTATAGGTCTGTTAATAGAGCCTTTAACTGTTATCATCAGAAAACTTGTGACTTGAGACTACAGTATTGGTAATTGCGTGTAGTAAGTATACTGAGGCAGATACAGGCAGTGTGTCTCTCCTGAGAGAATAGCACGTTACACTTCAAACGAAATTAGGGTGGTCTGAGCATGCTGATTGACTGAGGGGTGTTGCCATCAAGAAACAACGCTTGTAGAACAACTGCACCTGCATGGTGGTGCCAGGGAGAAACGTACAGCTCAGGGCAGCAACTGTGTTCAGCACAATTACACCACATTATACCAGTGTGTTTGGCACATTCTGGACTTCTGTACAACAGAAAATAAACTCCCTTCAACACCATTTTACAGGTTCCGTATCTTCTGTTGTCGAAACAAGCATTTTCTAGTTCAATATACTTATTGATAATATACTTAATATTGCCCCCATCTGTAGTAATGGATGCCCCTTTGTCCAAGAGAAGTGTAAGCATGCTACAATGCCTTGTCCCAAAGATTTATCAAACTCAGATTATATTTTACTGAGTCTTCTTCCACTAGCATTAGGTCTTAAATAATCCTTTTTTAACACATGTAATCTGATATTTTAGGAATTAGAATTGGTTGTGAAAAAGAGAACTTTACATGAACATGGAAAGTTGTTCATGTGCTATATGGGGATACTTTCTTGGGTAAGACCTAGCTGCCTGATGCTGTAGCAGAGAACAGCAACTAATACAGCCATTTCTTCAATTAAAAATGAAATTGAAGGAGTGGAGGAAAAGGCTCTCTGGCTGTGTGGAAAAGCATGGCACATCCAAGTAAATGATCATTTTAAGAAACCTCAGCATGAAGAATTTCTTAAAATTGAGTCTGGTTTTGGACTCAGAGCTGAATGGCAGCTGCCCTAGCACTACAGAAACAGTTCTGGCCTGCTCATCTGATGAAGAAGTTGATCTTTTTCCTTCAGCTACCGATTGATCTTTGCAAAGGTTTAACCATTCTTTCCAGGTACTTTCTTTAGGTTTAGCATTTTTATGGCCACTTCTGTCCTGACCTTATTTCCCACCCCCAGCACATTCAAAATCATGTCTTGTCTGCTCTTTTAGAGAGCGGGGTTGTGAATGGATGTGGGCACTTTCACACAGCTGATGAGCGCGCTGTGTGCTGCTTGATGTTAAAATAAGATTACGGATCTGTGAACTGTGCTGTGCTTGCTTGACTTGTTTCAGGAGATGGAGCCTTACTTGCCTATAACTAGCCAGGCTGTGCGATTCTGCATCTCAGGAACTACAGTGTTGTTCTGGGTGAGCATCTTTTTGAATCATCACTTTAACATCTATCAGAGCTGCTGATCATCACTTGTGACATTAACACAAACTGGTTTTATTAATGATATTAACACATGCTTTTATTTTTGTCCTGCAGATTTTTTGCTGTAATGCAAAATGCACTTCAATTCAGATTAAAAAAAAAAAAAAAAAAAAGACCAGACCTTGGAAATATGTTATTAATCAGTAATTTGATTGGACATTTTAGCATAGGAAGAATTCTTTCTCTGGGTTATGTGCTGAACAAACCATACTGAAAAGAATTGTAGTAAAGAGGGGAAAAAAGTATTATTAACTACCATTAAATATATATACATTCCTCCGTTGAAATATCTGCAGAGTGAATTTCAGGGTGGACAATATAAACTAACTTCACCCTTCCATCTCCATTTCTATGAGCCTGTATCCTTCTGCACTATTTTTTTTTCTTTTTTTTTTTTTTCCTGTTGGCATTGGATCTTCTGCTTGTGTTAACAAAATAATTTTATTGAGTTTAATGTGCTTGTGTACTTTGCATTTCAGATCTGCTGAACTCATACCCATAAAGAATAACATTTAGAAAGTATAAAGCGTGGTGGTTTACAACTTCTTTCAAATGTTGCATGCTTGTAGCTGTACTAAGTGCTAAGTGTATTTCAAATCTCTGTTGTTTTCTTAGGTGTCTCTTATTATAGCTAGCATGATCGCTGTGATTGTGTACCGTCTTGCAGTGTACGCTGCCTTTGCCAGCCTCATGGAGAACACTCAGACTTTACAGCCCATCAGCGGATTGCTGACCCCTCAGCTGGCAACTTCAGTCACAGCCTCGTGCCTGAATTTTGTAATCATCATGATACTGAATTTCTTATATGAGAGAATAGCCATCTGGATTACTGATATGGGTAAGCAGTGTACTTGAAGACTAAGCTTTTAAAGAATGACTACAGGGAGAACCCATCTAGAGATGCACTACGTGGTTCTCAACTCAGGCACAATGGGACCGCTAGGACTGTAGACTACTGAGTCTGTAGCTTGCAGCAGTGACTCAGTTGTATCCATGACCCTACTGAACATTTTCCTTGCATTTCAATAGTTACCACAAGCTGGTTTCTCTTAGTATGTTTGCTTATATCCAAACTAGTCTACAGAGACAACCACAGTTCTGAACATAATTAAAAATTATCATGTCTTTAATATATTAGAGCCACTAAAGCAAGATCAAACTCTTGATTTAGCAGTATTTCAATTAGAAATCCTGAAGATGTATTTTTTTTTTAATCTATCACAGCTTTCACAGCCATCTTTACAAGAAAAAAGACTACAGAATAATATCTTGCTTAAGGGGGAAGATAGGAGGATGGGGGATGGGATAGGACAGTGCATTTTTCATTTTTTTTTCTGAGCCGTTTCCCTTAGCTATGGCTTTACAGATCTGGAGTTACACAGGTTGAAGACAGAGATGGAGCAAGCTGAGAAGTTGGGCATGAGATACATTATTGTCGCTGTTGGTAGCGTTGCCTGCAGTAGGCTCACTCCAGAGCTGGAGGAGCCAGCAGGCAGGCCCAGAAAGATCTATTACTTTTTTTGTAGCAGATTTTATGTTTTGATGTTGCTTGCTTGCTGGAAATACCCTTCCCTAGAGCTCTTCTGCAGTATTTGATTTTGTTTGCCCTTAATGATTTAGATGTACAAGTCCCTGCAGGTGCTTTATAGAAAGAAATAATCACAGAATATTTAGCTTGAGGGCAGGGAGAGCTGAGAGTATTAAGTATTTGTAGCTTGTACAGCTGTCATAAAAATGGTTGGGTGATATTTTTTTTTTTTGAGGTCTTACAAGTGGAATCAAGAATTGAAAGGTGTTTCTTGCAGACACTTAATGGGATGTTGCGCTGGGTTTATTTTGATTTATCATGGACCATCTCCTATCTTGGAGATCTGTATTGCTTATCTCACTTGGCCAAATTAGACTGGAGAAAGACAGAACAAGTAATAAGTAAAATTCCCCCTAGCAAAACCAAAACCAAACAGAAAATCATCATTTTTTTTTAATCTTCTTCAAGAGCACGAATTATAAGCATGAAGGTGCAGCAGTGTTGTTTTGCTGCTTGCAAGTGTGGAGGATTGATTTCTGGAGTTCTCGTCACCGAGGGACAGTAGGTTTTATGTCGGGGGGCTGCTGCGCTCCCCTGGCGGCCCCGGCAGCCGCGCCTGGCTCAGGCTTGAGATGTGCTTGGGGCCAGGGCGTGAAATGGCAGGAGTTCAATGACATGAAAAGTTCAAACTCTGTTCATACTTGAATTCCTTAGAAATGCTAGGCCAGATTTTGCTTTCAGACATGCAGGTGTAACCTACCTCCAGTGCTCTGAACTGTCTGTCTGTCTGACAGAAACTTTTGAACAGCTCACTGACAATAAAGATGTTTTAATGAACTACAACCTAGGCAGACTGCCTCACCTGAGTGGTGCCTCCTCTATAGTGCAGTCATGTTAGGTTCCCAGCAAATAATGTACTTTCTTCTGTCATGAAAACTTACACCAAGCTTGGAAACGTTAGTTTACTCGTATATATAAAATAACTTTACTGTAGGGCAGGTGAATTCAGCACGTCTGCCAGGTCATGACCAAATCAGAGGGTCCTGGAATACTTGAGGTGTATTTTCTTCCCCCTTTTCCCAGCTTGACTTGGTTATATGTTACCATGTAACAGGACATTTTATCAGTACGGTGCTTAGGGCTTCCTGCTACCTTTTAAAAATGTAAACATTGTGGAGAATGTGATTACGAAGGCAGCAAAACCCTTAGCAAAAGTGCTGAATGATGATGTTGGTGATGATGTTCAGTACTGTTGAGATGCCTGTATCCTTCCCTGTTCTTCCCCCCTTGACGAGCCTGATCTTTTAGGGGCACAGGGCCCATCCATTTTCTGCTGATTTCAATGTTACACACAAACAGCATATTGAAAAAATCAATACTATAACATACTTCTGTACCACAAAGAAAAAAATCTTTTATGATGTGCATTGTCAACAGTGAAATTTTCATACTCCAGGAGACCCTGCTAGTTACTCTTTGAGATTCATCTTGGATCTGCTAAAATAGCAGAAGATTTGGGGATAGACAAGTGCTAGTGGACAGTACAAAGAAGGGAAAACTGGAGCTTATAAAAGTTTCAAGAATTAATTTCATTTGCCTGCCTACTCGGAGAATTGCATTGTAAATTAAGGGTAGGGTATCTGAGAGCAGGAACACCATCTGCTCAAATGTTTGTAGGTGTTTTCTTTTTCTTTGGGATATAAGGGCACAGTGCATGATGAGTATTTATGAATTTGTATCCTTCTAAAGACAGTAAAGGAAAACAAAATTACTGTTACAGAGATTCCCAGAACTCACATGGAGTACGAGAACAGGCTCACGATGAAAATGTTTTTGTTCCAGTTCGTCAACTACTATTCATCCTGCTTCTACGTTGCCTTTTTCAAAGGGAAGTTTGTTGGTTACCCAGGTGCCTACACATACATGTTTAATCGCTGGCGAAATGAAGAGGTAGGACTTTGTCGATTACGGTTGATTGAATTATAATAAACTAGTTAAACTCTTTATCCCCTCCAACCTGCCCAGTCCTAAATTGCCAGCTGCAGGTTTGGTCTGGAATGAGCTGGACCTCAGCTGGCTGTCCTGAGGCTCATGGAGGGGCTTCCAAGGATTCTTCCTGCTGTTGCTAGTCAAGGAAGCACCAGCAAATCTGTGCACAAGAAAATCTGTGGCTGTCAGTCATAAGGGTGAAAAATTGTAAAGCTTTTCTTGCCCTCAGTTCTCCGGAAATACCAATGGATCTTGCCATAAGTCTTGAAAGTGATCCCCTAGGTTGAAGAAAGCTAATGTAAATGGAAATGGTCTCTGGCTTTTGGGTGTCTTCATTAGCTGTGTGAGAAGAGAAATGGTGTGATAAAAGGCACATCTGTAAGCTTTTGCTTTTTTCCTCATCTCATTGCTAATTGTGCTGTTGTCACAGAGATGAAATGCAGGACTTAATGTGAAGTGTTGCCTGGGAGTCAGTAGTACGGGAAAAACTTAATGCAAAACACAAGGAAGTAATGCAGTGCACTTGCTCGTAGGTTATCTCCTAATACTGGTCTGGCTGCTAAATTCTTAAGATGGATTCAAGAAAGAGTTGAAACTTTAGTGTTGTCAGCAAACAGCAGAGACCAGATACTGGCTGGTATTTGAATACCTCTGGTGTACGGGTATGAATAGAGAGCTTGGGTGCTTGGTAGGTCCGGGTTGATCTGGTGTTGAGCTGAATGAGCGCCATAGATTCACCTTGCTGGGGCTGCAGGGTGGCTGCTGCACGCAGATGCTGCTGCGCCGTCTTTGTGTATCTGCACAGTGGTCAGCCTGAAGCATCTCTGAATTACATTACACTGTCTTTTAAGTGGCCATTACGTTTTGGTGTGTGTTTTATCAAGCACGTTGAGCACTGAAAGCCCTTCTATAACAGCCTTCCTGAGAGGATATCTTAGTTGGTAGTCCAGATGAAAATTAAGTACTGTCCTAGTAAGTTTGAAGAACTCTTTTTTTTAATTTATACAGTAGTGGAATATAGTTTATGTGGGTAGTGTCCATTATTCCTGTCTGTTAACCCCCAATTTGTCTCTGCCAGTGCGATCCTGCGGGCTGTTTGATAGAACTGACGACACAGCTTACCATAGTCATGGCTGGCAAACAGATCTGGGGAAATATCCAAGAGGCCATTGTACCGTAAGTTATCCCTTACAGCAAGATGCCCGTGTTATAGACAAAAGAAATTCTTGGGATGAGTGGTAACAAGCAGAATCATAGAATCATTTCAGTAGGAAAAGACCTTTAAGACCACCAAGTCCAACTGGTCACAGAGCTGGGTTGAACCTGGTGCCATTGGCCTCGGCCCATGGGCCCAGCCTGCCCAGCCCCCCCGCCGCCCCCCCAGCCTTGTGCCCCATCCCCGGCCGGGGTCCCCTGCAGCTGGCTGAGGGCGCTGCCCCCCTGGCCCAGGCCGTGGGCAGAGCCATGGCACAGGGCTGGCCCCAGCACGGAGCCCTGGGAACACCCCGTGTGCCCGGCGCCCCCGGGAGGTGGCTCCATCCACCCCCGCGCTTTGGGCTCGGCCGCCCGGGCAGCTTTGACCCCAGCGCAGAGCTCGCCCGCCCGGCCGGCAGCAGCCGCTGGCACAGGGGGTGCTGGGGGAGACGGGCCAAAGGCTCCGCTGGGCTCCGGGTGGGCAGCACGCGCGGCCTCCCCTCACCTGCTCAGCGGGTCGCCTTGTCGTTGAAGGAGATCAGGCTCATCAGGCAGGACCTGCCTTTCACCACCCCGCGCTGGCAGGGCCTTATCCACCCGCACATGGCGCGTGACGGTGCTCAGGGTGATCTGCTCTGTCATCTTCCCCGCACCGAGGCCTGTAGTTCCTGGGATCCTCCCTGTAGATGGGTGTCACATGGGCTGACCTCCCGTCTTTTGGGACCTCCCCGGTTAGCCAAGAATGCTGATAAATGAGGGAGGGCAACTTGGCGAGCTTTTCTGCCAGCTCCCTCGGTGCCCTCGGGTGGATCCCATCCAGCCCCGTGGACTTGTGCGTGTCCAAGTGGAGCAGCCGGGCACTGACCGTTTCCTCCTGGACGGTGGGGGCTTCATTCTGCTCCTCGTCCCCATCTTCCAGCTCGGGGGGCCGAGTACCCAGAGAGAAGCTGGTCTGTTAAAGACAGGCAGAGAAAGCTTTAAGTTCCTCAGTCTTTTCCTCATCCTTTGTGGCAAAGTTCCCCACCACATCCAATAAGGGATGCACATTATCCTTGGCCCTCTTTTGGTTGCTGCTGTATTTGTAAAAACGCCTTTTGGGTTTTTTTCACAGCAGTGGCCAGCCTGAGTTCTAGCTGGGCTTTCACCTCTCTAACCTTCACCCTGCATAACCTCACAACATCCTTATAGTTGCCTGCTATATTCTGTGTTGCCTGCCTCTTCTTCCAGAGGTGGTAAACTCTCCTTTTTTCCTGGAGTTCCACCAAAATTATTGCCATATGAAGAGGCTAAGAAAAACCCCCTGTAAATCAAGCACAAATTCTGAGTAGAGTCATTTTGTAGAGGCTTTTGGCTTCTTTTTATGAAAGCCATGCTTGTAAAAGCATGTTGCTGCAAGGAGCTTGCTTAGAGAAAGGGCTACTTGGTCTGCTTCTCTCATTTTTAACTTTTTTCTGCATATACAGCTGGATTTGTAACTGGTGGGGTCGTCGGAAAGCCAGAAATAATCCAGAAAATTTATACAGTCGCTGGGAGCAAGACCATGATTTGCAGATATTTGGAGCCTTAGGACTGTTCTATGAATATCTAGAAATGGGTAAGTTTAAAAATACACATTTGGAATTGAGGACAAGACGGTGTGTGCTGACACTAAAAAAAAAAAAAAGCTTCTCAATTAATTGTTATGGGTTGATGCCATCACTTTCATCTGGTAAACAGTAGACAGTTAACTGCTGGAAATCATTAAATAGGTCAGCCTGATTAAGAACAAAACAAAACAAAAAAAGCTGCCTTTGCATCTTCGACTGCAGAGAATTTCACAGAAACGCTGCAAAGACTGTTTGTTTCCCTTGTTTAAACAGGGAACATTATTCTTGGTGCAGCCAGCTGTCTCGGTGTCTGTTCTGTTCTTGTTCCCAGGCATATTCTCAGCTGATGTCAGTGGAAATTGTAAGTATGGGATGGGTGCCAAATAGGCTGTAAGGATGGGTACTGCAGATATGAGATCTACAAACTGGATCAGGGAGAATCCGCTGAGTTTTAGGTTTGCACTGCGTAGTGCCTTGCTGCAGCCCTGCAGACCAGCAGAGGGAGCACGGGTAACAGAATAGGATTTGTCAAAGGTAATGTGAACACGTCAGCGTATGGAATGAGTTTACAAAACCTGAGAAACTAAAACTAGAAACTGAATCCAAACTAAATCTAAAAGACACTAAACCCTATAAAATAGTATTTGTCCATTACAAGGACAAAATTTGTGGAGAAGTGGATTTTTGTGTTGTATTATTTCTACAGAAATAATTTTAAATGTTCTAGATTGCCTAGAGGTGTGGAGTTTTATTATTGTCACTTCGAACATGGTAGTTCATACAGGGCTGGGATCTTACAAAATTAATACACTCAATCAGTGTTGTCAGCCATGCCTGTTAATAGATGTCCTTACTCTTCCTCAGTCAGCACTGAAGCAGTATGCTCCAGCAGTGTCCTGGGGCTGCCAAGCTAACAGGAATTTTGTTGCTTGTCTAAGATGAAGAACTCATCACTGAAATCATGGAAGAGCTGATGACTGGTGTATGGGAATTTATTTTTATTCACTGCCTAAACCAGACAAGATGTTCTATTTCCTATCTTTAAAATATAGTGGCAGTATTGGCTCTGCACCGAGTACTGTCACATTCTGTACCCAGAAACATTTCATCCCACTAAAGAGATCATTCGTGTATTCTATTTGCAATTCTTAAACTAATGTTAAGGCTCCCCAGTGGAACTATTGAATACGGAATTGGTATTAATATTTTGACTGAAGCATTAACAGTAGGTGGAGGTAAGGTTGTCATAGAAGTAAAAGTAGTTCCTCTTTTTCATTTAGGAGCGTAGCTGGTAAGTAAAAGGAGAACAGGCTTGCGCTGTACAAACTGCAGGAGAGGAAAAATAGCCTGGTTTTGTTCCTGTCATAATGCAGAAATGTGATGTATGAGTACATTCCAGTTCCCCTGCAGTTAGTGCCATTCGTGAGAGAACTGCAGCACCGTGAAAGAATTAGTATCCAGCACTGCTGGCAGCATCGTCTGACAGGACCCAGATGTCCCTTGGGTGGTGCAGGATGGCAGCCCTAAGAGACTAAAGTCTCGGGTCGGGGACAAGTCACCACTTAGCGCATGCCAGGGCTGGAGGTGACTTGTGCAGCCTGGCAGAAGTTTGCCCATAGTCTGCTAGAGGCAACTTGCGTGTTTCATTGGCATCCTGAGGGTACTTTTGTAGGGGCAGATTTTGGCACTTCTCTTTTCTCCCTTGCAGTCATTCAGTTTGGATTCATTACGCTCTTTGTGGCGTCCTTTCCCCTGGCTCCCCTTCTTGCTCTGATGAATAATATCCTGGAGATTCGAGTAGACTCCTGGAAATTAACCACTCAGTACAGGAGACCGGTGGCTGCAAAAGCGCACAGCATAGGAGTTTGGCAGGAGATCCTGAATGGAATGGCCATCTTGTCTGTTGTCACTAATGTAAGTACCTTAACTGTGCTACATCAATTTTGATTCTTCCGTGTACTCGGAATTTGCAGATTTAAAAATCAGCTGATGCTTTTTCTCCATCAGTAGCATTCACGTTATCACAAGGTTTGACCATATCTCTGTAGAGTAACCTTTGGGTGATTCAGCCTGTCCATGTGTGGACGACACGCAGCTCCCAGTCCACATTTCACTGGACAGTAATCTTTCATTCACTTGTCTGTGTTTTCCAGCATTTTGGAATGGCACAAGCCGGTCTGAAGCTTAGTCTGATGAAGCACACTTGATTGCCCAGAGGGGACCGTAGGGGACAGGAGAGGTGGATTAATTCTGCCAGCCAGATGACATTTCTGTCTTGTCGCTATGAGGCCTGTTCTGTGGGAATTCTGCTTCTGGATGCCCCTGTGTGGGGGCAGTGTCTCAGAGTGCTTTTTATACACTGGAAACTAAATGCTATGCTGGTATTTCATCTTAAGTATAATGTAGACTGCTGAGCAAAAGACTTGCCTCTTTTTAGTGTAGAATATTTAGCAGTATCAGATCGGCAAGTATCTGAGGCAACAAACCCACTTCGCTTGCCTAGTGAGCAAGGTGCCTGAGCATCTTCAGTGTCTCAGGTTTCCTGGCAAAACGTGCTGGTAGCCAAGTTTCCTTTTTAAATACAGCCAGAGAACATGGTGCCCCTTCTTTCTTAAAGTGATCGCACACTGGATTTGAGTTGATCCTTTCTCACAAGAACTCAAAGCCATGTCCCCCCTTTCATGAAGGAATGCCATTATCACAGGTAAAAGGCAATTTGGTGTGAGGCGATCTTTGGTGTTAGGTGCCCCTTGTAAGGGCCATTCACGTATTTTGTTCACTGAGTGCTGGTGTTTGCAGCAGAGGCTGCAAGTCAGCATTGTTACCAAGGTCAAGTGCCCGAATCGTGCTGCTCACCCTTGCTTAAAAGATCCTGGGTTATGCCACAGTGTCACGGTACCAAAGTCTCTTTATGAATCTGCTCACAAGTTTTGTGCACCATTTCCTTAATCTCTTTCTCTGATTTTTTTTCAGGCTTTTATTGTTGCATTCACATCAGATATGATTCCTCGTTTAGTTTACTACTATGCTTATTATGAAAGTGAAGACTCACCTATGTCTGGATACATAAACAATAGTTTGTCAGTGTTTCAAATCTCAGATTTTCCATACAGAAACAAGCCTAAAATGAATCCGGAAAACTTTGTCATATGCAGGTTGGTGTTGGTGTAATAATAAATATTTTACCACTTTGTTTAGAATACAGCATAAGAAATCAAGGCAGATCTTAGTGTACTACAAATTAAATTAAGTTGTTCTCATCATTCTAAAGTGTGAGAGGTAATATTTAAGCTATTAACAAGCCAGCGCTTGAGATGGTAAGAGGTCATGCCAGTAATAAAAATCACTTTTTTGTTGTTTGAGACTCTCATTGCTAATGTCTTTTTGTTTGGTTTTGCTTTTTTACTTAATCAAACTATTAATCTTTGAGTGATGGAGGAGATTTATGTCCCTAAAGTTGCAAACTTCAGCCTATATTTTCAAAGGGGTTTAGGCTGTAATGCCTAAGTGGACCAAGAAGTGTCATTAAGGGGATGTTTAGATTCCAAAGCTGAAAATGAGAGATAGTATCTAAAATCAGTTGTTGTTGTTGTGCTAAATAACACCAAGGATCTGGGCTATCCTGCTTTCATTAAAAAAATAGCCCTTTCTTGCTAGAAGAAGCATTGGAGGTTCTAGAATAATTGCAAAAGAACTTTGGAGAAGTCCGTGGTAAAAAAAAAATTGATTTCATGAAAAAAAATATTCCCAAAACAAATGATCCAAAGGAAAAATCTCCAACACTTTAAGAAGCAGCTACATTTGTATGATGTATTATCTTTAAAGCCCCAGGAGTCTTTATCCTACTCGTACCTTTAAGTGTAGAACACGTACTCAAGACTGTCCTTCCATTAAACCCTGCATCTGTCCAGTGTATAAACTGTCAATGTGTGTCACATTTATTCAGCACTTGCCCATTGCTGTGTGATACATTCCATCAGTCTGTCCTGTATGATGTGATCATTGCCTGAAAAAAAAAAGTAACCTATGTACAAAATTTCACTCCTCACGCATCCTCCTTTCCACTCTGTTGCTGTGAACATGAGGGTGTTTGCTTAAACATAGGATGGAAACAAATTGAGAGGCAACCTTTTTCTGCCAAAAGAAACAGACCATTAAAAACAAGATGAAAAGGTTCTTTAAGTGACAGCTGTATTTGCCTGTAAGTGTCACTGAGCTTGTAGTCTGTCTCAGACTGAATGTGACGTTTCACCTTTGCATGTTGTTCTGTCCAACAGGTACAGAGACTATCGATATCCTCCGGACCATGAGAGGAAATACTTACACACCATGCAGTTCTGGCACATTCTTGCTGCAAAACTGGCTTTTATCATTATTATGGAGGTATGTTCCTTGTAGTTTCTCTAGGTAGTCGCTAATGTTACAGAAAACAGAATTGCTGAGAGTATAACATAGTTTCTTCCCTAAGTAATACCAAGTATTTGTGTCCTAAGTGGTTACTGTAACTAAGTCGTTTAACTTTAGGGAGTTAACCTCAGAGTAAGAACCGTGAAAACAGCTGAGGAGACTGCTAAATTTGATCGAAACGAAACAGCATAATAAAAAAGGTCTTTATGCAGATGGGAGAGACATGAACCACCAAGAGTAGTGCTTTCACTCCTACTGGTTTCATTAAAAAGCTGTATGTGAGATGACTCTATTCAAAATCCGGAAAGCGTTTTACAGCGATGCATATTGGCCAAAAATAGCTGAATCAGTTATTTGGGTAACGAGCACTTCAGTATTAAGCCACTGGCTTGCAAGTTCTGAAGGGAAAAGGGAGTTGCTAAAGTGCTCTTCACTTTTCCTACTGTATCTTACCATTTTTGAATAGCTGAGCGTTACAGCACAGCTGTGTGAATTCTCTAAGAAATCACACAGAGGTATCAGAAAGTGATGTTAATGATTCAGAGCCTTTCCTCCTGGGTTTGCTAATTCATAAATGGTTTGGAATTAAAGTTTCTGCGTGAAAGGAAGTGTTTTAGTCTTCATGCACATACCAGATACACATTAGTTTGTTACGTGTTGTTCCAGGACAGATAAGTGCAATGTGTTCTGTTTGTGATCTGGTTTGTGTTAGATAAAACAATAGGTGTTTAATTTGGTAATGAGCTGTTACATTTCCCCTGTCTTCCCCTTTTTTTATTTCCCCCCCCCAGCACGTTGTATTCATCGTCAAATTCTTTGTAGCATGGATGATTCCTGATGTCCCTGCAGACGTAAAAGCAAAAATAAAACGTGAGAAATATTTAACACAGAAAATCCTGCATGAGTATGAACTTGAAAAACTGAAGGAAAGACTGTGTCAAGGTGATAAAGGAGCCACGGAAAAAGAGTTCATCGCCACAGAAGGGAGAATGGAGTTATCCAGAGCGATGTAGTTGAAGAAAACCCAGCTGTTTGGGATTTAACTTGGTTCAGCTTTTTTATCTGTGATTTGCTCAGTATGCATCATCTTGAAAGCTATAGGATGGTTTCAAATCTTTGCTTTCAGTCCAAAGATTTTAGACTTTTCTTTAGAAGTCTTACTGAGCATTCTAGGTTTAATAAGTCTACTTAACTGTATGACTTCAGCACTGTTTTCTATTTACCCACCACTTTAATACTGTGTAATCTTGTAATACTAGAATTTGGATTCCAGCTACGGGGAATGTTACCTTCAAAGGGCTGACAGGATATAAGGTCATTACCACCAAGCCCTCCCCCTCTTGCTAAATGCAAAGCTCCAGGCTGTATCCCAGCTGAATGAAAAGGATAACATAGAGGACTCCTGCTGTGGAAAATGCTTAGAATTATTATTTTTATGACATGATCATTTAAATAGGAGAACACTCCAGATACAAGGGTTTGGGGCTTTTTTTGTCCGGTATGTCTTATGAAACATTTGTTTGCAGCTTTGAACTTCTATACACTTTTTTAGAAGGAATTGATTTTAAAAAATATACTGACTTAATTCCACTTGGAATTGTTTATAGCCACAGAATTTGGTTAATACATACTAACAAAGGAAAAGAACTTCATAATTTGTTTTCATAAAGATCTCATCTGCCAAAGAGTTTGCTCTTTAAATGCAAGTATTGTGGAATCATCTAATTGCAATTTTTTTTAAAAAAGATGTATACAATTTGGAGAAATATAGTTTATTTATTTCTCAATCTCAAAACCTGCCATTGGAAGGTAGTGCTTGATACTAGTTTTGGCCAAAGCTACTCTTTGTGTGGTTTCTCTGTGAGTGCCACCAAAGGGCTGAAGCTGTGTGGCTGTACTTGCTGCACACTGTGGTGTGGTGCAGTGCCTTGGGAGCTGGACCGCCACACTGGTTGATCTAGCAGGATGGTTTGTACCTGGATTTGTAATCAGAAGATTTTAAGCATGCCAAATAATCTGTGTTTACGTTGTTACTGTCCTTATACATAGGATCCTGGGAGTTTTGTTTTCATTCTGGGGTGTTTCTTTCTTTTTAAGAAGGATTTTTTTTGTCTGTTTTGTCATGGGGCTTTTCTACAAAATTACCAAGTTTATAAATATATAATAACTACTTGTGCAAAGTAGCTATCAGCTGTTAATGAATGTGCCCTCATTTTATAATTTGAAGCATTAGGCATTTTTATGATTTTGCTGTATATTTAAAACATATCAACACTTCCATGCTTAGTGCCTTGTTTATTTGCATTTGGCAAAAGATGTGAAAACGATCACTATGGGGAAATGCATGTTTCCAAGGCGTGCTCGCAGGCACTGTGATACTGTGAACCTGCGCGTGGAGCTGTACAGTGTTAGCCAAACGGTGCCTGCCCTGGCACGCTTTTGTTTTAGTGGTATGCAAACTGTTCGTGGAGAGCAGAGCGTACCCGGACTGCTTAGATGAAGTTGTACCAGGCTATTGAGCTCTTTCATGCTGAAGTACACTAGCTGGAGAGTTTAGAAATTTTACTATATTTGCACTTTGAAAGTTATACTTCCTTGCAAGTATACACACACACATACAAAAAATATATTTGTATTCCGTATCAGCCAAATGATGTACTGTTTACTGAATCCACAACTTAAGGTTCTTGTGTCCTGTTTTTGCACACCTAGCCTACATCTTGGAATACTTGGCTAGTAACCTTAATGTTGTAACAGAGTTTAAAACCTATGTCTTGAGTAGAACTGTCATTATTAGCAAAAGTTTCAATATTGAAGTGCCTACCTCGAACAAACATCGCATGGTTTGGCTGCCAGTCAAGGAGTTGAGGCAGATGTACATTTCTCATTACTGTAAGTTATTCAGCTTCATTCTGTAAGTTTGGTTGGTAAATCAAGCCTGTTGGCAATCCATGTTTGTGATGAACTGACCGTGTTTTTGAATATTCGGATATATTTGAAGTAATGGATTAATTGGAGGAACACATGTTTAAATAAATTAGCTCTGCTGCTTAATGTATAAGCCAAAGAAGAGTATCAGTCACCATAATTGTTTGTGCAACACCAGAATTAACACAATGCAAGCACTGTGCTGCTTCTTTCTTACACATATACTGTTAACTAAACTAATTTAGATATTATGGTTTTGCTGCTGTTAACAATGCAAGCAGTTGCTTCAAACAGTAAAGTCATGTGATGCAAAGTGACGTTTCTATGCAAAATGTACAATCTAATTGAAGCTGAAAACCGATCGGAAAATTCAGCATTAGATGCACTATTTCTGCTTACAGAATGTTAGTTTCTTCAGGTCCTGTAATAAAGTGTCCTAATACACTACACTTGAAAAGATGTCAGCAAAACAGTTGTGTTGTGAATGAACAATGCTATATAACAGCAAGATGGAGGAAAACAAGGAAATACCTTAGTTGGGGATACGGCATTGATGTGCAGAAGCTCCCCATGCATACTCTGAATTTCAGTTATGTTTTGACCCCTACTTCTTGCTTCCTTCAAACTTATTTTTTGAGATCACTTTGTACTTTGCTATACAAACAGATGTTCTGCAAATGTATCATACAATAGAAAGTGGAAAAAATCTGGGATCAGCTTATTTGAAAAGAAATATATATATCTTAAAAATATATCATTGCACTTTGTATATAGAAACTGTTGAAAAGAGAATGTGTTTCATATTAAAAGCTAATGTCACATAACAAAATAAGTAACACCGCTTTACATAATAGTTTGCTTTATTTGTCATTAAGCAGTATTTTCACAAGAGATTATTGGTATGATTAGGATGATAATGGTTCACATGCATACTCATTCTCTGAAGTGTTCTTGGAAAGTGGCAAAAATAAGAGAAATGGACTGGTCAGTTTGAGGACGTGCTTATTCTTGTAATACTTTGATTTTGATCTGTTTAATATAAGTATCTGAAAGTGTCCTTTAACCAAAGTGAAGATAGTTCTGGGTTGGAACTACTGTAAGCAAGAGTAGATTGCTTCATTAGAATTACAAAAAGAAAATTGGCCTTTCAAGTGTAATAAAATCAGGGATTTTATTTTTTTTTCCCCAATTAAAATTTAGTAATTTTACCTTGGAAAGATTTAGTGTGGTATGTTCTAAGCAAATGACTGCAAAATAAGAGTGCTACTCTTAAGATGCTATGCTGTTTTTTTCTAGAAGATTTTGTTAGTCTGCTTTTCCTTTTTTATGTAATACTGTCAGTTTGAGACAACAGAACGGAGTGAAAATAGATGGACTTTCCTACTGTTCTCTGTGTACTGGCTCGTTTTGACTTGTAGCGTCATGCGATCTCAGTGGCGTTGTTTTCTATGTATGTTGCTGATATATAGGATACACTAATGTTGGAATAAATTTTGTAAACATTGTGTTCAGCTAACATATATTTACATTTAATAAGATCTAAATCTGGCAAATAAAGCAGTGTTTATTTTTAATGTGCTGTCAACTTGCTTTTGAAATCTCAAGAATTCAGAGAGGAGCTGAAGTATTAGAAGTTAAATGCCCAGAGTCTCATGGAGAAAATTATTCCTACAGCTTCCTGCAACTCATTGCAGGATATTTGGATGTTGTGTGTATGTTTCCTCCAATTGTAACTTTACAGGTTTCTTACTCAGATTATTGAAGAAAGCCTCAATCTGACTACCGTCTTCCACTTGATAATCACAGTGTGACTGTCTCTTCTGTCTTCCTGCATTTTCTTAAGAATAAATTACCAAGGAAAACCTGTACTGAGCTCTGGATGTGCTGTAGGCAGCACACATGGAGCGAGATGGCACAGATGTGTGAGAGCCTATGAGGGAACTGAACTTTGCAGATTCCTTATGTTAGAAGACCACAGTTCAGTGTAACAGACCCAGGACTTTCACCTTCCTTTACGTACGGTGCAAACAGGATATTAACACACATTCATTTCCAGCCAGGCAGCTTTTCCCTTCGTTCTCGGGATACAGTTTTCATTCTTGCGATGCCAGGGCCTGAGGTGACTTCTCAAGTTCTCAGTCAGTCACACACGCAGTTTTCACACGCAGCGCGAGTGGTTCACATGTACACTCAGATAGCGTTGAGCGCATGTATTGGAAAATATGGCACAGCTAAAGCTTTTCCGAGGGACCGGTGAAGTCTTACTGTTTGTAGATAGCTTTGCATATTTTAATCTTTCTTAAAACTCAGTTTTGGCACCAGTGCAGGGCTTTGAATTAAATCACAGAGAATCTGGATTCAAGTTTATGACTTGTTCTCAATTGACAGCATCAGCACATGTTACCTCTCCTGCTACATTGTGTTAGCAGAACTTCTCTGGGAACAGGATCACCTGCTAGACTTGGTAGGTCATTTCCTTTGTAACTTTGAAATGATAAATTAAGAGATGCAATAGCAGTAATCAAATTAAAGAAACATATGATATGAATAAAAAGATCGTGTCTATATGAAAAAAAAAAAAGACCAAAACAAGCAAGGTGTAATTATGTAAATTATGTATTATGCTACTACCACTGTGCTGGTTACTGAGGTGAGATACCTTACTTAGGTATCAAAAGGAAGAATGAAGCATTAAGAAAAATGGAGAAGAAAGTGGTACAAAAGGAAAGTGAGAAAAGGGAGGAGAGGGGGAGGAAGGCAAAGGAAGGTGCTGTTGCTATGCAGGATATAGGGCATATTTATGTATTACGAAAGCATTCAGGTGCATTCAAGCTTTGCTCTTGGAGTTTAAACCTTTCTGCCACTGAGGCCTGGGGTAAATGATAATAAAGTTTATTTGGGGTTACAACTTCATCCAAAGCCAAGTAAGTTTTACAAGTAGCATGATCGCTTGTGAGACATTGACAAAGCTGGGAACACACTTGGCATTCCCCATGAACAGAAATTGTAGCTACCCTTCAGAACTCTTAACTCATTTATCTTCTGCAGTAAATGAAGAGGTGCACCAAGATTTGGCTGGTAAAAATAGGAAAAATAGGTAAGGCATCTGATTTTCTCAGTGTCTTCATCTACCCAGCTTAAAGGGTCTTTCTAAAAATAAATCTGTGTTCATCCTATTCAAAGAACTGTAGGGAGCACTGAAATAGAAGAAATGTTTTGAACCTGGACATCTCAATCAAACTGGTGTAAAATACATTGACTTACAGGAGTAGAAAAGTATTTACCCCCTTCCCCTGGTAGAACAGTGGAAAAGAATAGCAAGATGTGGAAGAAATTATATCCCAACATCTGAAGTCTGCACATTTCATGTCTGTTTTGCAAGTGTGGGCTCTGTAACAAATCTTGTCTAATGTTTCTCAAAATGTTCAAAATGAAAAGAAAACCAGTGTTTCTGAAAACACCTTAAATGTGGCACTGAAAATACATTGAGGTCAGCATGACTGTACGAATGGCAGCTCCTGCAATCTGAGAGCCCAGCTTCTAACTGGAAGGTTTAGAGCAACACACAGCTGCGAGACACGGGATGGGGTTGGGGTTCCTCATGGCAGGTGTGGCAAAGAACTGTACCAAGAGTGGGCCAAGGCAGCCCTCACAAAGGGCTCATTTAGACATGATAATCCTTCCTTCCCTAAACAGATGGTAAGATGGTGATCGTTACTGTAGGAACGATAACAAAATAATTTCCACAATGTTTAAATTCCGTTGTAACCTCATTAAGCCACAGCTACTATTTCTTGTCTGTCTTCCTGCGGGCGCAGGGTGGTCACAACAACTCTGCGGCATAGTCTTGGTGTCCTTAAAAAGGAATAGCTAAATTAAATCTTATTCTGGTTTTAAATAATCAGTTGTCTCTACCCAGCACTTACATCATTCAGATGCAGCTCAGGAAGGGTTTTTTTATGTAAGTACGCATACTGAGAAATCTGCTGGGAGATGAGTAGGATGTGAAATTCAGCAGCCATATCAATTTTTGGAAGGCACATATGCACATTCCTGTGCAATAATTTGTGACTATGCTTTCTCAGTCAGAAATGAGTCAGTCTGAAACATGTAGTTAGGGTATGATGCTTCTGAATTCTTTTTTTCAACTCCTCAGCAAACGGGTGCTGTTAGCTAGTCAGAACCACATTTGTATTTAAATTACTGACTGACTTAGCTTTGACCTTGGGTGTTCCAAACATCCAGCACTATTCAGCATTTCAGTTTTGGTACTGAAAGATGTAGGGAACATCACAACTACTTCTGTAGTCAAGAGGTATTAAATAAATGAGCCTTTCTGGTATGTTGTCCCTTCCATACCACAGTAGGTTTGAAATGCTTGATGTTGCTAGCACATCTGAACCGTACCCTCCTCAGCAGTGAAAAGCCTCGGTGGAAAAGTTCTGTCTCGGAGGGCTCCTAGTTCCGTGTGTCTCCTATGCTGATGACTTTCACTAATTATTCTTGGCTAGTGCTCGGTGCAACAAATTAAGAAGCCAGTGTTCAAGAAGTACGCTCTGCATGCTTGCTGGCTCTTTTAATCAGTTTTCAAAAAGGAATAAAAATAGTCCAGACAGAAGGTTTTAGCAGGGGAAACTGATAGCTGGATTCTCTGCCATGTTACAACCTCATCATAACAGCCAGTTTTACTATTAGATTCTCTTAAATAAACTTTTCTGTTGACATTAGCCCGCTGGTAGAGTGTCAGCAAACACTATTGCTACAGCTAAGCCTGTTTTCTGGTTGTGGTATCTGTATTATTCAGACAAAATCCTGGCTCCGTCTCTATTGATGGAAATTGTACTGTTAATTTCAGAGATGGGGCCAAGACTTCAACATTTCTGTAACAAAGAACCGGGTAAAAAACCCCAAACAAACCGCTGGAGTAGGTGGGCTGGGAAATTTCCATGCAGCTGTCTGGACTTTATGCTGCTCTAAGTGCATGGCAGTCAGGAAGGATTCCCTTGCTTTCCCCTTTCACATAGGATTGCCTCTGTGTCATGACAGGTTTTTTGGCTTGCTCAGAAGCAGTGCAGGAGGTAACGTGGCAGTAGTACCAAACACCCAATCCTAGGTGCCAGGTCACACTTCCACTTCTGTGGGAACAGTGGCTGCCTTGCATGGGTTTCAGTTTCTCAGCTCTAAGTGAGACTCATTTGCCTCCCGAACATCCTCCCAAGATGCTGCAGAGTGTGAAGGGGCACATGACAGCCAACAGAGCATTGTGCTGGGAAGAAGGATATTTGTGTTGATGCCACACTGCATGAACATTTCAAGAATTATTCCTCCAGTCTCAGCCAAGAACTCAGGGTGCTCTGTCAGTGATGGTTCCTGCCACTTAGCTCCACTGAAGCTGGTGTGTGGAAGTTCAGGCCAGAGAAACAAGGAGAAGTGATGCTGTGGGGTGTGCCAGGGGTGTTTCCTTGGGAAAAGATAAAACATCCCAGCACTCTACCTATTTTTTTTTTTTTTTTTATATAGACAGTCTGATACATCATCATGAAGGGATTTTTCTCCAAATTTCTATGTAAAAAAATCTCATGTTTTGAGTAAGGGAACAACAAGATCCTGTGTGTTTTATGGTAAGCAATACGTGGCTCAATGCTTTTTCATTATATTATTGTTGCTGTGCACTCATGTGAAAATAGCAAGTGACTGTGGCTACAACCAGCCTGTCACAATGAGTCGTGTTTTAATTAGGTGCCGCAATGTGCTGAGTCACCATGTACCAACAGAAATCCAACTTTTTTATCAGGTGGAAGTGTGCTTTCTGCAATTGGTAGAAGGGTGATGACCTAGTTAATGTGGTCACTACTGTGATTAACACTGAAGGAGGTGACATGGGTAGAGGAAATCAAAGCAAGAAAGAAACCTGCTTTGTACTTCCACTGTAAGTTCAAAGTGCTAGAGTTACCTGCTGAGTATGTGGAGGGAGCGGCATTTAGCCAGGACCTATGAAGTCCTTTCTAATGACTATCTTCAAAAGGGAGATGGGTGAATAAATGGGAGTGTAAGGGCTCACGAACCAGAGAAGATAGAAAAACTGAGGCACCAGACAGGCCTGAAGCCAGACCATGCAGAGAAACTGCTATAGAGACTTGCTAATACCCAGATCTGTAGAAGAAGCCTTTAAATGTAAATGCTAGTCTGTCAGCAAGTCTCCCCTGCCTAGGAGAGAGGAGCCAATTTTATTAGCAGTTAATACAGGAACTGAAACGGGCCATCCAAGAGGTTGATTCTGTGGGGAAGGAAAAAGCGGGCTTTCCTCTGCTTTTGCACCTGGAAAAAATTAAATGCAAAGAAATCATTTGGAGCATTTGCTTCGCTTTCAGTGCTAGGATAAACCCTGCTTCAAATGTCGATCCAGCATAACCAGACACCTCCCTGTGCACAGCACAGCCTCCCCTCCTCCTGCGCACGCACTGCTCGGCAGTGATTTATCCCCGCATCTGTCATTGCAGGGACCTGACTCATTCCTGGGCACAAAGGCGGTCACAGGAGCAAGCTCTTTTCCAAAGAGCTTGGGATGTTTGCTGAGGATGGGGCGAATGCTAGCCAAGGTAACTTCAGTTTCTTTTCTGGAGAGAACAGTTATGACTTCCTATAAGGCTACCTCGGCGAGTTTCTTCATTCTGCAATAAATGCCAATTTTTGGCATGTGTTTGGCACAGAGTTCTCAGTCATCCTGAAACTTTATAATCAAACCTCTGTCCTGCAGAAGGTTGGTATTATTTAGCATTAGAGAAGCCAGTGATAAGGGATCACTGTCTTTGAAGAGTATGTTCCTTGCACTTTTAAAGCATGCTGGAACAGCAGCTGGGCCTTGAGGTGTTCTGATAGGGCCAATCCAAAGCAGTAGGTAGGAATTTCTCTGTCAATTTTAACGCCTTTAATCAGACCATAGTGATTGGTCAGTAAAATGTCAAACACCTAAAAAATGAAGACAGTCCCACATAAATGTCTCCTCTGTACTGGCAATAACGATATAAGCACTCACAAGATGTTCATGTGAACTGTAGCCCAGAGAGGAGATGTCTGTCACGTAAAGTGGAAGCATCATGCTTTATGTCTCTGCGTTTGGATAGAAAACGGAGACAGATTTTTGTGGAAATGTAGATGCCATCTTGGACACTGTTCACAAGACTCTCCTTCCAAGGACTTTTTCTACATCCCACCCGTGAGGCTGAGTGAACATCTCTGTTATATGGATTTTCATCTTCAGGGGGAGATGCTGGACTTGGAGAGCATGATTTTCCTTCACAGCCTGGTTTTAGCTGAAACCATGTTGCTCCCAACCCTTCCCTCTCTGACTACCTTCTGAGCCAGCTGCACTGTATCTTTTGACTTGTTTTGTGTGCATAGCCCGGACAGTCACCATGTTTGCTACTACAGTAACATCTATTCTGTCACATGTTGGAGCATGGATTGCTATTTGGCCCTGATGCATTCAATAAAATCCTTGAGGGTGTTAAACAGTGGTGGGTTCTGATTTGTCTCCCTGTACGGACAGTGACTACCCTGACCAGTGTGCCAGTCGCCTGTTGTCAGTGCTCAGACGTGTTTTGCAACTATTTGTTGCCTCTGTGGAGTGTTCAGCTTCACTCAGCCTGCCCCCTTTCCTTGAGCAGTGTAGTTTCTGGCTGCTTACCGGCCTTCGTTGGTATTTGCTGAGGTTAACAGCAGCACCAGAAGGATGCCCTCCTTCCCTTTTCTTAAGAGGAATACAATCACCAAATTTAGGTATTCCACTCTGATTGTTATTGCCTGCCTTTGTTTCCCTTAACCCCTGTGAAGAAAAACTGGCGTCTTTTTGAGATCCTGGTGGCCCACTGCCAGGAGGCCCGGTAGGTGGGTGGATACTTCTGAAGACAGCGGCATGCAGCCTAAATACTTGCATCAGTTCTTTCTTCTGCTTCTTAGCTGGTGGGGATTTTTGAGAACAGGTTGCTCTCAGGGTAGCCTTTTCATTTTGTAACAGGCAATTCCAAGAAGTCAGCAGCAGAGGGCATCTGTATAACCAGTATAACTGCAGCCTCCCACAGTATTAGCTGAAGAAAGGAATTTTTTGTGAATTTTGGAATTTTTATGCCATTGTAACCAATAGCAAAGGTCCAGAGACTTCCTAAAATGGGATTACACCATATATGTAGAAAATATACTGACACACTCATGCTATATTCCTATTTATTTGGGCAACTTGAGGGATCATGCAAAATGGCTTTAGGCACCACAATTGTCTATCACCAACCCTGAATATTCAGTGATTTTGCATGAAGTGATGTAGGCAATGAACGGAGATAGCAGAAAAACTAAAACCCTGACTAAAATTATGCTTTTGAAGTTTTCTTTTGAAGACTCACAACTGATCTCTCCATCAAGGTATGTTCCTTTATTTCTTCTGTTGCTTTAATACATCCCATGTACTATTAAGAACGCCAGTGAAAAGACTGATCACATTTTGACCCCATATTTTTGGCAAATGAAATTATTCCCTTGATTTTATTTCCTGGTTGCTAACCCAGTGTTTCTAAACTAGCATTTTTCATGAAAAACAAACTTCTATGTGGACAGTTTTTAATCTGAAAAAGCTTTAAATCATGCAAAATTTTCTAAATGGTTGTTAAGTATGCTTTTGGGAATATTTTAAAATATTAAGAACAGGAGTCCTTGTTATTTTTTGTTATCATCAAAGGCAAAAAGTTTTCTGCTTCTTGAGATTCCGATCTTTCGGCTTGTTCTGCAAGACTGAGTTACCAGTTCCCACATCCACATCGCATTTCAGCAACTTGCATGCATGGGTTGTCATGTGGCCATAATATCAGACAGATTACATATATGATTAGTAGCCTATTCATATTAGCTGAAGAACTAATCTCAGGGTAATTAATCAGTAAAAATCCTGACAAGTATCAGGTATTTGAATGTAATCAAGAAGAAAACAGTTCTTGCACATGCTCAGTTTACTCAGCCCTCCCTCCTGATGCACAGAGAGCAGAGAACTTCTGAGCCTGATTTCTCTTGCAGCAGCTGCTAGCAGAAAAAAATGAAAAAGTTACACTCTGGTCAAGTATTTGTTAAAAGAGTATCAGAACTGGGCCCAAATGTTTAGCAACATGATCAACTGTTTTTAATTATTTTAATTATGAAGGTGATCTTTTCCTATTTGAGTCCCTCTAACCTTTTGTGAAATAATGAGGATGAAATTAAGAAAAAACTTGGAGAAGGTGATTCAGCTGTCCCGTACATTTGCCATCCCACTTCTGCTGATAAAGAGACATTAATTCAAACACTGGGAACCACTGGATCCATAAACTCCTTGTTACCCTACTACAGGGAATGGGGTAGTTGAGGCATGGGCAGATGAGGCATAGAATATTTTGGAAAAAAGAAATATATGTGAAACAGAAACCCCATCCACCCACCACAAAAGGCCTGGCTGTGGTCTGCTTTCAGGCTGATAACCTGCCTGTGGTATGGGAAAGTAATTCCAGAACATGAATTGTTGTGAGATTTCCTGCAAAATATGCTAGTTCTCGTGAGAAAGTCCTACTGTATTTAAAGTCCTACTCCTTGAGACCAAGTTCAAGTAGAGAAACTTGGGCTGTTTTTTATACTGTCTGACCTCCCCTGTGCCCCACACGGACTTAGGAGAGAATCCCGTTCTCTCTTTCCCTCACTGGTCATATTTTTCCATCTACGTCAGGCTGTATGGTTGGTCACCCACCCTCTTAGTGAAGAAGGATTAATAAGGATCATTTTGAAGCCTATTAGAAGTGCTGGAGAATATAGGGCAGCTTTTGAAAGACAAGCAATTGATTTATGAAGCCTTTTGGAGAACACTAAAGGTAGAAGAAATGAGTCAAGGAAAGATGCCCATGTAGACCGGGAAAGCGTGCGCTGCACGAAGCCCTTAGGTGTAATGTTAACCAGATGCAAAAGTACCTCTCAATGATTTATGATGTGCACTGATGATGGAGCATGCACCGTTCAGAGAGTGATTAATATTCTTGTCATAAACGGAAAGAAATTGGCAGCCTGCCAAATAAATTTGTCTGCGAAAGCAGAAGACCAACTCAATTCACCAAGAGTGACTCAGTAATACGAGACTGACTGACCTCATGGATTCAGTGGAGATATTTCGTGAAGATAAGCTACCTCCAGGGAAAGGTGTTTCCATAAGCCATGGGGGCCTCGTAGTAAAGGAGAATTTGGAAGTGAAGAAGATGAGACTGACAGAATGGATTTTAAGGATGACTTGCTTTCCAGCCATTCAGTTTTGGGATATGTAGTTATTTCAGACCTTTGATTATTATATGATTATTCCTAACAGAAATTAAAAAAAACCTGTGAACCTTGTTGTTCCAAAGGCCAAAGAAGCTAACCTTCATAATGGTTGTGCTGTGTTCAGCCCTTCAGAAAGCAGAAGACATCCAGAAAAAAATGAATCTATGACAACATGATAGGGGTGAATGAATTGGCAATCTCAGACCAATTACTGGACACACAGACCACTCTAAAATAAAATAAACCACAACTAAAGTAGGTGCAACTAGTACCTTCCTTATTGAGTTAAAAGTCAGTCTATGATGATAAGGGGAAAAAAATGATCTGCACAGAAAATTTATGCCACGATTCAGATCCTTGTAAGAAAACTTAGATCCTTTGTTCTGGAAATAGCCCCAGTGATTTTACTGGAATTGTATATAAAGTAAGAACTACAGTTTGGAACTGTAAGAAAATATTAAGTGAGAGAGAACAAGAAAACAAACAACTAAATTTAACAAGTTATGTGTTGCAGAAATTAATTACCCAGCTGCAGCCCCCAGGGTGTGATCTCAGGACATCTGGCAAACAGCAATAGAACCGTGCTTGTAACCTACCTTTTCTTACGTATTTATACACATCTCAGTCTTGATCTTTGCTTGGCTGTAGCATAATGCATATGTTCCAGGGATAAAGCAGACTTCGTATCTAAGAAATACCTGTTCCTCAACAGGGCTTTAGAACAACCAAATTGTAAGATGATTTTTGAGGAACTGGCATCACTTCTGAAAGGAAAGCACAGAGGATGTGAAGCTGTGTGTGGAAGGGTTCTCAGCTAAGACAGACCGCTGGTAAAATGGGATGTGCACATTAAAGTTAGTTCCGTACAGAAGACAAAATCGCTAATTCCTTTCTTGTTATTCTGCAGAGACGTGCCTCTTGCTCAGTTAGGTAGGTATACAGCCCAAGCAGGGACATTGACATTTGTCTTTTTCCTCTTTTAAGTTGTTATTTTTCTAATGGTGTGAGAAGCTTCTGCAGCACTAAAAAGGAGAATAAGTAGCATTGCCTTATAAGACCTTCTATCTACACTTTAGTGCGTGGCTTTGGCAAACAGAGTGGGATTCATGGATCATACACCACAGCATACAGAAATAGAACTAATGGTAATACTGATCATTTCTCCAGCTGGGGAGGGAGAGGGAGGGCAATAAAGCCAGTTAAGAAGTGCCCATAAAGTAGTGCCCTTTAGATAGAAAAGGGAAATAGAAAATCTTTGGCACAAGGGGAGCCTGAAGGTGCCTCAATTACAGAATGATTTGTAATAATCAGACATAATACAGTGAAATCCATGGTGAAGGCCCAGTAGATGTCAACTGTTAAGCTGAGGGCTGTTGGGCTGAAACCCAAAAGACAGAAAAGTTTGTCCTGGCTTTTACAATGAAGACGCCAACTTAAGAGACAGACAAGGGACCCCTGAGCCTGGTAAGAGCTGAAGATTCAGCATAAGTCTTTTGAACTGTTTGAACTTCCAAGTCTTGTAAATAGACCACTAAATATGTAATTAAAATTCATTTCTCCTGAAGGAGAAATCCTGGAAGAGCTAAAGACATCAGAACTGGTCACACAGAGACTGAGTCACACAACAGTCAGTGGGGTCAGTTTGGTCCAGATGGAACTGAGTAAGTCAGAGGCATTCCTTGAAACATTTGAACTTACGGCTAACTATATCCAGAGGAACCTGGGAAAGACGGGGAAGGACAGACTGGGAAGTGAGTCAGAACTCTGCTCTTAAACGTGTGGATCTGCCTGTCCTTAATCTGGTATATCTATATATAAAATTCAGGTGCTAAATAAGGGTCCAGAAACACTACCCATTTCACTTTGTGCCTGTAGAGCCTAACCATGCCCGAGCAGTGCCAATGCAGCATAGCTGTCAAAGCTAATATCACCCCATGGCATTACACAGTGCACTTGGAGCCACACCTGCATCTAGAGGAATCAAGTAGTTAATCCACCAGATGTGGGATGATTTATTTATAGCAAACAATAAGAAAAAACAGATACAAAATATTTACATTAATCATCGGATTACAAAATGAAATGCACATGAAGCCTAAGCTTGAAGGTGTTCCCTGTGACATTTAGAAAAGGGATCTGAATTGACAACTTGGTATATTTAGTTACATTAAGAGATCACAGATGTTTTGAAATGGATGGGTCAAGTGCTTTGGGCTAAAGCTAGCTATGTCCTACCCCAATCTTCCCCCCTGCCCTGTGGAACACAATGTAATCACCATTGAGCTCATTAGCAGTGCCCTAAAATAAAGAAGAGATTTTCCTCTCATCTTGAATTATGTGCTGCTCTAATGTTTCCGGGAGAGAAGGAACATCTTATTCCCTCAAAACCTTTTACAGTCTTTGGTTTTCCTTTGTATCTTGTGGTAAGAAAAAGAACATTTGGACTTTTCTGCCTTTAAACCCATGGACATGTTCTCCAAAGAAGATATCTAGCACCTGTAAGTATTTATTGTAAGTATTTATTGTATAAAAGAGGTAAGACCTTTGTGGTTTATAGAAAGCAGAGAAATTGTTTCTCAATAGATAAGTATCAAAGATAACTTCCATTATAAATGAAGCATGAGATCAACAAAATCAACAGCATTTAACGTTGATTGTTTCAGTGTAGTTTTCTAAGGAAATGAGACTCACACTTTTGGGGTTTTGGTTTTGGTTTTTTTTTTGGTTTGGTTTGGATTGGGTTGGGTTTTTTGTGTATGTCACCCTTCATAATCACTTTTGAACCCATTTCAGTCAAATCTGCCAGAAATGTAAAAATGCTAGAATTAAGAGTTCCCTACAATTTTCAGAAAAATAGTTTACTAAAAGCAGTTTTGTAAAGAAAAATAAGAGACATGATAAGGGAGTGGGAAAAGGCATGCTGATGACTTGATAGGAACTAAGGACACTGACAGAAAATCATTAGGGAACGCACAGGGGAAAGCTGGTGTTCTCATAGATTCTGACCAGTGCCTGGTGTGAGGAGAGAGGAGCAGAAAACTAGAATTACTGAAGACAAGAAGCCTCAGGGAGACAGATGCATTCATTCTGATGCTCATAGAACAAACAATATTTGGGTTTATATTATAAATAAAATGAAGGGCTCTTTTGATTAAAATACTAGTCATTTGAGGATATGCTGACATTGCTAGCTTGGATTACTGTTATCCGATGCAAATGCAAACATATGATGTAAGACACACCACCACCCCAGACTCATTTTCCTATTTTGGATCCAGACTGGAGACAATTCTGTTAGGCTGATTCTAAGGAAACGTAAGAGAGGAAATGCGATTACATTCAGTCTCAAACTCATGTGATGGTTGTCAGCTTGTCAAGAAATAAAACTGAAGAAGGAAATATGGGATGAATGGAAGCCTTCCTCAGTGAGAAACATGGTTCTCATGGAAAACATGGAAGGCATGAGAGTAATTTTCTGCAAATTTCATTAACCCCAAACACCAACTAAAGAAACATGCTTCCCTTTTTTTTTTTTTTTTTTTTGTTTACTACACTTGTACATGCTGTCTCAGTATCGTTCTACACAGAAAAGCTGTGATTTAGCAGTTGAAAATACTCAAGTGTCCTGGAACCTGTTCTGGCAGGGTCTAGTGTTGAAGGCAAAATATGCTGGCTGGCTGTATCACCAGCAAAATACACTTGGTGGGTATAGATTTTTATGTATGTGTTTCTCCCTAGAGAAACCACTTTACATCTAATAGAATCTCCATGCATTCGTCCTACAAAGCATTTTATGGATTTTGGTTTAATTTAGTCTATTGACAAACCAATATTTGTCCTAAGGAAGAATTATTCTCTTTTTCATAACAAAAAAAGAGTCATGGAAAACCTGAGTGACAAATTCAGGCTGTGGTATCTATCCCAGACCCAACATTGTAGTCCATGAGTCTGCCCACAAACTCAGGTATCAGTTCCCTGTTGTACTAAGCACAACTATTTTCCAAATATCTATTGTGAGTTGTATTACGTTGTTTTTCCCCACCAGGAATAGTTTTCTGATCGAATGGTGTATCTGAAGTTACTTTTTGTTACTTTTTGGTATCTCTTTAACAGTTCTCCTAGCAAATGAATGCCTACAATAGATTTAAGCCCTGTTCAAATCAGTGTGACCTGTGGTCTCAATCAACAGAACTCCTCTCCAAACTTCTCTTAATACATTTTAAAATAATGTTAAAAGACAAGTCGACAGAAAAGAAAGGACTACTGCAGCCTTGAAAAATCTGGTTCTGATTTTCTAATTCTGGCAACAAAAAGGCACCATAATACTCCAGTGTGTACATTTCCCTCCAGGCTTTCCATGCAGTGAAAAGAGACCTATCACTAAGACCAAACTGACTCTTGCATAAATGCCTTGCCTAAGCTGTTAAACAATCCAGTGATGGACATAATGGAACAATAAAATAATGATAGATTAATGATGATATAAAAGGTCATTAACCAACACATTAATGAAAGACAGGTTAATATGCTGCAGTCCTTGGCTAAATTTCATTGTGGGTAATTGCATCCCACTCACCAAGTGTTGTGTAGCTTTCTTGTGTACTAAGAGAATGGTTACTCTGGCTCAGCCCCAGAGGTAGGTGCATTTCTGTCTGTGTATCATGACAGATGGCTTGAAGTCCTTTGGGATCTTTTGCATTTAACTATGGAGCAGTATAGGAATTCAATGGAACAGATGTTCCTGTAATATCTGGAAGGAGGATAAGCATCTCCATCTACTTTTAAGATTAATTTATTCAATGCTGTCAAATTTCTTTAGAGATATACCAAAAAAAAAAAAAAAAAAAAAGAAAAAAAAAAAGATTTTTAATACGAATATCATTGCTTTTGTAATTTAAAAGACATTTGCCATTGGGTGGATTTTTATTACCTTTTTTTTTTTTTAATCTAGTTGCTAATGCTAAAACCAAGTTAGATTTTAGACAGGAAAGAGAGGACAGAGGAAATAAATAAATCTTTATGTAATGTAATGGGAAAATTTCCAGCCATTTATTTACCATAAATTTCCATATATGGTAACTGCAAATCACCTAGTGGTTGGTTAGTTTGGGTTTCTCGCAGTGAAATCCGCTGGATTTATGTGCTAGTAGACCAGAGAAATGGACTGCACTGCCAGCGCCTTAATGGCTGTAACCGCCAGAGGGCTGAAGCAGCAGCTTCAACAGGATAAGGAACCTGCCCTGCTACGCAAGCCAAACACATCGTGGATTATCTGAAAATATGCATTGCCATTAGAGTTAATACTATGAATAGATATGCTTAAAAACAAGGTATTCTTTAACACCCAAAAGTTCAGCTTTCAGATGCTTTTATGGTTTTTCCTTTTTATTTTTTTAAATGGCCATCGTTACCATCACAGAAAGCAATAGCTGCTTTCCAAATACTGGAGTTTGTAGCCAGTCATTAGAGTATTTAATCATCTGTGTTAGTGCAGAGGTTTCTGGGCAAATTACCTCCTGTTCAGCTTAGAACTAGAAATCACCCTGGCAAACTAGTGTGTGACTTTCTCCTCTATTACGTATCATTTCTTGTGCTTATTAGGCTATTGGCAAAGCAATATAATAATGTTCTAGCAACTGAATGGGGGCATCTGAAAGGCAGGTGCCCAATTTACAAGCTCTAAGTGTCGTATATCACACTTAGCTGAGGCAGTGGAAAAGCTGCACAGCTTTGCTTGACAAAATCCACATAGTTTATGTTGCATATGCAGCCAGCTTCCAGCTAGGTTTTTCTATTTGTCCCTGTGATCTTGGCCCAAAGCTCCAGACTTCTATTCCCAAGAAACATGAGCGGGTTAAAAGTGACCTTCCATGTCTATGTTCTGCCCGGATACATGCATTCTTTAGCATGTTTCAGCTCAAGCCTGTTCTCTTTGGGACACAAAATGAGAAAGATCAAGAATCTTCACACCGTTGTAGAGATACAGAGCCAAGATCTGATCCAACACCTCAGCTTCTGCCATGTTTGTTTTGTAGTGTATAAATTACCAAACCAGCCCACAGTTCAGGAAGTTAAAATATCATTCAAGATGTAAGCAACACAGATCAGGAAGAAACAGAAAGAAATTCTGTGAACTTCTAGCATTACTGCACATTACAGCTGCTCCCTTCAACAGCACTGTGTAACGGACTTCTCAACAGGACGTAATAACGACACAGTGCACACAATCTGGGTCTGGAGTTATATTTTACAAAAAAGAACAAGGACATTTTGTAAAACATGTGTTTAGCCACTGTTGGTTATACCTCCAAAAGGCAAAATCATCTATAAAGTATTGATAATCCAGCTTTGTATAGTTTTAGCTGGGGTTTGGGAATCTTTACAAGTTGGAATGCAGGACTCGGCATAGACATGTCTTTAATGTGTCAATGCATGGACACTACATCTAAATCCTCAAATTGCTCAGCTGTGTAATTTTTCAGGAGACCTGTTCAGTTGTTGCTGTGAGTCACCATGACCCTGAAGGATAAAACAAAAGCCCACCTAAGTTGTTCTAGGGAGTGACCACAGAAACTTTCAGGGAGAATGAGGAAACTCCTGGTTTAAAATGATCTTTTTGTCCCCCTTTTCTGCCTCTTCACTCAAGGGCTTGGCACAAGATTTTATGTGAATACTGTTTTTGAAATATTGAAGACTTATTTTCAATAAATACTTCACTGAAGAATAGTTCACAAAGCTGTTGCTTCTTCCAGACAACCTCCTTCCTGGTGACCTGACAAGCAAGATCATTATTTTGGCACTGCTTTGGAATTTTGCAGTTCCCTAGACCCAAAGAAGGTAAAAAGTTGCTTTGTTCTTAAATCAACATCCAATTCCATTAGATTCAGTGGACAGCTACCATAACTAGGAGAATTAGATCATAATTTCAGAGGCATGTTTATGCTATGCTCAGTCCCAAACAACTCTGTATTACAGACATGCATTTAATGGCATAACTAAGATTTTAAGCACATAATTTATTTCTGAAGATGATGCTGTATCATTGAGAACAGTATTTTGTCACCTTTGAGTAGATGGGGAAAACAAAATCTCTTGGATTTTATCTGTATGACCATATATGAATTTAATGTAATGCATACATGATTATTTCTCAAAATGGGTCATAAAATACATATTAATTTATAAGGTTTGCATGCATGACACTAGGGAAAGAGTAAATCCACACTGCAGTGTATCAGCAGCAAAGATAAGGTCAAAAATGGAATTTAAATAATCCGTATTTTTAAATCACTGGTATGTATCACTGATGAAAATTTTGGGTTGTCATTTGTTTCAGCAAGACTAAAACTTAGAGAAGAGCAATGTGTATTGCTGTTTTGACTTTGTAGTCCTCTAAAAGGTTTATATTATATTTAGACACTATTCTGAGGGTTATTGTGGAAAATTTTGAGAGTAGATATATAGCAATAAGAAAAACCGAGTTAAGAACCGCATCTGTAATTCTTCATCTCTTGCAATTAACTTGTTGAAATAGGTCAGTTAGAAACTCATAAAAAGGAACTACGTATAGAAACAAAAGGGCAGGTAGGGACTCAATCCTTTAACCTTCACACAAGAAAAAGAATAAGAAATCCATACCAGGTGAAGAGAACTGTATTTAATAACAAGGTTTCAGGATTAAACAATACGCTTTCTGTTCTATGTGAAAAATTGCAGGCATATGCAGCATCCTGCATCATACCATATCATCCCGCAGATATTCTTAGAGCTTTTTCAGAGCTGCAGTTTTTTACTGGGTGACTTTTGATTGCATCTCTTTCCTTCTGGTCAATACGTGAACATTTAGCAATGATAACCGGACTAGAATTTTCTGTGTAATACCCTATTTCACCTGCCACTGACACCAGTGGAAAGACTGATTTCACTGGAGTTTGAATTAGGCCTTTTGTGAGAGGAGCCTGCCTGTCACAGGTATGCTTTAGGGAAATAATTATTGATAACAATTTTGATAACATATATTGATGCTATGTGCTGTTTCTTCTAGAAATAGCTTATTTTACCAAGGTTAAATAAAACAGCTTATTTTAACAAGGTTAAATAACTGAAATACAATGTTAAAGAAGCTGACAAGTCTGTGCATATTTTATAACACTAATGACATTAGCGTTCTACTGCTCTTAGTGCCTCATGTGAAAACAAAACAGCTGAACTTGATCAGGATGGGACTCAGTAATATCTGGATATAACATATGACAGACATAAAATTTCTACTTCAGGTGGCTACCAGTAGCAGCCTAGTCACTACAGGGTTTTACTATACCAGTGTTGTTTGCTATTCTGTATGTTTTATCCAATCAAGGACTAACTAATTCTTCTCTAGTAAGAGTCTACACCCAGGAATAACTCATCTGGCCTTTAAAGTAATTTTCATGTGTTATGATAAATTATTTATCTTTCCCAAATAAGTCATCATTTACTTATTAAATGTTATGATTTTACTAATTTACTAATAACTATTGCTGCTACTTAGTGGCCATAGCATTAAAAACATGCTACTGCTGTGCTTTCTAAAAAAAGGGCCAGCACTCCTATGTAGTGTGCAAATAAACAAAGCACCCTTGCCCTGCAAACAACAGTCTCAAATTCCAGCTCAGAAAAGTGCTTGGCACTTTCCTGAAAGGCTTGCATTGCAGAATCCAATCCCATCTTATCCCCGCTAAAAAATTTCCTGTTCCTGCTTCCCCTCAGAAAAATCTCTTGATACAGGTTTCCTTTGAGCATCTGCAATGGCACACTGGAGCCATGAAACATTGGGAAGACTTGCTTATATAACTGTGCAGCTTTGCATGTACTGGGAAAAATCCTTTCAGCAGCGTAGTGGTAGTGAAGATGCTCTACTGAAACCGGTGCTGCAAACCACATTCAGTACCTACCATGATTTAGGAATCAGCTCTGTGTTCTGATGCTAATTAGCAACATGTCAATTACATATGCTTTTAATCTATTTTCTAGTCTTGTACTTTGTAGTTCTTTCACAACTTTGAAAGGAAATATTGAAATTCTGCAAGGATTAGTCATTATGGGAATTTCAACATTAAAATAATTGGTCTTTCTTGTATAAATGTACTTTGCTGCCATAAAACTTCATTAACCCTCCGCCAGAGGGCAACAGCAGAAAAAAATATTTATATAGATCCGAAGACGTTTCCATCAGGGAATTTCACTTCTAAAATATGCTGTTTACATTTTGTCACCAACTAGGCAAGTGAAGTAGCTTAATAATTTTAGAAGGATTTGTTTAGAGCACAAGTTATACATTATTTTTTTGCGATTAACAAATCTACAGAAACTTTATGATTAACATGAAACCTAAGAGAAATGCAATGGTTATGACTTAAAGATACTACGTTTTGCATCTTTAATCTACTTCAGAGTGATTAAAGTAGGAAATTTACTGCTAGATTCTGGAAAGGAAAATAATTATGTGCAGAATATGCCCAGCTCATTCCAGAGCTGTAAATACCACAAATCAAGTCTAAAGGTTATGCTGGCCTACTCAGAGGTATGAAAGCAGAGGACACAAAAGAGATGGAAAATATTAAATGCTTAAGAGAAAGCAGTCCCTAATGGATGCGTAATATGATATAAAATAAGCTGTGCGAGTAAACAGGGATATAGAGGTAAATATACCTTTAGAATAGATGTTCTCTATTTTTAGCAAGAGCAGCATTATTTGCAGTTGCTGCCGTGTTTCCCCAGAAGCGTGACTGACTGCACGAAGGCCATGTCCTTTCTCTACGCCAGCAGCACAAACGGATCAGCGACGCTGGCCCCGACGTGCGGCAATCCCCGCGGCGCGGCTCGGGGCGCTGAGCGGCCCCGGGGGGGCGGTGGTGACCCCCAGCGGCCCCGCTTGCGCCGGCCCCCGCGGGGGTGGGCGGCCGAGGCGCGGTTCCCCGGGGGCTGCGGAGCGCGGCCCGCCCCCGCGGCGCCGCGTGGGCGCGGCGCTGTCCGCGGTGCTGGAGGGACGCGGCGCCGGCGGCGGGGCGAGGCGCTGTCCGCGGTGCTGAAGGGACGGGCGCCCGGAGGGTGCCGCTGGCCTCCGCCGCCGCCTCGGGGCGCGACCTGCGCGGCCGCGGTGGGAGCAGCGCTGCGCGGGTGGGCGGGCGGGGGCCGCGCGGCCGCGCCAGGGCTCCTCGCCGTCCGCGGGATTTAGCCAGCGGCGCCGGGGCGCGGGGTGCCGCGCAGCTGTCTGCCTACGGCGGCGAATCCCACCCCTCCCCCTCCAGCTCTACAGCCGGGGACCCCGCCAGCGCCACAGCGAGATTGCTCTGAACCGCTCCCGCAAAGGGATCTCCGTCCCCTCCCAGCCGGGCATGGCACTGCCTCCGCCCGCCACCGCGGCACCCTGCAAGGCCGAGGAGAGTTTCTGACCGCCCTGCCGGGAGCCCCGGGGGTGCCTGCAGCGGTCAGGCTCCCCCGCTCGCTGCCTCACACAGGCGCGTCCCTCGCCCTCGCCCCCCCGGCTCCGCACGCCGTCTCTGCCTCTCCCTCTCTCACACACACGCGCACGCTTTCTCTCGCTCTCCCTCTACCCGAAGGTGCACTGATAGCCATTTAATGAGGGGGGAAAGTTAAGAGATTAAACCAATATGAACCATCGTTGCTCGTAGCAGTGCCCTATTCAGAGCAGAGCAGAATCCAGCGAGCACCCCTGCAGGAATGGAGTCGGTCAAACAAAGGATTTTGACCCCTGGCAAGGAGGGATTGAAGAATTTTGCTGGAAAATCGCTTGGTCAACTCTACAGGTAAGACTGAGATTTCTTACAGGGCTCTACTTCCCAGAAATAATCGGAAGCTTTTCTTAACCGCCAGCTGCTGAAGGAGGTTGAATGCTTTGGGGAGGCTGGTGGCGGAGGGGCTGGGAGGTGTTGAGATACTGCTGATATAATCTGGATCCTGGAAACTAGTGCTGAAGCTACTCAATATGGCACCCTCGTAACTTCTCTATCTGATTCGTAGATGGTGTCAGCAAACATGCAGCGAAAGATCTTTCTCTCACAAAACAAGGATCCCATCTTGAAATCATTATCAGGAGAGAGCAGCTCCCTGTATTTTTGTTCTGTGTTAATTCTGCGATGCAGTCACAGGATCTTTCCCCCTGCCCTTACCAATCATTAAATAATAATAATAATAATCTTTCCTGGTTTCGATTAGTCTTGTCCCTTGTGTAATTTGTCGTCAGAGGAAGATAAACATGGAGATGTATAAATAATTGATATCCGAACGATTTTGTTTTCTCCTGAAGCTGAAACATATAGAGGCATGTGTTTAATTATTTAGCCGCCTGCTTGAAGAATCATCCACTCGTCTTATAAGTAACAACTGCAATTGCTAAACTCAAAAGCATCATTCAACAGTATGGTTTTGTGTGTGCAGAACGTTTCTACCATCTTCGAGCCCTATACGCACAGACAAACAAGCCCAAATTCTCGCATACCTAAGAAGTGTATACACTAAAGTTGACACACCGTGCTCCATCCAACCTGGCGACTTCGGTAACCTCCAGGACGTTTGAGAATGGTCTGTGAAATTCCAATGTATTTCTGATTGTGCTCTCTGCTAGAAATTCCCTCGAAGTTTGGGGGTTGATTGAGGGGTTTATTGTTTATTTCGTTTATTTGGTGTGGGGTTTTTTCCCCCCGAATTACAGGTTAAAGGTAACTGCGGATTCATCTGCCTAGGGTAGGTCACGTAAAAGTCTTTTTTTTTTTCCATACCTATGCGGCAGTGTTGGGCACAGGCACAAGGCTGTTCCACAGCATGAGTCACAACTTCTGCTGCCATTTTCAGGAAAGGGGACATATCAGTGAAGCGATAAAGACAAAATCGAGATTTCCGTTTTAGTAGGAAGGGTACAACTTTGAAAAGCCAAAAGCAAAACCAAAGCCATTAATAACGCAGTGAATATCCTACAGGTTTTGGTCACATTTAAATCATTTTCAATAGTTAGAAAAAGAAATATTACTAATCCAGAATAAATGCTTCAAATATAATTAAGGAAATAAATATATTTTTTCTCCCTAAAAGATTCTACAACATATAAATAAAAAGATCATGTCTACTGCTTTTTATATAGTCATATAGAGAATAATGGAGAATTACAATGTTTGTATTTCCCAGCAGAACTCCGTTTGAATTTTCCCCTTGATTAGCAAATGCGCGCTTTACTAGTCTTCAACGCACGGGTCTAAGTACTTTGTTTCCGATTCTTAGAATTAAAATAGGTTTCCTGTCCCTGACACATTGATTTCTAATGTCTTCCCGAAGACAAGAAGCCCATTCAGGGAGAAAACACCTGTACAGCACCCTTTATTCGCACGAACGAATTTCGAACATAAAACCACGGTGTCCTGTTTTATTCACAACTTTAAGACATTTGTTAATGCTGAGGACTTTAAGCACGGAAATAATTCTCCCAGCAAAGAAAAATCGGGAAAATTTCAGCTGAGCAACTATTGGGGAAAATCTCTGTGTTTTCTCCAAAACACGAAGAAGCTTTTGAGCCTTATTCTGCTAATTGTTACTGCCCCATTAGCCGGATGAGTTAACCTCAAAGAGGTGGTCCTCCGAGAAGGTTTCCGACGTGAGAAAACACTCCGAGAGCAGGGATGAGGACAGCGGTAGGAGAGACCAGAGTGTCGGGAAATGGTCACATATTCGCTCTATAAGATGATGGAGCTGGGCTGGAAGCAATTAGTTTTTCTGTATTTTAACTATCTCAGTGACTACAAAAGAAGATTAAGATTCAGCATGGGACACTTGCTCCTTAAACCCGATCTTTCTTACTACCGACACGGCTTTTTAAAAGCTTTTCCACCAAAGAAGAAATAAAATGAAGTGTTCTAAGTCACCTGTCATGGATGGCAGCGTGTATTTATCCCCGATATTTTCCTGTTGATTCGAAATAGCTGCAAATAAGCATTCCCCTTCAGATTCCTGCACATTGTTTTCTAGGAGATAGGATAGTCATGTAAAAAGCAGGGAGTGGAGGACAATGAGATCGACTTTAAGCTGATCTGGGAAGGTTAAACCTACAAAGGGATCACAGGCTCGCAAGGTGTAGCTGAGCAGATGCAATCTTTTGGAAAGACTTCTCCGGAGATGCCAGTTCTCTGAAGACGGTCATGTTTTCTTCCACTGCATGTGACAGCCATTTTGCAAATCTAAAATAAGTAGCAATATCGCCCCCCCTCCCTTTCTGCTAACATTCCTTTTGTTCCCAGACCTGAAGCGAGATACACACCAAGATCATCCCCCCCTTGGTGTTTCTAATACAGCAAGGAGGGAGTAAAACATTCGCCAAAAGACTGTTTCGGTTTCCAGGCTATGTCTCTTGGGCTCCCCAACATGGCGCCTCTGCAGTGGTTACAGATGATGTCTTCTTAATGCGTCCTACATTTTTAAGCAGAAGTCTTTAATGATAGATGAGCAATTCTCAGCTAGAGCTCCTCCCTGGGCTTCTGCGGCGGGGTGGCGGGGGGGAGTTGGGGATGACTAATCGTGACTCCCACAGGTCATTGCTAAAGAGCAGTTGAAGGTGAATGGAAAACAAGGACTAAATCCTCAAATCAATCCAAACCAAGCCAAAGGGGCGGGGGGAGCGGTGAATTTAAGCCTTCAGCTACCCGAAGTGGCTGTGCGTTCAGGCGCCCAGGGCTTGACTTTCCCTTCTTGTGTCGGGCAGAGTCCTAGAGAAGAGACAGAAGCCCGGGGACACCATCGAGCTGACAGAAGATGGGAAGCCCATGGAAGTGCCCGAGAAGAAAGCCCCGTTGTGCGACTGTACCTGCTTCGGGCTGCCCCGGAGGTACATCATTGCCATCATGAGTGGACTGGGATTCTGCATTTCCTTCGGGATCCGGTGTAACTTAGGAGTGGCCATCGTGGATATGGTCAATAACAGCACCATACACCGAGGAGGAAAAGTTATTAAAGAGGTGGGAACCTTTCCCTCGTAAATCCCTCATCCTCCCAGTACAACTCCCAGGTCAAGCACCTCAGCGCAGGCAAGACGGGCTCTGATGGCTTCGCGGCGCTGCCCCCCTGCCGCAGCCCGCGGTGCTCCCCGGTCCCGGTCCCGGGCTGTGTCCCCGTGTCCCGTCCCTTCCCGCCCCTCCCCGCACTGCCCGGCCCCGCCGCCACCCTTTGTAGGAGGGAAACACCGTTCTCGAGAAGAAACCATTTCTACCGATTATTCCTATTTTTCCTTTTCGGTTATCAGCTCTATTTTGAATTACTAATTTGCAGACACTATTTTTTCTTTTTCTTTTTTTTTCTTTTTTCTTTTTTTTTAACCCTCTCCCCTTTGCACACAACCTGGAAAGACGCAGATATCTCGTCAAATGGCTGTAGGGGATGAGGGACGGAGGGCGCCGAATAAGCGGGTGCCGGCGGGCGCGCCGCGCTGTAACGGAGCCCGGGTGGTTGTGTTGGAACGTTTGCAAACACCAGGGTGGCAGGATTTGCTTTGATAAAAGGCGTTCAATGATAAAACTCGGGTTAAAGCGAGTTATAGCGTAGTGAGAAAGAAGCGAATGCTAAATACAGAAGGGTGTTAAATATACAAGTGGGGAGATAAACGCCTCCAAGCTACCCCTTGCACAGGCAAGGGAGGGAGGGCAGGCGGCAGCCCCCCCGGCCCTGACGAGCGGGGTTGTCCCTGACAGCCCGGCGAAGGCGGCCCCAGAGGGGCTGAGAAGCAGCCGGATGTCCCGGGTGTCCCGGCGGTTCCCCGGTCCCGGGCGGCCCCGGGCCGGCCCCGCAGAGCCTGCTCGGCCGGGCGGCTCCGGGCACACGGGGCTCTAGTCACTGCTGGGCCAGCCCTGCCCCTCTCCTGTCCGGCGGGCACGGACGGGGCTGGGTTTACTGCTGTTATTGCGTTTGTTTTGCCGTTTATTAATCCGGAGTATATGCTATGGTGGGTCAAGGCAGAGCGAGCGGCTTCGCCAGGTGCCCCGCGTCCGTGTCCCGGTGTCCCGGCCGCCGGGCGCCACCGCCGGCGTTAGAATCGCCCCCTCTGTTGCCCGGTGTGATGCTCCTGCGGCTGGATGCTTTAACCTGGCACGATTACAGCCTTCCTCTTCTCTTTCTCTCCTTCTCTCCCGGTCCCTTGCACTGGAAGAAAGCGAAGTTCAATTGGGATCCCGAAACAGTTGGCATGATCCACGGCTCTTTTTTCTGGGGGTACATAATCACCCAAATCCCCGGAGGGTATATCTCGTCCCGGCTGGCAGCTAACAGGTAACGACGGCCTAAAGAGGCCCGGGGTCCTGGACGATTCGGGGCGGGCGGCGTGGGCTGCGCGGGGGGTGGCGGGGGCAGCGCGGGGGGTGCCTGCCGGCCGCGGCCTCTGACCCCCCGGAGCCGGGGGCACGCCAGGACGGGGGCCCGCCGCAGCCGGGGCTCCCCCGCCCCCCCGCCCCTGGTGCAGAGGCAGTTAAAGGCGGCAGGAACACGTCCATGAGCGGTGGGATAGTGCGCTGCTCACCCTTCTTCAGGCTACCTCGCTGTTCGCGGGGTATCTCGTGTTGGTTTCTTTTCTCTTTAAAAAGCCATTTAAAGAGGTTGTGGCAATGATATTCCAACAACCTGTATGCAGAGGCAAATTCAAAGGTTCATTGTTTCATCAAAGCTTGCGAGATTATTTTTTTTCCCCATGATTGAATGAAATAATGTTATGATTTTTGTTTTAATGAAAAGGAAAACCATCAGCAGGAATTTTCCATTAGCGCACAAATGAACTTAGAATGGTCGAAAAACATGTTTCAATGAGACTTTCACAATGAAAAGAAAGTGCAGATGGTGCGGGGACTTAAGGACTCGTTTCTATGGTGTCTGGCAATTTTTCAAGCACCCAGGGTGCGATTCTACCTGTTAATTAGATCCACTGAGTATTCAAGACACATGAGGCTTTCACATCCATGCTTAATGCCACAGGCTCATCGTTTGCAGAAGTAGCGAAGGTCCTAGTGCCACTCTTCAAAACAGTAACAAGCCAAGTGCAAATGGGTACTAAAATCAGCAATCCATACCTTTAACTCTTCTCAGGAGTGTGCAACATCAAAGGTGGGCTTGGAAAGGCAGAGACGCTTTGCCTGGCAAGCAAGCTTCCTTGTGTGGGTTTGAGAAAGAGGGAGGAGAGAGGGGAGCTACGGCAAAAATGCTCCCTCCAAGGTAAATAACTTTTAGACAGAGATCTGCATTACAAATGATGAGCAGTTACTAATGGAGAGATGTTCTGTAACTGAGATAACCCTAATACCCCTCCTTTTAAAGCAAATAAAGCAAACTACAATGCTTATTAAAGTGGGGTATCCATTGCCTGTCTGTTTACAAATGTCAGCTTTCTGCTAGTGGTTCAGAAATGTAAAAGGCTATTTCAAATAACAATTAACAGCCACTTAAACGGTGCTTTTCCTTTTCTTCCTCTTTCAAGCATTTTTGCATCTTTACATAGTCTGTAACTTCTCAGGACTAATTGGAGTTTTGCTTGAGTAAAGACTGCAGAATTTGACTCAGAGAATCAAAAAATGTGTCTTCATTCACCGGTGCAGCATCAGTAAAATCATTTGAATCAATCCAGATTTAAAGTGGTGCCACTACAAAGGTTTGCAAGACAATGGCAGGGACATTCCCAGGAAAACTCAAATTTTCCTTCTCTTCACAAATATTTACATTTACAACAATAAATAAGCCCTAGTTCCAGTTATTGACCTGGGTGTATTTTAACTCAGCAATTTTCACAGATTAGTGATTAGTTATTATTTTTGTGGAAGCCTCTGAGACAACTCCAACACAAGGCAAATGACCATGTAAATCACAGATTTAATTAAGGAACTAGCTATGACATATGTGCCAGTAATTGCAAATGGTAAAATATGGATAGTGGCTGTGATTTACATTTAGTTTGCAGATAAGAATGGCTGAGAATATTCTGGGTCACTAGATGTAGTGGTTGGAACAGCAGGACATTGAGGAGGCCAAAACCCAAGTTAGTTTCTGATGCTACATACAGATTTTGACACCTACATGTTCAACTTGAAATGAACAGGATGACTGTAGGGTAAAGTGGCACCCAAAATAGGGTGCAAGCCTTGATGTCATACCCTTTCTAAGAACTGCAGGAGAACAAGTCAGACAAGTGAGTACTGGGGCCTGGCATCGATAGAATATGAGCTACTATAAAAGCCTCTGCTGATATACATGTCTCATGCTACAGCCAAAACTGGTCATTTTATACTTTAGTGGATGACAACCAAGTAACGTGTGGTTTTTTTGTGTTTTTTTTTTTTGTTTGTTTGTTTGGTTTTTTTTTACAAACCTCTTTGACTATCTTTGTGGCATTAATGGTTTCCTTTGAAACCAGACCAAGTCTGAATTTATACAGAAAAACAAAGTTCAGATGTACTCTACACACAATAGACTCTAGAACAGCATCACCAGATTCAAGGAGGTGTGAAGAACTCAGTCTTGAGTTCCAGAAAAAGGGAGATATTTTAGGAGATAAATTTCCTGGAAGGGAAGGAGATAGCGATTACATGGAAAAGATAGCATGAATGAAAAACTGACTGTAGGTTGCTAAAAGGAAGGAAATTGGGAGGATGGTTAAAGTGTGCTTTGTGAGCTTAACATGTTATTGCCAGGGAGTTGCTGGGTGTATGGCACATAACATTAAGATTCAGGCTAGCAACCAATTATAGAGATTCATTTGACATAATGTTAAAGTTTCACTAAGGTGTAAAATACAGAAGAAATTACCTTCCTGGGGTATCAAGAAAACTTTTCTACATACAAAACATTAATTTCAGGCTGGACTGAAACCCTTTATCTTAATTCTGCCTGTTTTAAAATGCTTACTGCCAATCAAAAATTAACAACCCTGAGCTCTGAACTCTCCAATGTTATTTTCTTTAACTGAGTCTGCCAATGGGTAACATTTTACTGAGATCCTTTGCTAGCTGTAAATCTTTAGGCTGCTGCTGCATGGTTATTCTGTTCTGCCTTCACCCACTGCTCTTATCATGCACAGCTCCCCGTTACTGCTGACAGATCAGATTTAGTGATTTACAGATTTACAAGTAGTAAATAGAGTTTCTCAGAAATGTGCACTTGATAGCTAGGATCTCAAGTTACCTCATATTGTATCACTGAGACTTTTCTGTTACAGTGTATTTTCAGACCAACACTAAGAAAAATGCTTTCTTTAATAGAGGTGTGTTTACAGTGCTGTAGTACCAACAAGGTCAAACAAAACTGTCTTCAAAAACTCCAGAGAACATTCAGAAACAACACATCTCCTGAGCACTTAGATCTCAGGTGGTCTATAGAAGTTGGGCTGGTACGTTACAAAGATCAGTGCTCCTGAACACTTTCAAACTCTACTGACTTTTGTAGGAATAGGGAACCTTCAGAGCATTGCAGGACAATGTAATTTTTCAAAAGACACAGACTGGGCCTCAGGTGCACCCTCATTTGTAATCAGTGAAGCTTTAAACTTGCATCCCTTGAACAGCGTGTGAAAACAGAAGAGGAGTCCCTTTTGCCACAAGAGGCTGGAGACCTTTTCTCCCAGCAGAGGTTCTGCCTCTGGAAGATGTTCTATGCAACCACAGCAGACTGGGGAAACAAAGGAAACGCAATGCAGAGTCCCATGGGTAGGGTTTATTACAGCTATAACTTTTTTTCCGGGTTAAGTTCTCAATGAACAGTGAACAATTAACCTTGCCACCAATTAAACATGACGCGATAATGGCAGTCTGTAGTAGTTTAGGGAAGGCATTTTGTCACATGGACATCCAGGTTTGAAACGCCTCTTGGTTGCTTCTCCTATTTGAACACATAGACTTACACTAAAAAAAGGGCCCTTCTCCCTCAGCTGCAGTACACTGGGAGCAGAATTCATGGTCCCCACAGAGATGTTTACGTAACTATCTTTATCGAGAAAAAATCAGCTGTATTTCAGAACTTTTTAGACTGTAGGGGCAAGAGTAGACAAGCAGATTCCAGATATGAATCCCCCAAAATATAAATGTTTATTGGTTACAATCCTTTCTGATTAGTAACCGCAAGTCTTGCTCTTCAAAATGTTAATAAAGAGTGAGATAATTTTTTGGTTTTTTGGTTGTTGTTTTTTTTTTTTTAGATTTTTGGGGGTTCAGAGCTATGTTTTTCACTAAATCACAGTGGATTTGACCTGGTGTAAGCAGAATTTTCAGAAGGATGGAACTAAGTTGCTTTTGCATTGTTTAAAAGTATTTTTCCTTGAAAAATGTAAGAAAACATTAAAATTCAAGTGTGATGCCCTAATACCATGTATCCACGCTATTTAATCAGCTGAGCTATTACTCATAATGGTGGTTAATGCCATTTTAAACCACATAAATCTCATTTGAATGCTTTTAAACTGAAAGTTTTAATATCAGCATTAGAGAGGCTCCTGCCAGAGAGGTTGTCATTATATGATCATGATACTATGTGAACAGGAAGAGTATGAAATTCTGCCAGTCCTTCAACCCCACCTAGTCTGCATTTCTACTTAGTCCATGAAAAGAACTCTTGCTAGGGCTAATCAGAATTCATCTAATCTTTACAGATTTTAAAAAACAATCATCATTCTTGGTGACTGAAATCTTATTAAAAGAAAGAAAAAGAAATTCAGTTTTTTGGTTCTTCAACTCTATAATTAAAAAAATTGATTTAAATGGAATGAATTTAAACATCAGTGGCCAAGATGTTTCAATGTTCTGAAACAATGCAATATCCTGATATGAATTTCAGAAATGTCATTTAATGATTACATTCTTTTGTAGTATCTGAACAACTAAATTATAAACAGAACAGATTTTGCTGTTCTGATGCATCCAAAACAGACAACTGGAAACTGGTGCAATTTTTCTTGACTTTGAGCTACTCCAGGAAGGTTTATACTATTTAACTAAGTGAGTGAGTTGGCAAGCACTTCAAACCTCAGGTATATTGTGTCATTCCCAGAATATGCCCCTCTATATCTCTGCCTGTACACTGTATAGGGACCCCAGGTTACTTGGGGTGTTGGCTCCAGTTATCATGTGGTGTGATGAAACCCCTTCTTTTTGTGTTTCGCACAACCAAGTGAGTGCCTGTAACTAAACTAGTGATATTACCACATTGGGAGACTGATGATTAACTGGTTAGTGTTTATGAACCCTTCAAAGACCGAGATACTTTTATGATACTGCTGACTATTCCTTAAACAGGATCTACTGTGATCTTTACACTTCATCAGCCATTTCAGGATATGTACAAATGCTGATGAGCTTGCGGGTATAGAAAGGACCAGACAATCAGATGGTATGTTAAACGCTATTTGCTAAACTGAATTCTGGTCAATATACACGACACTCAAGTGCAAAGTAACATCAGGGAGTGGGGAGCCACCCTGTAAAGCAGTCACACCGAGTGGGATTTTAAGCCATGCTGCACTAGAAAACCATCATGTGCTTCCAGCATGATGCTCTAATAAGAAAGTCAATGCAATCCTGGGATATTTATTTTTCTGTATTTAGTGCAGTGAGTGTATTTAGGTCGATGACACTAAGCTTGGACTGTTGTGGGTAATTTCGGTACATACATGATATGAGTGTCAAAAAATTAGAGATTGATTTAGAGATCATTAATTACTTAAAAGATGACAGTATATAATATCACATAGTGGAAGAAATAGCAAGAACTATGTATTCAGGATATCAATACATAAAAAAAGAGTACTAAGAGGTAATTTGTTTACAAAGTATGCATATAAATCCACTGGAAAAAATTGCTGGGTATAAATGTGTGCTTTAGTTCCTTGGAAAGATATAATAAGAATCAGTAAATTGCAGCCATAGAAATGAAAAAAAAGGCATAAATATTAACAATAATGACTAAACACCGGTTGCCCAACCAGAGAAATTATATGCTAGATTCTTCTTTGGGTGTTAAAGTCTTACATTGGAAGTTGTATTTTAGCCATTATAAAATGTTTTCAGTACAGGGATGATTAAGGAAAATATAAGGGATAAGCAAGTGAAACATAAGGGTTAATGCCATAGGGAATGTCATGCTAGATGATCTTAAAGCTAAGCACTTGTTTCGTTTTTAATCTAGAAATAGAATAATTTTATTTAAATTAATATTTCCTATTTCACATGCATTCTACTGCGAAGCTACAGCTGTCTGCAAATAAACTACCTGCTGTGCTGTCACACATACATGGAAAGGTGTGAAACTGTACTGGCTTTTACCACCTCATCTCAGGATAATTTAAATGTCATTATATTTTAACTTCTGACACACTCTTTAAAAATTCTTAAAAAATCATGCTGGAAATCTGTAATAAACCCCTTGTCCAATCAAAAGCATTACCAAAATGCTGTGGCAGTATTTCCTCATCGATTACCAAAGTGAACAGTTTAAATATTTGCTGTAAATCAGGAAATTAATGGGTCATTGTTAGATTACACAGGACAGGAATGTAATTCCCAAGTTTGCACTTAAATATTTAAAACAGAAATGCAGGTTTTGGTTGTATGTGCCAAGTACTTTTCAAAAATAGATCACAGGCTTCTTTTTGGTAAAACAAACCTGAGTGACCATTTTATCTCATATGCGTGTACTCAAATATTAGAATTTTCTTACACAAAGAAATACAAAGGGCAGAATAGAATGACAATTTTTTTAAAAATAAAGTCAGCATATAATTCTGTGATAATGACCTATATTTCTTATTATCTGTTAAACTGCAAATCCTGGCACCATTCACATTAAGAGTCGTCACTACATAAGTATACTAGATTTCTTTACAATATTATTATCTCTCACCTGTGTTGAACCCTTCATCATTGTCACATTCTAACCTGAATGAAAATATATAAATCAGCCTTTCACTTCAAATTCATCTTTGTTTTCAAAATGCCATTCATCTTGTTATTAAGGCCTAAATCCTTCTTCCCAGCAAGTAATCCAATAGGATTATCTGCATGAATAAACTGAATGGTGTTTCAGATGACTGTATGTCAGTGCATCTCATCTCAGAGACCCAAAGATTGCCGCTGAAACTGTGTCATTAGTGCATCAGTGAAATCAGAATGTTTTTTTCTAACACAGCCTTAATGACAACAAGCATAAAAAATGTCAGGTAAAGTATTGTTTAGGAATACAAGTACAAAGATTTCCTAGAACTTTACATCTTTATATTTTTCATTTTTAAAAAGAGGAATTATTCACTCTGCTTTAGCAGGTAGACACATTGTGTGTTTTTCTGATTTGCAAACTGTACAATTCACAGCATGACCAGGGGATTTGTGGGTGGTTAGACAAGAGCCAGCCTCTGAACTTCTGAAGACTTAAGATGACCTTGCACTACAAGAGAGAACCCCCAAAGCTGTACCTGCCAACCCCACCTTTCATGTTCAGTTCAAAATCCTGCAGATTAAACTGGGCTCCAATCCCAGGCACTACTGTTGGGTTCATCTGTTTCCAGCCAAAGAAGCCAATATTGTACAAAAAATCCAGAAGATTTTGCCACCCTACTGCATTGCAGGGTCTTTTAAACACCAGTCACTGCAAGGAGGGGACTGGGGAAATATCTGCGGGTGGCTGGTACCACTGTTCCCTCTGCCATATGGCTCAGGGTCCTTCCATTTTTCTGTCATGAATGATGAAGCTGTTTTCACAATTTAATGATGCAACAAGGGATTTGGATGGGGGTTTTGGTTGATAAAAGGGGGCCTCAGATGTGTGACAAAAATTAATAATGTACCCAAGCCCTTATTATACTAGATTAGATGGCGGGAGGTCGGCTTTTACATATTAATGCTTGATGAAGGGCTTATAATAGGATTTGGTATGAAGGGCACACAGACATACACATACCCCTCCTCCCCTGTACACATATGAATGAAAATAACCTATTTTATCACATTTTAAGAAAGCCAAATAACACTGCTATACTATGGCTTCTGGCCACAGACTGTTATTAAAGAGGATTGGTTTTAAGCAATTCTCTCATGAAGCATGTTCAGCCTAAGACTGGCACTTGGGAATAAGTGTTCCTCTCTAATGTCAAAGGTAGCTTATTCGATCTGTTTTGCTGGGCAGCTGAGTTCATCAACCACTCTAATATTCATGGCATAATCCCAGCTTTGTTAGACCTATGCCATTTTATGCAAATTAAAGGCCAGATTCAGAAAAAACCCACTATATTCTGTCTATCATTTGTGAAGCCATAAACTGTCAGGCTGAGCATTACACAGGAATATGTCTACAGTAGAGGGGTCAACAGAGTCATCAACAAATTAGCCTATACTAGAGAAAAGTCAGAATGATAATATACGTCATAGAATAGCCAAGCAGTGTCTCCCCATACCTGGTTCATTTTCACTTACTCCATTTCAAATACATAAACAGAAATAGGATTTGTCCCAAGAAGGGTGAGCACCACGATTACAGACTGAAAAGACAACTAGAGTATCAGAAATATTATCAGGAGTCTTTAGGTTACAAAGGAGACGAACAAGTGACATGATAGGTACATAATCAATAAACATCAGTATAGGTAATATAAATATTCCAAACAAGCGGTTACTTACAGTTTGCAGTCGAGGAGGTAGTAATTGATGTACAGGGGAACAGCTGAAAAGAAAACAAAAAATTGTCACATGATATTACTGAGGAAAATTATCCCTTTCAGAAGTCAGTCAGAGCACTGTTTATATTTACATAAATTGGAAGCCAGGAAGTCATCATTAATGGTGTTACATTTCTAGCTTTCAGGCAACCCTCAAGCAATAACATTATCAACTAAAATATGATTTTCTCTGTTACTGAGAAGTACCTCTATAACTCTCAGATGACAAATGTGGACTTCTGGAACTATTTGGTTATAGAATGGCAGTAATCCTCAAGATACTAAATGCAGAGAACTACATTTACTCTTGACAAGTTATTTCAGGACTGGATATAAAAGTTTCAGAATTTGGCTCCGCTTCCTCAGATATAACTAACAAGAGCGGGATAATGTCTGAAGTTTAGACTTATTTTTGCATTCCATCTTCCTTTGATCCAAATCCTTCAAAATCAGTATCTGTAGAAAATTTGCTACAGTTTACATAAAATTACACCAGATGCTTTCAGACCAATCTGATAAAGAAACTTATTATTTATTGGTATTATATCACCCAGATATGTCAATACTGTCAAATAACGTCACTCCCAGTTGTCTTCCAGGTCCCAAGCCTTCATGAATCCATACTGCATGTATGATACATCATAACCAGAATCCCTTTCAGAGGGGAAAAGACTAATCCTCTCTGAAACAAAACCCACATATGCTTCTGACATAGTTCATTCCAGATGCTCTAGCCAACAGATATCCTTAATCACCTCTACCTGCTTTGATACTTCACCCCAATACAATATGTACCCTGGATTTCATGCAACAAAACTGCTGTTTAGGTTGTTGCATAAAACCACTAATGTCACAGTCGCTTTGTTCTGAAGGCATCTGCATTTGCTTTGTGCAGTCCAGATGCAATCAGTTGTAACATGTGGCCTATATGTCAGAAAACACTCCACAAAGCAGTACAGATGTAGCTTTTGAGTCCAACACATAGCAGTTATCCTCCCAACCAGCTCCACAAAACATTTTGAAGTTAAAAACACAGATGATTTCATTGATAAGTGTATTATATATCTCTACATCAACAGAGACAGTTGAATCACAGCCTAAGCCCTGGAACGTGGTATGGTAATTTGAATGAGAATGTCTTGGTTTGAAACATGATCCAGCAGATTACATACTTAAAGAGTAAGCCATCCCAAAGCTAATGAGCTAGAAGGAATGAGTCAGAATTTTATCTAGACATATATGGATATAATGAGTGTAAAATGAAACCACAGGTTTGAGAGATTCCCCAGCTGAATTCAAACAGGAGAGAGAGGGTTGGTATGGCTATCAAATGTATGAAGAATAAAGAAGATGTGGTGAATTGGGCCTGGCTAGCTTAGTGATCCAAAAGAAAGAAAATAGGATCGCTACTGGGGTAAACTGCAGATTAAACCCGCTAAAAGAAAACAGCATGAGTATAAGATATCTACTGGATGTAGGAAGTAACAAGCTGGAAAAGCCTCCAAAATAAGTAGGGCAAATGCTAATTACTTCTGAGATGGAACCTGATCTGCTTATGAAAGGATGATGTAATGCACTTGCTGGTAAAAGCAACAATCAGAATTTAATGACCCAGGAGTCTTTTACATTCTGCATCAATTGCAAAGATGCTGTCATCCAACAGTGCCCAAGTTCTTCATAAAATAACACTGAGATAGCAAAAATAGGTCTGTGAACAGGCAATGTAAGGTGCAGCCTGAAAACTATTTAGGATTTTGGTTTGACATGTACAAGTCAGTGGCATTGGTGGGGCCTGGAGAATGCAGAAGGTTAAAGGGACTTTCTGTTACTGGTACACAATTGACTTAGTCTCCGCATGGCACTTTACTCTGGTGCTTGATCCAGTCCTTGTGTGATCTGCTTTGCTAAAAGACTTGAATATTTTGGGATTTATTTATCTTCAAAGCTGGCAGATTGAATCACAACAAATTCAGGTCATCAAAATGTTCATGTTCTATATCAAAGGCTTAGAAGACCCTCATCACACTGGATACGGGTAGAGATTCACTTTCTAAGAAGGAAAGTGTTAACTGGCAGCTAAACCCCTGAAATTTCTATATACTCAGTCACTGCAAAACTCAAAGAAAGAAGTTAAAAAGGATGATCACAGATTGTCATTACTAGCAACATTTGCAGAAGGAAGGATTCTGAAAAACTGCTGCATCCCTGCAGGAATTCCAGCTAGCTCCTGCCCTGTCTCTCCCTAGACATTATGTTTTGCTCAAAAAATTAAGCATTTAATCCAGCCTTCAGCCTTGCAGCTCCTCTCAGACAAGAAATTCTTTGGGTTGTACAAAAATATAACAAAATCAGTTCTGTGTTGTGTTGTTGGCCTTTTGCAGGAGGTGGTGTGTCAAAGATGAATGATAGTAGGTAGAGTCAGAATAAAAGATCATAAATTTTAGCAGCCTTGACCTCACAGAATAGTCTAAAACATCACTTTGCACAATACACGTTTAGCTGCTCAGAGCTGCTGCTGCTCTGGGACTCTCCCAAACAAGCACTGTTTAAGAAAGAACACCAAAGGATAGTCAAGACTCAGTTTATTTTTTATATATGTTTGATAAAATAAGTCTTTGTTCAGATTCTGTAAGGAGAAGGAATGGAAATAGCCAGCTCACCAACCTGAATCCAAATAAATTTCATATTTTTTAACGACAGAATTTTCATCTCATCTTTAAACTAGGTTGGGAAAACTTTGCAAGGAAAATTCATGTTTTCATTCCTTTTTAGTTTCTGCCATTACCTAACAGAGGAATCTCATCCTAGACTAGGAAAAAAGTTTGATCTTGTTTACAAATGAAGTATTTTCTCAATACAGATACTTTACCCAATAAAAATAATGTCATCCATAATATGATCAGTATTCCTGTAAAACTGTCTAGTGCCAAGGTGTGTGTCCCGGAAAGGAGCATGGGCTACATTTTCCATAGGTTTCCGTTTACAGCCAGAATAAAACACCTTAATTTGGACCACATATTCAGAGAATAGAGACATAGATAATTGTGAAATTTGTTGGTTATATTTAAAAATGGCGCAACTAGAAATATACGGAATTCTGACAGCTGAGGAATTGACTCCTCCCCATACACATATGAAAGGGTTTCAGCTTTATGGAGTCATTGTAGCAATTTTCACTCCCAGTCATTGGGGTGAAAGGATGCTTCCAGGCAGGACCCCTTGCTTTCAGATAGCACACGTGTAACCCAATATGTCACCCATCTGGCAGCCAACACTTGGCGTGCATCTGTGCTCCCACTGTTCTCAGCTCACTTTTTGAGCTGGCACTTCTTCCTGTCGAGAAACAATAATGCACTTCCATGCAGAATGCTCATGTAATAAGAATTGTATGGAAAAGGTAGATGAGGATAGTGGGGCTGCACAGATGCACAGATTAGAAATCCAGAGATGAAAATAAATACATTTCTTTCTCTTTAGTTTTTCCCCAAGGAGAAAAATGAGCCAATTGGCTTGAAACCCAAAAAGATTAATTCCCCCCTGCAACCTCATTCCATTCTAAGCATTTTTCCTGAGATGTTAGAGTCATTTCCTTCCTCTGCTCCCATCCTAAACGTCTCTTAGTCAAATATGATTTTGCTATTATTACTACTTGTATTACAGGAGGACTAAGTCACAGCTCATGACCTTCATATAATGCCAATGTCAGTAAAACACTGAGGATCAATGTTAGATTCTGTCTTTTGGGACTGAGTCTACCAAGTCTAGAAATAGAAATAGATAAGCAAAGCATAAATCTTTGTTTCGGGGCTTCTTCTGGTCACTTATGAGGACTAGGATTTACCTTTTTTTTCCTCTCCTTGACATACTACTTTGGTATTTATTAATTTGTCATCTTCTGTATATGGTTATTTTCTTCTATATATAACTACAGAGTTGGAGATTTCAGGTCAGAAAGGAACTTTCCCCCAAGTCTAGGGGCTCCTGAAGGCACGTCAGGGCATTTTAATTCACTCCTGATGTCAGAGCCAAGAATGATGGCATTGTCATTGGCCTCTCCTGCTCTGTCTCTGTGGCATACTGTAGTTTTCCCAGTTTACTTTCAATCTACTAAAGCTCTTCATTTTTGTGCCATGGCATTAAAATATGTTTTGTGGATCTTGAAGTGTGCCCAGGATGAAATGGATGGAAATTCAGCAGCACAGCTACATGGATTTCCTAGGCTGAGCTCAACCCAAGGGACACCACGCAGCAAGGCTTGGCTCGCTCTGTAAGACATGTGAACTCTAGTGGTGGTTGTGCTCGAGGTATAAAGTCTTCTCCACAAATCCATGCCGCTGCAGAAAGCATGACTGAAAAAATGCATGGCAAGGCATGGCAGCGTTAAGACTGTGTATCCTATAAGGGCCATACCTATCTGCATAATTGATCTCAGAATATCAAGAGGACAAAGAGTTATATGCATAAAAGATGCAGTGGGGTGTGGGGTAGGAATGAACGTTCCTGAACAGGCTGAAAGTCTTATTTTAAACAGGGAACCATGTCTGTCTGGGAATGAATATAATCCATCTTCAGTTGCAATAAATAGAACTATGGAATCCCATATACTGTCAATTTGCCATGGAAACATAAGGATCTTAAAGAAAAATATGTTTTCTAACCCATTGTTGGAATTAACTTTGTAGCAAAATTGAGCAAATGAGAATTGTTTGAGAAGTAGAAGTGAAACATAACATCATAAAAATAGCTTAATAAACATGAGAAAAATCTAAGCAAAAAAAAAAAAGAATGATGCAATTTTGGGGTTTGTTGTATGGGTTGGTAAAATGCCTTAGAATTGCCTTAGAAACAGTCAGAATGTTTCATTTCCCAATTAAATATATTCAAATGTGAGCAGAATTCAAATATACTTAGATTTATTTTAGCTCAAAATCATTCTTATTTGATCTAAATCACAATAAATGTAGTTAGCTGAGATATTTAAAACAGTAAAACAGTACTTTTGTAAAAAAACCCAGATCTATATCACAATACTCTGTTAGGAAGAAGAATTTAGTATTTATGGAGGTGAAATAAATATAACAAGACAAAAGAGCACAAAGAAGAAATACTGATTATATTTATGGATGTGCATAGGGACATGCAAAGCAAATGTAGGAAGATGTATTTGCTCTTGATTAAGAGTTATAGAGGAAACCGACTCACTAAAATAGCCATGCACTAAATTCATGGTGCTGCTTTTAATATGCATTCAAGAAAAAGGATTAAAAAAAAGCTATTTCTTACAAGATTCATAATTTGATTTATTTTACCCTTAAATCAATAGATTTTTTTTGGGAAAAATTGATCTATTTTTGAGAAGGCTGTTCCTATAAAGCATAGTTTTGAGAGAATTGACTTACAAGTGACATTGTGGTATTATTTCATCATCTGCTCCTCGATGTAACTAAATATTCACTGGTACTTGTGTGTCTAAATACAGGCAAGGTTTTCATTTGGAAGATGCATGTCTCTGATCATTCCTTCAATTACATATTCCTTTCTCTTCTCAAAGGAACAGACTCAAGGAAACAGCTTCTCTTCAGTGAACGTGGGAACAAAGGCAATTCTGGGAAACACAGCTTTCAGTCATAGCAAACAGAAGCTGGTTTTAAATACAGAACTGAAAAACTAGAGTAAATTTCGTTGAAGAAACTGTTACGTACCATAATAATTTTTTAAATCTCATCCTTGTGAAGACATGGCATTTTTTAATATTCTATCTTAGCATGATTTTAAGAGGAATAGTGATTTACAAAGAGTTTCAATGATTCACACTAGCTAAGAATCTGGTCCAGCAAGTCTATGCTCAATCTCAAATTTAAAACTGTATTGTTGCATTAAGCATTTAGCTAAATACCTATTCAGAAAAGAAGCAGGAAAGGATACAAACCAGTCCTTTCTTCCTGCTTAAAAGCAAATAAAGATTTTCTTGATGAACCTTTAGAACAGTTAGAGTCCATTGCTCTTCAAAAATTGTTAATAGGAACATCTAACTTTTAAAAAGAATTTGTAAAAATCACAAGCAAAGTTCCTATGAGTCCCAAACTTCTCTCATTAATATTAAAGAAAAAAAGCAAATGAAAACCAAGACACTATTATGGTTTACATGAACATATGGGGGGATTAAACTGTAAGGAAATGAACTGCACGTACTTTTGGAGTAGGAACTTACACATTAAAGAAATCAAGAGTAAAGACAGAATTCAGGCCAAAATAGTTCACACAGTGGAACACAAACATGTGCATCAGTCAGTTCCAGTAAATGTATTGAACATGCTGCCAGACAAAGCCAGAAATGTGCTGCCCAGCCAGTTAGATGTTGTTTAACACGAGATGGGGATCATAGGGAACACAATGAGGAGACCAGATTTAGAGCTATTTAACAAAGCTTCCTTACTGTGCTAAGAAGCATTTTTTCTGCTGTCCTTTGTCAAATAGAAGTGCAGCATATTCAGTTTGCTATTTAAAGATTTGTATCAGGCTGTAATTTTAAATAGAGAATGCGAAACATAGATGTCTTTGAGGAGAATTTTCATCCTGAAACTTATTGCTGCTTCCTGCTTTTGTAGTCCAAGGTCTGTTTCTCACTAACTTATGGCCCTGTACCAATTTCTGAAGAACACATGCTAAGGTTAAAGGTTTCTGTCAAATCAGTTCCACATCAGATACTGTGATGTCATATGTTAAGCCATCTCCAGGATTTATCTTAGCATTACATAGTTTTGTATAAAGAAAGTGGCCATTCATTGCTACTGGCTTCATCCCTTTGCATAGTCCCACTGGAAGGAAAATGAGGGGGGAAAAGGGTTATTTTTACAATAAAAGAATGAATGCACATAAAAAATCATATAACAATGCTGGAGAAAAAGCTTCCTCTGACAAGGGCCAGATATTAACTGAATCAAATTAAAATTCAGTCAAAGCAGTGGAATTTTGAAAATGAATCATCCCTTCACACTTTTGTTCTTTTTTTATTGAGAGATTGTAATGCGCTTTATTTGAAGCAACTCCTAGGATGCTGTTGGAATCAAAATCAGCAATATTTAATGAGTAGCCTCTGAGAAAACAGCAGAATGTTCTGTTTTCTGTGGATATGTGGTTCCAGACTGATTAACTTTTGTGTCTAAGGAAATCCCAGCTCTGTTTGAAATTCTTTCTGCTGCTTAGGCATTTATAAAAGTGGATTCTTTTCCGGTTTAGAAGTAGTGGATGCATGGTGCTACTTTTGTACAATTAAAGCAGTAACGAGAGTCTCTCTTTTACTTGGCCACCTGTTTTAGCAAACCATTTGGAGACCTAATTTCTAGTTTCTCCAGAGGGTGGTGAATTCAATCAGATTTGGTTGAAATAGATGTGAAAATTAAATAAAAGAGTGGGGATTTATAGGCAGAATAAGATCTATACTTGTGACTGTGTAAGCTGTATTTCCTTAGGAAATTATGCTACAAAGATGTATACATCCATGTTTGGTCTGGGTCTTACCAGACGGGCTATTACATGAGATGGAACTAATACAGTTTAGTAGTTTGTATATTCCCTACATAAAGAACATATGTGTAAATATATATAAAGTGATATGTGAAAATATGTGGAATAAGTCAATTGGAACAACGCTGAAACTACTTCCTCTCCTCTTTTTTTCCCCACCTTTGCAGAGTATTTGGTGCTGCTATACTGCTGACGTCCTCCCTCAACATGTTAATACCGTCTGCAGCCAGGGTGCACTATGGGTGCGTCATCTTTGTTAGGATCTTGCAGGGCCTTGTAGAGGTATGGAAAAATTATAACATAACCTGTAAATGTGATATGATTGTTAGCCTTTAACTAGCAATTGTAACTTTTTGGGGCAAATAAGAATTGCTTTCAGTTTATTACTGATTTTCAGCATAATAGATTTCAACGTATGAATTACAGATATTTAATTTTCCTTCATCTATAAAATTAAACAGCAAAATTTTCTCTTGCTAAAGAAGTCAGTGAGATATGTATTTAACACTGAAACTTCACTGAAATGATGTACTGCATAGGGTTTATACTGGTGCTGTTCTCAACAGTTACTTGCTGTCCAGCCTCACAGGTAATAAAGAATTAAGCTTTTATCGTAGGCCTTGACCATGTTGTTGTTGGAATGAATGGGATATTTACCATAACTTAACAGAGAAAAAAAGTGAGCCTGCCTTCTAAATTTATTTGTTTGTTTGTTTCTTTAGTGAAAGACAGACTTTTAGGCCTGTGATCGCTGGTTCTTTGTTTCTCAGGCCAGTTGCATGAGCTTGATTTTAACTCGGGCACTTTATTGTATAAAAGGAGTCCAAAAGGGTGCAGAATGGGCCTGAAAGTTAGGTAACGGTCAATCAAGTTCTTGAAGTATATCTGTATAAATCTGGATCCATTCCTGAATAGTGATCTGCATGTACAGAGGTGTGCTTGACTGCAAAGAGGAGAGGAACAGAAGCAAGTGGGTAATTACAAAATAAAATAGCTATTTGAGACCCCCTCATTTCTGTGATGCTGTTTAAAGGAATTGTGAATGCAAAACATCCTTGACAGGACCACTTGAAGAAGTTTTACAATAAATCATGGCAATCTTAAGATTAAGTCTTTAAATCGTTGTTTTTTTTTTTTTTTAATTGACAAAAGTACTGAAACAAACATGAAATTGGTTATAGGACATTCTTTCAAACCAAATTAATTTATTTTACCACCTTTTGCATATTGAGACTGATAAGCTCAACATTTATGGTAACTTCAATATTTGCAAAAAGTTATTAATTTTTTCTACTTTTTGCATAGGAAGCAAAACATCAGATTAAGAGAAAAGTGACTCTACATAACTGCATACATCATGATTCCTAAAGAAGAATTTTGTGGAAAATTTCTCTACATTTCCTATTACATTTTCTAGAATTGCAACAGTTCAGGATGTAATTTTGTTGTTGTTTTTCTACTATTAAGTTAAAGGCTAGTTTTGAAAAGAGATCTAAAAAGTAACTGGTTTAAAATCAAACCAACTAACACAATTCAATTATGTGCCCTAAGTGCTCAAGAAGGTTCATTAAAGACAAAGACAGTGAAAACCTTCTCTCTTAACATTATGTTTTTAAGTTCGTATTGATCTTATTTTCTAGTTCTAAAGCAGTGGAACAGTTATCTGTATTTCCTAAATGATACTTTAAATGTTAGATCAAAAAAAGCTATAAGGCCACCAAAACAGGGCTGAAGAAATCAGCCCAGCATTAGAAAGACTCCAGAGGGTCTCTGTTTTCATCCTGCCCTTGACTCTGGTACTTGTGCATTAAGATTCTTTCTTTTTAATTATTTGCAATTCTTTCCTGGAAGGAGGAGGGGACCAGAAGGAAATAAGTATGTTTTATATCAGTTTCATAAGGCCACTTGAATGATTTGGAGTCCCTTTTCAGCTTTAGTAGAAACTAAAGTTTTTCTATGGCTGTGCTCAAACTGTGCTATAGAAACGCAAAACATTCTCAACTTCTTGTTTGTAGCAATTAAAATATCATGCAAAGACAATGAAATGAGTAATTGATCATCATTAGCTAACTTGTGGCACACCCATTCCCCAGGGGGTCACCTACCCTGCCTGCCACGGTATTTGGAGCAAGTGGGCCCCCCCATTAGAAAGAAGTAGGTTAGCAACCACTTCCTTTTGTGGTGAGTAACTTTCTATTTTTGTCTTTCTTTCATTTGTCCCGTAAAAGTATTTTGAGATTGATTTTTGCTCCCTTTTCATCTACATGTCTTGTTTTGTAGGTTCCTATGCAGGAGCTGTGATTGCAATGCCTTTAGCTGGAATTCTAGTGCAATATACTGGGTGGTCTTCTGTGTTCTATGTGTATGGTATGCATTTTTGCTCATCTCACTCCAATATTGTATGACCTTACTCTACCTTTTCTAAAAATGTAAAAGCTACTCTTAAGAGGCCAAAAAAAAAGGGAAGTGGGTCCATAAAGCTAAAAATACAGCCAAGAAAAGGACAAAAAAAAGAACAAAATTTAAAGGAAAGAACAGGAAAGCAACATTAATAAATAAGAAAAGTACCTAGTTTTTGGTGAAACCTTTGTCATTTCTAGTACAACCAGTGCAAACTGCCATACAGATCTGTATAATCTCTGATCATGTAATGTTACTTTTTCATTTATACAGCTGTAAGTTTAGAGTACCTGCCCTGATTGAGATGTCCTGTTTTTTATCTGAAGACCTATATAACTTTATTCACACTAGTTGTTCTACCTTAACTTACACTGATGGAAAAGAATGTCCCAAAGGAGTTCATTCTGCAGTGTAAAATTGACGTGACTTGGGGAGAAGCCTTACAGAAATTTACTAAACTACTCAGGAAGTGCATTGCTATGTTGAAAACAAGGCCACAGTCTTGTATTTTGTAGGTAAAAAAAATTAGTGCAGTAATCAAACAACAGTGGCTTAATGCAGAATGGAAATTCATTTACAGGCTGGTGAAATGAAATGAAAGCTGTTTCATTGCATTGTGTTGTACAAATCGATGTTAAAATACCAGTGAATATTCACTTCCAGTGAAATAATTCTGAAATAAAAACCAGAGGACTTCACTGTGCTCCAGGTCTGCATGTATTTTGCACCAGAAAAAGTAACAACAATTGCCATTTATATAAGTTATAATTATTCACAGATTTTTTTTCCTTGTTTGCTGCTTTACTGTGTATTTCTTTTTAAAGTCCTTCTTTCCATTCCAAAGGGAGCTTTGGTATAGTCTGGTACATGTTTTGGCTTTTGGTTTCGTATGAGAGTCCTGCAAAGCATCCTACGATCACAGATGAAGAAAGGAGGTACATAGAAGAAAGCATTGGAGAGAGTGCCAACCTTCTAGGTGCAATGGAAGTAAGAATATTACTCATACACTGATTTCCTATGAGATAGTCGTTAAAAAAACCCAAACAAACAGAGACAAACAAAGAAACAAAAAAAATAAGCACCCTTCCTCTTTAGGACAGAAAAGCATTTTTCTGATTTTTTTTGGGGGTAGGGAGATCTGAAATCTGCTGAGGAACTTCTGGGTGGATATTGCTTCTGCACAAAAAAAATATAGGTTCCAGTTCTTCTAGAAGATCACTCATGGAAATTATACCTTTTTTTCTACTCCAAAGTATCAAAAAGAGCTACAGCTATGTTTGAAATTGCAACTTTATTGAGACTTTTATAGTATCTTGAGTTTAAGCAGTTAATTTCCTTCCTATATAATCCTTTCTGGAAGGTTTTCCTCTTCCTAAAGTAAACTGGAGGAAGAGCACTATTCAGTGTCTCTTGAAGTCCTCAGAACATCAGAAAAAGCAAATCCTGACTATTCTATTTGCGAGAAAGACTACAAGTTACAATACAGCATACTAGGAGATCCATAAGAATATTCCCCATTATCGTGCTAATTTTGCTGGAAACATGCAATCAAACTTCTTATGATCTGACTTATTTCTGTGCTGGTCTAGTTCTCAAGAATTCCTAAAAAAAAAGCTGTGACCTCAGAGAATTATCCAGCCACTAAACAATCCTATCGTGTAAAATAATAATTTTCTTATTTCTCTAACTATTGAAAAGATTCAAAGAAACTGTCACCATGCTTACTGACTCAAGAAAATATAAAAAAATATTTAAGCCTCAGTTCATCTGCTGAAATTTTTACACCATCTATTCCCAGCAGACCCTCACTACCACTCTTCCTTATGTTTTCTAATTGGTGAGAACATTTGTTCTTGACTGAACTCAGGGGAAAAAAAATTCTCTTAGTAAAAAAACTTGGATCCAGATTAAATAGGGAACTGGAAATATTACGGAGTCTTTTCTTTGATAGCTGACATTTTTAGGTGTTCTTGAGGGAGTGTCTGGGGTGATAATTCAATAGCATTCAGCAGTATTCATGGGTTCTTATACCTGTAAGTGCCTTGGAAAATCTGACATGAAGTGAGAGACTTCAGAGGATGTCCATACATTTATAACTTGGGCTGGATAATTTCTATCTTGTTGCTTTTTAATTAAACATTTTTTGGGAGTGATTAGTTTGTATCAATAGTTCAGTTGTTTCCAGAGTATTTAGGCTGAAATTCTTCCCATTGTATCAAGTAAGCTTTTCTGGCTGGCTTCTCATTAAGTGACAATGGATCCTTAGCTTTCATGTAAGTGTAATTTAATCCGTATGCAAGGTATTGCAAATATCCATCTATGGGCTGTTTTGCTTTGAAGAAAAGCCAGCGTTCAAATTGACAGTAGATTAAATTCAGCCTGAAACCTTGCTGAAGCAATTTTCCAACACTCATCTGGGGCTGGATCCTGTATTTGGATCAACACAGATGGGCAGAACCCTGGGCTCATGGAGAGGTGCTGGGACTCAGCAGGATTGTAGTTCTTCCCATCTGTCTTTTTCTTTTTTTTTCACCCCATTATGTGATTTATTTTAAAAATACAATAACACAAACAAAAAATATATTGACCAAGCAGTTTCAGCTGAGGCTTGATAAAAAAACCATTCAGAATTCTGGGATTAAGATTTAAATGCTAAAATACATGCTTAAAATAAATCTGGATAAATTTGTGTACCTACAGTGTAAAATATGACTGTTGCCTTAGATACAGCAACATTGTCTTTTGAAGATATATTATTATTTTGGACTTAGACAATCATGTTTACGTGATTGAGATAATGGCAGTTGTGCATGAGTGTTGTGACATAGCTGAGTATCACTGAGTTTCTCCACTTCTGCATTTTGTGGTTATTTTTAATTGCTTTTGTTTTGAAATTAAATCTTGGTCATCCAAATTTGGTTGCATGTACTTTATTTCATTGGAATTCAGATACATAAAGCTGTGATCGATGAGTCTTTTGGAGTACAGGTGAAAAGAACAGATAGGGGAAGGGAAGAAAGACAGCTGATAATGATTGAAATGGTGACTGGATCCCCCTTTCTATGTTTCAGAAATACAAAACTCCATGGAGAAAATTTTTTACATCTATGCCAGTCTATGCAATAATTGTTGCAAACTTCTGTAGAAGCTGGACTTTTTACTTGCTACTTATTAGTCAGCCTGCTTACTTTGAGGAAGTGTTTGGATTTGAAATAAGCAAGGTATGTAAAAATAATGTAAAGCTTTTAACTTAGCAAAGTAAATATCAGAGCTACATTTGTGATATTTATTAGGAAGAAAAAAGAAAAGTGTTCTGCATCTTTATCATGGGTTTGCTAGTCTTAAATCTTATCCTTCCCCATTCCTGTTCCCTTGACCAGCACATATAAGTGAAGTAACAACAATGACAAAGGATTGAAGAGGGGAAGGTGAAGGCAGGATGAGATTTAGTGATGATCTACTTGGGGCTGTATGGCAAAAAGACCTTCAGTTAAGTGCTTGAAACCAGATCATGCCTGATATTAGTAAGGTATCGAGACACCCATTACACTTCTGTCCCTTACACCCCAGGGGATGCAGGATCCCACTGAAGCTGTAAAGAAAGCATTGACGAGTGGTTCCATTTTTCCAAGCGCATTTTACAAAGCAGGACCACCTAGTTTTAGGAAGGATAGTACAATTTATCACCTTTCTATGGTCCACTTTAATGTGGTGAGAACTGATCCCCCTTTTTCACTTAGGAAGCAAAAGAGATGGTGGCAAAATATGACACATAAGGATGATCTGAGGTTCCACATAATTCATATGAATTTTGAATAAGACCTGTAATGTAAATATGGATATATGCAAACAAGCCTTCAGAGCTTACAGTAAGCTTTCTAGTAACACAGATTTCCTTCTTGTGAAAGTGATGGGGGCTTGTGCTTCTGAGAGACCTGTATTGTTTTGATATTGTTCCGTGAGGTAATGTCACCCTAAATTGTGGTGTAAGTGACAATTAGATGCATAGCTTCCAAAGGTTCACCGTATTATGGAATAATGTCAAAATTATGTAATGCTATCCTGCATTTAAAGATGGGTTTCCTTCTGTAGCTGGAGTTATAAGAAGCTTCACTGTGCTTGAAACATCATCTGTTACACATGGAATAAAATGGTCACATCCTATAGAATTAATCTGATCATTTTGTTCTAGAAGGTTTTTCTTAGAGTGTATTCAAAGAAATGTGGAACTTTGTAAAGAATGACAGCAAAGTCAGTTTTCACCTGCTGTGGATATGGATGCTCATAAATGAATAGCTGTCATTTAGCCAAGAACACCTCAAAGCAGTAACTACAACACCATAGTTACCTCATAGTTAATACCTGGCTGATTGGGAGAAACACCTATTAGCATGAAGCTAGCTGTCACAACCTAGTTGCCACATATAAACTGCAGTGAAATACAAAACTGTACAACTTTAATTGAAAAGTAGAGAAAACTTGTTTGTTCTCATGGAGTCTGTCATGCTGGTGTAACTCAAGTCAGACTCCGGGCCAGCTGATACGCTCTCCAGACAAGAATTATCCAAAAACCCCTGTGCTTAAGCACTTGTTTAGACATACCCAATAATCAGAATTCCCTGTTAGAAGAAAAGCTATGCGTACTAAACCCAACTATCTGCAAGGCAGTTATGTTGACAGAAGATAGCAAGTGGCAGTTTGTGCCATGCTCACAGATACCCTGTCCTGCTTTGAAGGAACGGTCTTCAAATATGCTATTATATCTTGGAACAGTCACCACATAATTACTGTGTCTTACATTGCTAGTATGTATAGCATTTTTAATGTTGTCAATGGATATTTAGTGCGTTATCTTTCACTACGTACAGAGTTTCTCAGACATATCTTTTGCCCACGTGAAATTTGAAGCTTGAGGCGTGGTCAGAAGTCAAAGGCAAATGGTGATTGTGCATGTGAGGAATCTGTTTGGACATGTTAGATTTGCAGGGCAATGCTATGCCAAACACATCACCCCCAGAAATGTAGTAATTCAGTTCAACACATTTGATCATAAATTTTCTGAAAAGAAAGGGCAGAGGGACTATAAGCCAGGGGAAAAAGGCCATTAGCTTAAACATAAACTGAAAATGATTGCATACAAAAAGTGTCACAGCATCAGAGGATCTTAAAAACTCTTCCTGTCCTTCATAAATTTCTATGACAACTTGAGATCGCACCAGTTTTATTCACTTAATAAACAAAGGTAAGATTTTCAGTTTTAGCACATAGCCTGACATTGAAGAGAAACAATTAATTAATTGCTGAATGCTTCAGAAAATGAAGAATCAATATTTTCTTATGGTTTATACTCTACTAATGCTAGTGATTATTTTAGGTGGGTATCTTATCTGCTGTGCCGCATTTAGTGATGACAATTATTGTTCCTATTGGGGGACAAATTGCAGACTTTTTAAGAAGTAGGCAGATTCTTTCAACCACTACTGTGAGAAAGATAATGAACTGTGGAGGTAAGTCTTCCTATTTTATTAAAAAGCTTCTTGTACAGATTCAATGTCCATATAGGATGCTGTATACAGTAACCAAACTGCATGGCTTTATGTATTTATGAAACAATGCTTCGTGCATTTTTTGTGCATTACAGATGTAGTTCCTAAATAAAAGTAAACACAGTTGTTCGTATTCCCAGGTTCAATATATATGTTTGGTATTTGAAAAAGCATTTAGACTGTTAAAGAAACAGATGAGCTTTTTGGGGGTAATTTGCCTACCCTTAGCTACTTACTGAAACTTAGCTCCTCAGCTAAACACCCTCTGCAGTAAAAAAGCCCAGACTACCTGAGATTACATAGCTGACTGGAGAGGTTAAAGTTACGTGAGCTGAATCCTGGCTGTGATAAGGTCTGCAAAATTCATAAGCTGATTAAGTGTATATTCCCATTAGGGTTGGCTGGAATGACCTAACCAAATCAGAAGTATTTCTTTTCATCTTAAGACTGACAGGAAGTAACAATAAATTAGCATACAAAGAACAAAATAAGGATTATTTGAGATAGCAAGGGCATGTGATTTTTAGGGATGAAAGAAATACCTGATTATATTCCACTCTGAGGTAATGTTTGCCTCTGTCTTCCTATGGAATATTATCATATCCTAAGGCCTGTGATATGTGAGAGGGAATTAAATCTGATGCTTGGTTTTCCTTATGATTTCCCCAGGTTTTGGTATGGAAGCAACTCTTCTTCTCGTGGTGGGATATTCTCACAGTAAAGGAGTGGCTATTTCATTCTTAGTGCTTGCTGTAGGCTTTAGTGGATTTGCCATATCCGGTAAGATTATATTACTGTTATTAGTAACTTATTTTAACCTACAAGATAGAACATCTCATTTGGTTTTTATTCACCAATATAAGTTAAACAAAACTCAGAATTCCAAATGACATTATTTATGATCATTACTAAGGCATGTACAATTAGTACCACATTTTGGTTTCTGTTTTCACTTACTCAAGTGCTTATTTTGGGGACAATGAGTTCTGTCACTTCAGAGAAGTGTTTTTTCCTAAGATTATTTAAATGGTTACTGCCTAAATTTCAACAGAATCAAGCTGCTGGAAATGCAAGAAAACAAACAAATATTTATAAAAATAATTAACAAATCTTGTCTAGATAATGTCTTTTTGCTCCCTTCATTTTACCACTCAAGAACAGAAGGGAAATCCCTTCTGCTGGTCTGTGTGACAAAAAGAAAAATGTGGGCAACAGGAAAGGGAAGTGGTACAAGCTGGAAGAAGAAATACATGTTATTTACAGCATGGAATGGTCATGAATGACACTGTGAAATATGAACTTTATCCCTGCTTAAGTATCTTCTGGGTTCTCTGCTCTGCACAGTCACTACTGGTATTATTTTTTTTTTAAACTTCAATTTTGGGAAGAAAATACATTAGTTATGCTTTTACAATATATTTTTGCAAGAAAAAGAAAAGCCACCCTCCCTAGGATTATTTAACCATTACAAGCCTTTCAGGGAAAATGAAGTGCAATTAACCAATCCAAATACGTCATAGTAAAATTGTCAAGTGATAGCATTACTTTTCAGAACTGAAGTAATGCTGTGCTTTTCACGTGAATGTTTGCTGACCTTTGTATTGCAGGATTCAATGTCAACCATTTAGACATTGCCCCAAGGTATGCCAGTATCTTAATGGGGATTTCTAATGGAGTCGGGACCTTGTCTGGAATGGTTTGCCCTATAATTGTTGGAGCAATGACAAAGAACAAGGTAAATGGCAGTACAGTTTTCAAAACTTCCAGTTTAATATGGGAATCCAGGTTTCAAATAAAAGATTTTTCCATAATACAACCTGCCAGGGCATCTGTATTGAGTCTGGGACCTCCAGGGGATAGCATCCAGGAATGTGGAAATTTGAAGCATGCTTCACTATATGCTCACCAGGTCAAGGTTTTTTAGGTTAAAGAAAAGAGATTTTTTGAAAGAAAGATGCATATAAATGATAGGAAACTGGACACTTAGATGTTTTAGCTGTGCTGACTATCACAGCCTCAATCCCTAATTTAAATCTTTCAGCTCAGAAGAATTAGATAAGTCTATGCACTAGTCTGATTTAGCAAATTTCTTCTTACAGACACGTGAAGAGTGGCAGTATGTCTTCCTCATTGCCGCTTTAGTTCATTATGGAGGTGTTATCTTCTATGGCATATTTGCTTCAGGAGAGAAACAACCCTGGGCAGACCCTGAACAGACAAGTGAAGAGAAATGTGGCTTTATTCATGAAGATGAACTTGCTGAAGAGACAGGGGACATTACGCAGAATTATGTAAATTATGGTACCACCAAGTCTTATGGTGCTACAACCCAGGTCAACGGTGGCTGGCCTAATGGTTGGGAGAAAAAAGAGGAATTTGTACAAGAGGAAGTACAAGACTCATACAACTACAAGGAAGGAGATTATTCATAACAAACCTAAATATTGGTTATATTTTGTAGTGTTTGTGATTAAATTCATTGTGATTGTTTGCACACAGAAATAAAATGTGGTATAAACATGTAAACACATATCAAACAGGAAGGTCTTACTGTAAAAAAAAAAATACATCAAAGTGCAATCTGTATGAGTTGTGACATGTCATCACTTTCATTAGGTTATATTTGTTCTATAAACATTAGAGTTTTAAGGGTTTACTGGTCAAAACTATAGAGGCAATTAGATACTTGCAGTATACAAGAGCTAAAACTCATAACTAAGGATTAAAGCACAACTAAGCAACCAAGTTGGCACATCTAATGCTCTTTTCAGAAAGCCAAAATTACTTGATCATTAAAAATGCACTTATATATTTGTTACACTGTATTGAAAGAGATTGTGTTAAATACACACGTTTACTCAGTGCAATGTAGGAATTGTGTGTTTAGTCTAAGACAAGAGCTTTCTTAACAAAGAAAGGCTGAGTCCTAGGCGTTTACAGAGGATTGATCCAGTTCCTTTAATGGTAATTGTGTCAAGCCTAAAGAAAAAATAGGACATACTGTATGTTTATTGTGAATACATGCTGCAGGCTACTCTGTGATAAATAAAGGAGTTATTTAGAAGTTTTATACTGAATGTTTGGGCACAAATTCTTATTTCTATTCTTTACAGAATCTTAAGAAATTATGGGTGTTGTCATGTTCTTCCCTGTATTTATCAAGTAATACAAAACCAATATGTAATGTTAAGTCTGACTATACATGCAGACTGTCAAATCCCTTTATTAAAAAACAAGCTTTACTATTCTATTCTTTGCAGTATATGCCAACTTTGTACTGGTGACTTTAGAGAGAAGAAACCCGATATAACCTAGAAAAAGATATAGTCTTTTACAAAATTCCAAAGAGAAATTTACTATGAGCAAGTAGCCCTATGAAAAAGGATGTATTTGTTTTGCAGAATATTTTGAAGCCAATAGAAGAAACAGAGAATAATTTAATCCTTATTCTTCCCTTAATAGCTTTCATATTTTTACACACCGTGCCACAGTTGTATACATAGATATAAGTTTATTGAAGATACTGTAATTATAGAAAATGTTGCTATTTTAGAAATCCCTGAAATAAAAAATGTATTTGTCTTTCAATTAAACCTAATAATAATGGACACTGAATATGAGTAACATATAAACTCACAATAAACCAAAGTGGTAAATAACTAGTGTTGGGTTGAAAAAAGCCAACAAGCATCACGCTTGTCTTTTTAGCGTAACTCAACAGTGACTGCAACATTAGTGTACCAAGCAATAAGTGCAATGCATTATGAAGTGCATAATCTTCTAGACTATATATTAACCTTCATTTAGCTTGTTGTATATATTTGGGGTTGTTGGGATTAAACCAAACTGAACCAACTGAAGTTAGCAACACCAGACCACTTCTTAATACTCTAAAATGACAACAATGATCCATTTCTTAATTCAATCAAATGATTATTATTGTATGTAATAATCCATTCTGGATTCTTGGTCTGTTCATTGTATTGTGCTAGTGATTGGAAACCCTGCTACCGCAATATACAACTTGAGGATTGTTTCTTCTCCTTTTTTTTTTAATGCAAATCATACCTTGACCTTAAGAAAAAAGTATTTTGCTTTGTGCCTCAAAGTGATGTAAAATGTGACCATAGCTTTTGCTGTGTTTAATGAAAAAGATGTGGACTGTGTCACTTTTGTTGCTGCAAAAAGTGTTAATAAAATGCTCTATTTATCCTTTTATATAAAAAAGGACCATTGTAGTTTCTTGTCATTTTTTTTAGATGCACTTTAATATAGATGACTAATATTATAGTAACAGCAGAACAAATTCTGCTACTGATGTGGAGATAATATGTTATGTCCCAGCTGGGAGCTATGCTGAATACCCGATGTCCTTCATTGTCTACTCTCTCCTCTCGCCATGCACAGGTGTGTGGTGGGAAAGGTGCCTAACTCCAAATTGTTGTTCCTCCTCTTATAAGGATGGCTGGAGTAGGTATGGAAGAGAAAGGAGCAGAGGGATCAGTGTGGCAGCCAATGCAGTGAAACTGAGAAACACAGACTAGTCTGTGTTAGCTAAAGAGCTGGCATGGATCAGCATTCTCCAAAGAAAATGAAAAGCATCACAGACTGCTGTTCTCAGAATTTCTTTCCTTCCTTGCTCCTGCAACAAGACTCCTTAACTGAAACATAATGTTACTTTCCCTCCATCTTTAGGTAGACCATATGGAAATCAGTAAATTCAAGAAAATCTGTTTTAAAACTAAGTTTTTTTCAAACAAAAGTTTTGTTCTTCAGTAATTTTCTTGCACCAAGCAGAAGAATGTAGAAACATCAAACTGAACAAAAGGTTGCAAAACACTAGACAGAGCAGTAATGGGCCTCGTGTTTCTCACCAATAGGCTAGTTGTCATGAGATGCTGAGTCAGGTAACACACAAAGTCACTGCTAATTGTTTTGATGGACTGGTGTGATGTTGCCATGGAAAATTCCTGAAAGATTTAAAAGTGGGATAAATAGGGGTTGTAAAAGTACTCTTGTGTTTATTGCGGTGGACAGCTCAGAAAATGAAAACTAATTAACAAAATAAAAATCAATTCTTTGCTTGCAGTTGGAGTTGTTTCAATAATTTCCTTTCATTAAATAGAGGTAAATTTTTTTTTTCTTATTAGCTTGACACCTTTTAATTACTTACAACAAAAGAGAGACTTTAATGCAGGTATTAGATGCCACACTGTTCAGCCATGCACAATTCAGTGGGAACTCAACAATTGCCTTTAAATGCTACACCACTCTCAGATCCTCCACATGCTCTTTCTAGCACTCTCCTGCTTTGACTCCTTTACTTCCTCGTTAAATCGCAGTGCAGAGGAATACATTCTTCCAGGAAGGAAGAGGAGCATGACAGTGTTTAAGATTTTTACTTCTTCACAGACTCCTATTCACAGAAAAATACAGGAACCAATCATCAGGAACAGTACTGAGAAAGAAGAAGGGGGAATGGAGAAAACAATTGGGGTCTTGCAAAGGATGATTAAGCAAAGACAAGCAACGAGAGCTGGATCTGTGTTAGGGAAAGGAGCGCTGAGGGAATGTGACCCTTCATCTAAACTCCTATACCTCTTCTCAGTAAATACATTTATGTGTCTCCCTTGTTACTTCATTTTTATAAATTAGCATTGCTAAAATATACCTCTTCACACTCTTTTGAAATGTGCCTTTCCTTGCCAGCGATTTCTCTTCTGTGCTCCGATTGAAAGACTAGCTCCAAAGACGTGCCACACTTGTGCCGCACAGTGTTCTTCTTTTGGAACTCTTAGCAGCTGAAACCATCCCCATTTATCAGACTGATAAAACCTGATAAAAACCTGATAAATCAGTTTACAGTCACTTGATCATTTTGTCCTGCCACCTGTTTCTGTTCTCTTCCCCTATCTGGTACTCTCTGCTCACTTAATATGTTGAAAAAAAAAAGGAAAAAAAAAAAAAAAAGAAAGGAATTATTTCTCACATTTTTATTTATCAGTTGGTTATTTTTTCAGTGAAGAACAATAAGTAAAAAGAAGGGAAAGAATCCAGGCTCCATTAAAATAGAAAACCTTTGAGTTTAGACAGGATAGAATACACCTCAAATGTTCACCTTTATGTCCTCAAATGATTTCATATAGATAGTATCACTTAACCAGTGACAATTTTTTAAATATTTGAACCTGCAATGGTCAGATCCCTGCTGTTAGCACATGCTCTTTGTTGCAGAGATAAAGCTATCATAAAGCACTCTTTGCTTTCAGAAGTGATCATGAAATTCAATGGACCAAATTTCATAGAAACACTTTTCTATGGGGGAAAAGAAAGCCTCAAGGTAAAGTCTGAATAACAGTGACAAAAGAACATCTGCAAATATGAATGAAGTCCTCTTTCAGCATGAAGCTAGGAATAGGAATGAATGTGGAAGCCAGAATAAATGTCACAGTTCAAAGCTGTAATGTTAAAAAGATAACATCACAGTCTTAGTTGCTGCCTCTGAAAGATGAAACGTTTTGTTCTTTTCAGGATAAGCTGTGAAGGAGTTTGAAGGCTAGTCTAAGTCTAGATTAACTACTTAACACCATTTGATTTTGAATTTTTCTGTGTTTTTTGCTTGAATAATTTTCATCACACTGTGAGATTTAAGGCTAAATAATCAAAGGACCTAGAACTAGTTAGATATTTTAATTAAATAGCTATGTATGTCATCTCTGATCCAGGTAATATGTCTGATGATCCTATTCTAGCTTTGCTTAACACTTTTTCATGCGGTTGTAACCCAAAGCACAGAGAAGAATGAAATGTATGATATATTTATGTATATACCGAAGCCTGTGTACTTAGTTATACCGAGGTCAGGTGCTTAGACAGTGTCTTCCATGTTTGAGAATTAATGTTACAAAATGATTGTTTGCAAATGCCTCCTTGGTAAGGCTTTTAACATTATTAACATAGAATCCTTGAAATTTTTGCTTTAGGTCAAGTCGTGTTTTCTCAAATGCCATGGGTGAGGCATAGAAAACAATATAAAGTAAGATTCTGAGCAATAGTCCAACCTCTGGCATGCTCGTATCTATCAGGAAGCAATCAGAGAATAAGTATAAAAGGCAGATGTGATGTCAAACATAAAATACATTAGAAATTACAGGAAATAAAGTGTTGTAGGAAATTTAAGGAAAAGCTTATAGAAGAGTTACCAAATTTCCTCATGTCTGCTCATGGCAGTAGTGAGAAGAACAAAACTGGGCATGAAGTCCTAAGTGATGATATTGATGACAAGGTGTTGCTTGTACCCTGGGGATCAAATGGCAGGTTCCATGCACAAAGAATAGAGAATGAGATGCACATTTGACATGGACAAACAGTACAGCTATATCTTGTTTAGCAAGATTCCAATTCATACTAAGTAGTATGAATTCATTCATATCTACTCTGTGACACCTTGAACACTAAATGTATAATTTATACATGTGTAAATTTACTTCCTTTACTGCTTTTCTTACAGAAAATACAGAGATTACACGTGCCGTTAGCAATCTAACAAATTAAACTAGTTAACTTGATCAGCAACAGGAAGAATTTTATTTCACATCATAAACATATGAGAAAGGTACCAGCCATCCACACAAAAGATGGTTGTTAAGATTAATCCAGTTGCAAAACTTCCCTTAGAACTGAACATGAATAACATTAGAGTATTCTTCTAGATTTGTATATACATACACATACATGTCCATAAAAGATGCACATATATATGTACGTAATAAACAGATATTTGGAGTAGTATTAGGAGAGAAATCTTAACATACACAGAAAGGTTTTAGTTCTCTTATGACCTGATCAAAATCCTAATGTATCCTCAGCAAGTTCAAATAGCATTTACATAGGTCTCCTCTCAAAGCCATTACAACCTACAATTAACAAGGACATCAGCAACAAGTAACAAAAAAATTAAATTGTACATAAGGAGTTTAGTTGGCTTTGTTCTCTCTAAGATCCTGAAGTCTGATAGCTTGAGGGAACATCAGAACAACAACCTGAAAAAGGTCTGTAAACCTGGATGGGGATAATGGCTGGAAACATTTGGTGTTGTATTGCTTATCCTGACACTTCCACCATTACATTTTCCAGGTCACAAATGTGAAATAATCTGTTATTTATTTTCCCTATAGCAGCAACTAAGTATTTAGTACTTACTTAAGCAGATATAATTAAGTTTCATACTATTTCTAGAGGTATGAATAGCCTAATAATATTCCCCAGTTTAAGGGATCTTCTTGACTTCAGATTGTACTTTTTCAAAGGATCTCGAATCTCTCTGGGAAAAGAAATACGAAAAAGAACTTTCCTTGAAGAATGGAATTTCTTTCACTTATGCAATTAGTTGCAATCTTCCTGCCAGTGTTCTCAAGCTTCCTGTGTATCACACACTGAAAAATCTGAACTGATTGAATAGGACATGCACAGTAAAAATGATACCAGAAAATGCTGGACTTATTATTTCCATGCTATACAGGTGAATAACACATGCACTGTATAAATGTGTCAAGGTCCGCACAAAACAGTGTCTGGTTTAAATCAGTGTTCAGAAGATGCAAGTGGATGGCTGGATGTCCAAGGATCCAGAGAGAGGAAAAAATTTCTCATGTTTTGAAAAATGTTTGTGTGATACTAGGAATTGTATCTAGAAGAATCCAGAAACATATATGATAGCCCTACTCACTTCTCTCTACCTTTCTGTAGCATGTGGGAAGGTCAGCAAATCAAAGAGAAAGGTCACTATTATGCCACAAACAGATGTAAAAAAAAAAAAGCAAAAATGATGCCTGGAAACAAAATGAACTAGATTAGAAAGCATTTAAAAAGTAAAGGATAGCATTGTTAACATTGGAAGATTTTCATTTAATTAGAATTTGTCTTTTATAATCAATTAAATGTGCCAACACTGCATAATTGCCATAGATCGCCATGAATTCAATAAGTTTGTGAGGGGTGTATGATAATTTTCTTCAAGATAAACATCAGAACAATCAACAGAACTGCTTCCAGTTTTAATCTGGAAAACTACAATGTTGTTTTCTATTTTGCAAATGTTGTTTTGTGGAATTAAAATTGAATGGAATGAAGACAAGGTCAACTAAAGCTCAACTTTTTTTCCCAGCTGTTTTTCTGTACAGTTATGTCTGATCATAGGATCAATAAAGCACAAACTGCTTACCCTGTATGGATGAAGCACCAAATTAAATGTGATGTATGAAAAGATGCCTGTGGGCACGTACCCATCTTACACAGAAAATCCCACGGCAGCACTGTAAGCTGAAGACTGACCATCTAAGTCTACCTCAGGAGTCCTGAAGACAGTTACTTCTTGACTGGTAGCGTGATGGTGTATAATAAGAGGCGACTATGAGGAAGTGGACTGGCTGTGCTTTGTGAGCTAGTATTCTCCATTGCATGAAGATGCAAATCCCAATAACTGTTGACATATGCCATTTAATAATAAAAATGTAATAATAATATCAGCCTAAAATCTAAAAGAAGAGCTAATTCATATAACATGTATGTATACAACCAAAAATTTTTCAGCTCATTTTAAGCATTTGAAAGTGAAATACATTAAAAATTGAATTAAATATATTAAATATTGCTTCAAGAAACATCTGGACTTTTCTCCCTGTTTCTCTTATATCTCTATCGTATCTATCCAATTTAAACCAGATATCTCTTTCTTTTTCAGATATGGTCTGGGTCATGCTGAGAAGCTTAAAATTTGACTTTTCCATAAATTAATACATATTTCTTGTCAAATCAAATAATAATTTTTATATACTGAACACATTCAGTAATGAATGGGACAGAAATTAAAATCTAAGAAACCAGAATTACTTCTTTAGGCCAATTATTTCAAAGGACTGTTTGTGTGTGTGTGTGTGTTTCACATGAGTAAAAAAAAAGGGTATATGTTGAAAAATAATTTACTAGTTAATTTATGTTCTTGTCTTAGAATATCCTTTCTAGCCTAGAAGCGTGTTCATACAATGCCAACCTTATTGCACCTGTCATTTGCTGTTTATATTACTAAAAGTAAATACTCCATGGTTTATTTAGAATAAAATCCTTTGGGCCATCAGTGGCTTATTTGTTCTTGTGCATTAATTTGATGTCAGAGGATGGAAAAACTACCTAGCAGAAGACATATAAGCTGGAATAATTGCTGTAGAGTTGCAATACCAGCAGTATTTAGCATTTAACTATTGGCATGATTTTAAGATCTACTCCCTAACTAATACTGTAATGCAGAAACCATGAAACTTTAAGAACTGGGACCTACCCTCTATCCAAACAACTGGTTCTGCTCCCTACAGGGGCAGTGTGTTTTGAAGACACTGACCTCAATAAAAGGAAGATAAACCAAGTTTCTCAAAATTGCAACTGTCATGACTGTGACTGAACACTGTGCTATGTAACAGCCACGCTGCAAGCATTGACCTTCTGTTCTGGAAGAGCCACCACCAGGTAGCAGATTGTCTGCGGTGCTGCTTCTCACTAGATTTCAGTCTGTATTCCCATTTCACAGAATGGAAAAACTGAACTAGAGAGAAAGCCCTAATTATATTTTCCTCAAATTCAAAGCTGCTGGCATTAGTTCTCTGTCAGAATGCAAGCTTTATCTTCACAGGACTTTGCAATGAAAGTGGATCAGCTCCAGGGTAGTGCTGGGCTATGGCTGCTGCTGCAGTGAATCACAGCTTCAGATATAAGCCTCTCATATTCCAGGCAAATGTTCAAATCCTTCTGTCACTGAGTTCATCTTCTCCAATCTCCTGATCTGTTCTATTTGCTTAGCACAAGTTGCTAACAGTATTTGAAGCAAAGAGAAATGATGTCTTTGTGCCACAGAGTCGAAGTGGGGAAGGTACAGCTCCTGGTTACCGAGGGATGTATCCATGCCCGCCTGCCATGGTGCCCAAATGCCAGATGTTCCAGATATTCCGGTTCCAGCAGCAGTTAGATGTGTGTTAAGGTGTATTACCTAAGTTTCTGTCAGTAGTGATAATGGTAAGTCACACAAGAAAGACAATCCCATAAAATAACAAATGAAAAAACCTAGAGGCATTATGTCATCAGAAAAAAACCCATACCTATTTGACTAGTAAGTGAACCTGGAGGCACTGCTTGGAAATGCTTATTTCCTTTTTTGTTATTGATTCATTTAATCTTGTGAATCTATCACTTTAAATTATGTTATAAAAATGAAATAGTGGATCATATATAAGTTGATTAACAGCAACATGTTGGTAACGTGACTTAATCATTCCTGGTGGGATTACTATTTCTTTTCTTGATTCTTTAATTTCAAACAACTTTGGCTTTTCTTTTCAGCAATAAAATCACAAATCATGTAATTCATCCTGGGATAATCTCATAAAAATAATCACAAAGGTATACAGAAAAAGGAAAGTGTGTGAAAGAATAAGACAGAAAAGAATCCCCCAGCTGACAAAGAGGAGAGATTTAAAGGTCACCATCAAAACAGGCTGCAAATCCAAACATCAGAGAAGACAACAAAACCAATTAGCAAAATTGTGTTGTTGATGTTTGAAACGTAACTGTCTTAACAGAGTATAGACATGTTACATAACCAAACACTTTTGGGAAATCTCAGTTGCTTTCAAAATAAAAGGTCTATGTAATTTTTATTAGGAGCTAAAGATTCTTTAAAAATGATTTTTGATGTGCATATGTTAGAGTTTATATGGACAAAAAGTATTTATAGTGTAGCTTGAAGCCTGACACCCCAAAGTGTGACTGTGCTTCATTTGCCTGAATCAACATCCTAGGACCCACTGAGACCCTGTGCTGTCTCCAGTGAAATGGTGTTGATCTCCCAGGGAAAAATGCTGCAGCCCAGCATTTCATTTGTTGTGTGTGACCATTAATTTAATTTGTGATTACTAGCAAAGTACAGGAAGATATATACAGATGAATTATTGATCTGCTTTTGGGCACTAATTAGAGCAGGTTTACAGTTAATATCTACAGCACACTTTATCCTGTATGCAATAAAAACAAATTTAATTTGTCCTCTGCTGTTCTTGTGATTGAGTGTATGAAAACAAATCTGCATTATATTCCTAATAAAGCATTTGCGGCTTAACATTTTGGTTTGCAGACATCATTCTCCTTGTTCTATATCTGTAGAAAGAACAGAGATTGTCAGTACACAACTCTGACAGAAGGCAGGGCTGGCGGTAAATTTAGCTGTATGTTAGTATTTGCTTTGCAGCAGATAAAAGGCTTTACTAAGAAAATACAGTCAAAATGAAACCCCAGACATTTTATAGTAGTAAAATAGTGATTTAGCATACGATTATATACTGATAATGCCTTTCTGCTTTTCCTTTCTTCTTCCCCACCTCTCTGAGGCTAGGTTATAGCATTTACTACCATGTGGCAGCAAAGCTGAAGCTCCATTGAAGGCTTCTGCTGACACTGTACCCCTGTTGGCTGAGTGGGCAGCGCTGCCACAGCAGTGCTCCTTTCTTCCCTTCGCCGTGGGAAGCAATTGTTTCAAAGAAGAGCTTTGGCTGTAGGCAGTTTAAAATAAGAAGCCTGATTGCCTGTGCTGCCAGCACAAACTTCGTGTCACACTTTACCATTAGGATTTGATCTCAGGTTTTGAGTAACCCATAATGGTGCTACACTTCCAGGTAAGCAAAACGAGACTTAACAAATCATCATCTTTCAGCAGGATCCTCTCTTACCAATTCATTTTTATACTGTTTTTAAAGGCAACATGTTTCAGATGATCCTCTACTCTAATATGACAGAAAAAATGTGACATAATCTATGTATTAAGTAAATCAATAAAATGAAGATGTATACCTGAAATAACAGTTCTAATTTCTTTATCTTTGTTACTTTAAAAACTCTATTAATACTAATTATATTCACATTAGGGTTTTTGCATTAACATTCACAATTACTTCACTGCTTAGTATTGTTAGATTTTTTATACCTTCAAGAACAGAAAATAATTTCTCCTTTTTCTCTTGAGGCTTAAAAGCAGGTTTAAGTCCACAGACAGAGGAGTACATTCATCCTTGTAATTCCTCCTGCCTTCTACTGCCTCCAGGTGATGCTCAGACATCAAACCGAGCACATGCAACACACACGCACTAAAAATTCTCGTACACTGTATGTTTATATGTATATACATATGCGTGTATGTGTATAAAGATTAAACATTACAAAACCAAGTATTAACAGTTAGAAGACATAAGAATTAAAATTTGCTTGTACAATCCTAATCTTTTCTACATATATTCTGAAACAATGCACGATGAACCAATGTATTTTTCCATGAGATCACCATGTCACTTAGTACACAACTGATTAAGATAAGCTAATGAGCAGCTATAAAATATGTTGTTTTCTCCTCCTTGTTCAATGTTATCACCCCACTTAAATCCTGATTTGAAGACAGGAAGATTAATTTCCTCATTTACTCTTCAGTAATACTCATCACTACAGTGTTCTAGTGCTTCAGACATTGATCCACATTTCCTCAGCACCTATGTAACATAAAAGGGCCTTGATTGCATGCTTAGGTAGAGAACTAGATAAAAAAAAATAAAAATAAATATGACTAATTAATAGGGCACAGATTTGAGAGTATTTAATCCCAATTTTTCAGAACAATTGGTGATAAATGACACTAACTAAATTTATAATACAGCCTCCTATATCAGGTGCAGTTACAAATGCTCTAATGCCGTATGTATTACCTGACCATAATCAGCCTGTATCATCTCACACTATCCTCTCAGAAATAAGAAATACATTTATTTAATATCTATGGGACGTTTCATTTGTTTTGTTTAATAACTTCTTTAGTTTCAGTCTAGAAGTTTTGGAATAAGAAAAAAGGAAATCAGTTCATTGGGATACTATTCAACAGTCTCAAATAAAACATCACCTCCTTTGCTAGTAATTTGCCAGCAGTCCTCTGCCTTGGTCATCACACATTTTTCAAGTAAAGCAACAAGTCACTTCTATTTATCTACAGAAACTGTTTTCTGTGTAATGAATTAGTCAATGATCTTATGAGAACAGTAGTGCCTTATTCCCAGCCTGTGTTCCTTTCCTCACTCTCCATCAGCCCAGATCTGCAGACTGCAATTACTAGTCCCAATCTATTATCTCAATTTCATTTGATTCCTTAGTCCAGAGGATGATTTGCATAGCAAAATTGTTGTACCTAACCTACCCACATGCCAACCCTTTTAAATGGATGATAAGAGCAGCCATACTGGTCTACATCACCCATGGAATCTTTCTCACAGGGATTCTCCATGAGCTGGAACCCCATTGGGATTTATTTCAGTGCATGCAGATAAATATTTGTGCATTTAGGTATGATGAGGTGGTACATGTTTTGCTAAATTTCAGTGGAAAAATACAACGATTGTACATACTACTCTGAAGCACAAATCTTTGAAAACATGCTTTCAAAAATTTCGAAGTATTGCATATTGATTTAATTGTCTAAGCTACTAACTATCAGTTTCTGATAGGTTCACTTCTTATTCTGCAAAAGAATGTCGTTTTGTCATGTATATTGCAGAAAGGGACAGATATGGATGGGATATGTTGATAGTAACAAAGCAACAGGGTTGCAAAGAGACAGACATTTGGTCAACTTCGGTGGAGTAGCTCTACTGTCTTCAGATGATTCAGGCCAGTTCAATACAAGTAAGAGCATCCCCTATACATCTGCCATTTAAATTTTGGAAGATTTCATTATGTGCATTTTTTATGAGTTAACACACGTTAAAAAAAAAATCCAGGCAAAACTCCAAGAAACAAATCAGTTCGTAAGTGAATATAATGACGCTGCTGAGCTACTTGATGAAGGACTTCTATCTTCAAATATATGAGTTATTTTTCATAGCTATTTACTTCAAAATCAAAACCTGTATGTACTTTAAAGCAAATGTAGAAAAAACTCTCCTTCAACAGTCATGTGCGAATCATGTGCAGTTCAGTCTAAAAAAGGCAACTCCACAAGGAGCCACTAGAGTATAAGAAATTTCACTTTGTAAATTCATGAGAAATATAGTTAGTCAAATCCAGACAATGAATTATTAATGGTTCTGAGTGAAGGGGGAGAATTGTACATACCGTACAACTGACAAAGAACACTTTGGCATCCAAATACTGAGAAAAACCCCGAATATAAAATAAACAGTAGCTGACAATATGAAAACATTTTTCTATCTCAAAGCTGCCAATCTAGCGGCGAAATATATAGTTTGAAGATGTTGTCCTTTATTTACATAAAGAATGAAATGCTAGAGGCATGAATTATGTCATCAATCTGTCTCTGGTATTTCTGAGTTGCATCCCCATCTTTTAGTCAGTAGTATCTGCTTGTCTAAACAGCTAGCTTTAAAGAGGAAAAATTGCCATCAGCTACATTTTTTGAGTACACAAAAAACAGCAGTGTGGCTACTGTATTAGATAAAAGAAAACAAAAGCTGGCAACACACTGTGCCAATGGTCAAACTCTCAAAGTGTAGTTGCATACTTCTAGTTATTCCTACTTTTCCATACTTCTGACATGTGTATCACATCCTTCATTTCTGATTCCTGGAAGCTGCCAATCTACCCACTCTATGTCAAGTTGATTAAATATAGAATCATATACACTAAGGACAGGAGTTTGACATGACAACTATTATGATTTCCCTTTCAACAAGCTGAATTCCTTTCAAGATTTGCAGACCACATTGGTATGAAAAGAAATAGTTGTCTGACCTGAAATTTAAATACAATTCAACATCAAATACGTCAAATGTATTGAGTTTCACTTGTCCTCTCCAACAAGCACATGTTCCCCTGTATCCTGAAAGGTATCCTAAACCCAAATCTTTCTCCCTTTTCTCTGTTTCAAAATCTTACTGTCAGGACTCTGGCATAAAAAGGTCTTGCAAATCCATAGCAACCTAATTTTCAATCTGCATCACCAAAAATAAGTGTGCATGCGTGGCTTCCTCCACCTTCCCCCGGTCATACGGTCTGCTGACAAATTCAGTATTTGGAGGGGAAGGGATTAGTCATTGGAGCAGCAAGGAAGAACTAAGGATTCCTTACAAAAGGAGTGCCTTCAAACTGTGTGTCTGCTACTTATCACTCCCTTCACATGAGAATTCAAAAATACTTGGCATTTTTTATGGCAAGTTGCAGTTTTGAAAATAAAAATATAATAATGGGACCTCTCTGAAAGCTACCCTGTGGTTTGGAATATGAATACTGGTCCAACTGGAGGCAGATTGGAGGCCAAAGTGCAGACGAAATGGGGAGGGGTGTAAGGTTATTAGCTTTAGACATGTGTCTCCAAAATATATTTTACAGATCTTCACCACATAGCTATGCTGTTTTATTTACATCAATTCCTTAGTTTTTGTTGGGTGCTTTTTAAAATAGACCATATATAAAAACATCGATTTCATAGTCATTATACACATGATATAGCTGAAATAACATTTAGCAATATTTAGAAAATATTAAGTCTTTAGATAATATTGTATCTTTCTGTACATGTACAATACCATTTTTCAAGGATCATTTGACGTACTTTGAACTCATTTTGCACACACAATGTACACAAAGACAACATTGCTAAGAGCTCTAAAACTATTTCAAATTTTGCTTTTTGAATTATTTGAAGACCTAATTTATTTGCTACTTAAACGGCTTTTTTTAAAAATACATTTTTACATGTATTATATATTGATATTCAGTAAAAGCTTTTACACCCAGAGAAACATTCTTCTATAACTCTGAATATGCCAAGAGGTCCCTGAAGCACTCAGAAAAGGATCAATACTGCAGAAAACATCAGACACATCCAGCTTCCTTTTTCTCCTTAAAGCATTAGCAAGTGTTTTATGTAACTTCATGCTAAAAAACTTCACATAATGTCACGACCCCTGAAAATTCAGTATCATATCTGGCAACTTTCAAAAGGTATGTGTAAGGCTACCTGAGTGGGAGGAGAAGATAAATATCAGTAGATTAATAGTAATATCTTTTTCTCTAAATAAAATTCAGTGCAAGTCTGGAAAAAAAATACATTGGTAAGTATTAGAGACACTTGAGTAGAGCCAGCTACCGTGTACAGCAGACACTGTCAATGTAACTAATTTAATCACTGGAACTAACTGAAGAAAAAACACAGTTAATTGTGGTCTTATGTAAGGAGTGACATCAGTCAATGTCTCAGTACTGGAAAATAATGCAACCTGTGGGGCTTTTAAATCTGGCAGGTGGCAGACTGTGATGTTGGCAAGGAGAAAAAGCAAGAGCTATTTCATTTTTAAAGTCAGAATTCTCTGTTCAAAGTCAGGAGAGTTCTAATATTTTTTTCTTTTTCCTTTTCTTTGCCCTCTGCCAGTTTGGCATTTACATGGAGTCAATTGTTCTAGGTTCAAGTCTGGCAACTCTGGAACTCCAGCAATTTAAATTTTATTATTATAATTTATTTCAAATTGCAGATTTGTGCTAACCCTGACACAGAACGGTAATACAAGCACAAATCACTGTCAATGCAGCATTTATAATAATGGTTTTCCTTAAAGGAATATTTGAGAAAAACATAAGTAGTCCTTATGTCTTTATACTACTTTTGGAAAGTCTTCCTTGGGAATGTTTTCTGTTATGCAACTTGCTCTGTTATGTGAAATGGCTGGTCATTTGGCACACATTTTGAAGATAGGATGTGGAATATGCCGGGCTGAGAGACCAGCAAAGGTACTGGTGTCCAGTGACCTGAGTTCTGTGACCATGCAGGACAGCTGATTCACTTTTCTGGGTCCACGATGGTGGGAAGAAGAGCAGATAGCAAAGAAGAAAGATGTGTCTACCTTACAACTGACCTAATATTTAGTTTTATGATGATGACGGCAAAGCTGCTGATTGTTTATATGCTACCTGAGTGATCTCAAAGACATCTTCATAGAGAAAAGAAAACATGATGCTCTCTTACAGGTAGGAAAATCCAAGTACAGTGAGCTGAAAGGACCAGGACACATTTATCTGATAGACCACTGGCAGAGCTAGCAACAGAACGCAGTTTCCAGCTTTAACGTACTATTGAACTATGGCACCCTTTTGGTGAAGAAATAAAAACCAGGCACATATAGATATACTTGGATTAAATGGATTGAACTTTGATTAATTTCAGCACAATTAAATTCTTAATTCTGACAGAGCACTGGCTCATTAGAGTCTGGAAGTTGTGGCTGAACTGCTGGAAATGGCACAATTCTCTACTCTCATTTCTGTAGACAGGACTTCTGTAACACCAGGCTGTGGGCACTGAAGACATTCAGCAGGATGTAAAACTAAGCCATCATGTTTAGCTCTAAATAATTTGATGGGAAAATATTTCTCTATTTCTTTTTGGAGGTTCCCTTCAAGGGCATAGACTTGTTTTTCCACTTACAAAAATTCTATTGTTCTTCTTTAAGCAGTGAATTGCAAGAAACAATATTTTACTGGGCTTTTCAATAAACCACTTTGAGCTTCTTGGCTTTGCAGACATGCAATGAATGAGTAACAAATGATTCTTGAAGGATCAGAGGAATTGGCAGTGAAGGAGATTACATGCTACATCCTGCTGCTATCTTAGCAGCACTCATGAATAGGTATTCTAGAGAATTTAGATTATTATTATCTATTAGAAGATAGAAACATTAGAACTATATTACTACAGGCATATACATTTCTAAATCAAACTATTATCTCCTAAAAACTAGCATCTGCATTTCAGGTCTACACATCTCAAAATGTAGCATTTAAATGAAAAATGTATGAGCAAGCATAGTAATTCTGTGTGAGGAAATTAAATTTTACTGAATTTTCTGCATTCGTATTTCTGAAAAAGCTTTAAACACTGCTTATATATTTTCCTTAAGGATTATCAGTCTGTGAATTCCTTTCTTGGAGAAATATGTTCATTTCTTCCCAAATGTTACAGAAGAATACAAAATGCCTGAGAGTTTATCTTTCAGATAAATGAGCAAAAGCGACTTTTTCTTGCTAATTCCCAAGTATAAGCAAGTATATTCCTCCATGCCATAAATCACAAATATACAAGAAGTCCAACCAACTTTCCAACAAAAGATGCCTCCTTTGGATTTAATGTATAAAATATAAGCATTCTATCCTAAGACAATGACAATGCTTTTACCACCAGTGAATGACTGAGATACACAGACCAAGGGCAGCTGCAACTTGTGTTGCCAACAACTTATGCAGCTTTTCTTACCTTTTCATTGTGCTGTAGTAGAAAATGCATACAGGTAGTTACCATGGTAATTCCTGCTTCACATGATAATCACAAGCTGTTGTAGAGATATAAAGCATCTTCTTAAAGAAGCATGCATAGGTGCACATAGATCGCAGACAAGAAATTTTAGAAAAACTTCCTTGTTCAGTACATCTTAAATGAAATCAAATGGGAAAATGTTAGCACAGAAAAGATCATGTCAGGACTTCCCAAGCTAGACAACTGTAACATTGAAACACATTTGCTTGTTAATAGCTCAGTGGGCACAAAGGGTTAATTAGATTTTAAAACCTTAGGACATCAGTTGCATTACTTTCTTGTACAGTGCAAAGACTATTGCATATACTTTGCAAAAAAATCATAAAAATATTTTTTATTTTAATTCTGTTTTTAAAAAAATGATTAAAAAGAATTCCTTTGTAAAATAGACCTGAAAGCACTCAATAGATATGGTAAGAAGGTATCTGTATGCATTAAACTTATGTGGCCACACAGAAAGAGTAGAATTAATCTGATTTTGAAATTCTGGTGGTTTTTTTTTTTTTTTTTTCAAATATGGAAGTAATGAGCTTCACTGGTTAAATGTGTGGTTTAGTCTTTGGTCAAAACCTAAACACCAATGCCTGAAGAAAATATCCTAGCTATACAAACAGGAAAAAAAAAAAAAAAAACCAAACCAAAAAACATTTCAAGCTTAGGAGTGTGCCCTAGCCTCAGTTTCTGCATCTGAGAACAGAGCTCTCTGCTTTTAGAGCAGCTTGTCTTTAACTGTGAAGCAATCCCTCATCAGACAGCTTTCTCTCTGCTCTCTCAAGTTCTCATTTAGGCTGATCTAAAGCAATGCTTGGTGTGTGACTGGGGAAGGACATGAAAGGATGGATGAAATACAAAATGATTCATTAAAAGCTGTTTGCTTACAGATGTGGGGGTAGCAAGGTGAGAAGGCGAAGGTAGTGTACCCCTCTCTCATCACCTTTCCTATTTCACTAACACAACTAGTGAGTTTTTGTGTGGCTTGCAACATGCAGAGCAGCAAAGCCCATTAGGCAGCTTTGTTGCTGTTCTCTGCACAATAGAGACAGACAGAGCTGCTTCTTTTTCTATTTCACATCAATTACAACCTGTGACAGTGATTTTTCACAGAATCTTTCTGCCCATTGGGCCAGGCATACAATAAAGTGTGGGCTTAGTATAAAAGCCTGGCCTCTTCTCCCTTAACAACCATAGAGAAACAATTCAATACAAAAAAGCTGAAGTGATATTACCACTACTGTCTACTACCAGGATTTATCACAAATTTGAAAGTACTGAAAATGAAAGTAATCCAGCTGTTCTCTCCTGATGGTCCAGTGGTTGCCTTTTAATTCCAATCAGCTCCACAGCCAAATTAACTAAGTTTACCTCATGTCTGTACGTCTGATGTTTAAATCCATCTCTGAAATCAGCATCCTAGACTTCTTAAGGTCTAGTAACAACTCTATAGCAATTTTGAATGTATTTTAAGAAGGGAAAATATTAAGATTATTTTAAAAGCTACTAAAATCTTACACAGTGAATCACAACACTATACACTGCATTTGTGCATTCCACATGAGTCTACTGCTGTTGTCAGGGCTTACCCCACATAATCCCAGTTAAGAGCAGTGGTGATGAAATTCCATCACTGTAAAAGCCTAGGGAAACTTGGGTTTTCTCTCTGAGTGGAACCAGCATTACTTAAGTAGTCTGCTAGACACCCTGCTCTTGACTCTTCAAGGCCACATAAGTGAAAGTTAGCATCTGGATTTAAGCCAACACATGTGATGAGCCCAGGTGTGATAGGTTTGGTGTGAAAGGGCTGATGAGTAACTAAGTTTTTCACTTTTCCTCAATTTTTAGTTAACTTCAAGGAAAAAACACAAAAAAAGGGATTGTAGAGATAGTTGTGAAGTCCAGCTGAAAGACTGTGGGTAACTTCTAGTTTGAAAGCCAAGACTGGTACTCTTTGTCAAGTGAAGACAGAGACAGAAAATTAAACCAGCTCTAATTAGGGATAAAAATTAATGACATTTGATTCTGAGTATAGGCAGCTGTGCAAGGAATGGAGAACTTCAGCTTCTACCAGCATCTGACGACAAGGAGGGGTCATAAGCACTTCACAAATGTTTTTTCCAGCTTTAGAAATGTTTTTCTTTTCACAAATTTTCTTTGTCTACTTTCCATATCAGAGCAGACCCTGTTTCTCCTGTTCATTGCCATAAGCTACTTACAGTTAACAAAACTTAGTCTCAGGAAAATGTCAAATATAATGAAAAAGAAAGAGGAAAAGTTATAAAAGAGAGAAATTTGGCAACAAGTTCTCCTATGGGTCACATTCTCACAGGTTCGGCAAGTTCTTCTGTTTCATCCACTAAAAAACATGCTACCACCTCACCTGCTTCTGCTGCTGCCACTGCTGCTCTGGTTTGTGTCACCATGGTATTGTCCATAAAAAGAACACCTCCTAAAGCACTGTATAATGTCAATGCCAGTTAAGAAGGTGGAAAAACAGCTTTACTCTTGAAAAGCACCTAAAACGAACCACTGGAAGTTTACCCTTTTTCTTTCTTTACCATGAATCAGATCATGAAAGAAATGGAGTGTAAGAACATTGATGAAGAAAGAAGAAACTATTTATTATTGTAATGTGATGTTCAAGGATCATTTTGAGAATATTAGAATATATGATGGATCCAAAACTGGAGTAGAGGTCAGAAGAGAAAGTTTTGAAGTCCTCTAATATGAACTCCATCCAACACTGAGAACCCTGAAGAAAGAGGAAATGCCACTGATCTGGCCGTTAGATATAATCAGTACAATGGGTGTTGTTCTAGCTCGTGGAAAGATAGAGCACCACAACTTAACAAAATAAAAATTGAGGTTATGATTAAACTAGGAGATAGTGGGAAAGTGATAAAAAATAACAGAAGGCATGTCAGAAAGTTTAAAATATTTTTTATTAAACTGCCTGTTGATTCTGTATGTTGACAGCAATTGGTTTACATCTAGAGCAAAGCCAATTCTTAAAAGAATGGAAACACTCACCTATCAGCCAGACTCCCACACAGATATATCTGAGAATCTCCACGGAGATTCCAAAGACACTTTAGATTATAACTATCATACTGAGACTTTAAAATAAGCCACAGTGAACATTAAGGTACTAATGACTGTGGGGAGAAAGTGGTGAAATATTTTTGTTAAAAATGAGGGTAAATGGGACCCTCCATCCATCACTAACTGATATTTATGAATATATTCTCTAGGTGTAGAAATCTGCAGATCTGATTTATCTCAATATCCTCCAGTGGTAACAGGAATCTGGGGAGTGGATGAAGCCTGGGACAGTGTAAGATAAGGACTAAATTACAAACTCATTTATAATTTATAAAACTTAGATCAGCTGTCTAGCTATCAGACCGCTATGATCCTGGGCTACCTTTCTGCATGGATGCTGAGAAGAGAGCTTAATACTTTTAAGATGAAGCTTCACCATTTTATGGAAGTGCATATGCAATGTGGTTTTCCGAATAGCAGCAGAGTACATATGAGGGTTCACAAGTTTATCTCTAGTCCTTGCAACTAAGGCTATTTTTAAAGGACTAAAAAATACCTATGGGAAATATTCTTAATGCAGGCCTCTCAACATCACTTTACATCCACAATATGATGCTGTTAATATTTTTTTTTTTTTAGTAAGCTGGATCCTGTTATAGAGATAATAGTCTTTGGTTTTCTTTTACAGTGAATTCCTGAGGCAGAATTGCTAAGAATGAACCATTTGGCTGAATAAAGGTTGCTCCAAATGTTACTGACCTAGTGATTGCTACTCGGCCTGCTAGTGTGTTGGAGCTGACACAGATGTGTCTATTTGGCTTTCGGCTCCAGACCAAGCATGGCGATACCAGGCAGTTTTCCATAACAACTCTTTCAGACTGACAGGTACAACATTATCTGTTCACTTTTTTCGCCATATGTTTTCTGGTCATGAAAAAAAGTTTTTATTCTCTAAATAACCAAATGACTTTCAAGAATATCAAAGAGTCTGTGAGGATCAAGATGAATCATTTGACACACACGTATTTCAATGAACATGTGGGTGGACTCCAGAATGTTTTATCCTTACTGCTGTTAACTTTCAGGCTACAAAATTATCAGGTATCAAAATTATGTCATTGATTCCACAGAATCTTCACTAACAAAATCTGCCAGGCAATGACTAAAGAATTATTCTGAGATCTGGAGGATTTAAATTGAGCCCCATGTTAGTATATAGGCTTCCTGTGTGATCTCGTGCATGTTATGGAGGTCATTCAAATGTGATGCAGAAAATCTGTGCTTTCTCCTCTGTATGGGGTTATTTGTTTCCAGTTCCCTCAGAACAGTTGTCTGGTCATCAGGGAACAAGGCTTGGTTTGGGCACAATCTTTCAACCCATCTTTACTGCTGGTTCCACATGCAACGAAGGATTACGGAAGAACACAAGAATAACCATACTCGTTCAGAGCACAGCTTACTGCTTTGACTCCAACAAGAAACAAATGTGAGCACCTATGGAAGAGTACAAACAAGGCAGGTATATGCAGTATTTCCCCTGTTAATAGTCTCCCATCCTCCAACAATTTTCAGCTTGGAAAATTCCCAAAGCCTGCTGGTATTTGTCTAGTAAGTAATCCTCAACGAATGTCTCTTCCAAATACTTAAGAGTGCCCTTTTGATGCAATATATTTTGTCATCCAAAATGTCTAAACCAAAGAATTTCACAGGTCTAATACAACTCCTTCCCTTCTTGTTTTGGTGGTGTTTTTTTTTTTTTTTGCTTGGGGTTTTTTTGTGTGTGTGTTGTGTGTGTGTTTTTTTTTTTTTTTTTTTTTTTTTTTGTCAGCCTCTACTGTGTTAAGTTGATGGTCCTGATTTCTTGTGCTGGAAAAGACAAATGACAGCTCACCACACTACTCATGATTTTGAACTTCTGTCTTGAGTAAGTTGTCTTTATTTCCATGTTGATGATTGCTAGCCTACACAGTCATCATCTGTATGGAAGTAATTCCATTCTCTTGAATTCCTTTTCTTTGAAACTTTTCCTTGTGAGGTCAAAGGACCATAACTGTCCGTATCTGGTGTCAGCAAACCATGGATATATTCAATGGTTTAATGCACCTTTCATTATCTTTTACTATTCTAGTAATTCTTAATGTTTGATTTTCTTTTTGACCTTTGCTGAGCACTGGACATAGCATGCATCTCTATAGTATGACTCCAATACCTTATGGTAATGGTCATCTCAGGGGCCACCATGTTATATATGAAGGTAGGACAATCTTTCCCGTGTGGAACACTTTACACATAAAGAAAACCTAATTCTCATACATAGTTTATATATAAATAATTCACTCCAGAAATAGTAACACAATCAGTGTCACATGGAAAAGAGATCAGATACCTAATACCTACTCCACTAAATAATTAAATTTTTATATTACTTATTGATTGGAAATAAGAAACATGTCTCATTCTTTCTAACTTAATGCTATAACTAGGCTGTAGGCTCTCTCCCTCGTCTCAAACATGCCTTGTCTCTCTTTCAGACCTCCATAAATATTTAATTGTTCAGCTCACTGTAGGACAGCTTCAGGCGGGAGGGACTGACAGCATATTGTTCCACAGTATTTTGCTGGCTGATGACTAAAACCAGAAGGAAGGGAGGGAGAGAGAAACAGAAGGAAGGGGGAGGGAGGGTGGAAAGGGGGAAGTGGGGAGAGAGAGAGAAAAAGGAAGGAAGGAAGGAAAGAAGGAAGGAAGGAAGGAAAGGAAGGAAGGAAGGAAAGGAAGGAAGGGAGTTAACATTTTTACACAAGAGAGGGAGCTAAATTCAAGTCTTTAGCCCATATTAGTCCTTGTACTACTGAGTTATCAGGTAAATTGCGGAGCACCTGCTTCTTCTATTTTTTTGAAAGAAGACTGGCCTCACCTCAGAAAAAAGCCAAAATGTTTGATTCCCAGGGATAGTTTAGGACTGAACTGAGAAAAGTACCTGATCAGTATGCCTGACATCCTTTCAATTCCCGGAAAGGAGATGATTTCAAGCTATGTCTCTCTCATCTTGATTTCCTTTTGGCATTTTACAGTTCCTTGGCCAGTACTCTAGCTTTTGCACAGCATATTGTCAATAAGCCTGACTTTGCTTGTGTTGTGCCAGGCCCGGGGGACTTTGGCTGTGGTTTCCAAGCAGTGGCAAAGCAAATGAATCTGCCAGGTGTGGCATTATGAGACCCAAGGTCCCCTTGCCACTGTAGTCTCTAACTAACTGAAAATCAAATAGATTTAGGTTCAACAGTCTGAAGTCTGATCTTCAATGTTATTAGACTCCTATTAAACAGAAATGAAATGGCTAATTATTTTTTAAGATTGTGGAGTAAATATTTTTTTTAACATGAAACTTAAATTCCCTAATGAGGTAGATGTTGAAACAGAGGATGAAACCATAATAACGTATTTTTAATATGTAGCACTTTAAAAGCCTCCACATCATTTCATTCAGTTTCCCACATGTAAGGTTGGTATGGTAATGGTTTCATTCATGCTTCATTTCCATGTGCCTTTTGTGGTTTTTTGGGGGACACAGATTATTTTATACTGTATGTACAATACCTAGTGTAGTGGGGTCCTAATCACTGTTATGGACTATAGTAGCTTTGGTAATATAGTGATCACTCGTTTCATTTCTATATGAGCCTGTTTAGTCACCCCTATGTACTTTTATGATGTCTTTCTCACAGAGAGAAAAATACTTTTAAAATGGTGGTATTTATGAACACCACTGCTGGCATACTCACTTAAAATATTTTCTTCCCTAAATGCGAAGAAGAAACCTGAATAAAACCATCAGTCTTTCAAGGTGCTTTGAAAATCCAGGCCTAGGGATTTATATGTTCATTTCCCACTGAAATAAAAGGAAATAGTCAAATACCCTGTGCAACTCTGAAAAATTTATCTTAAGATCTATGACAACATCTAAAAAGCTAAAAAGGAAATTATTTCCTCAGCAGTATTATATATTATTGATCTCTGTATTTAGCTGTAATTTCATTCTCCAGCAAAGAAGAAAATATTGGTAAGCCGACTGATTTTATTTTTTAGTATTCCTGGCAAATATAGGATTGTTTACATTAGTGGCAAAACTGCTTTTGCTCAGCTGTGTCCTATGCATTCTGTGCTAAGCTGAATGCAAGCTAAAAGCTTTTCTTGGTATGCAAAATAGTTTATTACTAACAGTTGCACACAACCAGCTTTAGTTAAAGAAATATGGCTGGATTTAAAGGGCACAAACCCTCCAAAGACCTAAAAATAATCAATTCTTTAGGGGGTTATGGAGCTTTCAAGTGTGTTTCTGCAGTACAGAAATCTGATGTGGATTATAAAAAGAAAACAGTCCCCTAATAGCTTACAATATTATTTTACATCACAAAATTGTAAAATTCAGTGTTTATACTCCATAACACAGGGCCAAAATCTGCCCTTCTATGCGCCCCCATTGATTTCAACATTATTTAAATTGTTCAAAAGAGACAGAAAGCTATTGTAAAAATTTTTAGGCTGTAACATACTTTACTGCAATGACATGTATTGTATTAGCGTATTCTGTGCAATGCAGCAGAGTTTTCACATGGGCCAAGTCTACCTCTGATGCAAAAGGTGTAGAGGCCTCCTGGCAGTGAACCAGGGCAGTTCTACTAAATGAGGGATTACTACATTTGAGCCCCTCCACCAAATTAAGGATCACTATATTTTAGTGCAACATTTGAGCATATGGAATCTGAGGATCCAGAATAACATTCACAAAGCATTAGTCAGACTTTAAAACCTAAGGTTTTAGGAGAAAAAAAAAAGAATTCTAATGAGTTAAAATATAGTTTAATCAGCTGTTTGCCTGTGCTGTGGTTTTTTGCTTTTAGCTTTCAGGATCATAACAATGACATTAAATTATGCTGTCCAGCTTTCTTCCATATGCCTGAGGACTTGAAATTGGCTTTTTTTAAAAAAATGAAAGTTTGTGATTGTCACTGAACTGTCTGAATTAGGAGGCTAGTTCCTCAGCAAAACTGCTAAGTGTGGTTACACTTTTGCCAAAATGCTGATAGTTCAATTAAAGATAGTTACCTCAGTGGTGCCTTTTACAGTTTCCCAAGGAGGACATGTCAGGACATGTTGGCTACATACATTAGGGTTCCATCTCTTCTTAGTTACCCTGAGAACAGAACTAAACCCCATGCCATTTAGTTGTTCATAGAGCTGAATCTGCAGCCTGTGATGTGGATGTCTGATATACTGTAATCTCTAGAAATGCTAAGACTGGTAAATTGTTTCTACAAAGAAAAAGTTCATTATTTGCAAAGAGTTATACACAAATGCTTCAGTACTACAGCTTTGTGTATCCAGGGAAATAGAAACAACAGAGAGAAATTAATGCTGTCCATTGAAGACACCTTCCATGGAGCCTTTCTGTGGAGTCAGAGCCAAAGGCTTTTCAGCTTGCTTCCAATGGAAGGGACCTGACTTTGAGTAGGGAATTTTTGGCAAGGAGAACCGAACTAAATAAAAATGAAACTGTTAAGAAATATTTAATTTAAATATTTTTCATAACAATGCACTTCTCTGTCCAAAGCTGGAACACTCTGATTTCTTTGAAATATCATTCAGTTGAGAAATTAAAACAGGTGTCAAGAATAAAGCACCATGTTTTGGCACTTCTGAACTCAAAGTCTGTAGCTTTTCTTACACAGGGAGTAGAAGCAAAACAGAATGCTTCAAAATGTCTTTATTTTCCCCCCAGATTTTCCATTTTAGATATCCCAAAATGTTTATGTCTTTCGCCAAAATGGAATAACTACTGAATTCTTGATTTTTCACGGGCTGGATTTTCTGTCTTCTGTGTAGCATTCAAAGTGTTGCACCTTCTCAGAAAAGAATGACTATCTTTAGTCCACATCCTCATTGGACTGGTGTGCTGAGAAGCAATTGAAAACCTGTATCATTGAGCTGCAATTTCCACTCTCCTGGGAGAATGAAAACAACAGTGACACATGAAGGTAATAACACATCCATAGTCTGACTTTAAATTTCCAGAAGAGTCTTGATAATACTTTCAAAAATGCTGTCACATAAGGTAGCCATAAGATTTGTGCTATGTTACATTAGGTGACTGTCTCATTGTTTGGCAGTCCCAAGCTCAGAGAATAAAAACCAACCAACCAACCAACCAACCAACCAATGTCTTGAACTATATTAAAATGATAAGAAAGACTCAGCTAGCTGAAGAAAATAATTGTATAGCCTCTTGTAGTTGTGTGCCTTCAGCTTGCTCACATAATGAAAGGCAAGTAGCATAAGGTGATGAAAGGAAATCTTTTTCTCGATGTACAAAGAAAATACTGATTACATATACATTGATTAAACCAGCTTGTTTGACCAGACCTATGAGTGCCTGCTGCTTACTACAAATGTAAAACATACATAAGGAGAATAAAGATGTGTAGATTTGTACACACTGCGTAGTCATACAGCTAATAAAGAGAGATTTGTGGCTCAATGTAACTGCCACATATTTCTTAAAAAGAAATACAGATTATTCTACAAACATTCTACAAATTTATAAATAATTGCAGGTTTTCCATCACATATTCTTTTTTTAGGTAAGCTGTTTACTAGATGGAATAAAGTTAGCATAAAAAAGCAAATGGCTATTAACCTTTTTTTTTTATTGAAGATTAAAAAAGTGGTGTGTTTTGTTTTTTGGGTTTGGTGTTTTTTTTTTAATTAGGCAATATTTACTTATCCTAAGTTTCCTACCTCTTTGGGGGCAGGGTAAGTACAATCTATTAGAGACCTTAACATTTATGCTTCTAACTAAATTCATAGGTGCTGGCAAGCTTTGCTCATTTGTCAGAATGCTCTTTGCTCTGCTTGGTTTCACAGTAGCTGTGAAGCTGGTCTCCAAAGCCTACGCACACCACAGATATTTATGCATACAAAGGGAAGGAAGCAAGAGAAAGCTTTCAAAGGCGGGGCTGGCTGTTCCTATCTGGACCTCTAAATATGGAGTTTGAGCCTCACTCTGCCCCACAGGGGACGTGCACACCAGTGCAATAAGGTTTCCTATACATCTTGTTAAGCCAGCATTAGATTGAAAAATGCCAGTTTTCATCTACACACCACCATCTCCTGAGCCCTCAAGCTTGTCCTCAGGTCTCATAAAATACTTGCTTCCACCTGTTTCCACCAGTATCCCCTAGAGTTTACCATGAATTTAATTGCCTGCCAGTTTTTATGTCTGCTCAAACTACAAGACCTTTAAATAATTTATGTCCTAATTACTGTTCATCATTTTTTAACTAGAAGGCTCAATTCCATTCACACAAAAGAAAATTCATGGGATTCATTCTGAGGAAATACTTTCAAGGAGCCATATAAAAATAGCAAGTGTGATCATGGTTTTGAAAAATGAACTTAAACTTACTCTAATAAAACATCATAAAAATATTAAAAATTACCTCCTGATATGGATCATAGTAATTTTAGCACAGCTTCTATTAAATAAGTTCATAGTTCATGTGAAATGTAATACCTCAGATTTCTGGGAGAGCTTATTTATTGATCATCTCATTCAGGGCTACCATTCTGTTTGCAATTTATATTCCTTTCTCCCAAGCAGCAGGATTAAACCCAACTGATGTTTCAATCAATCTCAACTAACACAACCTCAGGCTATTAAATTCATCTATGATAATTCAGAGCAGAAGTGTGCAATGCCTCTGGGCCATAGTTCAGAATTAACTCTTTTTTAGAAAGGGAGAGTGATTTTTTTTCAGGACTACAGTATTTTCAGGTACAAGCAAGTAATGCTTAAAGTTGCTCTATGATTTGTGGCAGGGCATCTTAGGGAGAGGGGAAATCATTCTAATGGAGTGTTATAAGTTTCTCGAGTTCAACAAGTTAATAGCAGACACATGTCTGGAATGATCTTGCTGTTAGCATTTTGTCTGAGAAATATACACAAAGGAAAAACAGAAGATGAAATTATAGGACAAGGGTAGACTAAAGGCTTTTGAAGTTTTACTGTTGCTACCAGGAATAGCTGTAACTCTTTTACAGGTTTATGGTATTTCTGTTAAGCATATCCTGGCCAATACTTTAAAAATCTGATTGTGTATCCATGCATGATTGCTTCTCTACTTTTGCCCAGCTGGGCCTATTTAACAGAGCAGGGGCCAAAAATTCCAATGGTCTGTGCATCCAGAAGCTCCAAAAAATGTATTCTTTGTGAATTTAAAATACATATGATTTTAGAGACGGAATTAGGAGCTACAGGAGACATTGGTTATTAAAATGTTTACTCAAGAAAATAAAACTGTTAGATGTTGACCACTGCAGAAAACAAGAACAGAAATAACATGACTGCTCAGATATATTTTTGCATAACTTTAGCTAAATGAGTAGTGCAATATACAGAGTAAATATTTCAATATATGGAAAAATATATATCAGACCCTTTGGCTGTGGGCTGGGTCTGACTCACCAATGTAATTCAGTGCAGTAATCCAATTCCTTCTTCCCAGGAAGCCCTTCAGGCACAACCTATCATACAGCCTGTCTGACCTTCAGGGTCCCGAAGTGCCACAGCCTTGACTAGGACAGGTGTTTATAGCATCATCGGATGAGAAAGTTTTTACATGTATTCATGAAAACAAAGTTGTGTTTGCTATCGTGTGTCTCAGTGTACAGTGTACATGCATTGCATGCTGGTGCCTGTCTGCATTTGGTCACCTAACAGATACCCTTGTAGTCATGTTACTGGGGGAAGGAGAACATATGGCTTGGCATTATTTTCAGAACAGACTACTGGCATTTCACTTTACAGAAAAGATTGGTTCGAACTGGAAGAGTTGGGAAAAAAGATAAAAGTCTTCAGGTGAATCCACTCTGTTGTAATCAGAAGTTATATAGTAGGTCAAAGGTTTTCCATTTAATTTTCTATACACCTTTTGGAGTAAGGGTGCTACACAAAAAAAGACCCCAAAGCCAAGTACATTCAATGACTGCATATTTAGATTACAGAAGTAATTTCTCAGTTGCCCACATTTATCTTGTTTTACTTGAATACCTCATCACATCTGAGCTTTGGCAGGCCTACACTCAGGAAGTGTGGTTCAATTTTTCATCTAATACTGAAAAAGGTGGAAAAGATTTCTGAGCCGATTTTCTTCCCCAGCTTTCTCGCACGGCCTAGCAGATATTCTGCTTTCTCCCTTCAGGACAGGCAACATATGGAACTAATATGGGGCAGATCTCACTCCAAGCCACTTTTATGCTCTTTGAAACTTGAACGTTCAGGCAGTAAAAGTATTTCTTGACACAACTGCTCTCAGCTACTATATTCTTGTTAAAGCAGTCGGTTGTTTTCAGCCCAGACAGAATAAATATAGTGACCCACATACTCTTCAGCCTGACATACTGATCTCTCCCCATATCCTCAGTCAAGGCGCATCATGTCTGTATTGGTGTCTGTCAAGAAACCAGCACACAGCCACCGACAGCAGCTTAATACAGTGCAAATCCTCAGCACTGGGTGACACCGAAGTCTTTTCAAGATAGCTTAATACTTTCCAGCTGTTCCCAGAGAAAGTATTTGTGTCAAAGTTACAATCAGAATCCCACTTTCACATCTTCTTCCCAAGCTCGGAAGTATCCTGCCTGCAGAACACTATTTTGCATGACTGCAAATACACAGTGGGATTATTGGGGCACTCCTTAAAGCTGAATAAAGAATTTCAAAACTAGTTCAGGTATACTTGTCTGATCTTTTACCATTAAAATTAAAAGGAAATATTTTTATTCACAAATTGCATCCAACATAAGACTTTTGCTTTCACTGTATCTTTGATTTAAAATCACATAGTTGTAGTCACTGCTGGAAGTACTTAGGCGAATTCATAAAGGGAAAGTAAGTACATGCAACCTGTTTAGCAATGCTAATATTGCTTTGTCAAATGTTTCATCCCAATTATTTTGTATCAATAAGGGAAGTTCAGAGGATGTTTCTGTAATAAATTATTTTTCCTGAGAGGGATTAGAAACCTCTGATGGTGCCCCATGTGTTGTAATAACCCTGGGCTGCAACAATTTCATCATGCTGTGGTATCCTTTGTTGATTTATTGCTTAGCTAATGGTCTTTGGAAGGGAGACTTGCTAATAATTTTAATTCACTCTAGAGTTCAACACGGATAGCATTATGTGTCACATCACACTGTGAACTTCTAACAGCCCAAAAGACTGATCGAGCAGCAGGCCTCATTCACAAGGAAGTAATTGATATCTAATGGTAAGGATCCTGTTCAGACAGAGGGGCATCCATTAGGATACCTGACTTGTGTCTCTTAATGAGACAGAGACTTTAAAAATAATTTAGTAGTTTTTTATAGGACATAAGATCACACACCATTTCCCACACAGCAACAGCAACAAAAATATAACTAACTAGTTAAAAAGGCAGAACTCAGTCAATTATAAAGATGTGGTATATGATGGAAAAAGTCAGTTACTTACTTCATGGTGCATACCAAATCCTTATTTTCAACAGAATTGTTCATGGAATATGGGCTGCAGAATCCTGATTTCTGTGAATACAAACAAACCCACAAAAATCAACCAAAATAGGTATGAGCTTAATGTTTACAATAAAAATACTGTTCTGCCTTGAAAAAATCATTTACTCAACTGTCCCAATTTGAAGAGAAACCATACCTTTAAAACCCTGTTAAAATTTCACCTGGAATGTCACAGACATCGCACTGCCCCCTTAACACTTCACATTCTTCAGCTGAAGGCTAAAGAAAAAGAACACATTTTCTTACTGAGTTTTCATGTTTTCATAAGCAGATGCAGTGTGATTGAAAAGCATGAACAGCAAAATTCGGTTGTCTTTTGTGTACACAATATTCAGTATGGTAAGTGCTAGTATGGCACAGATCCTAGTAGCTTACTCTGGGTATATCTAATTTGTGCCCTAAATGTGAAAGTATCTGGCAAACATGAATTTGTGTTTTTATGTTTAAAACCAGTCTTTCACTACACAGGGAGAAATTCTTAGAAGTGATCATGACCTCAGTAATCCAACTCTTATAAGAAACAACTAAACAATCATGGTGTTGTCACATAGAAAAGGGGGAAAACATATATACTTGTCACGTCATAGATTTAAGTTACAGGTTATCTACAAATTAATTTTGGTGATATACCTGAATCTGTCTGTAGTTAGGGCAGAAAATCCATTTACTTCAATGGGCACCCAAAACCAATGAGACTTGATTGAAAAAAATTGAGCTTCAATAAATACACTAGATTATAATGTAAACTTCAAAATTAAATCCTGCATTTTTTCTAGCTACTGAGATTTTAAAGAAACTACTGAAACCCTAAACGAAGTGCAGTGACAGTTGTCAGGGACACAGACACTACCTGTAACAAATGTGAACACTCTTATTTAAATTGCTGACTGTTATTAGATACTGAGTGATGAGGTTTTAAAGATCTATTTTATCAACTACTTTTCTCCACTGAAGGAAAAGCAGCATCATACCATTAAGACGCTCTAATCTCCTTTGCAGCATAAATCACATTGGAACTATATTTAGGTCGATAAGATAGACATCTTTATTCCCATTCATTTCGAGTAAAGGGTACAGAGACAAAAGCGACTACTGGGATTTCTGAGCATGATCAAAATTATGTTAGTATGGCAGATCTGTTCTCATTCTAGTCACATAATTATTTCTGCCTATGGCATACATAAAAAAAAAAAAAAAAACCTTGTGAGTTTTTGGCTAAGAATGATAGGATGAGTGCTGAAAGAAAGATACAAGGCTGAAGATACAAGGCTGTGTACTTCCTAAATATAAAGAAAATACAACAGAATTAAAGAGCACACCTGAAACATAAAGATCAGATTCTGATCCTTTTCTGCTAGAGATCAGATTGGTATCTTTTTTTACAAAAGAACAGTGAGTAAAGAATTATTTAGTCTGCAGGTCTTGCCCTACTGTAAAAGTAGGCACAGATCCAAGGACTAGCCACATAACCAAACTTCAAAATACCTATCTAATAACAGTTGCTAATTGTTTCTCCTTGTCACTTGAACAGATCTAATGAATTTTAAGGCTTGTTTTGTTCGTTGATACAGAAAGAATATTTTCCCTTGACACAGATAAAGTCAAGTGCAGCAAAGGACAAAAAGTAGAACATTTTATTACTCAAAATGTATTTCATAATTGTCTGAGGCATTCTGATTTAATCAAAAGCACCCAATGTTATTGGTAGCCTCATGCAGTGTTGATTTAATCGAACTGATACAGAGCAGTTCAAATCAGGGCCTAGTTCAAGTAGCTTCCTCAACTACAATTTATTTTCCTCAAAGCTGGACATATTAGTTTCACACACTCTGACACTTCTGATAATGAAAACATCAATAGCTTAGTACAGTTGTAATGAACATATGAATAAAAGCCACAGAATCAACCTTTTTGTCTTTTAGAGGTACTTGAGGGGACTGGGACACTTCTGAGTGGGACACAGGAATCTGGTGCCAACGCAAAGTTGTGCTGTTGGGATGTAATAAACCCATGCAACCCAGACTGGGCACTGCTGACCAGAAAGGACCTTTGCACAGTGAGAGATGAGGGCCCTGGTGGCGGACAAGCAGAATGTGAGTTGTCCATGTGCTCATCCAGCAAAACAGGCCAGTGGCACCAGGCTCTTAGCAAGGGTGTAGCCAGAAAGCTGAAAGGAGGGATTTCCTCCCACTTTTCAGCATTTATGAGATGGCACCTGGAGTAGTGTTCACTTTTGAAATTCTCAGTATGAGAAAGACATTGACATACTTGAGCAAGCCCAGCGGAGAGCCATCTATATAGGCAGTGGACTGAAACATGTTATGTATCATGAGAATGTGGAAGTATTCAGAGAAATGAGTTTGGGACAAGGCTAAGGGTGGATCTTACTGCTGTCTTCAACTGCCTGTTGGGAGGACAGAGTAAAAGCCTTAGGGAGCGTACACTGGTGGAACTAGAGGCAATGGGAAAAGTTGTAAGAATGGAAATTGCCATCACATGTCAGGAAATTTGTTTTCACCACAGAAGTAGTTAAATACTGGGAGAGGTTGCTCAAAGAGGCTATGAAATCTCTGCCCTTGGAGATATTCATAACTTAACTGGACAATCTTCTCAGCAACCAGAGACAGGTCTAAACTGACCCTACTTTGAGGGCAGTGGGGTTGCATCCAATGACCTCTAAAACTCCTTTCCAGTTTGTATTATTCTCTGTTTCTATGATTGCATTGGATTATATCCCTAGTTCAATGTCTGTCAATTCTACTGCAGATATATGATATGACCATTAGCTTTATTTCAAACATTGTTTTCACATAAACTGTAAAGACCACTGCTTTTTCTGTCACTCTTGTGCATGCACATTGTGCATGTTTTTGAAGTATAGATTTCTCTCACTTTAAATTTGGGGGTTACCAACTAGAACAGGTAATGAAATAATGATTTAAGCTTTTCTACACTTCTCAAAATTTGTTGGAGTCAACAAGAACTATCAAGATAAAAGGATAATAACAAATTACTGACCTGTTATCTGTTCCATTTGGCTAGGTATCTATGACATATCTAACTTATTTCCATTTTTGTTGTAATATTTGTTTCGAAATAACCTTGAACAATGTGTTACAAAAATCATGCATTTGCTTCTTAAATTCCTATTACTGTATTACATATTCAAATGTTAACCTTAAACCCTAGATCAAGTGATTTATTCACTGTATCTGCCAACTCACGAAGATTTATTACATATATGTAATGAATAAGCAAGAGATACTTAATAAATGGAGTTGAGATCAATTAAATATCATTAACAGTTACTGTAGAAAAAGTAGTGTAATCCAGTAAATAGCAGATGGCACAGGTTCTGTTATGGTCTCTGCCATATTTTTCTATGTAACCTTTTTATGCTGACTACTCCCATGTCAGTGTGGATTCCTATGAAATTTTAGCCCTCTCTCCAAAATGTTTTGCTATCCATTATTATATGTTACCCAAATAATATTAGGTGTACACTATCAGAATTTATACAAAATTGGAAGATTTAGTCAATCTATAACATCTTATCAGATCCAAAAAGCACAACAGGATGCCTCCCTTCTCAGCTCATTCTTTCTCTTGTTCAGAAAAATACCCTACTAGGAAACAGGGATTCATTTCAGTGTGCCTCAAAAGTGAAAAAAATAGATTCAGTGAGGAAGGAATAAGCTAAGACAACAGGTAAAAGGAACAACTGATTGAGGACATTTCCTCTATAAAGATACAACAGAAGCAATGGGTAATTTACAATTAATAATATCAACTGAATTAAGCCTTCTCATCTTCATGCAATATTTTCAGGAAGATCATGATATTCTAAAAATCTTTACTTACCTGATCTAAAATTCACTAAAGTTAATAGAAAGATTTCTATTAACAGGTACACCATGATTGTTTTGGGAGGTAGTTTTGGTTCAATGGGTTGGACTCAAGGAAGTCTCTGCAAATAATAGAAGTTATTAAGATGCAAAGGTTATCTTCTGAGGGTCATTTATTACCTCTGTGTGTCCCTGCATAGAAAATCAAAATAAATACTACTAATTTCCACTAATATATATTCTTCTTTTCTTGCAGATAAGTGGTTTATGCTGTCTTTTATTGTGGCACAAATACTCCTTTGCAGAATTGTACATTTTAATTTCTACAAAAGTGTGTTAAGAGCCTGAAAGATTTTATATCAATAAAGCTCAGTTCTGTAAAGTTGCTACAAAAGGGATGGATTTGAGCTCAGTTAAATGCATTTACTTAAAGACCAGAGAGGACATTTACATGAAGAGTTCTTATACTGCTATCATTATATCCATTCTCATTTGGATCTTTATTATATGATCAAAGAGTGCACAGTAAAGTTGCGTGTTAGCTACTTTCACGATCATATGGTCATCTTGAGCATTTCTTTAGTCTGAAACACAGCATTCAGAAAGGTGCTGTGGATGAGAACACTCAGTAATACCAGAAGTAAAAGTAATCTTCAGGAATCAGTGACACGAACATGAAGGTTAGCTATCTGTTCTTCAAGCTGGGCAAACCATGTCCTCACTCAGGCCATAGGCAGTGGGACCCTCAGATCCAGGTCACCACAGGTCCTTCCTTGCAACAGTCAGTTTGCTCCCACTTTGCCTTGCTGCTGACAGGCTCCTTATGGAACAGTACTGAAGCGTGTCAAGCCACAGGATCAAACACTGACATAAAAATATTTGTAGTGTTTAATTGCTAGGACTCTCCCTGACACAGCTTTGTTCAGTGCCAGCTAGCATTCTCAGAATGCTTGGGCATGATAGGAGGCACAGCATCGGGCAGGGCTAACTCTCCATAGGCAGTGTGAGTCAAGGCCACCTCTAAAGGGAGGAACATAATCTAAGCCTATCGATACGAGTCTTGCTGTGCCAGAGAAAGGGTCTTTGTTTATTTTGCTTGCCTTGACAAAGCCAAAAAGAGAAGGGCTTCCTTTTCTATGAACTCTCCAAAGGCAATGCCTTTATTTTCCTGAGATCTTCTCATCTGCTAAATAATGCTTGAACACATTAATTTCAGTATAAATGAAAACAATAATCTTGTGTGCCTTTACTAAGGAAGCAATATGCTAATTTTACAAGTGAGTTATAAATGAACATCTCTCTAAAATTTCCAAATGAAATCTTCATCAGAATTCAACCTCATAGCAAAATTAGAACAGTAATATTGACCAGCCACAAGTGAACACTAATTGCTTGTCACATTTGATGGATGTTTTTCGTTATATACATAATTATATGTATATTGTATGCTGTTATACTACTGTTCTGTAATGAAAAGTCTGATTTTCTGGGGTAATACATTTATAGCTTAACAGTATGAAAAAGCAATGTATTGATTATTTTAAAATTGCAGCAGAATTCTCCCCTGTGACTAATTGTGTATTCTGATGTTCTTCCAGCCTTACATCCCTCTGCAAAGCTCCCATGAATCTTTAATTCCCTTCTAAGTCAGCAATGCCAGAATCACTTCTCATCATCATATCCACTCAGCTGAATTCCAATGATCTCCACAAAATAGAGTATCAAAATATATTTCTGAGATTGATTGCTTCACAAGTTATGAGCCACAATAAAAGAACATTAAGTTTCATTACTCCACACACTCTTATTAAAGGGCTTTCGAATTATATTTCCTCTGATTGTTTCAAATACTTGGGAGTATAGCAAGGTGGAAAAATAAAAGCCCTTTCAATATCAAAACAGATCCTTTGGAAAAATTCTTTCCGTGAAACTGATAACTTATTAGAAGCTCTTTCACTGTAGAAATATTTCACTAAAAGAGAAAGGTTTCTATACGTAACATGAGTTTTGTTTTTATCTTTGATCAGTATTTATCTTTTGCAAATCATAACCTTTCCTTTATTATTTAGTTATGTAGCTTTTTCTCCCCCATTTTTTGTTGAATTTTCAGCACTGTATTATATTTTATGTTAATGTGTTGTGTCTGTAAACTTTATTTTATGTTTTCAGATAAGCATCGTTGTTTTCTTCACTGTTGTATTGCATGTTTCTTCTTCATAATGGAGAGAAGTGCAAGAGCAATGAAATTTTAGTTTCTGTTTGCTAGATCTTTCAAACCAATGATTTTTGAAATGAAAATTCTAATTTTCATAAAGCTATATTGGTTTCTTAAGTCTCTTATATAGGAAACAGAAGTATTTAAATTAAAAAAAAAACACATTTTTTGTAAGCATTTAAATATTTTATAACATACTTATTATAATGTCTATATTTTATAATATATATATTATTGAGCTAGAAAAGAACCATATTAAATTATGGAAAACAATGTAGGTATTGTATATTTTATATTTTATTTTATAAAAAAAAATATAGAGAGAACTAGCCCCGATGATTTTTGCTTTCTTGCCTAAACCTCTAAATTCTCACCTTGATTGCTGCAACTTGATCTTTGATTACAAGACAATATGTGGTAGTTACTTTCACAAGTAAAAATTTATGATCATCTCTTGGTAGTATTTTCAGAAATGGCAAAGATGAGAAGATGCAACACAACCCTTTACTGAGTGATGTTGGTGGAACCCTTATTCTGAGAGGCAGCAGGAAAAACAAATTGAAAGAAGACTATCAAAGGGAAAACAAGCCATCAACAGACCCACAACTTCATTCAGGCAGGTCTGCAGGAGGTGAGAGACAGTACACAACTTCACTGAACACAGGAGAATTACCCATAAGCTCATGATTCACCTTTACTGCCGGCTACACATCTGGTGGCAAGGCATGTTAGTGTATTTCTTCCACACTGGCTCATCATAGCTGACCAGCATGGTGTATGGGAGCAGTTGACCCCAATTCCTCCTCTCTGTGCTGCAAACTAGACCCTGTATACATCAAAATGTGTACATAATGTAAGCAATAGGGCAAAACTCGTAGGAAGAAAGCGCAGTATACTGACCATTTGTATTGCAAGATAAGTTGCTCTTATAAATAGATAAAAATCCCTTTCTCCTTTTTTTTCCTCCCCTCTAGCTCCTTTTTTCTTGGTTGCCTACAGATATGACCACTTAAAGACATTCTCCGTATACAAGAACATACAAAATAACACACTACTATCTACTGAATTATGCCATACATGAGATTAAAACCAGAGACAAATCCCAACATTTCTTCAGCTTCCACATTTCCCAAGACATTTTTATTAGAGCTACAGCTAATAAACGAGTTTTTCTATATGGGGCAGTGGACCCTGAAAGCATGGTCCGACCAGATGGGTACAAGCATACAGACAAATAAATAATTCAAGATAAATGAGGCTTCACAGCCCCTGCAGGAAATGAGTGACAGATCTCATGCTCAGAGCATTAACATGACATGAATTCAAAAGGCTTGAAATTTATGTGGCCCGTTAACACTGCACACATGTGCACAAACACATGCAATTTCTTAATCAGTCCTGGCTCTGTTTGCATGTACCAGCCCCAGGTCAGAAAGGGTGAATGCTTCCAATCAATATCCAGTTGTTAGAGTAACAGCCATGTCCGTTCTGGATGGCTGAGTGGGTGAAAACATGTTTGTTCTACTTAACGTGACACAGTCCCGTCAAATTAACAATCAGGAGAGCAGTAGCAGGCTTGCTTAATGGGCTGAAGTCAGTTCCACAGAGAATTTATTATCAACACTCAACCGATAGATCTGAAACCTTATTACTAAAGGTTTATTTGCAGATAATAACTAAAGGCACACTTTATGTACATAGGCGTTGTCTGATTTTAAAGATACAGCATGTTACAGTACTTAGTAAACAGATTGCCTTTAAATTGACATAACCTCCAGATAACATCTGTATGTTATGTGAGTAGTAGAGTTATTTAGTCAAGCCCTTGTTCAGTTAAACTACAGCAGGTACTAACCTTGTAAATGCAAAGAATTGCTTTTTCCTGCTGTGTGTGAATGGTAACTGTACAGGATATGCAAGAAAGCTGACCCCCCAACATGCCAGCCTAACCACGGTCTGAACCACAAATTTTAGCTCCCCTGTGTATTGCCAGAATGGAGTAACTAAAGGTGGTTACAAATCAGCTTCCGTCTGGACCAGCTCTTTACCAGAGATGTGCGGAACTCCTTGCCATGCAGCAGTGAAGTTCTGAGAGGATTACCAGATTCTCTTCCCTTTTCCATTCCTGTGAGAATGATGCCGAGTGGTAATAGACAGCAGAGTTAATCACAATCATTCAGGAAAACTCCTTTTAACCGGGTGGATATGGTTTTATCTTACTTGATAGTGCTTGATACTCAGCTATGAGAGAATAAACTTAACATAGCTTCTTAGTTAAGCTACTACTACATAGGAAAGGATTTTTCTTTGCCTACATCCAAAGGGGTGGATAGAAAACTTTGGATAGGAATTTCATACTTAGTATTACAGAGTCTGTATTTTATGAAAAATATTTTTACCAGTAGTTGGCATAGGATTAATAGTTTTATGTTTCCCAGAATAAGTATTCTTTTCCACATGGTGAAGAGTGTGCTGTTGAAGTGGTGATGTAGCAGATGAAAGTCCAGCTAGGTTGGTAGGAGAACCTTGCAGTGCTAAAGGAGCCCATGCCCACGATCTTAGTGCACGAACTGTGGTGCAGGCTAAATTCTGCTACCATAAGGCTGTGCGACTGTGGCCCAGGTACTTCTGCTATGCCAAAGAGAGCAGAAGGACAGAGCTGCAGAGCCAGATTTACCTTTCCTATAGGAACTGAAAGGTGAAGATGGCAACTGATGTTTGTGCATCTATAGTTTTCTTCCCAAGTGGGGACCACATCCAGCCTGGCTTTCCAGAGCTCTTAGAATTTTGGTCTCCTCAGCCAAAGGTTTACTTTGCCTTGACATAGAGCTAGCCCTGACCACTCCTTTGTGCAAAGAGCAATTTTACATAGCCTTGCCCATTCCTGGTTGATTTCCACTGGGAAATCAAAATTCAGCAGATTGCAAGATTAATTCCCTGCCACATTTCAAAAAACATACTGTTAACTACAGGAAGGCTTAAAAATTCATCTGGGAAATCTTAATATTAGTGTACCTCTGCCTAACATTGCTCTCCACAGTTCTTATTTTTGCTTCTAAAAATTGTAGATTACATTAGTATTACAACACTAAAAAATCAACCAAAATGAAAGTTTAATGGAAGAATAAGTTTATGAGAAGATTTAATAAAGGAAAATGCTAGGTTCATTTATTAAATTTTCCTGTAATTAGGTTTGAAGGAAGTGTTTCATCAAAATTATTCGCTAGAAAACCATCCAAATTGTTCCACAGAAAATTCTAATTTTAGTTATTTTTATTATTATTATTCTACCAAAAGGATTTGCTTTCTACAGAGAGCTCAGAATTTTAACTGAAAAAAAATAGTGGTCTCTGTACTTAACTAGGAAGAGCAGAGGTATGACCAAAGGGCCTGTAAGAGGTCTATGGTTGTTCTAATTTACTTATATATCGGAACAAAACTGCTAAAATATTGCAGTTCTGCAATGTATGCTAAACCAGGTATGGTTTTGAAATCTCAAAAAATTTACTGAAGGAAAACTAAGGTGTGGGAAGGTTTAACCCACCAGTGTGTCACTAATATAGTTTGTGTTTCCATCACGTAATTTGTTTAAAATACAATTCTCTATAATACAACAGATAAATCAATTTAATCAACTAATCAGTCAAATTAATTAACCAAAGCTTTGGCAGCATCTCGTATTCATGCCTAATAATAGTTCATGAAGAAAAGCAAATAAAGCTTTATTTAAGAAATAAAGGTAGTGATTCTAATATTTGGCAGAACTCTGTAAGGAAAACTCCTTAAATTTTTCCTGTTAAAAGTTCTTATACCTCCTAAATCCCAATTTAATGATCTCTCTGCTTGCCAGACCTTGGAAGATGTATTTGAGTCTGGTTTATTCCATTTATCAGCAACAGCCCCCCCTGCCCCCCACTATCTGTCTGCTGGGGAGCTATCAATACTGATCATTGCATTCAAAGAAGTGTCAGACAGTACAAAAAGAAAAAAAAACCCCACCCTTAATCTCTCTGATTTGGGACTTACTGTGTGAACATATGGAGGTGGGCACAGTTCATGTCTGCATTTTAGAGTTAGCTTTCATCACTGAAGTGTAATCCACATCCAACAATTTGCAGCTTTATATGTCTCATGCTAAATTTCCAATTCATCAGGAACTCTTTTAAGGGAATTTAAGATTTAGGAAGGTGAACATGGAAAAATGTAACAGACTTGGGGCAAAGCCCTGGCCTCATGAACTCAGTCACATTTTGTTACTTAGTCAGAAACAGAATCTCATCCGTCTGGTCTGTCATTTTCTTTTGTTGTGGCCTCAGCTGCACCCCCTGACAGGCATCATAGCAACAACAGCCTGTGATCAGAAACTGTTGAATTAAACGGAGAGCTTCAAATTGTTTAGCCAACAGGTGAAAAAATAACACTTTGGAATTTCATCACGAAAATGAATGATGAAATGCAAAGCATTATGAAATGGGCTGTCTATTTTGGAGACAAGGGAACAAAAAAGCTTGCTATTTTGTGACATTTGTCAGTCAAAAAGAAGGATGTTTTTAAAGATATGACAGATACTTGGATACCTCTGCCTGGTAATAAAATCCTCTAAATCTATCAGCACCAACAACTCAGCTGGAAACAAGATGGAATTATATCACCTTCTCCTTAACAAGAAAGCATAGAGGAAAGTATAAAAAAAGTGTTTGTAGGGTAAGGCAGTAACTCGCATAAAATGAATGTGCATTAGTAGCAATTTTGCATAATTGCCTTTTGATCTCAGTATTTTCTTATGAGATGTCTGAACGGATATATTCATTCTAAGATTGGCTGCATTTTAGTGTTACCAGCAGGTCAAAGAAGGTTATTCTTCCCCTCTGCTCAGCACTGAAGAAACACAACTGGAGTGCTGGGTCCGGTTCTGGGCTCCCCAGCACAAGACAGACATGGACATAACTGGTGCAAATCCAGCAAAGGGCCACAGCAAACACGACTGAGGGATTGAAGCATCTGTCACACAAGGGAAGCTGAGAGAGCTGGGGTTGTCTAGGCTGGTGAAGGTTCTTGGGTGAATGCATCAGTATGTGTCAGCTGGCTGGTAGGGAGAGGAGAAAGAAGATGGAGCCAGATGCTTCTTGGTAGTGCCAGTGACAAGAGAAGAGGCACTGGAAAGAAATAAGCTATTTAAAGTTAAGAAAACACCTGTTTATTGTGGGGGTGGTCAAACACTGGAACAGGTTGTTCAAGAAGGTTGTGGAGCTTCCATCACTGGAGATACTAAGAATCCAATTGAACAAGTTCTTGCTGTAGAGAGGGTTGGGTTAGATGGTTTCCAGTGGTCCCTTCCACACTCAGTCATTCTGTGACTTTAGGATTTTGTAGGGTAAGCATTTACAACCACCTTTGTGTATAACTGCTGTTGCAGGAAGGAGGCATGGGCTAGACGCAGACTGTATCTTGCTTAGTCCAGGTCCTGAATTTGGATAATCCTGGGTTCAGAATCTCCCATCACATAGAAGAAGTTGTCTGCTCCTTAACTAGATGGAGACAGGGAAACTTCTGCTATGCAAAAGATGTTAAAGCAGCACAAAAGAAAGCTGGATTAAGGAAAATAGGTAGGATTTATTTGTAGGGGAGTATCACTAATGCATTTCTGGAAGTAACCACCAGTCTAGAAGACCTAGGTAGTACATTAAACTAACTTAATTTCATTTTGATACAGAAAAGAACTGCCACTGATTCTTATTTACAATGTATCAGGTTATAATTGTTTAGTTATTTGTTCTTGCATATATCTTTCTAAAGGCTGGCTTCCCCTTTTACCTGTTTCATATCAAAATAAGGTTATAAACGTCACAGCTGTTACTAAGTGCAGAGAGCATAAGTGTGTATGAGTTTCAGCAGTCACATAGGACAATTTTCTGGCCTATAATATGTGGATTCATTGAATGTCGGCAGGAGATTGAAAGGAGAAATGAAGGCTGTACATATGTACAAGAGGGTACTCAGAACAGACATCTGCCATCCTTATATAGATGTACAGCATGGGAGAAAACCGAGACAATGCAATGTATCTTAGGACGTCCATGCTTAAGAGAGAGAGCCTTTAAGAACTCCATCTAAAGCTCTGAATATAAACTGTTTTCTCAAAAAAACCCAGTTTTTGCCTTCTCTAACATCACAACCTATCCCTTGGAGAGGTGAAAAGCAAGGGCTGTAGCCAAGCAACAGCAAATAATCTTTAAGACTCATTCTGTCTTCAAAGCAAAACAGAGCCTCAACCACCTCACCCCATCCTTTCTGCATCAATGCAGGCAACATACACCACAGACTGTACAAAGGAAGCAAAAGCCTTTTTGTTTCTTTGTTTTCCCAAAATAAATAAACAAGATTTATGAACAGATGAAGCTCTTTTAATGTATTTGGAAATCCTCCTTTCATCAGAATGTAGCAAGGCTGACAAATGAACTGCTAGAAAACAGAGTCTGCTCAGACTGAAAGCACTTCAGACAAACATAGACAAAACTTTTGTGCAGATTCATGTATGATTTCCTTGTACAGTAAACCTAGACCTATACAATGAATTGAGTTGCTTGTTTACTAGAACGAAAAGTTTTAATAAAAATAAAAAAGATTATTATCTCAAAAGAGAAAAAATTCCTCACACAGTGAAACTTTGAGTTTTAGATTTAAAGTCAGATAACTGATTGGAACAACAAGACAAGATGGTAAGTCTGGAAAAGACATGTTCTTTCCCCCCTTATCTTTTCTCTTCCTCTTTGGCTAAAAGTGCTAAAGAAAAACTACACACAAAGACACAAAGCATTTCCAAATGTCCGATTGTAATTAAGAGGTTACGTTTGCTTTAGTGCAGTCCTACTCTCGTCTACCCATGCAGGAATGCTTTGTTTTCCTAGCAAGCTCTCATGCTGGCACTGTTTAAAAAAAAACTCTCACAGAAATAGTTTCAGGGAGGTTATGAAGCATTATCTGTTATGTCTTGGCTTACCAAACAAACCACAAGTTATTTCCCATTTAAGTGTCTGCCCTAAGCCATTAGTCCCGCTGGCAAGACATGTTCCTCCCCTTTCCCCTTCACTCCTTTCTGATGAGAGGACATTAACAACACGACGAGTGTTAAACCTTCAGAAAAAGATGGTCAGCAAGAAAACATGGTTTTAGCAATTGCTGCTACCTTGCAGCAGGTCCTTGAGGACAGAAGGCATGTTGCCTACCTTCTCTTGCCTCAGCTTCCTTACTTGGAACTTGGAGGACAACAGAGATCTGAATTGCAAATAATATTGAGAACTGCTGATGAAAAAATTAGCTATATATATATATATATATATAAAATTGTGTCTTTAAAAATAGCTGTCAACAAGCCAGATGAGACATGCTTTACATTTAATGTCTGAGTCTTCCTGCCATATATGAAGAAAAGTGCTGTACACCGACAAACTATTATGGACACTTGCTGGTAGAAGTACGTAAGCACATGTTGCCATACCAAGGTTCTATGTAGAAAAACAAATTACTGAAACACTCAAATAACATTTTTTATATTTTTCCCGTATGCAAAAAGCTGACAATTACTTCCAAAATAATCTTTACTTCAAGTGGAGGAAAGGTGGGAGGAAAAGAAGGGAGGAAACATTCACTTAATATTAAATTGCATGATAACTAGCTTTGTATATAAGTTGACTCCAAATGGCTGAAAAATATCAATTGCTTCCAAACAAACACATTCCTATAATTAAATAAATGCAGCTGGGGGAAAAAAAAAAAAAAAAAAAAGTGTAACCATTAGGTAGCTCACACACTATAAACATTTTTTTACATGTCAGTTGCTGAAACATTTAAGTTGCTCGACTACATTTTGACATTCACTGCTATATAATACAGTAAGAAAGGATGTAATTCTGTTAATTGACGATCAATACAGCCTGCATTATATTTGACTCAACAGTCTGCTATAATAACTTTATCAATTACTGAGTGGCATTTTCCTTCTCCCATAATTTACTTGTAAGTAACACCGTATGTCACCACATATTCAGTGGGCAATTATAACATGAACATCAAAAAAACTCCAACTACCTAAGATGAATGTGCTATTCTCGGAGTTTCAGTATAGCCAAATAAGTGTTGTTAGGAGAAATCTAACATGAAAGGCATTTTTTCTTATTTAAATTTTCTCCCAAAGGACTGACACAACTTTTCACTGGAAGCGAGTAGAGACAATGTGATGAATGACAGGTCAACAACTTAATTTAAGTAGATGTAAATTTGTTATTGTCAGATATGCAGCTTTACTGAAGTCACATCCAACCCACACATTATCTCAGATAAGCACTTGTAAGATGTCTCAGGTAAAATATCTCTTAACCTTCAGAGATAAGAGAAAATTACAACTAAGGTATACTGCTCTAGATTTTTGCCATACAGATTCCACAGGACATAACCTGCTTGTATTGTGTTTCAACCAATTAAAATTGATTTTATGAAAGCTGTGTGGGAAGCTGTTGGTATATGGCAGTTTTCTTTGATTAGATATATTCTACCCTGGTGTAACCTCTTTTTCTTTTGCAGTCGCCTTTTTGTAACATTTTGCAACCAGGAAATAATTCATGGTGAGTAATTTACTTGACAAATTTAGGCAATACACACAGAACCTACGCAAGGGCACAAAAGCCTGTCTTTGGGGAGCAAAGAGGAGAACTGGAGCATAAATATATCTTCTTTACAGCAAATTTGTTCACAGACCTGTAAGTGTGCTCATTATTTGAAAGTACAGACTGTTAGATGCACTTTCCTATGACAATCTAAAAGTACAACATTGAAAAAAAATTCTGAAGCCATTAGGGGTAATTATATCTATTAATAAAAAGAAATTATTCCTGTCCCTCAGGTAGATGTGTATAACTTTAGAATCCAGACAGGACTTTCAAAGCCTGTGTAGCTTTACCCAGACAACATAGTGATGTCAAAGTGGTGCTTAAGAATTTTGTCTACAGGCTTAAGCTAGCTTTGAAATAGCTGCTCTAAACACACGTGGCAATATGGTTGAGGAAGTGCTGAACACAAAATACATTGCAGCTTTCTGTAGATACATGATTAGCCCATTTGGTTGTGTGTGTGGTAGGATCTTGCTACAAGTATGTAATCCAGAACACGTGAAATCGTTGACTGTCACATGAGCGTGCTCTTAGTCAGAGGAATGCAGCAGCTTTGTGAGAATAAAGAGGGTAGAGAATGTGAGTAACTTTTCACACTCCCTATTGAGGTATTATTTTTGGATGATAAAATACAATTTAGACGAGAAGGCGGCAATTTTATCTGATTGCTGTGGTTCCCCTTGCCTTTCCTGCACTACACAGTATCTGTGGGAGCTGGCATTGGCTCATTCTCTAGGCTGCAATGAGAAGTGGGAATATTTAAAGTTCTTTTGCATGACTAATGTAATGAAAAAAGGCATTAGTGTAATTAATGTCCATTAATATCATTATCCTTACAAAAGGCTCCATAAAATAACTAGAAAACAATATCATAGGAGATCTTTGGCCCAAAATGTTATCTTTAGCTATGTATATGCAAAAACTCTAAAATCTCCATCTGGTAAATGCAGACCAGATTTTGGATTCAGAAGATATTCCCTGCTTTAACTTAAGCATCAGTGGATGTGCAAGCGTTACATTTTCGTTTGCAAGTCTACTAACCAAACCCACATTCATCTACATTATCTTTTCTATAAGCAAGCATGATATGCAGTGATTGCTTATAGGCTATTAAAGAGTGGCCTTATGTTATTGCTATTCTCTGAGTAAGGGCAGGTCAGTTTGAAAATCGGTTATTTGGTACTTATGCACTAGAAGAGAAATGTCTTTACCTAAAGACAGAGAAAAGAGGGCCTTAGCAGTACTTCTGTATTTCTGGGTTCAAGCATGGGGAGAAAAGCACCTGTGTAGAGGGGCTGATAAGGAGACGACTGGAAAAGAGGAATAGCTTTTGGAATAAAATAGAAAATTATCCTCAGCTTGTCAATATTCTATACCATCTTTTTTGCTTTGCTTATAGCGTTCATTTTGAAGGTGTGAAGATGACTAATATGTATCCTTTCTAAGTGTAACAGATGGTACAGATTTTCTTTAAGGTGTTTTCAAAAGATGATACAGTGATACTGAAAATAAGATGACTAAATGTTTTGGGACTCAAATCACCAGACAATGTTCTCCACAGGAGTCAAGAAATACGAAAATTCAGGAGCGATGCATGTATTTTGTCACCAGATACATACTCTTACACAAGATCTTATGTCTTTTGGAGGTGCTATAGATACAAAAAATAGCACAATTCTTTAGGTGACACTTGGTTCTAGTGAAGGAGCAGCTACTTACAGAGAAATGCAGCATATCTGGGGATGCCTGTCACCAGTATACACAGTATCTAGAGGCTACTGAAAGCCTCTTGCCTTCAAAGTGCCTATTGAATGTCACCCCTCCATGGATTTCCCAGAACTTTCCAGTATCACTAGCAGGAAGAGTCAAGAGGAAAAAGACCTGCACCATTTCATCCTATCCTACTGCAAACTGAAGTGACCAGCTCAGCTTAGACTTGCAGCCACGTGAAGACAAGAGGGTGGAGGCTAAGGCGTTTTCCTAGTTTGAAAAAATACATTACAATTTAAATGAGGAAAGAGCCTAGGCCTCTGGCAGAACTGGCAGTAAGCAACTTTCTACCCTGGCGTATTAGTCTTTTTTCATGCAAAGGTAATAAACATGTCGATCTACTCCATCATTTATGTGTATGTTCTCAATTACTATCTATATAAAAACAGGAAGACCCATGTGACTACATAACCATAATTCACCAAGAAAAATAATTTCTGGACTTATAGCAGAAAAATACCTACTAATACTGAAAATGGGTCTCAAAACTGCAATACCTCTGGAAGCAAAGCTACATTAGCAAAGCACCTACTTTTCTTCAGTCCTCATTGGTCTTGCTCCTCAAATGAAGACAGCTACAGCAAGGGTTTGCGACACTGAGTTATGAACTAGATCGGTGATGTGATCCAGGTTTAAAGAAAGACAAATAAAAGGAGAGAATGTATGGAGTAATATGATTTTGGGAATAGGACGTTGACTGAGGACTCAAATATCTATTCTTTTTGTCCTTGCCGGTGGCCTGTCTTCTAACTTTAGATGGTTTACTTCTGCTCAGCCTCAGTTTTCTGTCTGCACAATAGAACTATTCTGTTTCTTTTTGCAAAATACTTCAAAATCTATACATGAAGAATATTTTCAAAAATCCATGTTCTCATTTTAATGAATCTAAATTATACTTAGTGTTTCTGCTGAACAATTTCAGAGGACATTTTAAAATGTGAATTAATGTCAATGTTCATTTATTTATCTTAGCAGATAGTTTTTCAACTAGATTTCTTTTTTCTTTCCATAGTAAAGAAGGGGTTTTCCTGCATCTGCCAGGTGCACAGAAAAAAGTTACATCATTCCTAATTTTCAGGATTATGACACCAGCCAACCATTAACTAATTGATAAAATTTTTGAGATTGAAAACCATGTTTTTTCTTTGTAGCAGCAGGCTATATAGAGCTATGATCTCAACTGGGAGCCCTGTCCACTTTATTAAATACTAATTAATTAGATGCATACTAGCTAATAAGTGAAAGATAATCTTATTTTTAACTAGCTATTTTGTGGAGTATTGAGGTAGACATCACTGTTCTTTTCAAAGACATTTTAGCATGAATATATTGATGCTGTGTTGGGAAGAAAATTTATTTTTAATCCCCTTGAATTAAAATGCAATAGTTCTTGATTAATATACTCCAATAGGATAAAACAACAAAGGGAAAAAAGAGTAAAGAAAAGGGGATATGAAATCAAGTATGTCCTGAAATAAATTACAGTGTTTAAGGTAACTACAGACCTCCTACAGCAGAGTTACAAAAAGCCTCAATCCTGTAAACTCTTGTTTATGCATAAGATGTCAAATATATGACTAATTTCATTCCTTTAATACCTCAGAAACAATAGTGAAGATTGAAATTAGATACCTCTAAGTGAAATCCTGGCTCCACCCTGAGTGCTCTGTGCATTGCCATTCTGAAAACCAGCATTATGACTGAGAGCATAGGCAATGTTCACAAAACTGGCACTTTCATTTGTTTGGCTCATGGACTGTATTACGGAAACTACAAAATTGTTCTCAGTAGTTAGACAAGATAAGAGATATCTGAACTCCAAGTATAGCATGGAACTCAGGCACGATAGAAAAAGGAAATAATTCATGACATAGCTTCATGAATTTCAACATAGGTGAAATGACTGCTATGCTGCTCAAAAAATCCAATCAATGCTGCAAAAACAATCAAAACTTGATTCATAAATCCCTATTCCAAATTTCATTAAGTACTTTTTTTTTTTTTTTTTCCTGGCACATCCTGATTCATTATTCATAATTAGTTGGAACTGCTGGGCTGGCTAATCAAGATCCAGTTTATAAATAATGAAAGGTAAATGTATTTTCAGTATTCTAATTTTCAGTCATTGAGCCAGACACAAAAAAAAAAAAAAAAAAAAAAAAAAAAAGGATAGATGTTCATTATTTGATATTGTCTCTTGTTTCTCCATTTTGAAGATGACAGTCATTTGAGAGAAGGAAAAAAAAAAGTCTTAAATTACCACTTCTGTACCACTAATAACAGGTGGTCAAAGAGCAGGTTTTACTTGCCGTAAATCAAATTTATTTAATGCATATAATAATGTTCAGGATGTGTACAATGAGGATAATTTATAAACCACAAACTAATCCCTTCTTGTAGGTAGTTTCTGTATCTGGTGACTACTAGCAGGTGAGAGTCCACATGAGCTGAAATCAATTCACAAAAGATACATTTAAAAAACAAACAGGCTAAGATGACAGAAGGTATTATTCCCAATTAATAACTTAAACAGATGTACTTGAAACTAATAATCAGGACAAAAAAGCATAACAAGTGCTGCACTGGTTGCCTTAAATGCTCTGTCTAAGGGCAAAACCTTCTGTCAGTGATGGTCAGTTGAAGAATTTAAAGAGCAATGCAAGAACAGAATGTACAGAGAAAATCCATTCAGGAACTTTTCAACAAATAGAGAGGAACACTATGCAGAACTACTGTGATGATATATTCTTATTTACACAAGTTAAGAACCTAGCCCAGCCTGAAACAATCAGCTGTCAAAAGTGGAGAAATGTAGCAATGTTCTGCTGTTCATACTTCTCCCCCAAATTGCATTGTTTTCTCAATTTAAAAACAAACAAACAAAACCAAACCGACAAAGTACAAGAAGCTAATAAAATTTTGGAAGTTCTTGTAGTGCTTTGACAAAGAATGTAAGAAATATTTTTTCCTCTCCATTTAAGCATACTTCCACAGAGAAGTTGCTAACTCAAAATGACATGTCTATGGTACTCTCAGGCCCATTATGAACTTTAACGTGAAGTGAGAGAACGTGTACTCTTTGATTCTTGCCACCAGCATTCACGATATTGGACCAAGAGGAGATATCATGCTTGAATGAACAATTTTCTGCAGGCTGAGGATTCTGATAGTCAATGCCATTGGCAAATGTTTGTACCAACTCCCCTTCAGCAGCCTGTCGAGGAGAACACGAGCAGAATAGCATCATTATGTTGTGTCTCAGAAACCATAAAACTTAGAGAAACAGCTGCACAGCCATGGCCCAGAGCAATTGCACACAGAAGGATTAGATACCATGTTGGGTGGTGCACAGAGACAGAAACAGAGAGCAGAGCAGCCATGGCCGCTCTGTGAGCAGCGAGCCTGTGTGTTCACGGCATTCTGTTATTTGGGTCGTCTGCCAAGAGTATGAATAACCTTTAAGGCCAACACCATTAAACCATTTCTTGGAAAGCGTTCTGTGGTTTGCTGTAGGAAGCCAAGTTTAGACTATATCTGCTGCATTTGTGAGCACATGTGTTGTAGTAATCTTTCAGGGTAATGCATTGGCAGCAGCAGGAGACATTTTATTTTTACAATTGCTGGTGCGGTAGAAGCATATTCGTCTGCACTTAAATACGCTTTATGGTTATTCACATTAGGGGCAAATTTTCAAAGAGCTACTAAGGTTTTTGGCCAGGTACGCAACTGCTTTTATTGGGAGCTGCATGTGTTAAACTGAGCAATGTGCTTTGAAAAACATACATACAGTTTCTTCCTCTGAACATTCAGGAATGTCTGATTTTTTTCCCCCTAAATTGTTAAGACAGTTAGTATGACTGACAGTTTGAAAGACATACCGAGAGAACTTTGGCTCTCTGGTTTGGCTAGGAAAAGCTCTGTGCCACCTGAGGATCCTCTCCAGTCTGAGGAATCCTCCTGTGGTGCAGTCTGGAGTCCAGCTGGCATTGGAAAAGCAGTCAAGGGTCGAAGAATCAGGTCCAATTGTAATGGTCAAAGAAATATGTTCAAAACTAACAGGGTAACTTTTCCCCTTCACCCTCTCCAAGTATTCTGTCTTCCTCCAAAACAGTCACACTTTTGCTTCAGAGCATTTGCCTTTCTAATTTGTGTGTTTGAGAAGATGTCTAAGCTGATATTAAAATGTCCTTTTCCAAGCTGGATGGCCCACTATCAACAAAACAAGAGTATATATTTCATGCAGGCCCTTCGGTACTCCTGTTGGCTTCAGTCCTCCAGAAACCCTGTCAACTCCAATATCCTGTCAGCTCACAAAGAGAGAGCTAGCCAGCGAAACAGAAGGACTGGAGCAGGGACTGTGTCCTCTTGAACCACATATGGCAAAACAGCAGCCACCACAAGTTTGGAATCCTTACTGTGCTGCCCAAAATCCACAGATTTCCCTGATTATGGGCACGTTTTGTGTAAAAAGAATATCAGATCTTGTGACTGTTCCTATAACAGCGATTAGAAAATATTTTAATTTATAACAATTATAAAAGCAATAAAAGCATAATGAATGTTATTATTTCAATCTATAATTAAAAGCACATTTGCAATTTGGAATTCAAATTGGCCTCCTTAAGATGTAAAAGTCTATTTATGATAGAAAATGTGCTAGCTAGAAGATGTTTAAATTATATTTTCATACTTTTTGAAAGAAAGTGCTCATTATGTGAAATATTAAGAACACAGGAGTTTTATTTGCAGAAAAAGAGAGGCAGTCGCTATACATTGTCCAAGGTATTAACTCGATGTGTTAATTACAATTTAACATGGATACAGATGCTGCTTTAGGCAATTTTCACCCAGTATTTGGAGGAAAAGTTCAGTTTTAATCATAAGCAAATGAGGTATTATGTAAAACAGCTCTACAGCAACTGTACACTTCACTTGGTACACATGCCGGTGCCATTTTTAAAAATAGATTTGGACATGTGTAAGAATCTATGAGGTTTAGAAAACTACTTTTCTTTCCAAATCCTAGTATAACCACAGACGTTGAACTGGCTCTAAAGAAGCTGCAGAGAAGCCAGTACCCTTTGTTCCAGCCTTGCTTTTTGATATGAATCATGATTTTCTCCAGATAAGAAGAGGGTGGAGCAAAGACTGTTCTCCCAACATGTGTTTGGATTAATGAAATGATGGAAGAAATGAATGATATTGTCATTCAGCTCAGAAAATATGCCAACCTGAGGAGGTTCTGAAAGCTCTCTAGGAAGGCAGAATAAACTATTTTTTCTTCTCTGAAAAGAAAGGGGAAAGCGAAAGCTACTAGGGCAGTCATCAGCAAAGGCCACTGCTTCAATACTGAAAGACAAAAGTAGTTGAATTTATTAATTCATGAGCCACTTCACAGATTTTTTTTTTCTATTAAGGTGGTGACTCCTGGTTTAAGTACATGTAATTTAGCTCAAAGTGGGATACACAAACAGAAGAGGGTGTTGAAGATTTTTGAAGGCTGCATTTGTAATACAATCATACAATGCTAACATTTTGTATAGTTTCACTCAGCCTGTAAAAACAGCATCAATATAACTGGTAAGCCATATAATACGAAGTACCCATATGTACTCATCTGAAGGATTAGGCAATTTGGTTTTATGCTCTTGGAATATTTTAAATTAGCACTTAAGCATTAAGAACTACAAATAAGCTTTGCAAACTTACTGTGATGCTGAGATAGTGGACTTTGACAAACCTTCTGCTATTATCTAGTTAAGTATCAAACGAAAGGTAGCACTTTTCTATAGCTTGAGAACACAAATTCTATACCATTGTAAAGCAAGTTTCCTGCTGGAAAGCCAGATGATAGTGCTGAAGGTATCAAAGGCTGGTAATTCCATATAGCTGGACTACTGGAAAAAATAAATGGACGTAATCCTATTACAAAAAGGTATTGCTTTAAAGAAATATCACAGATTTCAAAGGACCATAAATCTGTATTCAAGGAAAAAAGACACCACTTTTCTTGAGCAGTAGAAGTTTGCTAGTACTAGATGTGATCTATGATCTAGTCTTGAGAAGGCAGCAGCAGTACAAAATAAACTACCACAATCTGAAAGAAATCTTTATTCCCCCTCTCCTCCTAGCATTTCTCTCCTGCATTCCTTGTTTCTGCAGAAAATTGTCAGCTGTTGGGATCAGTACCTGGGCTTTATATCTCTTGCTCTTTTCCTAAATATACAGTTCATTATATAAAATAATAAAACTTGTATCATGTCGTATATGTTTCTGAGAAACCTAAACCACTGCCTTCTCACCAAACTTACTTCAGCAGGTCAGGTTCAATTAGGAACCTTCTTTATGGTTCATTTATGGTCTCTGGAGATAGAATGATATGTTGTGGTAAAACTGTTTCAGCTGAAGCTTTGAAGGAGGCTGGAAAAGTGACTGACAGAGTTGAATGCCTCCAAGAAATTTTGAAAATCCTAGTCTATTTAAAGAATTAATTTCTATATACCAGTCTATTTAAAGAATTATTCTGAGATAAACATCAGAATCTGGTAACGGGATCCACAGACATGGTTTTCATGTTACTAGGCTTTATTTCCAGGTAAACTGTTTTCTGCCTCTGAATTGTTCTTTTTTATATGTATTTTTGTATGCCCTTCGGTTTGTTTTATCTTTTTGGATTTAACTGAAGTGCTGTCTTGATTATTTCTACGCAGCGTTGCATGATTTGTTAATCCCAGGTCTGTTTCTGTGTTGTGTTCTCTCATTCTGAATTGCTTATTCATGTAGCAGTGGCTTCTCTGAGCTGAGTGGCAGTATCCCATCACATCCCTATGACATCTGCTTCTGTTCCCCACCTATACCCAGCAACAAAAGGTGATGCCTATTTCTTCACCTTGATCTCTTGTACAGAGTGCTGCAGTGCTGGAGGGGCTCGAGCTCTGCTCTGTGCAGCTAAGAAATAAAGCCTGCTTTGCTTCAGGAACAGACTGTTGTTGGGATGAAGATGTAAAGATACGCCAGTACCTTTCATTTACTGCAGAGGTATTGTTGCTTACTTCAAAACACAGAAGGGCTTTTTTAAGCATCTGTGGTTAGAGCATGCTGGCCAGGATGTTGTATATCAAAATTGTCTGCCAGGATATAGGATACCAGAATTAGATAAGTGTGTGACTAATAGAAAAACATTTTCTCTTGGTTTGTTTTTTTTTTATTATTTGTTTGATTTTGGGTTTTGTTGAGAAGGATTTTTTTGTGCATACAAAGTATATGACGTATAAAGAAAATCAGCTCTTTGTTAAGGTAATGTATTTTTTCACATACCGTTTCACAATAGCTAGAGCATTTTGATTTAAACTTCCAGATATACTCCACGCTCAGTGACTCCAATAGCTTATAGTTATGACATACCTGCAATAATAAAGCAACTGGATGTAAATAAAGAAAATGGAGATTGTAAACACAGCTTCAGTCTGAATGGTCTTGTCATATTTCATCCCCTCATTTTAATTCAATGTTAAGCAAAGCATGGAAATGTTTACCTTTGTCTGATCTTTAATTCCCTGAATTTATGTGGAATCATGCACAGATGCTCTGGAAACCAGCCTGGAAAAGCCTGGCATTTTAATTGATCCCAGAGCCTCTTTCCTCGCAGCCCCTGCTGCTACGAAGTCTGCTACTTGCTCCAAAGGGGCTGCGCGGTTGCCTAGCCACCGTGAGTGGCCAGGCAAGGTGGAGAAATCCAGGGGAGGAAGTAACCAATCAATTTTTTAATTTCCCTGTGTAAACAGCAGCAAATCAGGATGGATTTTGAAATATCATTAGTGAAAAGTGAGACGCTTTGTGCGCATTTTAACATATGTATTAACTATATGCAGTGGCTGGCAGCCAGAAATTATAAGCCATTGGGTATGTTTCACAAAGCTTATTTCAGAAGACAACCTGAATATGTAATTTAAAACTCTGAATGCTGGAGTTTTTTTGGTTGTTTTTTTTTTTTGTGTGTGTGTGTCATTTTGACTCCTCTATTACTAATATCTTACTAGTTTTAATGTTTTCTCACACTGTTACTCAATCATAAGAAATACACCTTTCTTTATACCTGAAAGGCTAAATATTGGCAGAGTTAGGAAGATGATATGCATAGCCAAGGTCTGATGTCAAGAAGTTTTAGTACAAAAGGAAGAATTATATGCTTGTCCTTAAAGATTGTCAATTAGTTTTGTCTTGGCATACGAGTAAAAACGAGTGCAAATTTCTCAGCATCATATTTGCAAGTCAGTGAGTTTTGTGACGTCTCTGCACCTCCCCGCATAACAAGATGGCTTTAGATTGTGTCTAGATGTTTAATACAGGTTGCCTAAGAGGCTCGTCCTTCTGTGTTATTACAGATAAGAGATTTTTCAAGGTATTCAATGCTTCCTGCTGTATCATCGCAGTAACTTCCATGGAGAAAGGATCAATGGTCATTTGAAAACACTGACTAATTGCTAATTTCTACGATACATTTTACTGTGCAAGTAGTAATATGCCACTTCTGCCTTTGAGATCCCTACTGTCTTAGTGTAACACATAATCTTAATCCAGGCAATGAAGAGCTTTATATATGCTGCACAAACTATCTGAATTTATCATAAGATAATACAAAAACTGTAGTGATATATATGAAATTTAAAAACTATGATGCATACCACAAGCTATTTACTCCATAAAAAACGAGTTAAAATTATATTACATATACAGCAACCTTACAGGAAAATGGGTTTTGGACTCTTAAGAGGAAAACATAAATTTGCTTCACTGGTTCCCAAGAGAAAACCTTTTAGCACAGTGCAGATATTAAACATGGACATTAAAAACTTCAGAGATCAATTAATTTCTTCAGTAATCTTGAAAAGAGAAAAGAAATCTTAGCCACATTGAGATACACATAAGTTCTGTCACTCACCTAAAGTCAATACTTCTTCCAAGGGCTGTGCTAAAGGGAAGTGAAGGCCATTGAAAAAGTGGCCAGGCTGGCTGACTACTGGCATTGTGTATGACTGGTGAAAAAGGGAAGAAGATATGCAAGAAATTAAAGAAGGACCCTGCAAAAGGTAAACCCAAAATTTTTCACAAGAAGAAATTCTAACCCTATCTCCACGAGTAAGACAAATGTAGCCTATATAATTCAAACCCAGCAGTGCTTTTGGGAGATGAAAGTTCTTGCAGGATGTAATCTTTACACTGCTTAAAACCCAGTTATTCAGAATGGAAGCTAAACCATTCTGGCCGCTAATACACCCTGTCAGAGTGATGCAGACTTGCATCTCTGAATGCTACAGCATTTCAAATTTTGGTATTAAGAATGCTCTCCATTAAAACTTTTGAATGCTGCGAGTCATGTTTTTGAACTTTCTGATGAACTGTCTTCCTATAAACATGAGAAGCAGACTTTATTTGAAGGCTGGCAATAGGAAAAGATGACTGGAGAAAGGACCAGAGCAAACTTTTCTGAAGCACTAAAAATACCATCCCCCTTTCCTTACCCCAAGTCAAGCTCACATGCTTATTGTAGCTTCTCCAATGATTCACTTCACACTCCATCACAAACCTGAACGCAGACATCTCCAGATGAAAAGAAAGCACATAAAAAAAATGACTAGTGAGCCAGCAAGAATTCAAACAATTCCAGGACCTGAGTGCCAACACAGAAGTTGAGATGTAAGGCAAATCATCTGTTTCTGCACAACTAGAAAAAGGTCTGGTTTATTAATATCCAATGCCAGCCAAAAGCTTGAGGTTTCCAAGTACTTCAGGAGTAAGAAGAGATTTGATTAAAAATTATAAATTAAATTAATTTTTAAGAAGCTATTCACAGGGTGTGAAATTGAACTGAAGAAAACTTCTGGAAAACGGATGTATTAAAGGCCCTAGCCTACTGATTCATACATAGGGGGATTTATATTTATTCAATTGAGAATGAAATTTGGCCCAGAGCTAATAAACAGTCTGAAAAGCACAATCTAGAAGCTAAATTATTATTTTCATAGGAAGAGCACTGTCTATCCCAGACTTTGTAAGTTTTCATTGAGTGTGACTGATAAACTGCATTAATCTGCAGAGTTGTGCACACCTGATTTTTATATCAGACTGGTGAATGAAATAGCTGTCAGAAATCATGTGACCTTTGAAATTACCAATATGTCTAATACAAATGAGCATTTGTATGCTCAAATTGGAAAAAGTACAGTCACAGCTTTGGCAGGGTGAATATGGAAAATGGTATTTTCCAAGAGCTACAGTTCTCAGGTATTTGGTATACACATTCCAAATAATCCCACCTTTAAACTATTAAGTTCTTACGTAGGGTAGCTGTCTCCAGAAGAACAATCTATAGTTGAACCACAGCTGTGCAACTACAGTGTTTATTAGAAGAAAAAAGTTCCTGATTCCAACAGAGTGAAATCAAACCCCACCAGCATGACCTCCGTGGGTCCCAAATGAAATATTGTAAGGGATAAATGTTGCTTCCATGAACCTTTTTTTTTTTTTTTTTTTTTTTAAACATTTTGGCAAGTGGAACTAGTCAAAGAAAACCGTACTGTTACAAGCCCTGAAAGATTTTGATAAAACATAAAGCTGCTGCTCCGTGACCCTCCTTGGCATTTATGGACTTACAGTCTGTGTCCTGAAACTCCAAGAACTTTCAGAGGAATTAAGGCTTGGACAAGAATTTATCTGCTCTTTTCTAGACTTCAGCTTACTTAACAGCCAGCCCAGTCCACTCCTCTTTTTCCAACATATGAGACACTGACAAAATTCATTCTGATTGATTTCACTTACTGAAGTAAAAAGCAGAAGGAAAATTCTCAATTGGTTACAGAGAATTTGCTAAACTTCATGTTAGCCTATAGAAGCAGATTGGCAAATTCAGAACAGCTTCACAGATACTAAACAGACCTGTGTTAAACTGGACAGCAAAGAATTCCTTCCACGACCATCCCCACGCTGCTTTGCTATCAACCCATTTTGTCATATAGGGAAACACACTTGTGTTATTATGAGCTACTATAAAACTGTTTTAAAGACCCTGAGCAAGACTCTGACATTTAGTTAGTCTTAAATGCAATATTTTGCATTTAAAGTACTGTTCCGAGTGAGCTAAAATTATGGTAATAATTTGATCTACTCTTGATAATGAAATAACTAGAGCCAAAGAGCAAAAAGGTGTCTTAAAGGCTGACATTACTTTTATTTTCATTTATTTTCATGAGAAAAAGTGGAACTCAGTGAAATAATACCAGATTTTGTAATAAGTAAAAGATGAAGTTAAAGAAGAAAAGAAGGGGTTTAGAGGTTAATGGCTGTTTGAAGAGTTGTTTCTTTTTCTGTTTTGTTTAGCAAGAATGCTTTTTGTTGTCTTAGGTCTCTCTCTAATAAAGTGAATATTACTTACATGTCAGCAGACAAAATCAGAGAAAGTACCCTCAGTAAACTTTCCATGGAAGTTAAAAGAAATAAAATTATTAAGAATCAGCTATAATCATCAAAATCCTTTTGTTCACATTATTTAGTTTTGACTCACCCTACACAGGCACTAATTTGATTATGAGGTTCAATGAAACCTTTATTTATCAGGCATGACTTAAAAACAGTACTTCTAAAAACACAGGCACTTTCCTGTCCTCATATCTCAATCATAGCTTGGAGAGAATTAGGAATGTGTAGGAAAGGAAACTAAAAGGATGCTTCTTTCTCAAGAGGCTATTGTGTCCTTGACTGCTTTGTTGCGGCCTCCATTCAAATTGCCAACTTAGAGACAACATGGTAGTAATTTTCTCTTGTAGATGAAAATCCAACAGGGAAAAATAGACTGACTTGTCTGTTGTTTACAAGACCTATGACTTCTTCAGTCTTCAATCACTATCAACCTAAACTAATTTTCAGTTCATAAGTCAGGTGAGAACAGTGTCAAAGGGACATCAGAAAAAATATTTGCTTTTTTTGAAATAGATTTTCAGAACAACGAAGGCTGCTGTTAAAACTAAAAAGGAGAATTTTAGGTTGAAACTGATTTCAACGAAAATAAATATCCACACTAGCACTCTTCTGCTTGAAAGAAACTATTTATTTACAATGAATGAAAGAGGAGATAAAAATATCTTTTACTCGGAAATCATATGGATGTCACAGGTCAGGCATTTATTTTATCATCTTTCAAAAAGCACAAAAAACTCTGATATCTTTGATCAGTTCTAAAACTTGCAGTTCAAGAACTGGTAAGAATCTTAAAACAGACATTTCATTTTAAAAGATTTTTTTTTTTTGCCACATTCACTTCATTTGGTCTGAGGAGCTGTAAGAAGAGTAAAAACAAAATAGTTTTCTTAGAAATCAAAACTTCTGCAGCAGTTTGAGAAACTGCATTTTAGAGTTCCTCTCTTTGTGATTACAGGACCCGCCATCAAATATTTCTTCTCTCTCCCACAACGCTTCACACCACTTTCCCAAATGGATTTTCCACTTCTTTACTTTTTTGTCCCTATTTAAACATTAATTTTCCTCCCATTTCATTGTGTGCAACCAGAGAGGTGAAATAATTGTGGATGTTCTCCTTTTTTCATTGTGGTAAATAGGAGGACCCTTTTCATGCTGACAACATACTCACAAAAAGCTGGACTTTACTTGTTTTAGCAGACATTTGCTTTTTAAAACTCTCAGAGGGCCCGACCATATGTTCATCTCATATTTATACAGCCTGGTTAATTTAACCCATTAGAGTCTCATAACTGGCTTAAGAAAGTACATTTCATAAGTATGCCACGCTTGTAAATGTAATTCTATAAAACACAAATAAACTTTCAGTGTTAGGACATTCAGTCTAGGTCTTCTGTTTAAAATACCTTTTATTTCATAGAAAGTGCATAAAGTCTCAGGCCAGAAACAAAGAAGAAATCTATTTAAATCATATCACAGACACTGGAGATCCTTTCCACCTTTGACATGGTGATGGTGGAAAATGGACTCTCAAAGTATTTTTATTGATCTTTTGGTAAATGTTGTTTTTCTCATAATTATACATTTGATTAGTATTTGCAGATGTTTGAAATTGTGGCTTTCCTTGTGCCTTCACCATATCGTTTACATGCTCTGGAGCAGCTAGACTCTCCAGAGACAGCAAAGCAAAGTGTTGATTCCTTCCCAGCACTGTTAAAAGCATTTTTTAAGAGCAAGGGAAATGATGATACTAAAGCAAAGTAAAATCTCTGGCAACAAAGGATTCTGAAATATTTAGTGATTCCTGAACCTCTCTTTTCTATATGGAAAATCTTTTGGGCTCCATTTAATCAATGGAGAAATAGAAGTACCTGGGCTGGGGAAGGAGAGGGTGATGCAGAACATCTAAGTCAGCTCCAAAGTAGACTGAATTTAATAGTACAATTACTTCCTTTGCATGGCTGTCATCATCTCCAAAGCAGGACTCTCCGCTTGTGAGCTTATGTGGAGGAAAGCAGGCTTAATACTATGCTGGAACTGGTCTATCGTACTGAGGCTGAGATTTTCCAAAATATGCAGTCCTGGCTTCTGTTTCTTTCCATATAATAAGTGGAAAGAGAATTAGATAACACTGAATGCTTTAAAAATACTGTCCTCCTGTTAGTTTACTTATTCATAAGAATATGACTTTGTCTCATGAAATTACAGACCATGATTACTTGTTACTAGTTTCAGTAACACCTGCAAATACTGCAGGCTCTACAAGATGTATGAAAAGAACCATTCTCTCCTGGAAGGGTTACAGGATAGAGGGCAAGCAGGTGGAAGAGAGGTATGGATATGGCTCGGGTAGTGGGAGAACAACAATTTGAGTCCTGATAAAAAGCCTACTGAAGCCAGTTAAAACTTTGGGTTTAGCATTAGGCTCATAATGAATAAATTACAGAGAGGTAGAATGAAATACACAACCACCTACTTTAAAAAGTCTTTTAAGTTAAAATATAGTTCCTACTACTACTTTCTGCAGGTGGAAGGGACAGTTAGTGTACAGTCCTGTACTACATTATGGACAATGGCTTTACAGGCTACTTTGTTAGATATTTCATTTATAAATAAACGAGACAACAGTAAATAAATATATTCTTAACCTCCTCAATGTCTCTCTTAAGTGGAAAGCAAAACATCTACTTCATAGGAATGCCTTCTTGGAGAACTTCTGAAATACTAATTTTCAAAGCTAACATTCATTTGCTCACTGTGCTAGCAACTAGATAACAAATCTTAGGTATATTCATGTTACAAGTCTCTGCTGCTTGCACATTCCTTATCTACTGACCTAATCCTCAAAGTAGTTCTGCAAGCAGGAGAGCACAGTATCTTTCCAACTTATTTTCTCAGTGACAGTAAAAATGCATGACAAGGATCTGATCCTAGCCACTTATAAAATGAAATCCAAATGTTTTAATTACAAGGTTGTTTGGGTTATTTTTCTAGCCACAGGAAAAATGAGATAAGACATGTCATTTAGATAGCATTCATATCACCTAATTTTGGAGAACTGACTCTCTCTTATTCCTGCATAGGAGTATACACACTCATTTTGGAACCGTATCAACTCAGAAGTACTCATTTCCTCACTGGTAATATAAAGGGTCATGGAAGGCACTGTTCCTGAGATGGCTGCACACAGCTTCCCAAAATTTTTGTAGCAGGAGTATTACCTCAGATTTTTCTTGGGGCCAGGAAGTGCCTGGAGCACTTTGCTTCCACCCACAGACTGGAAGCGCAACACGCAGGGAGCTCAGCAGAAAGGCAAAGCATGGGAAGACAAAATGAAAGAAAACGATGCACCTACCACAACATTTCCATATGAACGTCTTAATATATGAAAATGATGGAATATAGATACTGTCTCTGATTTGGTCAAGACAGTCAATAGAGACAGTGATTTTTTTCAGAATTCCTTCAGAATCCAAAAGTAATTCAGCTGTTTTCACTTGTTTCAATACACCATTCTTTTTATAAAAAACTCTTACCCTTGCTGGTCATTCTGTTCAGTGTGATTACTCTTTAATCCCGTAACAGAGAGAGCAGCATGATACACAGTAAGAGCTATGACTGGTACTTATGAAGTCTGCTCCTTTGTCACTTCAGTACAGCAGGTTATCTCATAACTGGGTTACGTACCATGGTATCATACTTCTTAAACCTTACTGTATGACCTAAATGTAACATAAAGTGATTCAATAGTCTACTCAAAACCTGCTTTTCTAAATGCAGATTGTAGTTGAAATTCAGTTCTACAAATATGTGCATAAAACAATGCATGTAAATCTCAACAGATGCAACTTTAAAGATTGCTTAGGAAACCTAAATTTTAAACCCTTATTCTGTCGTAACACCTCTCAATGACTTCAGCAAAGCAGGATGAGCTGTTTAAAACAGACACAGAACATCCCAAAACAACCTGATTTTTTTATTAGTCTCAATCTGATATATACTGGACTTGGTCAGAGAAAACTTTAATGGATTATATGCATGCAATACACATTCCTACTGCTATTATCTGTAATATCTACTTTATCTTTTGTGGGTTTTTTTGATCATATTTTTGCCAGCCATGCCAGAGAATGTTTTGGGCATCACCATCTACCATCATACAAAAGGAAGGAGGTGACTGAAGCAAAACCCTGGGAAATGAATTTGCTGATGAAACATCTCCATGAGATTAGACTACAAATGAGAACCAGGGTCTTTAAATCTACCACTTAAAGTGAAAAATAGGGTAAAAACAGCTAGGCAAAAGTCACTAATTTGGAAAACATTTAAAAATACAGATTGGTTTCATGCCACAGCCCTAGACCAGCTTTTTACCCCTTACAGACTAATTTTGCTCACTGATAAAACAACGAACTTGGTGCAAGTCAGAACACAGAAAGGTAGTTTTAGTCAGTGGGTTATCATCTATTGGGAATAAAGTTAGGGAGTTCTCTATTAATGGATCAGAGCTTTGCTCCAGACAACCTATTATTGGTTTTATAGAGTATCTTCTGAGTATTTTAGATCACCGATGAAGAAACAGGTACAGGCATGAAGCAGTTCCACAAAGCTTATCTCATCAGCAAGGTAAGTGTTAAACAAGTGTAAGCCTCAAAGCCACTTGGAGCATACAAAGCCTGTTCCAAAGGAGTTCATAACCACCACACCAGCATAATTTCTAAACCTTCTAAAGTAAGAGGAGTGCACTCCTTAGCTTATATAAACTTATAACAGAGAACTACTAGAAGAATATCTCTCTTTAAAATTTCTTTTTCCTGTTAGAAACCTTCCAAATTACGGTAGTGGCTACTGTTTGCAGTAGTAGAGCTTGCTTTAACCTGGTGCTATTTTTGACCTAAAATTGATAAAGTAGCACGAGAAAATGCAGACTCCGACATCAATTTTGTTGTTGTTGTTAGCAGTTTTGTTTGTTTTTACAATTTCTAGAGATGATTTTGTATTTACTGAATGTAAGTATTGAGTAAGTTGGCAATAGGTCCCTATGAACACTTGAAATGAGCACCATTGTGTCTGCCACTAAGGGCTGTAAGACCGAGCACTGGAACAGGCTGGCTGGAGAGGTCAGGGAGGTCTCCCTCCCCGGAGATTCAAATGCCACCTGGACACAGCTCCGGGCAGCTTCATCTAGGTGACCCTGCATGAGCCTTCATAGACTACATAGCCTCCAGAGGTCCCTTTCCACCTCAGCCTTCCTGCAATTCTGTGATACCAGTTAGCAGAACGCGAGCAAATCCTGGTAGGATGGTTCCTCACTGTTGTTCATGTTATGGTATTGTTGCAGCTGTGGTACTGGGGACAGTTACAGCAGCATTGCCTCCAAGTAAGAACCCCATCACAAACAAATGTCATAAAGATTAATTCCTTCTCAAGCAGCATCAATAATGCAATGCTCTCAGAATAGAGCAGGCTTGGTCTCTCACCTTAAAAAGGGATTCTATGTCACCCTAACAATGAACTTCTTTTCAGCCAGTGGCAGTAGCTTGTTGGAAGCTCTTTGAACACTCAGCAGATTTTCTGTTATTTAGAAAAAAAGCTTGCAAACAAACTGGGCATAAAAGAGATAAAGCATGTAACAGTATCAGACCTTATTTTTTATTTTAAAAAAAAAAAGTTAAGGAACCAAGACCCTACGTATAGGGTTAGTGCATCTGTGCTTTAATCCGCTCCCTTTACTTTGGCCTTTCTTTTGGTAATTAGCAATGAGATTTTGTGATACTTGCTGAAGGAGAATTCATTCTTTTATATTAGTAAAAATTGCATCTGAAATATAAATCTGAAATGGAATTAAAAACTTCTCAGTATTACAATATAATAACATTTAATAGTCATGGACCCATGGCAGCAATTCTTGCAACTGCCATTGCCTAGCAAAATTTTCAGACAGTATTACAAGCAAAATTATATTTAATTGAAAATGTTCCATGCTTCACTCCTGTGTCATTTTTCTTTCTACAACTCCCCCCATACCTCATCTTCTGCAAATGATTTAACATATAAAGTTGAATTCTGATCATAAGGTCATGTTTTGGTTTTACTCTGCAAAAATAAAACAGCAACAAAAGCTGCTAAACCAGACTGATTTTGGTGCACATATTAATACAGACTTTTGGATGGATAGAAATTGTTGTCATAAAATATACTCGAAAGACCAGTGTTTCTGCATGTTCGTGCAAATGTCAAACTATGGCATCATTAACATCGTGTAGTGTCCAATAAGTCTGCTCTCCCCATGGACAAGCACTGTGCAGAAATAATTACTTGGCAATCACATGCACTTCATCACTTCCAAATTAGATTTTAGTAATCCACCGCTTTATTTCCAGAGTAATCAAATTACTACAATGGAGTTTGCTTCACATTTTTTTTTTCCTTTCATTTGATATTTATTGCCACAGATGCAAACTGAGTTAAGCACAGTCAAGAGAGAAACATGATTTGGGGAGAAACAGTTGGATAATGTGTTTTAAAACATAAATGAAAATGATCCTTTAAATCTTCTCTATTCCAATGTAAACACATTCAGTAAATCAATGGTGTAAAAAAAGAACCAAAAAGTCTATCTAGAGAATACTCTGAAGAAACTGAGATTTTGGAAAAAAAAAAAAAAAACAAACCACCCCAAACAAAAAAAACCCCTTCTGATCACATAGGAATTCCTCTTTTACTTGTAACAGTATACTTACAATGGCATTCTATAAAAAAAAAATCATTTAGTCACCTTGGAAAACTTTGGGTGACTTCATTTTGCTGCTGTGGTATCACCAGAAAAAAAAAATCATTTTTTTTCCTCCTAATAAGTAACCGGCATGTAAGAATTTGAACCTTTTCTGGACTCTGGATGAGGCAATTGGCCCACATTTATCAAATCATGTCTATTCACCGTAGCGTTTAATCAAGTGCTTAAATTTCAGCACACAAGTCTCCTGCTACTGAATGAGACCAAAGGAGATGCTTACATGAAAATTTTATTTAAGGGATTTGCTGAAGTAGATTTATTTGAGTACATTTAATATGCTCAAGCATTTTAGTATTTTGTGTTCTTTATTTTCCGGACTGAGGACTTGGTGTTAAACCAAACCTATTGAAATTAATATCAGGTCTTGCAGATCCTCACGATCCACGTAACAAACTGGTGATTATTTTTGTGGGTTTTGTTCCTTTTTATGGGTCTTAAGACAATTTTTTTTTTTTTTTATAGCAAGGGTAGGTAGGTCTAAAATCCAACAGGATCATCTATTGGTTACTTGTTCAATCAATGCTAATTATATTGGACCGTTAGGCAATTAGGTACGTAGATTTTACTACAGTCTCAGTATGCCTTTCATGGATTAATTAAGTCCTATAACACTAAAATGACTGTGTTTAGCTCAAGAACAGTCAGTGTTTAATGAGTCCTGAAAAAGAATAAACAGTGTTCCTACTGTTACATTTTCCATTAGAAAGAAAGATAGGTAGATCAAAATACTACAAAATACTTTAAAAGACACTTGGAATCTAATGATGTATTGCTTGCTGCTGTGATATTAATGCATTGCAATATTATTGCTTCTTTATTTGTGAATTTACAGGTAAAAATACCAGAGTAAACTGAAATTCCAGAAACCAGTATTCTTGATAGACTAATAGCTTGGGTCTTTATTTCAACACTAATCAAAACCTAATGTTCCAAATTAGAAATACAGACTATTGGTTATTATAAAAGCACCCATAAATCTCTCTTTCATTACTCTAAAAGTCCAGAACATTTCATATGGATTTTTCTTCAGGGAATCAGTATCCCTAAAGTTTCACAAGTCAGGGCTCAGAGCACAACCACATTTGATGTTGTTGCCACCCATTTTAATTGGATATTCAGTCTGCTGTCTTGCACATCCTCTACTACACAAAGGCATTCTCTGAGAGCCTTTGCCTAAGGTTACTTACTGAAGAGGACTTTCACTTACCCCTCAGGGGCACGGCTTGCTCTAGTTCTCATACATCATGAGGTAACAGGACAGAGTTGGCGATACTGTGGCCACCAAGGTCAGCCTTGCAAACAAGGGAAGAGAATACCAGATACCTGTATGATGAGGATCTGGAGAACCTTCCTGAAGAGTAAAGAAAACATAGAGCTCCTTTCAAAGCATAAGCTCCCTCCCCACAGCATTACCTTTGTGCTAAAGGTATTTCTTCTCCCCAAAAATGAGAATAAAATCCTGGCTTCCCTAAAATCAACATAGGTTTTGCTATTGCTGTAAATGGGAACAAAATTTAATTCTGTTATGTGTTCTCTTGTTTTCAAGCACAGCTAAATCAGCACTTCCATTCAAATTAAGCTTGCAATATTACCACTGCCAAAGAAACAAAGAAGCATGCAAGCAAAAAAGTCCCTACCTGAAATCCACCTCGACCTTCAAGTCTTTTTAATGAGTGTTTCTCATATTTGGCAGTAATAATTATGATCCCATTTTTATGACTCAACTTGAATGTTATTATAGTCACATTAATTGGAATTCTGACTAGGAAAACCTGTCAGAATGGTGTCTCTAATAATACTTTGTGTTTTTCACTTCAACTTGCTCAATAAAATCCAGTGTTTCAAATTCAAGAGCTCAAAATATTTGTTGGCAGAATTTGCAAGTTAATTTAGCTTTTATGGAAGAAACTGGAAGAACTGTTTTTTAACTATTGAAAGCCTAAAGTTTAAGTTATAGCTTCAGATACAATACACCTAGAAACAGATATTTTCTCATTAGACATTTATATTAAAACGGGGTTAAAATCATGCAGACATTTTCAGAGAGATTTGTACAACATAAAATAACACTATTTTAAAGTGAGGAAAGTTACTGCTGTCAGTCCATTGCAACCAAACGTTCTGGTGCACTCTAGTGGCAGAACATCGGGATGTACAATAGATTTGCTATTATTTGCTTTTTTAAATCCTGGAAAAAACAGAATTTCAATGTTTGTTTGTTTTTTTTTTATTCTGGGTGTACCGATAACTAAAGTTTCCTGTACTGCATGCAACTGATGTTCTCACATGGGGGAGAAGTGGAGTGTTCCTAAGTGTCAAGAAGAGACAAAGAACCCTTGATAACTGCTTTTCTCTAGAGCTGACAGGCTTCAGATTTGAAGCTTAATCCCAACACAAGCCAGGCACCACTTACATGCAAATCACACTGATCTGGACTCCAGATCTCTCTCCTCCCACTTAGAGTTTGTGGTCTTTCACTTCCAGGGTTTTATGACCCATGACTGCTACTACATATTTGATATAACAGGTATATACAGGCACACGTGCACAACTGTATGTACACCTGCGTTTACCAATACATGTGCACGTGGAAGTAAAAATATTATACCAGATAAAGGACTGTAACATAGAAAAGGAAAAGAAACCATGAGTGCATACTGAACAATGCCCAAACATTCAGAAACTGAAGAAGGCCAAAAACTTGGAAGACAACAGAAGCAAAAAAAAGGGAATTAAGGTACTCTAGTGCGTACTTAAGGTACACTCATTTTATACCTGTTCAAAAAACAACAAAAACGTATGCTGGTATGATATTCTGAAACTTTAAAAACAGTACCAAAATTGGGCTAAAATACTGTATGAACAATACTCTCGTTGTTAACAGAATAAAATGGTTTCTAATAAAAAAGGCACTTATTTATCTTTAATGGCTAAATATGGATTTATTAGGAAGAATTTTCAAATATGCTGAGGAGAGGGAAAGAGAATATTGTGCCCCTATGACGAAAACCAAACAAAATTTCTTACCTGCAGTGCCTCACACAGACAGAACTAGACTGCTAGTTCATACACACAGAAACTAAGATGCAGGAAGATTAAGTGCCTTGCCCAAATTAATTTCACTGTGTAATGGCAAATTTGAACTAGATCTCAAGTCTCGAGCTCCTGTCCAGCACTTATCCAATAAAGAATCCTTCTTAGTGAAAGCACATATCTTACCTTGAAAACATAATGGAAGGTGCTTACTTTTGTGGAAACTATATTTACCATAATGACTCCAGGTGATTTTTCTAAATGGTTCTGAGATGAACTCTTGTTTAGAAACTGCTATATGGCACAAGTTAGATGCTGGTGATTGAGGATATTATATAAATGTCTATTAATCTATTTCCCCAGAAGAGTAGGTGCATTAGGAGAAGTAACCTGTATTGCCCACCCTAAGCATTCAAGAGCCGTTACACAACTTGCCAGTTTTTCTCGAATACATAGGCTTAACGTTCTTTTCACTTGTTTTCTAGCCTCTGAACTTCTAGGTATGGTTTATTTCAAAGCATACAGATTTCTCCCTGAAGCTTACTTAAAATAAGAAAAAAACAGGAGTCCAGATGTCTTTACATGTTCTAGAACTGAGGCTTTAAATCAAGAAGATTAATCTTCATGAAGTCTGTGAGAATTCTGAGAAATGATAGAAAGTTATATAGCTAAAGATTAAAAATAAATAAGCCAGAACACAGGACAAGAACTAAACAAAGATTCTCTGCCTGAAGGACAGCAGGAAAAAAAAAATAATCAGTTGCATACACAAAAGCCATAATGTGATAGTAATTACTTTTCCAGGAATAAATATAAGCATTGCTACTTCTAGACCGTTGCTTCTAAAGGTTGTCTACTTTGTAGTATAGAAATATGAGTAATTTCATTTCTTTGCTCAGACAAACAAAGACACAAAGTGATATGATTATCATGATGTTCCTTCACAGTATCATCACCTGACTTGCCAAGACAAAAATTTGAAAACGGAAAAAATCTTTATCAGTCAAGTTATGTTGTTTGTCATTTCTCACTGAGCAGAAAGCTCACACTCTTGTGTTATTCTACTAAACTGCAGTTGTTTGCAATTGCTTGCCTGTCCCAACTACTCAGGATGTATGAATACATAGAAAGTTTTGAGACAGTTCATTTAAAAGGACTCTTGAATATTTTAAAAATATCTGTAGACAGTATCTTAAAACCTTCTAAAAATGATTTGATATTCATATAATTCCTGACCATGAAACCTATAGTGCTTTTTGCTGTATAAAAAAAAGGAAATAGAAGCAGCCTTCATTTAGGATTCTCACTTCGTCCTACACTAATATGTTGTTCCCCATCTTCCATGTAGTTTTTAACTGGGGAGCAGAATGAGCTGTTTGTGGAACTTGTTTCACATACCAATTCCAAAAAGATATTTTCATGCCATCTGGATGTTGCCTACAGGTTGGTAGCTATCCAGACTTGTGGGAGGAAGTCAAGTGCTAGTGCCGTACTAGTGGTGGTATGAGACAAGCACTAAGTGCTCTATGCACAGAGAGTGAATATATCTATTATGTCTGAAATCTGTTGCTTTTAGAGAACAGCTTTCCCAAGCTGCATTGCAGGCTTTGAGACACTTGGGTGCCAATAATCTGCCAGCCAAAAGGACACAGGAGTATGTCCTGCTCACAAGGTACACACATCCTCAGTCTAGGGTGTTGAAAAGTAATTGGTTCACAGAAGGTACCAGGAAAGTTTGAAACAGCAGAGAACAAAGAGGCTTTGCAGTTGTACCTAAGGACATGAAGAATTTTATTTGCCTTATTCAACAGAGTATTTGTGTTCATGGTGATAGTAGTTTCAAACTATATTTAAGCATATTTGGCCCTGTTTTGAGATTAAGTAAAAGAAAGGACTTAAAGCAGTCAGCCCAAGGTCTGTTGCCATAACTGGTTTTTAACATCATTTCAAGCTTGTGAATGCCCACAGGATGTTAATCTGCAAGAGATGCCAGAGTGGGCTAGTACTTCTGCTATGCAAGGGAAATTTTTCATTCCTTGATGATTGAGCAGTGCTGAAGAGAAATTGTGAACTGTCTGGACAGCCTTTGGATGTGTGCCCTACCCTAAAATCTCAATGGTTGCCTTGAGTTTCTCCCATATGGAAAATGTCTCACCATCCAGACATGACAGTAGACTCAAGTAAAGACTTAAAAAAAAAAAATTTAAAAAAAAAAAAATCATTCTTTTTGCTTGGCTCCTGTAAGGCTTTGAGTTATGGGAGGAAAAATCTGAAGACCATTGATTGCAATTTTTACTGTCTTAAGTGAGTTTGAAAAGGAAGTAGATGCCAAAAGTCAGTGTATTTACTACACTAATGAACAAAGTCTTTTTTCCTTTACTAAAGCACAGGAGCATCTTCATTAAAATATACTTTGAGTGTAAGGGTCAGGCCTTAGGGACAGATTCAGTCCATTAAATAGATACATACGGATTAAATCCACTACCTGATGTGAAAATACAATTCAGGAAAAACAGATGCAAACTTTTAATGAGCAATCACATCCCTAAAGGAAAGGTGCCAGATTGTTACACTTGTCTTGGAACACTGAAGGAGAATAAAGAAAAAAAAAATTATTCTTTTTTTGCTACAAGAACTCAAACTTTTAAAGATACCATGAATGCATATGCTATGAGTACTTACTGTATTACTAGCAATTTTATCACATGAGTTGGAACATGTCTATTACACGATGATGTTGGGGAAGGTTTTTCTCCCCTTTTTAGACATGGGTTCAGTGGAGGTGTGAACAGTATTCAGTTAAGGTAACAAGCCAAGCATGATTTTGGGTTTAATAACCATTGCTGCTTTCACTCCTGGAAAATGTTCAGATTGCATTGATTTCCACTTCATAATGCTGCAATACTGTCTTTAACTGGTCGTTTTTTCAATCCCAAGATGTTTTGCTTTGGGGGTTCTAAGTCACAAAGTGATAACTTTGCCTATTTGCTTTTGCAGGTGCTTGCAATCAAAAACTACAGACTCCGTACAGTGTAATCTAATTGTCCTAAACAAATAACCCAGGAGTGGCTGCTAACTCTGGAGAAGAGAGCTTCAGGATAAGGAGTCCATCAGCCTGGGGAAGCTGGCCCACAGAGCAACGGGAGGGAGCTGCCATTTCCTGCTGGCAGCACCAGGCAAGCAAAGGACTGGATACACTGAGCTTTTTTGATGTTTCCTGCTTGTGTTTATCTTGCCATCTCCCAGAACAAAGAAAATACCAGACGGAATATAAAGTATTTCTCAGCAGATACAGAATAATTTTAACTAAAGAGAGATACATTAGATTAAGAATACAGAAATTTAAGTTAGGATCCAGTCTAATTCACTTAATTACAAAGACACTTAGGGATGCATTTGCATCCCCCTACAGCATGGTAAAAGATATAGAATCTATAAATATCTAGGCAAAAAGAGACAATAAGAAGTAGAACAAAACCTAGAAGGACTATTAAAGCACAAAACCAAAAAAAGAAAGCCCTCAAAAGGTTGGAGTAACCAGAGCTCAATGCTAAGCATACAATTACTGCTTGAATAATATTGCTAAGCATAGACTTACTGGTTAAAAGAGTGCAATCACCAACTTGATACAAAAAGCAGTGCACATTGTTCAGGCTGGTATCAATTAGACAAAATATTCCCAATCTTTTCAAAATAAGAGAGCATGGTCTGGGACTAGAGTGAGAAAGGAAGGCTGAAGAACTTTCTCTCATGCTTTGCCAAATGACACAATGTTTTACCTAGATCAAGTATTTTGGACCATTCCACAGGATTACTCACTCCTCAGGTTTCAAACAACTTCATCGAGGTTCAAACTTCATGATTCAAGACCATTTATAATTGGCCAGTCCAGAACTTTGGATCAAGACAGCCTTATTTTATTAGGAAATCTGGATTGAGATCTGGACTTTTACACTGGGGACCCTCTCATATTTATGAAAGGCTTTGAGAACCACAGTGAAAGCTATTCATAACAAAAGTCCCATTAGACCCTGCAAAACCTTCTCCATAGCCATGCTGGGATTTCACACCTTCAGCTGAGACAGCTATGACAGACTCGCATTTTGTTGCTTTCCTAGCTTAACGATAGGTTCTGGCACCTTCACCCACATGGGCTGGTGATTTCCTCCTCTGCTGACTCTAATACATCCACCAGGCAGCCCTGCTCAGCTTCAGCTTATGGAGCTGCAAAGAAGGCTCCAGTGGGTCAACAGCAAGGGTAGCAATTTATGTAAACTGTGTCCTGTAAGCGTACAAACCCTTCATCAGAACATTTTGTTCTGACCGATATCTAAGACTTGCAGATATAAAATCTATGGGGAATACTCTGAACACATTTATCTTTTCTGCCCTTTTAGTCTGCTCTCCTCTTCCCCCTCATTCTTTCCCCCATCTCAATTTCTCAGCTTCCCTGCTGATATTTTTATCTTTGCTTTCTCTGATTTATGCTTATTATAAATTCCATGAATTAAGTTATGTTGTCCTTATCATTGGCATTTCATGTGATAGATGTGATTTGTTTATTACTATGTTTATAGTTTGTTAAACTCCTCTACTTTGGTTTTCCACAGTGCTATTTTACAGATCTTTGTCTCTCCCTTTTGAATCCTGTTCAACAATACCGTATGTCTACCATTATCTTTGAAAATATTTTCAACTACTTTATTCAAAAGTTATTAGACATTTTCACCAGCTAAAGAACAGCTCGTTTGCTATTTTTTTTCTTTCCCTTGGTGAATTATTCATTAAATGCTCCATTTTAACAAATATGTCTATAGGAAACTATTAGCTGAATCTTTTAAAATGTCTTTTAGACAATGAATCCATCATTAAGGATTCCTGTTGAGATTTGTTTCATAAATTCATCAAAAACCTATGTGCTGAAATCCAAGTCAGTCAATCACAGAAGTGACATTTATTTTCAATGATGTGATGATAATCACGTTCCTAAAACAAGTTCCCTGCAATTTCATAATCAAAATCCAAATCCCTCATCCTACAATATTCCCTTAAGGTTTCCTGTGTTAGTGAATAGTTATGACACTAAGTTAGTTTCCTACAATAATCACAGAAGATGAGTGCAGAAGGTAAGTCTAATAAGATGAGTTGATTTTGACAGTTGAAATCATGGTTTCTGTTGTTGCATTTGGCTAAGTAAAAGCATTTCTGCCCTGAGCTATGAATAAAGTTAATATCCTTAGCAAAGTAAAAAAAAAGCAATATCCATTAGAAATATGACATAGTAACTTATTCGCACACGATGACTTCTATGGTAGGTGTGGCTTGGACTTGTTCAGAAAAAAACAAAAAATGAAGAGAGTTCAATATGTCAGCAAAAGTCCTCTTTGAAACTGACACAGAACTATATTACTGTTACTCTAAAAATTAAATACCTAAAAAAGCAAGGCCTTAATCATGGGCTAAAATACAACTAATAACTAACTGTAAGAAGGGTAAGTTGTATTAAAGTCTACATTTTTAACCTGGAAGACCATGTAATGTGTGTTAATCAAAGCCTTTAAGGGATAAACCCATCTCAGTTTTGTGTTGTGTAGCTACTTGAAAATTGTCAGAACTAAAGGCAGACCATGTTTTCATAGCATTCTAAACAGTTTTACATGTAAAAGTTTTCAGACAGTTGGGAAGATTCTTCCTAGAAACAGTATTTATCCTTGTAAATTACATCATTATACCAACCAATAAGTACACATATACTTCAGTACTACAAACTAAATTAAAAAACAGTGTAGCTAAAAGATCTGAAACATGTAACTTAAAAACTTTTAACCCAAAGAACCTTAAACTGTCCTTATTTTGCACCAAAGTGGTCTATTCATATTCTAACACAACTTCATGAAGTGATTACCGTCAATATTACAGCCTAAAGACAATAAAATATTCTGGAAATAACATATATGAGTACTACAGTCAGTGTTCATCCTGAAATATCTTAGCAGTTTCAAGGTTTTTAAGACTCTCTTCTGAGAGGGGTGCTGCTTAAGCAAGCAGATTTTGGCAAAAAAATTAAACAGGACAGTATTTACATTACCTTCCTGCACTGCTCAGTAACTAGAACATAACTTAAGATATTAAAAGCATTTGGGGCTTTAAAAATGCCTTCGTGCTGAAAAGCTGACTAGTAAAGTTTTAACTTCATTCAATCTGAAGCAGCTGGGGCAAGAACCTCACAAAATCAGGTTTCATAATAAGAGAAGCATCTCATTTCTCACTATGAGGGAGATTTCTAGAGAACAAATTGTTTTTCAAGGTGTCAGTGATCTGATCACATAAGTGACTTTTCTGAAAGTCCTAGACAGTCTTGGAAAGACCTGAACTCATATTGTGCACACGGCCACATGTTCCAGCTCTGATGATACTAAACAAAAGTCCTTGCTCAATGCTTTCCATAAAAGCACTGCTCCTAGATGTCAGTCATATATAAGGGTCCCTTAATGCTTTCTAATATCTCTTTCTGAAATATTAGATTCAGAGCTCTGCTATTGGAGTAAGCTTGAGTGCTGGGAAAAGTAGCATTTTCCATGCTCCTGAAGGAAAAGATGCACTATGTGTCTGGATTGCGGGGTAATGGTTCAGGAAATAATATCCAGAAATATCCAGAAAATAAAGGTTGTGCTGCACTTCCACTATTCTAAATGATCAGCAGACTGTAAAACTGTCAAGAAATGCTATGATGCCCCCCAGTCCTGAGGAGCTGCTCCACAATGGGCTGAACAAAGCTCCGCTGCTCATTGATTCACATCTGAGAGATTTCTACAATGAGAGCAACATTTTTGTCAGTCAACAAGTGGTCACAGAAGTCATCAGAAAAACAGCAGTGAGAGGAGTAATAGCTTCCAGATGTGCCGCATGAGTACAGATCATCACAGGGATGATCATTATTCTGGATGACTCCTCTAAGCAGGCTTTATGCACAAGTCTGAGGAAACCTCCCGTCATCTGTAACTAAAATATGCATGCTCTGATAGAGAACAATAGTGCCCGTAGCAGCTCCTGTGCCAATAGCTGCCATTGTAGGGAACCCACAACTATGCCCCTGCCTTTTATTTCACCCTACACCTGCACTTAGCAAAGCAGCCGTACTGTGCTCAGCAGTTGCACTTCAACTTCCTACCTGCCGTCTCACCCCAGAAAACAGAAATGAGTGAAATTCAAAAGGCCCTAAGGCAGATGTGGTCCAACTATGTTATAAGAAATTACTGTGATAAAAGAATTGTGCCAAGACAGCACAAACACATTACCTAGTGTCCCAGCACAGAAGTTTTATAACTGCGACTTCAGATCCCCACCTCAAGGAGACAATGAGATTTAAAATCTTACCAAAACCTAGTAGCAAAAGTACAATTAGCAGAAGGCAAGTTTATTTCTTAAGTGCTAACAATAAACTAGTGAACCAGCTCAAGTCACAATGTAGAATCATTAGTGAGCCTCAAACAGATGGTATCTCATTTTTAGCTATAGGCAAAATGCCAAATGACATGACTAAATAGAAAAAAAATCCCTATAGTATTGCATTTTTGTGCCTATTGAGCATGGAGACTGAAAGGCAGGAACATTTTTAATAACCTTTCTTTGACAAGCTTAAAGCCATTTAATGCTGAAGCCTGTCCTCGACATAAAGCCAAGAGAACAGGCCTCTAGAGAAAGCTCACTGCTGCACAGCTTCACCTCCCAGCAAAACACATTATGCAGCAAAGCCACATAATGCTTACTTTCCATTAAAAAAACCCAGACCCTTACTGGCTATCGCAGTAGTGACCTTTCAATCCAGGCTTCTATAGTATTTATTGCCTGAAAAGTTGTTTCTATGAATAGCAATTGTCTGGTTTAAAAACTGAAAATCTCTTTTTTATTTCAAGGAACAGCATTTGCAAAGGCATCGAAGTTCAATGAAAAAACAAAGGCACCTAAAAGTAATCAAATGCCATGTACCTAGTGAATCCTACAAATGACTTACTCCTACTTGCAGTGGTTTTGCCAATACAGCATTTTTCACTGGAGGACCTTGAAGTAATTCCAGACACAAAGGCCCTCTGCATGAAAGCATTTCAGACATGAAGGCTTCACAACACCTTTGACAAATACGTATATGACAGATGGGTAAATTAATTAAATAGCATGTCAAGCTCTGGACTTCATCCTGGCCCATTTTTTGCTCATTTGACAGTAGGACGAGGCCAAGCAGCAGCTCAATCTTTCCATCTCAGGATTCACCTGGCACTGAGAAGTCTCCAGCTGGCCTAACTGGCACCTACTTAACACTCACCTGGAACAGGACACCAAGAGCTGTAGGGACACTGGAGCAGTACTGCCCTACAGCAAGTTCCCAGCTGGCAGATGGCACATTCCAGGCTGGAAGGAGGAAGGATGCATGAGAACAGCATCAAGACTGCATCAATTTGTGCTGGTGCTCAGACCGGGATACAACTTGCTCTGGAACCTGAGAAATCACCTTTTTTCTTGTGACCTTCTGCTCTAGCAAGATCAGTTGAGCAGATACAGGGAACAATTCAGAGATTTAGGCCAGAAAGACCAATGTTTTGTTCAGATGTTGCAGAACGCTTCTTTGGTAGAGTTAAAAGAGCTCAGTACTTCACAGTTCTATGAAAGAACCCGACTCCTAAAAATGTAGTAAAATATTTTACTTACGTAGTAAAATACAGGAGATTATCTACTATATTTGGGAGATAAAATACTAAGAATACCACAATCAAAAGAAGGTAATTTTTTACATCAGAAGGCAGAATTAAATTTTTATTAGCATGTAAGGATTTTTCCTAGTGTCATTTAAAGAAATGGTGCCGAACTCTGGACTAATTTAATTTCCACTGATTTCACTGGAAATCAGTATTGCCGAATCTTTTAGTTTTAATCCCAAATCTTTAATCAATTGGTGATTTATCATTTATTTGCTTATTTAAAAAAAATAATCCAATCTCATACAGTATTTTTTTTTTAAGGATCTCAACCCTCTGGACATAGGGAAATAAAATACATCTAAAGAACAGAAGCCTTAAGGCTCTAGCATAGAAAGGAAGTTGACAAAAGAAAAATGTATTGTTTTAAAACACATAGACGTTTAAGCCAAATTTATGATTTGAGGTCCAGATTAAACTTGTAAATACCAAAGCTGCAACTACTCAGCATTGTAATAAATATGAAATGGAACAGGATTTTGTTTATGCTGTGTTTTATGTATTTTATGTATTATTTAATCATTCTACAAATATGGAAAAGGAAATTTTCAAAAATAACCTGTTATAATTGTTTTTTCCCCAGTACAGGGTCTAGTATCACTCTGAACTACATCAGTATTTTAGCAACCTCTTTGCTCCTTTGAGCTCCAGTTATTGGCACATATTTTGCCAATAGACTGTGTTTGTTTTTCAAAGGTTCTAGAAAAAAAGAACCTTTATACACACATTGGGCATTTCCCCCTTACATTAAGGGTTTCGTCTTGTCTCAGCTGTTTCATTTTCTTTTCAGCAGCCCACAATGTCCCTGCTACAATAACGAATAACGATGAGCTCCCAGTTCCTTAAGTTCCTTTTCATAAGGACAGGACAGCATTGAGGCTACTTTCATTCAGAGATTACCGATCTCACTAAGTGTTTCATTTAACCCTTACCGTATCAGTTAATAGGAAACCCAAACACTCCCTTAAAAGAAAAGAAAATCCTGCAGAAAAGTTATCAATCAATTGCTTTCGCAGTCTTGTTTCTTTCAGCTGTACACAATAAGCCCTCTCAGTTCCACCAAACTGGATTAGAAAGGGTAACACATTTTACTATTCAATATTAATGAAAGGGATTTAAAATATCATTAGACATGGAGGCAGCATAGCCTGATGTAGCACCATTAATGTGAGCACACATACAAAAAGTATGTTGCAATCAAATTTTTCCACTTCAGTAAATGTTACTGACCACTTTTTTTTCACCTGCTGTAGTGGAAACTGTAGCAGAAGATTTTCAGATACAAATGACTGTATTTTTTTCTATTAATATTCATTTGCCTTTTGATTCATTCAATTACAAATGCATTGCCTAGGGTCATTTTCAGAAGAGCTCTTTTAAGATACCATCTCCTGCCTTTAAAAGTGTCTTATAAAACAAGGTTAAACAATAAGCACACTTGTTTCTTCCAAAAATATGTATTATTGCATGCATGTTTATGAAGTATTTGAATTTCTCAAAATTATTCACGGTATCAGCTAACTAACGTACTAATGGCTAGATTGCCTTGTGATCTAGAGATTGTTGTATCTTAATAGAATCACAGAATAATTTGGGTTGGAAGGAACTTTTAAACACCACCTAGTCCAAGCACCCTGGCAAGGGCAAGGGCATCTTTCACTAGGTCAAGTTGCTCAATAAACATAATAGAACTGGAAATCAATGACAAAATGTATCATCCTTAACCTGATTTTGGATAAGGTGGACTTCACAGGACACGGAATAAATATTCTTACTCCAGCTGTGGAATATCAGAACAAGTCATGGCAGCAGGTCCAAAAGTTCATCAGACAGTACCCCCACCGCTGCTCACAGTATTCTACCTTGCAGAAAACTGGCTGTCAGAACTGCCTCGCAGCAGACCAGTTGTCCTCCTTCACTCAGCACATGCCCTGCTCCAAGGAATATTCATTTTAAGCTAGCTAGGTTTTTTATAAACTTCTTTTGGAGACAGCAGTTTAACTAGTCCTTATTTAAATACAATGGGAAGTTTCATTACAGGGAACTTGCTTAACAGCAAGTATCCCAATGGGCGTAGCAGCTTCCTTAAGAGACTTATTTTGTCAATGGTTCTCGTGGGTGAGAAAGTCGGCCCTTCCATGTCCTTATAGTTTCCAGACAAAGTGCAAAGTGGTTCTGAAGGCTCTGCTCTTCTGTGTCTTTCCATTTAAAACATGCTTCGCAACCTTCACAAGCATTATAGCAGAGCAGTGAAACTTATCACTGCCTGTTTTATAATTATAAACAGGTTATTGCTCTCCAATGTTACCAGTCTCTAAAACACTCTAAGATGCCGTGGCAGTGTGTTCCCCAGCATTTGGAAAATTTAAGAGAAATCATGTACCTGGAAGCCTTAATGGAAACCAAAACCAAACAAAAAAAATCTAAATTCCAAATACTTAGCAGAACTGGCAAGAGCATAAAGGGGAATATAGCTGTTGCCTGTGACCTCATGAACAGTAGCTTTTAGAGGAAGAGCAAGAAGGAATGGGATAAAAGATGGGCCAGGCTTGCATCCACCCCAAAAGCTGATGAAACGACTTGGCAAGTAAGCTGAAGCATGACACAAACTACAGACACTTTGATGCTCGCATGCAGAAACTATAAGAAAGAATTTTGGCTCACAGGGACTCCCATTTCCTCGTGACCCTTTCATCCTTCCCTCCAACAGACAAGAGCATAACAGGGACACAATCCTGCCTCTAATGACATTACAATTACAACAAATGGATTAGCTTAGCATTTAATCTATTTTTCTACATCTCAGGCATTCAGAGAACAATTTTTTTGCTTATTTAAAAAAAATAATCCAATCTCAGATATCTCAATACAGAAATCCATTGGTGCTGTGTTGCATGGGTAACACTACAACAGTGGAAACGGCTGCCCAATAAAGGTTTTTAACAAGGTGCTTTATCTATCCGATTATTTTAGAGGCTCCAAAAATTCCCACTGAATAATTTAACAGTATTGAAGTGTCTTCTGGAACAAAAGCTCAAGATAAATATCTTTGTATTGCTGAATGATGAGAAACCTTTTCTATCTCCTGGATTTCTTCATTGGTTTCATTTAAAAACAGAGACAGCATGAGTGTATGCTGTCTCAGATAATTCTTAATGGAAAAGAGCTGCAATGACAGAAGTTCTGTTCGGTACCTCCTGGAATATGAATCTGCATTAAAAGTTCATTTAGTCTATTCACTTAAAGTATAAGGTATATGACAAAGTATTCAGCCATCTATCTGGTACTTATATTAGATAGCTTATATTCCCTCAAAATGGCCTATTTACTGCTGTAGCTAGTTATCAATCTTAACAGTGATAAAACACAGAACTAGATTCAAACCAAGCATGAACATCATATTTATTCATCATGTTTGATTATATATTTTGTGTATATATATATATTGCACTAAAAAAGTTAAAAGGTTAAGAATTCTTGGAAACAAAATTTTAACTTCAGTCTTTCTTTACTGAAAAAGTACACAAACTAGTTCAGATACGCCCAACCTTTTCCCAGACCAAACTGTTTCTTCCCTGAGGTTGACCTACATCTCCATTTGTCATATAAACTTGCGATTCTTTCCTGTGAAAAAGTTCAATTGTTGAATTTTTAAGTCACCTGTGTATTTTTCTATTGTGAAAGAATCAATTACACCTTTACTTCAAACAACACACAAGATAAATCAGAAGAGTAATACTGAAGAATTTTTTATGCTAAACAGATTTTAACTGCTAAGTTGTAAAACTGTTAATATAAATGCTAGAATATGTTTTTAGTGCATTTTCTTAAATTACTATCAAAGTATACTGAACCTGACAAGATATACCCAGAAAATACTGTTTCCCCCAATATTTCAACCAAAAGGATTGTTTCATTAATTAATAGTATTTTTGTAACATTTAAGGATTCCAAATCATTTTGCAAAAATATTAAATTGGATTCACAGCTCTCCAGGAAATAAGGAACATATTATCAACATTTTTTAAGTTAAAAAACCCTAACCAAACATCAACTGGTGTGTGATGTCACAAAAATCCTGCAACAACAAAAAAAATACACTCTTCATCTGTATTTCAGACTCAGTTATAAGAATATAATTTCAACACTCAGAAATGGGCTAGTGGCTATCATACATGCTTATATCCACCTTTGCTCAGCAGCTCTGCTGGTCACTGAATAGGCTGGCCACATGAAGTTATCTTTTGCCTTGAATCCTTACATAGCTATGGAAGACCAAGGTCCCACACCAAGAAAGAGCTGTTTGTATGAAACGTCTCTGAACAATCACAGTTAATAAATTCCCCGTAAACCACCAGGGCACAGCATGAACAAAAAATTTACAGGTATGGAACAGATTCGAGCACAGAGGCAGAATCAAAAAAGTGGTGAGTGGATTTTTATTTTTTTTTTTTTTTACATTTGGCAGAATGTTTATAGAGAAAACACCCTGGAAAGTGAGAAAAAAATCTGAATGCTGAATGTATTTTCCAAGTACCAGTGCCAAAAGCAGTAAGTTTTTTGATTATTTACTGCATAAATGCTTGTCATATGTACAAGACCTATAGCAGGCCTAACATGATGATTTTAGTTTTAAGGATTATTACGCTGCAAGCATGAGCAATTATTCTTTCCTGTTTACTTCATTGTAATAAATAGATCACCTCATAAATATAATAAATGGAATTAAACTTACTGACAAATCACTATAGCTATTAATGAACCTATAAATTAATGAAATTAATGAATGCACCAATAAATTGTTACATTTACTTATAATATATGGATATATAAATACATTAACTGAAATTAGTTTTTTTATAAATAGACTGTAAACATTGTTTTAACCTGAAAAGTAAAAATAAAAGCTAACTATAAATGAATTTTTAAATTTGGGTTTCCTTAATTTTTTTTCCAAAATAAAAATAAAACAGAGCTAGAAGAACTGCCTGTTTGCATTGTCTTTAGTCAATAGGTGCCTATAGATAAGAGGAGAGACATGCCTCATGATGAAACCAGAAAAGAACAACTGTTTGCAAAAAGTCTGGATGTCTATTAGTCAAAAGTGATGTTAGTCTACCCTTAGGTTTCCTTAGGAAAATAAGACCGATACAGCACAAACTAAATCCCATTCTGCCTGAGTCAGAAGACTGACTGGCTGATAGAAGATTTTTCATATCTATATTGCCTACAATTCATTTATGTAATTCTGTGGATCAGCATATTATCAATATCAAGAGTTACGAAGTAGTGTGAAACCCAGAGATCACCATTATGTGAAAGAATGCCATTTGAGAGAGACAGGGAAGTGTAGTTTGCTAGCAGCTATCTTGAGACTCCCAGATGTCTGAAAAGAAAGAGTACATCATCAGTCAAAACAAAAGCCGGTTCATGAACTGCTAAACCAGAAACTGAATGCTCTTGACTTCATGCCAGAGAGGATGCAGTTCATCACAGTTCCACATACTTAATCTCTATCATTGCGCTCAATACTGTGAAACTTTAGAACAACTCTTCTGCCCCAAGGAGTAGATCATTAAAATTAACAAAAAGCAAGTCATGTAGACAATGCAGTTCAAAAAATAACACACCATATTTTATTATACAGATGCACCAAAAAAATTGTAATATGATATTCAGACTAAGCACTGCACTATAAGGGACCTTAAATCTGAAAAAGACGCAGAAAGATAAAGATGCTAAATATTGTCCAATGTAGAAACACGCCAACAGGCACCTCCAAGGGAGTGATAATATGCAGTTACTATTGATTTCAGCTATACAAGGATTCCTCACAGCTACTTTCAAGGTAGCCATGCTTAAACTAGTTTTGCTTTTCCAAGCATAGAAGTATTGTACAAGAAGTCATGATCTTACTATGCACAGACCCTCTAGAAATATGAGGATTCTGCATTCCCCAGTTAGGGTATCACCACTGAAAAGTCCACTAGACTATCCAGTAAGAACAGAAACATCATTTATTATGGCATACTCTGTAACAGGGAGCTATCCCAAAAAATCTCAGTGAACGAAAACTGGGTAGTACTTTGTGCTATAATCCAGACTACTGCTAGCATTTTCTTGTTCCTTCATCACCTCTTCCTATAAACTAGCAGCAAGAGTATGCATTTTATATACTTGCTTTGTACAAAACAGTGTACAGAATGACACAAGATAGTTTCACGGATCTCAGATCACAAGCTATGAAAGGACAAATATGCCAGCAATGGTGAAAAAAAAGAAAATCTGCAGGGCTTGCTTCCCTAATGTTAGATTACTTGAACAAATAAAAAAGTTCTGATGTTATTCACGTATTTTCCTTGGGTATAAACCATTCGTAACTGTGCATTCAACCCAGCTGCATGCCAGTGAGCTCATAATTTTAAGATGTTTGTACAGGCACAGTACAGCTGGGAATCTTAAAGTATTTATAATGCAGCTGAGAGAGTAGGACTTTTGAACAGTTATTTGTAAAGCTGCAGCCTATCAAGAAAGAAGCCAGACAAACATCCCTCAGTGGCTGTGTCCTAGCCGAGCAGCAAAAGTAACAAATGCAACATTGAGTTTCTGGAAGATAAAAGAGATCATTAATCTCTTTCAAAATTACTCAAACTTGAAAAATGCTGTACAGTGAATACCTAAAAGCTTAAACCCATTTAAGACAATTTTGTTCTTTACATTAATGTTCTTTTATTATTTTATTCAAATAGAAACCTCAAAAATTAGGCTTAAATAGTCCCTTTTTAATAACTTCATTGACTCATATCAGGCCTGAGTTTGGTCCTCAAACTTTAGAAGAGTAGTAAAACAAATGTGAAAGTAATCTACACAAAGAACTTCCCAACATGCACTGCCACACTGGTTTCTAATATAATAGCATAGTTAGGAATTTCATTTTGAATGGGCCACATTTATGTCAGACACACATACTGGATGTCTGATATTTCAGTAAAAAAAAATCATATTACAGGTTATTAAAAAAGGGCACTAAAAGCAGGGTTACACTGAATACTATCCACAGTACATCTTAATACGTATTTTAACAGCTTGCTTGTGTGATACCTAATTTCTTACATAAACTGCTATAAGCTTTTTGTTCCATTCTTTAACAAATGGCCTGAAAGCCTGAGCTAGAAAGATATATAATGATTTCCTGGAAACTGAGAAATCCACAGCAGCTAAAAACTTAAGACGATCGGCCTTGACAGGGACTGCGCCACAACACAAAATGCACCAGTAACCCCCACATGGTGATTTAGTTCAGTAAGCCCTTTCATTTCTCACTTCCAAATGCCAACTTACTACAGAATAACTACTACACAGATTTTCAATTTGGTAGTTTCTGTGAAACAGGGATAGGCTTACCACGAAGCATGTAAAGGCCAGAATCTCCGTAGCCAATGCCATAAAAACAGGCTCACCAATTTTGGTTTATACCTCTTTCAAAAACTGATGCACCCAAAACACACCAGTTGCTCTCAAAAGCTTTTCCCACAGTTGAGTGCACAGCATTTTCTTTTATGGGTCCCCACAATCATCAGCTATTGATACATAACCATGGCTTTACCATAGAGGCTAATAGCGTGACTGGCTGGCCTGATAAATTCTCATCTCTGAACGCAGCTTATTTTTCTGCTGAAAACTTCTGTGGACTTTCTATGCAGTACAGTCTCTGGTACGATAAATACATTGATGCTTGCGGCCCATCTTTTTCCTCCCTTCATGCTATTTTTGTACAAGTAGCATAGGTGTCTTGTCCATCATGACACTTCTCTCAGAATATCTAGGGATTATTCTTTAATTTTTAATCTATTTTCAATAGCTATTGAGCTTTCTTCCATTTATTAAAATCACTCTTCACAGGATTAAGGGTTCTCCCTTTTCTGAAGTTCACAAAAAAGCTCAATGCTTGCCAGCTGTATGACTCCCATGTTGGCTCTACACCTGATCCAAATGGTCCTAGCACAGTCTCCCTCACCGAAAAGATGTTTTGGAAGGGAAGATAGGAGACAGATGATGGAGCAACAACGTAAAAACCAATAGGCTGGGTTACATTTAAGTTCCCTAAAAGATGAGATGTACCTCAGCCAACTAGCATTAAACAAAAAATATACCAAAGCAGCCTCAAATATTAAAGGCATAACAATCTATTGGCATGCCTCAATATGTAAAACTGATGGTTTTTCACAGATTATGTTAGCTCTGTCAGGTTACTGTAACACAATTCAAACAGCCCATTAGAAAGCAGGCTAGCATCATTGAACCTGTTTGGATAAACATGGCAGGCTAAAACTGCTTTCAGCTCTGGGACCTCCAGCATAAGGAGGACATAGACCTATTGGAGCAAGTCTGGAGGAGGGCCACAAGGATAATCAGAGGGCTGGAGCACCTCTCCTACGAAGACAGGGTGAGCAAGCTGGGGTTGTTCAGCCTGGCGAAGAGAAGGCTCCAGGGAGATCTTACAGCAGCCTTCCAGTACCTACAGGAGGCCTACAAGGAAGCTGGAGAGGGACCTTTTACAAGGGTATGTAGCGATAGGACAAAGGGGAATAGTTTTAAACTAAAAGAGGGTTATCTAAATTGGGTATGAGGAAGAAATTCTTTACTGTGGAGGCACATGTTACCCAGAGAATTTGTGGATGCCTCATTCCTGGAAGTATGGAAGACCACTTTGGATGGAGTAACCTGGTCTAGTGGAAGGTGACTCTACCCGCAGCAGGAGATTGGAACTAGATGATATTTCAAGTCCCTTCCAACCCAAACCATTCTATGATCCTATGAAAACAGTTTAAAGTGCCATTCAGCCTTGTAAGCACACATTTTGATCCTGTTAAATTTCATTAGAACAGAACAATAGAAAGAGAAATCCTACTCCTTGAAGTAATGTATCTACATGCTTATCCATAGAGTGGATTTTTAGAGCTGTACTTTTATTAGAAGCACAGCTAAACTGTTAAGAACATACCAGTGCAATTACCCCACATTAATATTTTGATTACAAAGAGTGGCTTTATATTATATATTTTTTTTAAGATTCAACATGAGTTTAAAAAAAATAGGAAAAGTAGTTAAGGGGAAAAAAGAAAAAACTCTGAAAAAAGATTGCACATACCTTTAATTATACTGTCGTAACTATGGAACTGAAAATTCATGTCCTGCCTTAGACTGGTAGCATAGAAACTAAATCCAAAATAAGTTACCAGGATATAAGATATCCCCATTAGGTACTCCAGGGTAATAGGTAAAATGTCCTTTCACCCTAAAAAAAACATGGCATAGCTTATCCCTTGATGAAAAGGAGCTAGTTAGCCTCGCATCTGAAAAGAACAAGGCTAGCAAACAAGCAGTTGCCACAGGATACTTGCCATGCTCTAGAGTCATCAAAACATATGCTTGATTAGCCTTTAGGTGCTGACTAAGTGGCACAATGTTTGAAAGTACAATTGCAATAGCAGAGAACGAAAAGCCTTTGTGATGAAGACAACCTCTTCTTCGTTCTCAGTAGGAGTGTTCATATTGTAATATACAAAAAAGGTTCTTCTAATCTGTCTCAGTCAATGGTGTCAGCTGGAGGTCTTAATGTAAATATATTTCATTATTGTCTTTTACATAAAGCAAGTTAATTTTTTTTTCCTTATGACCAGTGTTACTTATGCAAACAAAAGGCATGGCTTCTTTTGCACTGCAGTATCTGGCTGTCGTGCAATGAACTTCAGTTGTATTCCTTAATTCAGTGACTGCTGAAAAACTAGTTCACCACTAAGACAAATTCAGACAAAATGAAAAACTTTTTTTTTTTTTAAAACCATTCACCAGTAAAGAAAGATACTGTCTTAAATCTTCACTGGGCTAGATCATTAGCTAGTACAGCTGTAGCCTAGCTCTGTTTGTTGCAGCAGGGGTTGTTTTTCAACAGGTGAAGACCTCTTCCTACATCTGTAATATGTGACTTGTCCATATTAGGTTTGTGGAGCAGACTTAAGTTATTCATCTGCACTGAAGCAAGCTACATCTGCACAGCACAGATCTTTGTGACAATGTGCATTCTATTATCAATATTGAAAGCATATAAAGTTCAATGCTCATTAGGTCTTTGTTTATAACATTCTTACGGACACATCTCTACTCCATATTAGCCTGGAAGTTCTCCAGTCATCTCACATGGGTTTGTGTCCCAGCAGGACAGACCCTTCTGAAGCCCTCCAAAATTCTGATCTCAATCCTATTTAAAACAGCTGCAAACTGCGAGAGCCTTCTCATCAAGGCTGCCCATAAAGTGAACAGAGAAAACACTCCAGGAGTACACAAAAGGCTTATTACATTACAGCACATGGATACAAAGGAATTAATATGGAAAGGAAAAAAAAACCCAAAACAACCACAACAAAACCCAAGAAACTTGCAATCTGCCAATATCAGGAAAGAGCCAAAAGTTGTAACCAAAATTGAGGAGAGACACTTTATTTCAATATTGTAGACTTGAAATAAATAAATGTGAATACTACCCACAAGTCCCACAACTCAACGGACACAGTCCGCAATAACAGAATCTGTAATGATCCAGCACATAACAAACCTGCGAGGAATTCCAGTAAAACCCCACCAAAATGTGCATTTAGAGATGTCTTAGAACATGAAAAGCAAACACAGATGGCTCAAAAATGCAGAGGATTCCTCCAGTCTGAGTAAGAGGAATTAGCCACTCTGAACTTGTTCTCACTTTGTTTGGGAATTGGCTCAAAGAACAATACCATAAAATTATGAATAAGCACAGAGGCCATTTCTGAAGATCACCAGCAGGCATGCTCACTTCCTCAAAAACACAGCGAAACTACACTCTTCCAGCACAGCAAAAGTTTCCCTGAAGCAGTGTCTGGACCACAGCATTGAGGGCACTAAATGTCTGCTCAGCACAAGGTGCTGCTTTCCCTCCCCCTTCACAGCAAACCTCGGCCCCTGACAGTGAGGTCAGCTGCTCTGGCACCCACCTTTCCAGCAGCAAAACTCAGCGGCATTCCAGCCAGCAGGTTACCTGTGACAGCTGCCCAGCAACTATAAAAGGTTTAATGAGTTTCAACTTGCACATTAGGAAACTGTTTGGTCCTAAATTTTTGTCAACTGTATTTCAAAATGTGATTATATTTGCACTTCTAATAGTTAAATAACTTTTGGGTTTGGATTTGAAAAAATATTTTTCAAGTATTAAATACTTAATAAGAATTTAATACAAAAATTATATATGCCTCACTGTATGTAAATATGTGAAAAAATATTCTCTGAAATGTTATAGAATTAATAAGGAAAATATGAGTTTAATAAAAAGTGCATTTAAAATTGCATAACTATATCCCTGTAGGCAAGTGGGAATATGAGGCAGTGACTGCATGGTCCCTCCATTCTGCTCGAGGGATTCTCATGTTACATACAGCATTCCAAAAGCCTTGGCCCTTCTGCCTCTTAACCACTACTGAATACCTCTTTGCTTTCCATAAGCAGGGGAAAGAGGTTCTTCTTAAAGAAACTAAACTCTCTGAATTAGGGGAAGCATCTTCATGAGCTCAAAGAACCGTAAGAATTTTCACATTACTATTTAAAACAGTCAAAATTTTCAAATATAGATTTTTCTAGACAAATAAGATTTTCACATATCCACAATGGGACAGATTTGCAAGTTACTCCTGAATTCACCTGGGCACCGCAGCAAAGCAGTACGTTTTAAAACGGTAAGAGCAGTGCTCCCCCCACTGCTACTAGATCTCTTCTGCAGAGCATCCCACTAATTACCCAGCTTTATCATTCTTCATCTGTTACTCATGACAGCAAAACTTGGAAACAGAATCTTACTTTTTTTTTTTTTTTTCTGCCTCCCCTTCTGTTACATTCCAGAGAGCAGCAATTAGCACAAAGTCTTTATTTTTTAATCCATATCTTACCATGATTCAAATAGTATGATACCTTCAGAACAAACCCTTGCCACTGAAATTATTTCAGAGAACATCCTTATAAAAGCTATGTTTTATCAAACCCGAATAATCAGTCTTCCAAAATGTACTCAGGTAAAAGGTAATCAACCCTGTGTGTCATGTTAAAATAAGCAGAGGAGGAAACATTTTAATTAATGAACTTGAATGTTTGAATTCATCATGGGGCTTACGGGGGGGGGGGTGGGGGTGGGGGGGTGGAGAAAAAAGAAAAACAGACAGACAAATTACTATTCTTGGTAAAGACCCCAAGGAAATAAAACAAACAACATTTAACAGAGCTCAATTTTCATTTGTCACCGAAATAATGAATACTAAAATAATAATTAAATGCCCTAAAGATTTCTATGGTAGCTGGTAATAACCATATCATGAACCACCTAGTAAATTTTTGCTTTAAGATTCCTTAGCTGTAGGTATGTTGCTTTAGTGGCCTGAAATAACTATGGTACAAGCCCTCAATTATTTTCCTTCTTTTATATCCACCGTACGCAGCTGCCTAGGGGTCTGACTAGTGGGCCAGCAGTTCTGACTCAAGGATCTAGTGCATCTCTGCTACTGCAATAGCCTTTGACATTACCTTAAACTGCAGTTTTACTCCACTGTGCAGGTCAGGCCAGGTGACCCAACGTATCTCTCCAATAAGCCTGGTGGTACCTAGACCAAGCTAACAAGCCCTATCAACAGCTGCCTACAGCTCAACCTATCTTAACATAGGCTTTTTTCACACTTAGGGGCACACGAAGCTTGTAAAAGGTCACAAACAATATTCATAGCTGTGTAAGCACTTTGACACAAGTGCTCCTTTCATCTCTCCGGTTGCCTCTTGCTCCATAACAAAACTGGGATCTGGAGGCTAACCGAGCGCCAACAGCACTGTTGCAATGGAAGTGACAGCAATGAAAAGATTAAAATATTGAGGGGTGAGAGAAAGGAGAAACTAAACGAAACATTTTGCTGTTATCTTCCTCTTCACCTTACGAGAATGACAAAAATTTTTACTTATGATAGCTACTGGGTTTCACCGTTACTAATGATGATGCAACTTTTCTACCGTGGCATTTACCTTTAGTGAAATGACTCTGTCACTCATTACTTATACTATGCAAACAATATGCATTTAAAGGTTAGAACAGAAACCCTGTTTTCATGTTCTGACCAGCATAACTCCATAATTTTATTCCAAGTTTGTCTTGGAATAAGTTTATTCTGATGAATTGGATAATATTTTCCTCTTTTTTTTTTTTCTCTGCAGCTGTGAAAAACTTGTTGCTTAATCACAATGTACAGGCTTCACACAGAAAAGCCTTAGGAGAAGCAACAAAGATGCTTTATTTAATACTACACATACTTTGTGCCTATTAAGTATATTTGCATATATTCTTACCAAATACTGCGCCAGTTACGGCTCTCTGCTTAAAAAGCAATTAAGTAAAAGCATTTGAAGATGGATTTACATGCTGATTAACTCTTCATTTAAACAGACAGAAATCCACCCTGGGAAGAAACAAAAAGGCAAAGAAAGAAAAAAGAGATAATATTGACTATAGTAATTTCAAGAATTACAGAAAGTCAACATAATAAAATAGTAAGAAAGCTCAGCTACAATGTTATAGCAGGATAGATCCAAATACATTAAATAACTTAAGTAACCTAAGTGTGAAATGCTAAGAACACATTCAAAAAAGTCCGTGCATTTGTTGTACAATTAAGCCATTCTTAAAAGACCAGTTCAATAGTAAGCTGCCACATAAGACCTTACTTTAATTCTAACTTAAATGTTTTAAGTGAAAATAAGGTGTGAATAGACCTTATGTTGCCTTTTGCACAAGATTTGTTTCAGCCTTACAACAAAATATAGAGAGAAATTGTCATTCTTTAAAATGTCATCTTGTTCATCCTGTTAGAGCCAGCCACCAGCTTCCATTAAAAAAAATAAAAATCTACATCTAATCTGTGCAGGTTTTTACTCATGGGAGGAAAAGAATGTCTAAATCAGTAGAATAATTAAATGGGTTCAAAAGCATAATGAGAATGACAGAAAAAGACATCCTGGAACTAAATAAGGAAAAAAGAAAGTAATTTAAAAAATGGAAAAAAGTATATTAAGATTTCAGCTGCAGCAGCTATGCCCAGCGCCCCCGCACAGAGCTAGGCAGTGCCTGCTCGCTGTCAGCCTCCAGCACCCATTTCCTCTGCTCTTACCAGCACCAGTCTGTCACCCACTACCAGGCCCACCTTTCCCTCCCTTCCAATAGACCCCTGTTGCACTCATCCCAAGTAGATGCTGAATTGTACTGTCTCAGAAGTCTTTCTCCAGCGTGTGGTGTGGCAGGTCACCTGCCCTCGCCTGACTCAGCCTTTCATACCCCATCAGCTTCCCAATTTCCCAGCAGACTCAATCAATTCCTTTTGCTAACTTCCTGCTCAGTAGCGGGTTAAAAAATGACCTGAGAAAGGAGAGACCACTCATCATACAAAGTTCCTGCCACATGCAAATAGCACCCATCTGAAATGCAATGAAGTCTAATTCTAATAAAAGCTCTGTAGCTAAAAACAAGTGTTCCCATGAACTCATTATACACACCTGAATAGTTACCAATTACTTTCATCAGGGGGACTGCAGAATTAGTAATCTAATTTCCCAGATCATAAAAACCTCCCTGGATTGTACCAAAAGAAATATTTGATTTACTCTCTCCTGGAAGCCTTTTATGCTAGTGCCCCTTATTCAGGCAGAACTACAAGTTCAATCAAGATATTTTAGAATAGAAATTAAGGCAGAAACACAACTTGGCTCCAAATAATCTGTTTTCACTAGAGATATTCTGACCTTTCTTATTTGATGTGGCAGAAAGAGCATGATTGTGTCCCAAAATACAGAGCCTGGGGTTGGGTGGGGAAAATACACCTGCAGAAGAACTCATGTATTTAGATGACCACCTGGGCAGTCCTATTCTGTAGCGCTGTGTGGAGTCCATAGCTTTGTTCATGTCAAAAGAACACGGATGAGGAAATTTTGACCCCTTCTAAGGCAACAGATACATTACTGTGACTCAACAGTGTCAGGATTTCACCCGTAATTTAGCTCTGCATATTATTGTTTCCAACACACAATAATAAAATACAAGAAACCTAATGAAAGCAGTTGCTTGCTGTTATTGGGGTGGCAGGGGAAGACTGAACTATTTAAGTCCTTTCCATACTGGTCTATACCAGTAACAGCAGAAGAAACAAGGTTCATTTTTAATATTTCTTTTCTTTGAAGCATAAGTTAATTCACAAATGACAATTTCAGAATAGATATTATTAGATATTTCCTATAAGCGAAGTTCTCCAACAGAAGAAGAACAAATGAGCCTACCTGCTGATTTACAATGTGTTCAGGGTAGCACACAAGCAAGCAGCATCCAAACATAATGAAAAACCTGAGGCCATTTTTATGAAGGAACACTTAACAAATCAAGGCACAGCAATCAATGAAAAGGCCACTAAGTTTCCATGGGGATTTTCACATATATCAGTGAAATGGCATTAAATTCCTACAGCTTTAATCTCCGTACATCTCTATCACCAAAAATCCTTTGTGTTAAGAATACTGATGATAGGATGGCAAAACCTGTGTCTGCTAGCTTTGTACGTAACTGTACAAAGTAAACTATCTAACAAGTCCATAAATTAGTATTAAAATACTTCAGATAGATAGTATGGCTTAGGGAAATCATTATAATTTTCACATGTCCTAGATATTTAATATAATTTTTTAAAAAAATCAGACTTGCCCTTTTCCCATTTTATTTGTGTAGAATTAAATTTCTCATAATTTTTTTTCCAGACTGATGGTTGTTGCATAAAAACATACAACAAATATGCTTTTGCTCACAGCAAACACCTACTGATTTTACAGCATGGAAAAGATACAGATTTCAGTTACTTAAGAACTCTGTGTGTGGGTGTCTTTGCTTAGGTGGAAAGCTTAATTAATCAGCTGAAAGTTTATCAGCAAACACACCTAGTGCTAGTAAACTCTGCTACAGATTTAAAATAGTAGTAAAGGAAGATGTCACTTTCAGCCCGTTACACCTATTTCAGTTATTGTAGTACTATAATGGCCAGAAAATAAATTTTGAAATTAACTGTGAAACACGAATTTTAACAAATGTCAATCCTGAAAGTCTTGAACAGATAGTAGTAGATCGATGCCTTGTGTCCCAGGCAGTTCCACTGCTCAGGTGGTGCAAAACGCAAGTGGACCTAGTCTTCTCTTACTATATCCTTCTCAAGTCATCTTGTACAGTAAGAAGTATTTCTAAATGGAAAATAAGCAACTTAATTTTCAAATTATGAAATAGGATTTGAAAAAAAGAAAAATAACTTAACCCAAGTGAGCACAACAATGTATCTTTTAGAATACACCTTAGCTGATTCAGCAAAACTTGATAAAAGTTATTGTCTTTCAGCGTATCACATCTGAAATGACTACATAAATAATTCTTTAGGACAGCCCAGCTTGTGCACCTTTGCAATGGAGTAATGCGGAAGAAGAAACTCCGTTCTTTTCCAGTGCTTTTCACCTAATTGCGTCTACCCATGTTCTCAACTGCTGTTTAGGAACAAAGAAAATACACACCGAAGGGTGCACTTGAAGAAGGCATCAAACACCGATTCTGCCAGAAGGAACTGCTGCACATACCTGCCCTGGCTGTATGTCCCTACGTCTGTATCTTCTGCCTTTGCTCTAGCACACGCACTCTGGAGATAAGGTGTGCTGGGCTAGCAGGGACTCTCGCCCATGTAACAACATGGCCACACAAGTGCTTGGCCTCCCCCTCAGAGCGTGTCGGCTGGCCAGGCCACCTCCTTCAGCAGTGGTAAGGCTCGCAGGTCTGTAGAAACACAGCACGAGTGGGTTGGAAGCGGAGACAACGGAAAGCACCATCCTCCGGGGCAGGAGAGGAGCTGGCTGCTCGTGAGGACACAGTAGACTGCACAGAGAATATACCAAAGCTGCCATTGAGCTAGCACAGCTCAGCACCACGTGCCAGCTCCCAGGTGGCCTGGTGGGACTGTGCTCTTTTTGGTAGTGTCAAGCAACAGGACAAGGGGCAATGGGCACAAACTGCAATCCAGGAAGTTTTGTCCCAATATGAGGAAAAACTCTTTTACTGTGAGGGTGGCAGAGCACTGGAACAGGCTGCCCAGAGGTTTGCAGTCTCCTCCTCTGGAGACATTCAAAACTCACCTGGATGCTATTCTGTGCAACCTAGAACTGAACCTGCTTTAGCAAGGGGTTGGACTAGATGGTCCCCCCCTTCCAACCCTGACCATTCTGTGATTCTGTGAACAAGTTCTCATTGCTGGTCTGTCCACTGCCATGTCTTGGCTTCAGCTCTCCAGGCTCAGAAGCAGACAATCCTGATATGACAGAAATAATCAATCCTCTTGTCCTTTCATAGACCCTTGGATAGATTTATTTGGTTTGGTAACATACTTCCAAGAACTCAGATAGTGCCAGTGGTTTTGCACCAGCGGGATTCTCTCAAAAAAGAAAGCAACTCCCCTCCCTCCCTGAAACAAAGAAATAAAGCTTTAATGGAATGAAATGGTCCAGAAATTGTTTTGGAAGTGAACCAGTGAAGGTATTTGGAAAAAATAATACAGGCTGCCCATGCAGAAATAAAAAAAACCCTGATGAAACAGTAAAATGCCATCTCAGAAAGTATATTTAAAACAGCCAGCTATCCTGTTTCACAAGAAGCCTGATTCTAACCAGGTGTAATTTGCCATAGCTCTGCAGGAATTCTGTATTAGCTGAAAATTCGGTCCTTGAATCCTTGAAATTCACATCTGAGAAGAAGAGATAGGAGAATGGAATTCCATATATGCCTGAGAACACCGACATTTTGGCTAGTAACAGATTTGGTTTCTAATGTTGCGTTTCATTAGTAAAGCTAAGGGGAAAAAATAAAAACCAATGACTGCCCCATGAAAAATTAGGAGAGAAGTATTTTATAAACCTTTGTTAGTTTAGCTGTTATGAGGCTATTGCATAAGTACCCCATACTAATTTTATTGGCTCATAGCACATATAATTTGAAAGTATTATGTTACCTGCATAAACCATACATATGGTTCAGAATGTCAGCGTAATCTGTCTGTGGGAACAGTAATGTATGGTCCTGGAATAGAGATGGTGTACATAAATTATGCAAGGTATTTCCTAATCCCCATAATATTTTAAGGAATGGGACAGCCATTATGTAACAAGAAATGTCTCCTACACCTTTCTGACAGATGGGACATGAACATTATTGTTTTTCCCTGTTCCTTCAGGGCAGGTCACTCCCTCAGTTCACTACAGTAATGTGCCACTAATTCTAAAGGCTTCATCATTCATTCAGATTTCAGCATTTCACTGTGGTGGAAAAAACTACCATTTTCCATTTGCTTCATATGAATTTAATTACTTTTTACCATAGGAGTGCCAAAGGAATAAGAAAGTCACCTAGATGAAGTCTACAATGGTGCATGTGATGCACAATTTTGTTGGTAATATCAAATGGCTATTTGCTTTTTCTTAGAAGTTGCCTTTAAATTGCCATGAAACACTCAAAACATCTCAGTCTCATAATTAAGCATGGACAGATTTGTGATGAGACCCAGGAATACAAACAGCTGCATCAAGTGGCCAACTGCTACAAACTCCGTGCATGACTCTGCACCAGTCTTTAGATTTCTGCGTACTTCAAGTTCTCCCTTCACTTGACAGTCTGACAAGACCATTATTTACTTTCTTTAGAACTTAATTCAATTAAAAGATATAACTTCTGGCTCATAACTTTAAAGTCAGTGCATCTTACATTTAAATCAAGACTTTCACAATCCAGAAATGTGATTCAGCAGCAAAAATGCTGTGACACCATTATTTTTCCTTAAAAAATGTGTTATGTCCAAAAGTACAGGCAGGCCTACAGATTGAGACTTTGTAAAAATATATTAGAAGTATATCAAACAGCATGGCAATTCATGTAAGAATATGAAAACCCTATATTTACTATTACATTTCAAGAACTCTCTTCTTGAGACCAGGTGATTTAGTTGGACCAAATCTTTTAAGTTGTGCTGTACTACCACACAAGACAGGGTCAAAACAGGAGACTAAAAGAACCAACATTTCCAGCTTTTGCAGCAACAATTCACACTACAAAATACAAAACTAACCACAAAGAAAAATAAGAACCTAAGGCCTCTTCTAATCTTGTTGCAAAGTAGTTCCTTCCAGACCTTAATCAATAGCTGAACTTTTTACCTCAAGTACATGTGCAGTGTTCACCAAACACTGAAGTCATGATCTTCAGCATAAAGAGCAAAACGCCACTGTGCCTGAAGCTTTTGTAGCGGCAAGGACTCATCAGGTGTGTTATGATCGCATGTCACAGCTGCCAAGATGATGAAAACTTTTGCATTTTAAGAGGATCTGTATTTTACGTTCGTTTGGATACACCTTCAAGGTTGAAGGATTAAAAACTTAATGCAACATACAGGTTATTTTTCTGTAACTAGAAGACAGCAAAAATCTTTTTTTTTATTTGATCGGTTTTATCTGTTATTTTTAATTGCTGTTGGGAGAAAATGAAAGGATTAACATACAGCCATCATCCCCACCAACATACACTAACTCTAATTAGTAGCTTCTGAAAACCAGACTACTTTGAAAGCTGCGTCTTTTCCTAACCTGTACATTTTAAAATAGCAATTTCTGGTTATCTAACCCCTTTCTTGGGCCAGCTGAATGGGATATATTATTTTTCCCCCACCTCAGATATCTTCCAAAAGGAGTGATAATTTGATGACTTGTGATCACCATACCCATACAGCGACAAAAAGAAAACACTCATGCTGCTATTTCTTCCAATTCATAATGCAAAAGTCAAAATATGCATTCTATAAATCAGTCTTGCTTTTGCCATTGCTTATGATATGCTGAGCCTTCTGAATCACTGCAAACTAACAATGACCATGGTAATGCAGTGATGCGATGCATTTCTGATATGATACCTTTGCAAAACAAATGGGAAAAGGACTGAACAAAGCACATAGCAAAAAGTGATTGGATTCCATGAGCTCAAAGAGTTTAGAAGATCATCATATCGGTTAAATCACGGTAGAACAAAACCACATGCAAGGTTTTAGAGACTGCGCTCTAATACAACGCACACATACGCAGAAAAGAGGTCTGGTTCACTGAAGCATTACAAATCAAAACCCAATCTTTTTCTCATGCTTAAAGTGCTCTATGAGGAAATGAAAGGTTAATGAGCAAGGTGGCTTTAATTGTTTTTCTCTAAATACCTGGCCCATAAACTAAACGCAACTGCCTTGAAAAGCTCCATATTCCAAAATTTCTATAGTGAATGTTCTTCTGTTGGAAACTTCTATTCGTAGAACTGAACTATAAATAGGGATATAATATCTTTAATAGGTTGCAGACACCATACTCTTTTCAAATATCCTGACTTTGCTAGAGGCTATAATGACAGCAGTGAAATAGCTCAGATACCACTGGGAGCAATTTGTCAGTGCAATGCACAGGGCCCAGTGTTTTCCTGTTGTAATTAGAGGCTAGTGCATGCTCACAATTACCTTAAGTTACTGTAGTAATTCCAGATTCAACCATACGTCTGCTGACTAGTGGAGCATGCATGTGTCTGTCTGGATAATGCACCTTCTTTAAATTGTTCCTGTTAGTCCTTTGCAATCTATTTCATGTTTCAAACAACAGTCTTGAACTGGCAGTGTCAGTGACACATGTTTTTGACATTACTGAGAACGCAGACAAGAATGATTTATGCCATTTTTCCCCTTCTCAGATTGAACAAGTATAAAAGCTGTCATATGTATAAAGTCATAGGACAAAGAGAAAGTTTTAGAAAACTTGACTTAGATGGAAGGTGTGAAGATGGGATTTTTATGTTAACAGAGTTAACACGTTAGGAATCATTCCTCAGTTACTTAAAAGAAACACTTGATTTTCACATTATACATTCCTTACAGAGGAACCCCTGCCCTACACATTTGTACAGTCTTTCAAAAATAAGCTCAGCATTTCTTCCTCTTTTGGTGGCGATATCGTCTGCTACATTTCACACCAAAATCTGTGCTCTATCTTGCTCAATGACAGTCACTGACAAAAATCCAACTACATTCAAAAGGAAGCAGTATTAAGCCTGATCAAGAGAATTTTTTTTTCACTTTTACTAGATGGACTCCAACAGTCTTGAACAATAATCACCTCAAAACTTTACAACTGCAGCTTTTGTCATTGTAAGCCACACACTCTACACTATGCTCACCACTCACAGAAGATCAGGGTCATGAGGTGTGACAAACAGTGAGATGCAGAATTTAACAGTGGGAAAGGGCATGTACCCGTACAGCACCCGACCACTATTTTGGAGAGACATTCTACTGTGCAGATAAGCCAGGGGTTTTTGTCAGATCAGAAAGAGCAACAAGTGGAACAACAGTGGGAGGAGGCAAGATGACAGCAGCTTGTGCTCAACAGTACTGACGCAGCACTGTGAACTCAATGCAGAATTCATACACTAACTTCATGCTTTGCAAGCCAGTGTCACCTCCTGGCCTGTGTTGTGCTACCACACACTTCAACGTTTCTGTTGACTTTGAAACAAAGAACAATGCCTTGCCTCTAGTAATAGTGGCAGAAGTCCTCCGGCAATATAAGCCACTTCTCTCGCTGTATCTGTCTCCTTGGACTTTGAACTACATCCGTGCATTTACGACAAATATGAATTGCAGGATGAATAATAACACATGCCCAGCTTAAACCTGTGCCTCCTCTGGAGATCATAGGCCTGCTACTGGTAACAGAGCCACACTCTTTGCCTCACACAGCAAGAACCTGTACTTTAAAGAACACAAACAAAACCTATCACTATCTACCACAACACTATCAGTACTAACAGCAAGATTGTACTCCTGCTTGTCTCGCAGGTCTGTGCTGCATCATGGTCTTGTACAGCACCCAGGGTGTTAAATCCACAACCCAGAAACATGCAGCCTTGAGAACAGCCACATAACTTTGCAATTCTTTTATCAAGAAGATTCATAATACAGATTCATACCAATAACCAATATGATAAATTGTTGCTTCTTTACTTTTCATCTTTGTTTTTAATCCTTACTTTTCCCCATAACAGGCCATAGGACTTTTCTTGCTTGGTCCTACTTCTAGCCATGAAACTTGAGCTTGAAATAAGAAAGCATATTTTAGGAAAACACCAAGCGTCTGCAAATGATTGCAAGCAAGCACTGTAAACCACAACCGTTTCAAGCTTTCACTTCCTGCTGCCGCAACTTATCTGTGCTTTTTAGGTTAAATGATGGTTTGACATACCATCTGAAGGTGTAGGGGTTTTTTGTCAGTTTTTTAAATTTTGTTTCATGCAGTAACTTATTGTAAAAAACATTTAGAACTAGGAAAACTTATTTACTTGACTACTCCAGTAGTGGTAAGGAATACTAGTTTCACATTATAGAAATTATTTTCTGCACTATGGTCACCCTGGTGTTCCCTTAATGTATATTATCTTTCAGCCTTAACAGGTTTTTGTGCACATTTATGAGGAATAGAAGGGAAGGTGCTTGTTGCATCTGGGGGAAAGCAAATCTGTGATCAAAAAAGCAAAAAACCTAGGCAAATTGGAGGTGAATTCAGTGCTCAAACTAACCTGAAGCAAATAAACAAATGATGGGTCAGATAATTTCATTGGTAGAATCCACTAAAAAGCATCTTCTTACACAAGTGACTCACAAAAAGATCGAGACATAAATTAAATGATGACTTTTTCTTGCTTATCACTTCCAGTGCCTAAAGATCCCTGTGTAGCTGTTGAGGCCCTTAGTTTCAAGCAGGAAAAATGTTCCTCCAAGCCAACAAAAAATTCCAAGTCGGCAGAATGCTAAGCACATCTTCACAGGCACCATCAGCCCTTCTAGCATACAAAGACAGCTGCTTTGGTAGGACACAAACCCTGGTGGTGTTTCTGTAGGTGGAGAGACAACTCTGTCTTCTCAAACGTTTGGGCCAGACAAAGCAGCTGATTGTCACTCTTAATGCATTATTGTATTTAGCTTTCTTTACACCTTCTATTTTTACTATGTAACAGAAATTTAAGCTTGAAAAGATATACCATTTACAAGGCAAATTACAAAAAACATCAACTCAGCAACTTTCACCTCAACATCAAGAATGGTGAGGCTCTGAGTGACAACAGTACACATTTTTTTGTCATTAAAACAACTTAAAAGCCTTTTCCTCCAGGCATGGCGTCTTTTCCTAGCTGAAAGGACAAGCTTAGGCTACTGCAACATTAAGCAGCTGATGAATGACCTTCTTGTCACACTTGTTTTAGGGATTGATCATGTCCAATTAATTCCTAGAAGAAATCAATTGTTCTTACCTAGCTCATTTACATTAATAAGCAAATATTAATGACTTCACTGCCTCAAGGTATTGGAAATGCAGGTTGCATTTACATTTTGGCCTTATGGTATTTCTAGAAGATTCATTATCGCCTCCTATGAGAGCAGAACAAATAAACCCACACAACTTTCCCCAGATATTCAGCATTAAAATAAAGTATTTCTTGATACATTTAACTGACAATTGGATCATACAACAATTAGTCTTATATTGCTAGCTTATTATCATGGGTGTAACTTTTATCACACACAATAGAAAGCACAATCATTTTCGTCCATTGCTAACTTTATGTTGAGAGAAGCACTATGTACAGAAACTCAAGACCACAATTACAATTTCCTGTTCAGATAGTCATAAAGTCTAACACGCCATAAGAAGAACAGGGGTACAAATGTGCAGGTAAAAGCAGATCATATCATTTCATTCCTGGAAACGATCCTTAGGAAAACATTGAAACGGAATCTTTGTGGTGTGATTTAAAACTCACGATGACTGCCAAGAACTTAAATAACGCTTTATCAGATGCTGGGATTAGCCTCTTTGTGAGCTACGCACTATGAACAGCCCATGTCTGAGCATTCATCCTGGACTTTCTTCCCGGAGGGAGAAATATAATAGGAAGGAGCATTTTAAGCTGAAATTCAGAATTTGATTGCTACATTCTCTGTTCAGTGCATACTGCTATCATTTCTGGTAAAATGTCCTAGTTAAGGGTTACAGTAAATTGATCACATAATACTACAGGAATTTATCATGCAATAGGAAAGGAATTTAAGAGCTGAATACCTAATATTATTAATAAAACAGGTCTGTGGATAGAGACAGTTAGGGGATACAGTTTATATTATTACCTGATCCTACATGAAAATAAAAGGGCTGGTAAAGTCAGAATTGCAAGGACAAAATAAACTCTCAATGGGGTTTTTCAACTGGAAACTTCTGAGCGGGTAGCACAACAGTGGGTATTTACTCCCTGCATCTCTTCTGCTTCTAGAAATGGGCCACAAGCTTGGACTCCCCTTGGATCAGAAGTCCAAGCCCACCTGCGCAGACAGACTCTGCTGCCACCCTCTGTGGTATCTGAGAAGATTCAAAACACTAACAGTAAATAAAATGCCAACACCCTAAATAGAGATTTAGGGACAAAGATCACTAGCTTTTAAAAAACCGACGCAATGAAACACTATTAGGATATCAGTAAACATAGAAAGTTGTGTCAGTAACTCTAAGGTACAGGCACACAAGGACTTAAAGTGGTATTGGTACATGAATGAATTCAATATTGAAGTAGTAGCTACGTTAACCAGCTTAACATCTTTGGAGGCTACATTTGAGAAATGATGAAAAAGAATTCATGTTAACTATGTGTTTATCACTAGTCTAGTTCATTGTTACGGTCATCTTTTTCTCTGAGACATTTTAAAAAATATATAGGTAAGGGAGAGCAAACTCATAATTGTTTCCAGGTTGTCTGTCATCTCTTAATCTGAAATTCAGTACAGGCACATAACTGATTAATAGAGAATGATGTGTTTGGTCAAAATAACATTTTATCCCTCACGAGACAGATACAATAGTGGAAGCAAACAGCTTGTGAGAAGGATTTATATTAATTATTAACGGATAAAAGCTACATTTCCTGACCATACTTGTGATTATTCCAGTCTATTATATATCAGAGCAGATAGAATATTGTTCTTTTGCTCTCACCCCTGCAAGAGCAACCCTATTTAAATAAGCAGTTTCCTACTCTGTAACATACAGCTACATTTCTCATTCACTACCTTAATATTCTTGCCTGTTAAACCATTGATCCAAGTGGTCATTAGGGAACCCAGAGGCTGAGTGCTTTAGCAGAGCAGCCAACATCAAAAGCCTTTAGATTTATTTTCTTTTTAATCAGAACATTCAGAGCCAAAGCTGTCCCCAGCAGTAGCAAAGCCATTCAGTTTCGGTGAAGGGGAAATCTACCTTTTCTCCAAGGCCTTCATAAGGGAGCAGTTTTCTGCCTTTTCTCCTCACCATCTCCACTTGCTTTTTATTCATTTTTCTGTAACTCTTCCCAATTGAACTAAGTAAGCTTTTCAAGCAGGTGACTCCCATGCTACTGCTTTTTGCTGTACTCTGCATGGTGACGCTGTTGGGCCTTCACTGGCACTCTGCAATGGGTCATTCATCCAAATTATTCAAGAGAAATAGATTTTAGCTTCAAATCTTCAATTTTTCAAGGACAGCAGAACTAAAATTAACCATACAACTATAACTTTGCTTTCTAGATAAACAGTATCCGAAAATACTACTGCCATATGATCAAAATATTAGTCTGTCTTCATGACCTTAAATATTCTCTTACATGCGGGGGGGGATGGGGACAACACACACCCAACAAACCCCCAAAACTCATCATTGTCACTGAAGAAGATTAGATCCTTATTCACGTAGTTTCGGGGGTGGGGAGAAGAAACCTTGTGTGCAAAACAAGAATTCACTTAAATGCATTGTTAAATTTGAACATTTTGACTGGACATTCTGAATTTAACATGCGTTTTTTCAATCACAATCAGGCTCATGTATTCATCCGAGAGTACTCTGGTTATATTTTTTTTCCTAAATGAATAATTCATTCTACACTGTTTAACCTTATTCTACTATCTAGAACAGGGGCCCTCAAACTTTTTAAACGGGGGGCTGGCGTGCGGATGAAGTGGCAGAAAGTTATATCTGCGGCTGCTTGGTTTCCCCCCACAACCCCTGGCAGTGAGGTTCTGTAAATACCAGGGGCCATATCCAGCCTGCGGGCCGTAGTTTGAGGACCCCTGACCAAGATACATACTGCCAGTTACCAAAAGAACATGTTTTCTTCTAGACTGTGCTTAGTAGGGTTATTACAAAGTAAACGGACAGGTCACCAGAAAAATAATAAAAAAAGTATACAAGTATCCAGACACCTCCTAGTATGTCTATCACTTGTGGAGGCTTACTGTACCATTTGATGAAAGGTAAAATGTTTCCACTTATTACTTAAAAAAAATATCAATAGTAGCAAAATGTATCCATCTTAGCTATTTATTGGGCAAGTAAAATTTTCCCGATTCATTTCTCGACCCTTACCACCCTTCAAAAACAGGAACACTTTTTTTTTTACCATTGTTTTAAGAGAGAAAATAGTAGAGATCGGTTTCTCTCTATTAGTTAAAAAAAAAAAAAAAAAAAGAGAAGGCAGCAGTAGGGGAAGAGCCTGTAGTACTTCCCATGATAGCGGCGATTGTTTAGGTCAAGAGTCTGCAAATTTGGGCTACAGACTTCAGCATGCAAACACCAGCTGCAAATATAGCGGGAAGAGGTTACAGACATCACACTTCTTACTTTCCTGTTTATATTTTTATTAAAAAAGGAGTTCCAAAATTTTTTCATTAATCGTCATTTGCACAGCTACTTGGCAAACTTGACAAGCATGCTGAAATAATAGGGGATGTGGACTGGTGCATTTATTTCAATAGAAGCCATATGGATTTTGGAATTCGGTAATCATAGATCTGGCACCTCTTTATAATGTATTTGGGACAGATTAGAACATTTTTGTGAAATTGCTATAAGCAGGTGCTTCTGCCTCACAAAGGCTAAACTACCTTTTACTATTCGGGTTTCCTATGAAGAGGACAGAATTGGAAATCAAATATATATGGTCTGCACTGGCCTATGCCTTGCCTGCCCCTTCCAATTATTTCTTTCTTAATAAAGTCACACTGAAGGGCTTATTACTTCCTAGCTACTCTAGTAGAAGATTCTGCAGTTGCAGTTAGCAACTAAAAGGCGTAATAATTATTTGGAAAGACGACATCTGTCTTCAGCAACTGAATTTTATAAGAGAAAGCTTATCAAAAAGCAAGACTTGAAATAGTGCAAGCATAAACTCACTACAACCATCAGGTTTCTCCAAGAAATAGTTAAAAGTTGCTATGAGATTTAATTCATGGTCAACAAGCTGAGTACATTGGGAAACATATCTACCCTGACAAGCAAAACCAAAACTTGACTCTCATCGGCATTTGTCACAGACTCAGGTACAAGGGAACAGCAAGTTCTTAACTAGTTGAGTTCAATTATCCCTCACTATGAGAGGGAATGCCAGAAGCTTCTACCCAACTTGTCCCATTAGGTCTCCATGCAGAAGAAAAGAATACTGATAAAATCAGTTTTGTTACTATAACATGTGTAACACTACTTCAACATTTGATATTCATCCCTAACATATAGCTGTAGAGAAGGGAATGGCTTGCACTAGTATCTTTGGGTATATCATTCATCAGGAACCGCTGATAGCGGAAAGTATTCTAACAGACAAAAACCCTTATGCCTGTTAAAAGCGTTAAGAGCAAGCTCAAGTGGAGAGTTTCCATACCAAATGCCAAAACTACATAACGCAGGGAACTGTTGCTAGACAACATAAGTTCAAACCTCTTGCTTTATACTTCCAAGCAGTTTTAAACACTTAAGAGACAGTGTTCATATTCCTTTCGATACCACAGAAACACTGACCAAGTCCTGAGGTCCACTAACACAGTGCTGTCTTTTAAGACTGAACAGGACCGCAAGTTCCAGAAGGGGGGCCAATACCATTTAAAAAAAAGAGCAAGACAACTGCCACAGCTCTAGCTGTTGCTTTTATAATATGTTCATCTGCAGATCTTGACAACTTCACTGCTTCACTGACATGACGTAGCAAAGAATCCAAAGAAAACAGTCATATTTTTGATAGGAGATTAGCAGCATGTCCTTTTAACTATTTAAAGTGTGCTACCCTTGAGCATATCTTTTTTTACATGAGGGGGAAGAATAAGAACTTACATGTGTCTTTTACTGTTTCTATAAATGTTAGAGTAGGCATTCTTTCTTTTCCCAGATAAACACTATGCAACCCCTTGAACTACTCATTTCCCTTTCAGATTCACAAGATCTTTCCCCCTCCAGTTTTGTTGTGAAAAAATATCTGCCATAGTTGTATATGCTGGTTTATGCTGTAATACAAACTATTAATTACCTTCAATCCAGTTTATACTTTCTAATATCTTGTTCTTTTTTAAGCTTATAAGCAGAAACAAAGCACTTTAACTCTTCCTAAAGAGACTTCAGCAACAGAGGAAAGAGATGTCTCAAGTGATCTTGCAAGAACAGGGGCTACAGGAACTCTGATGGGTACTCCACACAAGAGATTAATGAAGACCTCTTTCTGTGGTATTCACACACATTTCTCCCATGTTCCTCAACTATTCTCTTATCACACTTAACTCTTAGAAATAATTGCTTACAGACTTAAATATACATGGACACGTTACCTCTGCATTACAATACTCATTTTAAATGACAGTGATAAGGTAAGACAGAAACTACCCTGATCAAGTGTTGTCCACAGAAACTGATGAAACAGAAAAGAATGAAGAAAAAAAAATTGTCATCTCTTAAAAAAGTTTGTTGCCCACTCACTTCTGCTCCACAAAAAAATAGAAATCATGTAACAGATCATCAAAAAGGGAAGAAAACCACACAGAACACCCCACCTTTTACTGCCATTTTCTTAGGAAATACTTGCATATCATATAGTAGAGCAACTAATAAAGCCTTCTAATTTTGGAACTTTTCAATAAACTTCCCAGCTGGCTTCATCTCACCTTCACTTAGACCCAGGGGGCAAGTCACATGCCAGAGCTATACAAGCACGGAAAGTGGCCACCAGAGCAGACAGCCCAATGAAGATAACCACGACTATATTAACTCTGTATTTAGGGTTTTCATGTTTGAAACTCCACCTTCCCTTCGAGCTTTTGGTTAGCCTCCCACAGTTAGACACTCCACTGTCATGACCATATCTGAACTATAATATATTCTAAAGAGAAAACTATTCTATATTTCAAACAGAAAGCATTTTCTTCATTTTATTAGGTGAGCAGAAAGTACTGAAGACATTTCCTGCAGTGACCAGAATTGAGAGCACAACTACAAGAAAGCACCAGGCCTCCCTGAGAGAATTCATGTGCAGTCAGAAACAGCAGTCACAACAGTACTTGGTTTTCAACCCAAAGTGAGGTATGATTTTCTTATCTTTCAAATCAAAGAGTTAAGCAAATTTGCTGGATTTCAGAAGTTTTCACATTGCTTTTGGATTCATGCGTCAGCGCTCTGCTTCTTTCCTCAGATATTCCTCTACTTCCATCAGTAAGTCAGTCCACACACTTAGGCCACAGACTTTAAAGTCTCCATCCTGTGCCTTCAGGAGTTTCAGAGCAGCTTGAGTCTGTTCCCTGAGTAGCACAGATCCCCGACAGAGGTACCCGAAGCGCTCCCTCAGCTCCTCCCAGGACAATCCAGCTTTGTCAAGACAACTTTTAACCCACCGTCCCTGCAAGGGGTCATAGAGCAAGAGGCTTCCCCAGGTGGTTAAGAGGTCCAAATAAGGTCTGCTTAACTGGGAATAGTGACCGGCAAGGGAAGCAAGAAGGGAGCCTGGGAGGAAACGGCAGAATGCAGAAAATCGCTCGAGATTCCCCAGCAGCCAGGAAAGCAGGGGCCCGGCAACACATTCACCTCCTGTTGCACTCGCCTGGTTTCCGTCTAGGCTGTTCCCATCCCGAACCCCGCCTCCGGCCTGCTCAGAGCTACTGCCCTGCCCCAGCAGCAGCAGCGCCGCCGCCACCACCCGGAAGGCCCGGGGCTGGGGAAGCTGCTCCAGGACACCTGAGAGCCAGCGTTGCAGCCCCTCGGCCTCGCTGGCCAGCACGATCTCCTGCTCCTCCTCCCGCAGCCGAACCAGAAGAAGCTGCGCCTCCGCTTGCAGCTGCGGCTCAGTCCTCTCCAGGGACCGCGGCGGGCCGCCGGGCAGCGCCAGCAGGCGGGAGGCGGCCTTCCGGCGGGCGAGGAGAGGCAGGCTGCGGGGGTCGGCGTCGGCCTCCGCACCCAGAGGCTGCAGCAGGCAGAGCAGCAGGCGGCGGCAGGCGGTGGGCGGCAGAGCGCGGTTCTCCAGCAGAGCCAGGCCCAGCAGCTGCGGGCAGCGTCCCAGCTGCGGGAAGCCGAGCAGAGAGCTCGGCTGACCCCGCCGCAGCCGCCGCCCAAGGGCCTCCCGGAGCCGAGGCCGGGTGAGGAAGCGATCGTGGAGATGCTGGAAATACCGGCCCCACTCAAGAGCCCTGTCCAGGATCTGGGCGTCCCAGTCCCGCACCAGCGCGGAGCGGGAAACAGCCAAGAGCGCGGGCAGCTGCTCCACCTGCGCTAGCACAGCCTCCATCGCGCGCGGCTCCAGCCTTGGCGCCACCGGTTTGAGCAGAACTGCCGCCTCTCGGCGGGAACCAGAGCCAATCCCGCGCCTGGGAGGGAGGGCCTCTGTAACTCTATTGGCTGAATCGGACGTCAAGCCGATGTACTAGTATCTTCCCTTAAAGGAGACTTTAACCGCCCTCCCGCATTTGTCTCGCATCTCTCAGAGAACGGCGGCAGAAACCGAGGCGAATCAAAGTTAAAAAGCAAGCGCGGTTACGAAGATAAAACAAACTGCAGGAAACCGCTAAGAGACTTGGAATAAGCCATAGAAAAACATCCCTAAATTCCCCTTCAAAAACAAAGTTCTTCAGGAGCAAATGTCCCATGCCTCACATTTGAGGGTATTTTCCTGTTTTCTGTGATACATCCATAAGCCATGGCCGAGCTCAGCTGAGCTGGCTTTCCAGCGCTGCCCGCAGCTCAGCACCCTACCAGGGCCAAACCCTGCCCAGCCCACACAGCTGGGCTCACTTCACTGGCCTGCCAGCTAAAGGCTTTGGCACTTGTTAGTGGTTCCTCAGGGTACCTGTCCTTCCATGCGTACCAGAGCTAGGCCTCTGACTGCCTGCAGAGGTAATGGCTAACACCTATGGCGTTAGCCCTCACAGCCATGGTTTCCTACATGGACATGGTAGAAACATGCCACAAGCACTGCTTTCTAGCGAGGGGACCCCTTCCCTCTTTCCCGCTTCTGACACCTGAAGAACAGTTTTACATGGCAGGCTGGGGCTATTAGGCACAGCTCACAGGACGCAGCCTACCTGTTGGAGCAGTTCTTCCTGGGTGCTTCCCTCATGTCCTCCACCTCGAGGGCTTCTTGGTGGGGAGGTGGGTTCTCTCCCTCCATCCTCATCCCCACAACAGACCCGCTACACTCAGCATTCCCTCATGGCGTGGAAGGGAGCAACAGACTCACAAAGCTCAGCATTCCTTCATGGCATGGAAGGGAGCAGGACGGCCTGGCATCTGGCACCTTCCACAGGAGCCCCCCACGTGCCCGCTCCTGAGGGGATGAGGCAGCGGTGGGAAAGCGGCGGGTGCTGGCACAGCCTCAGGAACTGCCGGGTGCTCCTCAGGGAGCTCAGGAGCCCTGTTGTATAATCCCAGCTTCTGAGCCTGCATGAAGGCAGCGGAGAGGCTCGGTGAGCATCTGGTGCTGCTGTCTGGGCCCAGAGCGGGGCTGCAGCAGTGCCGGGGGGCTGAGGGCAGTCGCCGGGGCTGGGTTGCACTGAGGGAGGCTGAGGGGAGGCGTTCCCACCTTACGCGTGCCGGGCAGGATGTGGCCCCGTGGCCCAGCTCTGGGGTCACGGTAGTGGGGGAACGACAAATCCCCCTGCCAGCCTGCCTATCAAATGCTTTGGTCAGGGCTTTCTGAAAGGCAAGAGCAACAACACCTGGCAGAGTAAATGAATTTTGACTGGAATTTTGCAGGAACCAGCAACAGAAACCAAAGTGTAACGCTGCAAGCTGCAAGACTATAAAGCAAACCATAACACTCTTAGGCAGAATGCGGGTTTTCTTCCACACATCTTGGTGCTGCAAATGGTTCCCCCTGTTTGTTATCTATATGAACTGCATTTCTGGGTGATGGAGTGTGCAACAGACTCCTGGTAGCAAATATTCTTCAGCTCAGATAATAAGGAACACAAGTCTTGGAGCCTCCGAGGTATACCTGACTTCAGACAAAGATGGCTGACAAGAAAGTGGCCCACAACATGCTTCTAGCGCTTTCTTTTCCACTAAGCAAAACTGAAGCAAGTCAACAGAGCCACTGAACCCATTAGAGTCCCCTGCCTTGCTAAGAACATGCTCAGACCTTGTCCCCTGGCTACAGTCCACTGCCCTAAAGGTAACTGCTAGCTGGCGGTGATGGGCTTCTTTAGTTCACATCATACTTAAAAAATAAAGCAAAAGAGAGAATGAAAAAATTCTAAGTAAGAGTTTAGATACTAGTCTCCCCTCTTCAAACCCTCTCCTGGACTGCCAGAGATGGCTGTTCAGGAAAGGTCTTTCTCAAGTTCTCTCAAGAAAACAGAGCTCTCATCTGAGTTCTTATCCTATTTTCTTGTTTCAGCCATCTATTAAAAAAACCCAGTGGGGTTATAGGTTTGATGTTCTAGATCACCTGTAGGTTAAAGGCCTAATACAGGAATTAGAGTGAAATTCTATGGCACTTTTGGTTGAAGTAGCTCATAACAATCCCTCAGTGTCTATGAATTGTATTTAAAGGTATCATTCTAAAACTGATGTTATTCTCCTGAAAAAAAAATAATCTTTTAAGCTTTCTGTCAACTATTTCTTAGGTAATAAATGTAATATTGGCCTCAGGTGGCTAGAGATTTGTTGCATCGTTAACAATGGCATTGCTTTTGTTATGAATAAATTCATACTTACCTATCATCTGCCTTGCCCATATATTCCAAAACATATTATAAACTAATACATTGAAGAGAAGATAAAACATGCGAACTTTTCAGTTACACACAGTTGAGTGCAACACTTTGGGGCATGTTACATAATGCTTTACTTCAAAGAAAAGTGACAGAAACCTGAAGTGGTTAGCATATGATTACATCCTTTGGCCCCTTGGTTAGGTTTAATACGGTATCTCTTCACTTAAGTACTGCGACATAAAGGACAAAAACAGTTCCAGTGAATTCCAGACCCACATTCTATTTTAATGAGTGATATTTTTGGAGGTGCATATGCTCCATGTCATAGAGATATTTCCCTTTACTTTAGAAAACTTTTCACAGGACATCTTTGACATAACTGGTCTTTTTCTTTATTGGGTAAAGTATAAATCCTGCGAATATCTCTGTATGTTTCAGTTGAAAGAAACCAAATAATCACATTTGGAGCAGCAGGAAACTAACAAAAACACGTTGTGAAAATCCAACCAGACTGGAAAAAGCACTGAGTAATATGGTATCTGGAATACTCTTGCATGGGAAGAGAGATGGTCTGTGTGTTCTAATGGGTCTCTGTAGAGCTAACTGAAAAAAGTAATTTCTGTTCTATGAAAAACTGAACATTTCAGCACTTTATTTTATGTCAAGTTATGGTGAATAGTCCAAATATCAGCATTTTTCATGAAGGCGGTACAATGTGACATCTCTGTAATAAAATAGCTTATGCAAACAGACATCTGTGTATTTCTAGGTATTGCAGCTGCATTGGGAAGTTTCTAGTCATGATGAAGATACGTATAATGAAAAATAGACCCCCATCTGAAGAATCAGCAGAGCTCTACATAAGAATGCATTTGAAGATGAATTCAAAGAACAAATGAAAAAAAAACAAGGTAGCACTGACACAGTAATGATTCATGTAATGAATTGTTATACTACATAGCCCTCAAAAATGGTAATTCTTTTTCCACACTCACCACTGAGGAGCCTCCCTTTCAGCTTTGAGTTTTGTGTTGGTATTTGGGAACCTGACCACTCTCAGAACATATTTCAGGATCTTTCATGGCAAGGCTGGAATCTATTTATCTGTTGATTGATCTGCTGGTGGTGGTGCCATATAGTAATCAAATTAAATTGAACTAATCTGGTTTCTTTCTCACAGCTGAATTATTTTAATGTAACTTTTAAATGCTAGTACTCTGTCTTTTCTCAACAGTCTTAGTTGTAGCCAAATCATTGCTTTAATAGCCCTAAGGTTTTCCCTACTGACAACAAAATTACTAAGTTTTGAAGTTTGCATTTTGTAGGTATTGTTTATGAACTCACGTTGTTTGTTGGTACTTGATATTGTTGTTGAGTTGTGTAGGCATTATTTTAAGTACCTATACAATGCTGAGGTGTACAGATAGTATCTGAGAAACATCTATGAGATACTGGGGAGATATTTAACAGGCAAGTACTGCAAGGCTGAGGCGGGGAGGTAGTTAATCTTAGGGAATGGGATGGGGGAAAGGAGTGGGTGTGTGCATGCATGCACACGCGTGTGTGCGCGCGCGTGAGCTTTCCTGCTCAACTTGGATTGCTTTTTAAAAAAAACACGTAAAAGTTTACTTCTAGGCCTTACATAAGCCTTTGGTTGTTTAATATCAATCTGTTTCTCTTATTAATAACTTGTAGTAGTCTCTCCTACTGTTTGAAGTTGTGTTTTTATGTGTATTTAATGGCACATAAGCTATGCAGTCTATTTTTTTCCTAATGAGAAATGGAATCCACAAAACTATCTTAAAAAAAATCATAAAGACTATGTGTGTCAGTGCATGAGGTTTCCTTCTATGGAAAATGGGGAAATATATTAAAGTAGTATTTTTCAAATGTTTTGAAGAATTGTCACTTCAGTTACACGTTTGTTACTAAAAAGTAATCTTTGTTTTGTGTGATATAAAAGCTAAGAAGAATGGGGCATAGTTTGTAGGACAGGCTAGAGCACAGATTTACAGTTGCAGCATGTTGGACTGTTGAAGCTCTTTGCTATATGCTTTTTGCAAGTAGCTATAATAGTTTGAATAGGAGTAACCAGTATTTCTTGTGTTGTGGGTTTTGGTTTTGGGTTGTTGTTTTTTTTCTCCAAAAGTCTATTTTTTTAATTTGTATTTTTAAAACGAGCTTTAAATTAAAGGTCTTTGGGAGTATTCATGTACCATTGTGTTGAGCTGTAGTATTTCTCCGCTACGGCTTTTGGTTGATAAGATACATGACAAAGAAAGTTGTTGAGCAAGTAAGAAAAGCATCTGTTAGATACAGAACCTGGGAATTCATTTCTACAGCTCTCTAAAAACAAGCCTACTTTTCAGTGAAGCACTGCAAAACTGTTTCACAAGCCCTGCATGTTGTATGAATTATTGCACTGTTTTATTTAAGCTGAGAAGTCAAGTAAAATATTCATATGAAGTTTTATGCAACTAGTGAGTTTCTTCACTCTCATTATGGAGCCAGTAAAATTCACCCTGGCAGGGAATGTCAGTTTTGAAGCAAAATTGGTCAAAGTAGCCAGAAGTCTGTATTCCATTGTTGTGTTTTCCTTCCTCTTAGAAGCCGTATTGGCTGTAACACAGTTAAACCATTTCTCCTGAACAGAAATTTGGAACTGTCTTTACTCAGTATAGCTAGCATTATAAAAGTCCAAAATGGTCTTTCCTTAGGTAGGAGGTGTTGCTTCAAATTACAAAAATGAATACCTTGACAGAGATGTGTGATCATCTTCTATATTCTGGCATCGTTGTTAAATGTAAGGAGGTTTGTTTATCTGCCTCAAATTGCATGCTAGGCACAAAGTTGCCCCCCTCATTATAGAGTGCGTTATGTATATTGAGGTCTGTGAACTTTTGGACCATTGTTGCAGATTTCCTTCCTATTTCTGCAACAAACCTTGTGGAAAAATGAGGCTATTAGCCAAGCCAGTACCTGGCAGACTACGTCACCCCTTCCATAAGTTCTGGTGAGGTGCTTTAGAATTTTTCAGCAATGTAATTTCTGATAGCTCAAAATTTAGCAAGGCTGTGGAGGGTTTTTAGTATGAGGTCAAACTGCATAATAAAGGTATTGAACCTACTTATTTGTACATCAGTGTGAGCCTCAGAGTGTACAAAAGGCATATCTGTCAGCAAGGGGATTTCCCTTGACACCTCTTCAAGGTATGCTTAAGTTAGGATAGCGTAGTAAGTCCTGCGCGTGCTGACTGTAGCGCACAAGTGTATTAATAGCAATGCCCGTTGTCATGAGTCAGACCTCTGATTTTCAGTAGCTGATGTCAATGATCAAGCAGCAGTTATATAATGCACTAGAGTGAAAACTGATTGAAAATCCATGTGTTGAAAGATTGCTATATATAATATCTGCCACTACTGAGATAACCTGAACCCCACTCCAATTTAGGAATTTTGCCTATGCCTGGCTATACCAAAACTGAACTTTCAGAGAACTGATATAAACAGACAGACTTTGCTGCCTAGCCTCATTTGTAATTTTGATGCTCTGAGTCAGGGCTATGCTAGCAAAGTTACTAAGCTAGGTTGTAGCTCTTCGGTATTCTAGACATACATGTACGTAAAACTGAGCAGCAAATCACACCACTTTTTACTAACTATGAATAGTCAATTAGAAGTGGAGTTATTACACACTTATGAAGCTCCCTCTCACCAGGTGAGCCATGTTAAATGATCCTATTTGCACTCTAAAATCAGTTGCAGTTGTTCAGTGTATATTACCTACAACTGGTTTTGCCTTAAGGTTGTTTAAGCTAATGCATTTTAGCTTATGTTTGCTTTGGGATAAGAGCATGCAGTCAGTTAATGTTGCCCAGCTGATGGACATGAAGGTATTAGTTGTGTGCTTTGATCACTTGCCATTGTTTGTGATACCTTTTGTGGAGGTTTCATTTGCTGTCTGTTGTGGCAGTGGGTTTGATAGATTGCAGCATATACTGATTAGAGTCTTTATCTACATGCCTTTTTCCAGGCTTGTTTTCTGTTGAGCCAAGAAAATTCCTAGTGACTTAAGTTAAGTGCTCCTATTATAGGATCAGGTGTACAAATTCAGCTTTCTAAGGCAGTACGAACGCATCCCTTCCTTTTCAGGGTACCTGTTAAGATGTCTCTTAAAGAGCTATCTGTTTTATAGAGTATCTTGTCAGAATCCTCTGAAAATAATATTCCATAAAGCTTGAATCATAAAACACTGGCTATGGCTAAAGGTTTGTAACTTTGACATATAATGCCGTGGTGCTTGTATCAAGTCAAGCATGCTAGGACTAAGCTTAGTCTATAGCATCATGTGTTTAGTGTTCAACAATAAAGTGTCTTTTACAAGTGCTGGGGTGGGGTAGAGGCAAATCTGTACATTTCAGAACAGCAACCCAAAAGTCTTTCCTACTCATAGATTCTGTGTGTTTCCATGACAGTTTAATTGCTGTCATTCACAAGAGTACAGGGAGGTCTTATAAACACACTTTCATGTTGGAATTGGTTATATTTTTCACTTACAAAGAAGATATATAAAACTCAATGCAATACGACTATGTATAGAGCTATTTATATGTATGTCTGGGTTCTAATAACTTAAGTTACTTGGATTTTTCACTTTCATTGCCCTAATATCCTGAGAACATCTTAAATTATCACATACACTAATATTGCTCCTTCATAGCTCTGTATATTGTCTTTACAAATAATACATGTCTGCATATACAGAGATAGCTACGTTATAACACACACATGCACATGCTGGATAGACATTTCTCTTTTTGAGCAATAAGGCTTTTAAGTATCTGTTGTTTCCATTTTCATGTCTCCAAAGCTTTTATGTGAATTCTTCCAGCACATTTCTCATTATTCGCTCAGCCTTTCCTCTGCTGAATGGCTGGGGCTTCCAGACATATAACCTGAAATGTCCTGGGAGAATGTACATAAAAACAATAAAGCCAAGGAAATGGAAACCACAGAATATATACATAAATTTTTTTCAGTCTTTGCTAAGAAGCTCACTGGTTAATATTTACAAAGGAATTCAATTTTCCATATTAACATCCTTTTTGCTGTGAAGCAAATGTGGGAGAGTGGGATGGTAAGAGTCATTACTTAAGTGAATGGTGGAGTTATAAGTTAATCTCATTAATGATTAAAATATTTTACTTTTCTCCATCCTAGTACATCAAGAAAAACATCCAATGGAAAAAAAAATCAGATAAATGGCTGAATCAAGCAAATGTTAATACACAACCTTAAAGGGATTTTTCTTCCTTTAAAAAAAAATAAATTAAGGTTTATTTTGCTTGTTTATTTATGTAAACACATGCAAAAACACTAGTTTGTTATCTACAGTCATAACATCCCCTGAAAGGAGATAATTAAAACTGCTATACCTGCTTATAGGATCCATAGCACAGTAAAATAATTTCAGTTTCTATTGAAGGCTGCTTGATAATCAGTTGTGTACCTGTCTCTGGGAAATGCCTCTGGCAGGTTTTGTTAGGACCTTCCTGACAGTAAGCTTCTCGTATCACAGAAACCACTACCGTAACTGTGATACTGTCCTGATATTGATAATTTCTGCAGAAGGGACAGGCCAAGTAAATGCAGACTTAATCTTTTTTCCTATCTCCATAGTTTCTAACTTAATGGTGTTCTTTAAGAAGTTTCCCCCACATTTTATAGAAAATACGGGTATTTAATTAGACAAATGGCCAGAAAACAAAATATTTTGATCTACTGTTGCAGTTTTCCACAGCAGTTGGGATTTGTGTATTTCGTATCAATTCCATGTTATTTTGGTTGTCTAACTTTGTTCATGGCCCAGTGCTGAACTATTTGTATAATGGCAAAGGTTGGAGAATTTGTGTATATCCAAAAGGCATCTCAATATGGGTAATATATGGATTAGAATATGCTATTTCATACCTGAACCTGAGATGTTGCCACTGGTTTTCTCAATAAGACAGGAAAATAGCAGTACTAAACCAATGAATTGTATTTGCAGAAAAGTATAGCACTTTTTTTTTAAAAAGCAACAGATATGAGATTCTAGCACAAAGGATATTTGCATAAATCTAAAAACCAGCAGGAAAAAAATTCTTTATAATTCATATGTTTGGATGGGATGAAGGTGATGGGTCAAGATGAATTCCTAGAATTAAGGCAAAAGTCTGAAAGGCAGATCTTCTTTAGTAAAGGTCCCTTTTCTTTTCTTTTTTTTTTTTTTTTTCTTTTTTTTTTTTTGGTAAGAAAAAGGTAATGAACACCCAGTATTAAACCTGGAAAAAATCAATTTCATATTAATTTTTTTTCAGCAAAACCACTGTTCTTAGCTGAAACCACCGCTGCAAGCATCCTCATATTTATTGATATTACAATAGTTACCCTTAGTTTGAGAGAAATACATTTGTAACTGCATCAAGGAATAATTATGCTCTAATGAATGTATTGGAGTTTTGTGCTCTGCATGGAGAAAATAACACTTGTGAAACAATGGAAATTTATTGTTTGTGTTTGTTTTTCTTTCTGTGAAATGCTGATTCTCACCAGCATTAGAAAATATGTGAAGATCTGTTAACTGATAACTTATGACCCTTGAGGTCTGGAGTTTGTTCCCTTGCTTTTTGTAGGAAGAGTTGGATCTAACAGTTCTTAGAAAAGGGACAATACAGATCAAATCTTCCACACAAAACTTGCCTATGATTGACTGTTCAAAAACACCTAAGGGAGTTAGGTGCCTTGCCACAATAGCAAGTCAATGGGAACCAGATGCCTAAGGGTCTTAAGAGCTCTCAAAAATCTGTGTATTTGCAGAGATGATTGTGTCCAAGTTAGGGATCCTCATCCATCTAGCAAAAGCATTCTGTGCATCTGGCAATAGTCATGATTGAAGGTTTACGCTGGAAACTTAACAGTTTATAATCTGGGTGTAACTTGCTTAAATACTGCAGTCCTAGTGGATAGCTGCTCTGAACTATAGTATAGAAATTGTTTATCCAAGAGAATAGTCCAGAGAATTTCCATGGGAGTAATCAGAGCCATTTTTTAAATCTTGAAATTAAATTTGCTTCTATTTTTTTTGATCTTTGCTATCAGTGATTTCACTACGAATGAGGGGTTAGAATTTTATACTGAATTAAGTTTCAAATAGAATGACTTGGGATAATTAAAGATGTTACTTTAGATAAAATCTGTATGGTTTGTATTTTTTTACTCAAGTGAATATTTTGGAATTAAATTATTTTAAAAATTAAAGAATGAAACATTTGTTTAAAAAAAATGTTGAGGAAGGGGAGTTTCTTTCACCCTGACAGGTTTTTACTCTAAGCGGAGAATTTCTTTGGGAGGTTTGACTTCAAGGGTCTTTCCAGCCTTCCATTGAAATATTTTGAACCTTCTCTTACTAGTTTGAATGGATGTTCACTGGTTTGAGCTGCTTTTCCCAGACTGGATCTATTCAAAGCACTTGGAAAAAAAGAAAGGATCTTGTGAGTCTCTGTCCTATTGACAAGATAGAGATACATGGCCTGGTTCAAAATTACCCTTTCTCTTGTTGGTGTGGGAAGAGCTGCAGGAGACAAAGAACTGGAAATGTAGTGGCTGCCTGGTAGGATGCAGTTGTTTCTCAAACAGTAGGCTTAACATAATGGGTCGATATCCAAATGGAAAATGTTTCTTTCTGCTTTTGCTTACATTATATTGTTTTCTTGTTTGTTTCTCTGAATATATAACTGTTTCTCGTAGCATTTAATTCTTCCTGGTTTCCAAGTCCTTTTCTTTTACATTTTTTGCAAAGTTTTCACATTGGCATGATTTCAGCATGTGTGTTTGTTTCATAGTAAACATGTAAAGTTCATAGTTATGCAGAGTGCATTGGCTCCAGGTTATTTGTCCTGCAAATAGGCACCTTTTACCAAACTTGCTACTATGGCTAATCCATCGCTATCTCAGGTAATCTGGATTAACTAGTTTAGTGGGAGGTACTGACTTAGATATTGGTCAAAAATCATGTTATTTCAAATGATGTTATTTCAAGAATTATGCTTTTTCAATTTTTTTTTTATTTTTACATGTCGTTTTAATTAGTAAATTGCAAACAGTGACTTTGGTCCCATTTTGAGTATTCCTCCAGTTACAATACTAGCAGACATAATAGTAGTTTAGTCCATCAGTTTTGGTCACAGATTGCCCATTACATTGGTCCCCAAAGTGATTCAGCATCCCAGTTCTTAACAGCTCACTGAATATTCCTGCTCAGTTGTAACTGGTCTGTATACGAATTACTGCCATGTTCAGCAAAATCCATGGAATTTTTCCAGATTGTTGGGGAGAATTTTGTTAAACTTTGCAAAACCAGGAGTTTTGTGAGATTTTATTTTATTTTTCAAGGAGACATATTTCAGACTTTTTTTTCCTAAAACGTACCCTTTGTGGGCCTGGCGTTCTTTGTACTTGCTCCACTTACACAGTAGTGTAAAACTCTTGGCTTAGTTAGTGTTTCTCCTGATTTCTGTCTTGTATAGCATTTCATGAAAAAGCAGCCAGTGAACTCTGTTTACTCACATGATGTGAAATATGACTATCTGTTCTACTTAGGCTACCATATTTATTATTAGGTTAATAATCTAAGTTTTATTACTAGAGTAATAAAATTTACAGTTACCCAAATAAAGTTATAATTTTTATCTACGTCCAGTAAGGCTTAGTGTATGCTACAGCAGCAGATGTGTATCACCAGTTACGCCTTGGTACATCACTACGTATTTTTGTTTACTTTTTTTTTTTCCTACAAAGCAAAATTTCACATGCATAACTACTGGAAATAATAAGTTCCTTATGATGGATTTAGACCCTAACTCTGGCATATATTAAAACTGAAATATTTCATATTACTGTCTTTCTCATCTTGTTTTTTGTTGAATGAAGCCTGAGGGCCGCAGATAGACAGTACAGTATTTGGTAGCAAATTCCATATAAAATTACTAGCATCCAAATATCTTGTGCTATCATGTTATTCAGTTAACTGATCTGAATATTCAGTCTTAGTTCCTTGGCCTACTTTGTTCCTAATTCTTCTCACTTATCAGGCTTATGATATTTTGCAAAAGAATTTTTTCAGATTTGTTGAATTATTTCTTAATTTCACTGTTCTGTGGGCTCTTGTGACTTGTGACAGATGAGGAAAAAGCAGCATACTAAATTAAAGATCACAGAAAATTATTTTTAATACTGGAATTCTGACTTTGCTTTTATAGCAAGCATGGCTATAATGTTCACAAGGTTAAAAAACTAGCTTTCTATCTATAGCTTTCTCTCTTCATTATTGGTTTTGGGCATCTGGTTTCAAGGTTGGTCTGAAATTTGATCTTACTCAAATTCTCTCAGTGCCTTTCAGCAACATATGTCATTAACGAAGGGAGCTGGGTCTCACCATTGTTTGCAATTTAGCCTATGACAGGCAGCAGGAAAGCAGAACAGTTTTGGCCAGCCCCAATCAGCAAAACATGCCCAAGGCATAGTCTATAGCATAAACAGAGGTATGTCAGGCTTCTCCCTAGAAGGAAACCAATGGTGTACACTTGGCAATGATGCTTTGTTTTTATTCTGAACAAGAAACCTGTTGGACAAAATCAACTCCTTATTTTGACATTGGTATGGTTAACAGCAAGGATAAAGAATCATTCCCAATGAAGAAGGAAGATAAACGAAAAGGATGATCTGTGGGTTGCAGGTGTTGAAGAAACATTTACACAAAATAATCACTTCCTAAATAAAAAATATACAGAACTACAGAAGCATTTTTTAGTCTGAAAAAAACATACTAAAAAAATACTTTGTCTTTTGCCAGCAATTAGATATTACTTTATCGTGTTTCAGATTGTAATGCTATGAACTGGGAAGATTCTTCTGAAGGAAACTGCCATTCCACAACATGCCTTTGCATGAAGAATTATGTCACAGAGACGATTCTGGAATTGAGCAACTTCTTCACAGCAAGAAGAATGCTTGCAAAAGAGGTAATACATTAAAGTAATATTTATCATTTCTGTTGACTCCTCAGTCTGTGACATCAAAATGTTTAATAGCTGCCTCTTACTTCACAACCCTCATGAGATACACTTAATAATCATCTTATGTATTGGAAGTCTGAAGCATCTAGAAGATTAAGTAACTTTCCCAAGATCACACACAGATTTCTTGTTTTGTTATGACAGCAAGTGATAACCAGAGCCAAGAATATTCCCAAAACACCTTACTTCCCCTCTCTAATAGCATATTACCAGATATGTGGTTTGCAGGATAAGGAAGAAGGAAAGAGAGAGAAGGGAAATATATGCAGGACTGTTCTATAAATTGAATTAATAAACCAAGCCCATCTTTATATAGTTCTCGCTGCCCACTAACGTCAGACTACTTTACAAGACAAAGTTTTTATGAATATGCCTATTCTACAGATGGGAAAACTGAAATAAAAAGTGATTCGACAAAACTCATGTGACAGATAAATTTGCAGGGCTGGGAAAAGGAATGGAGTCTCCCAGCCCCCTCGAGACAGGAATAACTTATAGTCATTAAATGTGCTGGCATTCATCCTGTTTCATTTGGCAGTGTAATACAGTGCGAAGGGAATGGTGTTCTTTCCATTAGGAATGCTTCGATGATGCCACTTTAGTAGAAGAATGAAAAGGAATGCTGGACTTGAAGCATTCCCTAAGGTGTAAGACTGACTGTTTGAACTGAGCAGTTGGAGAAAGAAACCCAGGAAAACAGCAATAGAAATAGTATCTCAACTATACCTTCAGAAGAAAATTAATTTGTAAAGTCAGTGGAGGGTAAGGTTGATGCATAAATGCTGAAGAGTGGTGTCAGAAACACCAGGACAGAGGCTGGGAGCAATGTGAGGGTAGTGTGGAAAGAAAACTAAACTCACAGAAATGCAAATGAACACCTAGTTTTTCCTGTAAGGACCCATCCGTGTCACTTCCATTATGTTGCTGGCCAGGCAGTGAAGCTCTTGAATTTCATTGTTACAAAGGCAGGTTTATTACAAGTTACTTGTTTTGTAAACGTGTGTCACTTCAAATGGTGTAGAATTAATTATCTGCCATTTTTTACTACATGGACAGAGAACGTGAGAAAAGAAGTGAACTTGTGAGACAGCCAAAGAATCTGCTGCTTTATGGAGTTTTCATATGGAAACAGGGTCCTAAATTGCCATGCAGAAGTTGTTCCAGTGACTAGGCTGGAGTAGCTCTATGAAATGGCTATATTTTCAGTAGGTAGCCAGTAGGGAAGTAAGAAGACATATTTGTCTTCCAGAGGCCTGTACAGAGATACCTCTGTATGTTTCAAACCAGACTTGCTTCTGATTTGAGCTTAGCATTTCCATTTAGGTGTATCAGATCGTTAGCTAGCCTTTTGAAATACATTTTTCCCCATTCAGTAAAATATAGTGATAATGTCTTTAAGAAGTATGGACCGGGGTAGTGTGGGAAAGTATTGGTGCGGATATGATGAGCTTATGAAGACTTGGAGAGGGGTCCATAGGGCTGTTAAGAAAAGATTCAAAGCTATATGTATCTACAGTTCTCTCACATTTGGAATCACTGCTGATAATTTAGTTCTTATAAACTAGGTACAAAAACCACCTCATCTGATTTCATTAACATTAAAAGGAATTTTACTGTAGGTAATATTAGGGACAGAATTGGGCCTTGGTTTATGCTAAATAGGAAGTCAACAAAATATTTTCATACAAAGGCCAATAACAAAGGCAATAAGTTAATAGGAAGGGAAATTCAAACGAAGAATATTAAGGATTTTAAGAGAAACCTAGGTATGTGTCAGGAGAAGGACTGCATTGAAAGACAAAAAGAGGGAAGGCAGGATGGTTTTGACCAGCCAACGTGGTCAGATGTCACTACACTGTTAGAACATTTTCTTGTTTAAAAGGATTTTTCAGTTCTTGAATAATGAGTTGGTCTGCTCGTATTCATGGTCTGGAAAATTTGTGACTTGTGAGAAACTGTGACGTGTACATCTGGACTGCTTGTAAATTGCCTCCCAAAGCCAGTGTTCATCTGTTTATTCCTATGAAAATTAGTTTGTGTATTTGAGTCAGCTGCTACAAGAAGCTGATAAAATGATTCCAGAACACTTGTGATACAAGAAGACAATGTTGCTGTGGTAGGTATTGGCCTCCTTAGATACTCTTTTTCTCATTGCTGTTTTTGTGCCTTTGGTACTTACAATCTGATGCTTCTATGTGACCTTAGCACCTTATTTTAGTGACTTTTCCATCCCAAGTAGAAACCAACCACAAAATCTGGCTTTCTTGTAAAATATAAGGAACAGAGATCAAATGAGCATTTCCCCATCACTTCATTTACCTGTGGGCTAGTTCTGATAGGAATTTGAGTTGGTTTCAGTCACTATATTGTCTCCTGAGTCACTTCCAATTGCTACGTTGTCTGGTAGGGATGACAGTGCAGTATGAGCTGTAGTTGGACAACTTTTCAGTTCTGTATGTGAGTTGCTTTCACTTCAAGGAAGGTGTTAGGAGGCCTGTATAATCTATCTAGTCATTTAAATGATCTCTATCCATTTAGTATCTGAGATCCTTGTATTTAAGAAGGAAAAAATAATAACAGTCTGTCTTGTTAATGTTTAACTCGCTGGTTTAGAGACAGATCATTGCACTTTAGTTGTCAGACACAACATAGACTCTGGCCTGGTAATCACTGTGTTAACCCCAGTGGTTTTTTGGCACATCAACTGCATGCTCTGTACCCATGAATAAACTATTATGGCACTTGGCTGAAAACCAGCTTTCTATATAAATGTGAATTGTGATGTCTTCATGACAGTGGTGCATATTCCATAATGTATGTTGCAGTGATGCACGTATTATACACCTGTAGCTTTTGAGCAGTTTATATATGCTGGTCGTATGTCACAGTATGTCAATTCAAGTATGTGCACTCCATGATGACAGAAAACTGTCTGTTATTGGGTCAAATTTCATTGAGGTGTTTTCCTTAACACTGGTGAATATTATTCTGAAAGATTAGAAGCAGGTGTGTTGTAGTAAATATGATGCAGAGGAGACAGTAAACTTGATTTTAGGCTTACAATGACCAAAACTTGTTCTTACATTACAGCAGTCAGTTGCGCATTTAAGATTTAAAAAACAAAACAAAACAAAACAATGAAAATTGTAATTAAGTCACGTATAATAAATAGAAAGTACATCTCTTGCAGAGTAAGTTTGTGAGATGGAAGAATAGAACATACTATATTTATGGAGAAGGAATTTTTTTGCAGTTTATTCGTAGACCTTTAAAATGAATATTCTACCACAGGTTTGAAGAAAGTTCAATTGATTACAAAGTCTGTGTGTGTTGAACTGAATTATCAGAGGATTAAATTAACTTACAGCATGCCTTATTTTCATGATAATTAAAATGAAAAATCATGTGTAACTGAATTAATGTTAAGTTTTACCTATTCATGTTTTCTCCACATGTTCTTCAAATTGCCAAATACTAAATACATTTTAAGTAGGACTTGCATATTATATTCCAACAGTTTTAGAAAAAAATGTAAAATTAAAAGGTACCTGGTACCAATTAGTACAATATATTTCAGTGAGTTGCACAAGGAGATATTTATTGATCACAGGCCAGCAAGGTTACTGACTACTCTGCCTTTTTTAAAAGTCTTTTTTTTTTTTTTTTTTTTTTTTTTTGCCAAGCACTATAACATTGGGACAATGCTCGGTCGTTTATGAAACATTCTGTGCTCATTGTGGCTGCTCATACTCTAGCAAGCTGACTCAAGTATTGGCAGTTTTGAATCACCTCTGACTCCACATCTTTTGAATTTTAATTTCTGTGGTATATAATGAAAGAAAGAACAGAGTAAATATATTTCTGTCTTCCAGATCTGTGTGAATTTCAGTTAAATAGTTTAATTGTTCAGTCCCTTTAGCAGCAAAAAGCAAGAAATCAACAGGTATTACATTCTCTACTCAATATACATTTTATTCATAGTTTCTGCTACTCACCCCAGTTGCTGTCTCCCATCCATGTCTTCTTAGCTGACCAAGGCATGTCCTGTTTAATGGCTGTATGTGCTTTAAGAGTTCATACAGAATTGGGATGCCGATCATAAATTACATAGTAATCATTATATTTGACTGACATTACACTGGTCAGTTAGGACACTAAGTACATAATGAAGAAGGAGTATTTGGGAAATTTGCAAGGTCACTAGGAAAGCGTGATCATAGAAAGTTTATGACATCTTTAGATAGAATTTGCTGCAACTCAGCCAATTATCCACATTTTCTATCTCTTTTGAGAGTTAATATTCCCTTTCTACTGTTAAAATTATCTAAATGACAATGTGTAGAACCATTTTGTCTTAGTCATGGTGGTAATTTTGCTCAGACTTCCTTCATGTGCATATGACTACCAGATGAGCTTTACCTTCCTCAGTCAATGCACGTTCTCCTGCTCCCTCTCTCCCCTCTCTTTCCTATGTCTGTCTTCAAATGATCATTTATTCGTATGCCTGATCATTGTGTTGTCTGTTTGGAAGTAGACTGTGTCAAAAATATTGTTGGAACCTGTAGATACTGTAAGTTGAAAGTGTGGGGAGCTAAGATTGTTCATGTAGAGAAGCGGTGAAGAAAATAACAGCATTTCAGAAGGAAACTCTGAGTTCTTCCTCAAAGGTTAGTGAGTATATTATTGAAATAGCCTTATGTAGAAAATAGAAGTGTACTGTGGCTTCAAAGTTATTGTGCCAATTGAAAGCTAAATTCTAATGCTTAAGTGCGAAACAGAGAAGTTGTAGTCCTTGCATTCGTAGCTGCGGTGTCGCTGCTGGAACTTCCATACTTCTATACATTTCAGATGATATTTGGCATTGTGTTCCTCTCAGTCTTGCTTGTATAAGACTTGATCTGACCTTCAGGGTTTTTTTATTTTGCTTAACTGCTGTACTGGGTGTTGCACATTGCTCGTTCAGATACATTCTTTATGAAACGATGGTAAGAAACTAATAACTGAAATAAAAAGAGGTAGGAGAAGATCCATAGGTTGTGTATCTATGAATGTATGCGATTTTACTATCACCTGATTTTAGATTATTCTTTGGTACAAACTGACCATATCAGGAAGCGCATAACCAATTTTGGCTTCAAAATCTTACAACCGCTTTTTCAGCCCTTCCCACTGGTACATATGCAAATTCACACACAAGATTTATTGCATGACGTCTGGAAAAGCCTTGGCTTAACTCCCTGCGTAGAATTGCTCCTAAACTTGATAGAAATCTTGTAACTTCAGAGTACACATGAACCTTGAGAAGCTTTTACTGGCGACACAACTGCTGCTTAGGGGAGGGGAGCATTTTCCAACTTCTCTATAAAGTGACAGGATTTTTAAGTATAGAGGACACCTTAACAGAATTGGTCTCATCTCAAGCTGGTTTTTATATTGAGGTGACACATACATTGGATTTAAATTGTTGCTAATTATTTAGAAAAAATCTTTCTGAAGGTCAGATAAAACCTCTGTAAGATAATTAAGTGCATACAGGAATCTGCTCATCAGCTCAACACCTGTTCCACCCCAGTGCATTTTTAGGATGTCTGAGGACATTTTTCTTACCTCTGCGCACCACCCCCACCCCCCACTTCTTTCCCTGACCAAGAAATTGGATGAGCCAAAGAAAACAGTCATGGCCAGGGACATCCAGATTTATCTAAACAAAACAAAACTAGGATTTCATTTAATTCTGGGCTGTTACGCACATAGTACCTGGCTAGAGCTCACCATAGCTAAATACATCAGCACACTGATGAATGCTCTCATTTAAGTAGCACTCATCACAGCAGTTAATAGTCCATCAGAACAGCATCATACGAGTATAGGAATATAATAAATAACGAAAGATGTGTGTATTCTGATTGGCTAGCAATGAACATCTGCTGCTCAGAGAAAAGGAATTTGCTTACAGTGCAATTATTGAAAAATAGCCCGGCATTAATTGTGCAAATCATGTTTTCCCAGCAGATCAGAGTACAAAGAAATGAATGTAACTAAAAATTAAGGGTCAGCTTGATGCGCTTTTCAGCAATCAGGTTAAAACAATTCTTTGAGTATAATTATATGTAATGTGCTTTTCCTAGAACAATTTAATTATTTTAATTTATATATATCAATAAAATAAGTGGGTATACCACTGTGAAAGAAAAATAAATGTGCTGTTTGACTGGAGCACTCCTATGGAAAGTGATAACATGATACCATGAGGAAACTCAACAAGACAATCTACATCCATGCATTAAGAGACGCAGAAGTCTGAACATCTGTTTCCCGCTATTGAATTCACGAAAGGGGCTTCTCTGGGCAGGGAATGAATGAATAAACAGCAGTTGGAGAAGGTTATCCCTGACATTTAACAAAACGTTGAAATGTCACGAAAGTGATATAAGGTGAGAATGAAATGACTGAAATAAAGGTGTGCTAACAGTTAGCTTGGCAATCAAAGTGCAGGCATACAAGAACAAGCAAAACCTTTACCCATCACTGTGCTTAAAGTGTAATTTAAGAATGATTGATGTATGAACGGCATACATTTTTTGTTCAAAAGAGAATACCAGGTAGCATGTAATTGTTTTGGTGAAATGTACAATGAAACAGTTCCCCAAGATGTTCCTTTAGCTGGGGGTGGAGGAGTGACAATTAAAAGAGGTGCTACTAAGTGTTAAAAAATTCCAGACACAACCAGTAAAATTAAAGAAAAGGAGAGTTTTATTTTGGATGTGAAATTTTCCTTTCTCCTTCCACCCTTCATTCTTTTTCCCCAATAAATAGTCTTGGAAAGAGAGTAATAATAATAATAAAAGAGAAACGGACCCAAGCACCAACTCGCTGCCAAGGGCTGTAATAGAATATCTCAGCATTTCAAGGGTAAAATCAGTGTGAACTGCGTTTGCCGTCCGTCTGAAAAAAAGTAAGTTTGTAACTTCCGTTCAGTCTGTGTGGACTGCTGGAGTATAGGAAATCGGTTTCGGAGAGGGAAAAAAAAAAAAAAAAAAACCAACAAAAAACAAAAAGGGGGAAGGGAGGGAAAAAAAAAAAAAAAAAAAAAAAAAAAAAAAAAGGTTTCCCAACGAGAGCGCGGAGCGGACAGAAGTATGAAGAGCGGCAGCGCGGCTGTTGCCGGTCTGCGCTGCTCAGCTCGGGGGCACGGCGGCGGCTGGAGGCGGGGGGCAGCGAGTGCAGCCCCGGGGGCGGCGGGGGGAGCCCTGCCTGCCCGCCAGCCCGCCCGCCCCGGCAGCGAGCACCGTGTCTGCCCCGGCGGCGGGGGCTCGCCCGGCCGGCCCCACAGCTGAGCCCGCAGCCCAGGTTCCTTTAAATCGAGGGCGTTTCGTGCACCTCGCCGGCTGCCTTCGAGTTTAAGGAGCAAGGGCCCGGGGAGCCAGGCGGCAAGGTGAGCTTCGCCTGGCGGTTGTGGAGTAGGTGCTGTCGTTTCTTTGTCACCCGCCGCGTCCCGGGCTGGCCGCGGGGGTCCGCTGGGGAAGTGGCAGGGCTCGGCGCCGGGCCCCGCGCTGCCTGCGCGCTGGGGGCTTCCTTCTGTTTGGGGGGTCTGTGGTTTTGCTGTAGGTTTGGGGTTTTAGTTTGTTGTTGGTTTTGTTTTGGTGATTGGTTTTTTTTTGTTATTGTTACTGTTTTTCGCGCTCTTTGGCTGTCCGGCGTTTGAACGCGTTGCGGGGGTGGAATGAGAGCGGCCGTGGGCGTCGCGGGGACCCCGGAGCGGCTCAGCCGGGGCTGGCTGCGGCTGGCCCGGGGGCTGCTGGCGGGCCGCCCCGGGCATCCCGCGGAGGGTCAGGGGCTGCGGCGGGTTTGCTTGGTCCTGCCCCCGAGGGGCAGAGCTGGAAGCAGCGCTTCCAGCACTCATGGCAAAGCCATTAGCTCAACCTTATTGCGGAGGGGCCCCGAGGAGGACAAACGCATCCCGGCGCGGAGCCGGGCTCCCCAGCGGGTGAGCGCGGGGGGGCGGCTGCCGGGCGAAACGCGCGGGCGGCGAGTGGTGTCTTCGCGTCTCGGCTGGCTGTCTCCCGCCGTGCGCGCCCCTCCGCGCTCCATGGTGGGTCTTTGGGGAGGCTTCGGATAGCCCCGGGTTGCTGGTGGCGCGGGGAGGGGGTGCGGGAGGACGGGAAACGCGAGCCCCGGGGTTGCGGCAAGTGTCGGGTGGGAGGCGGCCAAGCCCGGCTGCAGTGCGGGTGGCTGCGCCCGGCAGGCCCCCTCCGCTGCCCCGAAGGTCAGGCGGGATGAGACCCTTCTCATGCCGACAGCCGGCCTTCCTGCTTCTGGCTTTCCTCCTCAGCTTCTGCATTCAAACCTCGAGAGGGCAGAGACTGACTTTAAGAGGGCTGTGTTTTTCGCTGGTGCTTAATGTGTAAGAAACGAAGGCTGGTGGTTGCCTTACCTAGGGTTGCCATCAGCATCCCACTGCTTTGGTGTGTGCTAGCCGAGCCCGCTGGCTTGCTTTTGGGGTGCTGGGAAGGATGCATTGCAGTCTCCCCAGCGCACTTCCAGCACGCTTCTGACATTACTTTGAAATTAAAAAGGAACAGAAAAAATATTCTTTGCTTTCCATCTACATTAAATTATGAACAGTTTCTTCACGGTGGAGTAGAAGCTGTTCCAAGTGTAGTGGTTTTATGATGGTTTTGTGATGTGGATTGTGATTTAATAGGAAATTAGCTGACAGTCACAAATTCGTATCATATGGCACCATAGGCCATCTGATCAGCATTATAGCGTGGTACCCGTGTTGGAACCACAGCCAAACCTAGATGGAGGTGGTGAGGTGAGGAAGAGTCAGTACTGTCCTTAAGTTCTAGGTCTTACTTATTTTAAGCTACTAACTTATTTGGTTACTTCATGTATTTTACTTACAGTCTTATTTAAATTTGCACGCTCACTATGCTAAGTACAACTTCAGCTCCCCTTTACACTTCTTAGTTAGGCTTCATACTAATTGTAGGATGGGATTTAGAAAGAGAACTTCATAATTAAAACCAAAGCTGATAATTGGGACACAGCTTGTAATACTGTCTGCATGGTGTGCTTGCAGCAAGAGTCATGTTTATACTCCTTGAAAAGGAAGTACACTTTTAAACAGACATATCACATCTTCCTAGTTGGTGGTGCTTGAAACTTCTTTTGTATTAATTTTTAATGGCTATTTTGCTTTGATGAGCAGAAAAACGTAATTGTAAGAGCCAGGCAAAGAGAAGTCAACTTGAGAGTTTTTGGACCATGTTAGGAATCGGGCTCAGTTTCCAGAAGTTGTAATTTTATGGGCAAGTAGATATTGAACATTCTTTAAGTTTTGTTTTGGTCTATGTGAGAAGGACTTTTTGCTTTCCTTTTGGTAGAGGAGACATTATCAAGGCAACAAAATTGTTTCTACTAGGCATAGTCCTGAAAACGTTTAGGCTTCCAATGATTAGCTCAGATTTTTAAGTGCGGTTAACTTCATTTTGGTCTGGCCTCAGACCAAAGGCCTTACAGGTCCAAAATATTGGTAAGCTGTTGTGCCAGGTTCCTCATCCTCGGCTCAAAGTACTGCACACATTTGTAACACATATATTCATAATGTAAAGGACAAAGGCTTCTTGTGATTAAAGTTTACTTTATCAGTGTAGATCACATTTTGATGTAAGCCCTTAAAAATTCTAATTGATTAATGAGTTTCAGATGGTGGTTCCCCTCCAGTGCCCCTCCCCCTGCTCCTAACATGTACAGTATGCTCCAAGTTAATCTGGGAAAGCTCCAGAAACCTTGGGCTAAATTGGTTGTGGTATAGTTTATAAGGATAATAAAATAACTAGAAAAATTGCATTTCCTTACAAAATATGCTTGCTGCATTTGTGAGCTTATGTTTTATCTGCTTGTTTATGGTAGTGAGAAAAGTAAGGTTACACATATATGTATTTAGGATGATGTAGACAGTGACTTGTGTCTTACAGAAGGGAAAGCTCTGCAGCAGCTCTTGAAGAGGAGCTATGCGATGTAGTAGCAGAATCACTTTAAAACTGACTCTGCTTGCTTTTACGTTTGTAAAAGGACAAAGTGAGAGTGATTACTATTCTGTAGTAAACAGGAAATTGCAGGTGGTAAAGATTGACTGAGAAACATCTATCAGTGAGTGACAAGTCTCTGTGCTTTTCCCTACTGCTTCTTTTAGTCCATTTCAAGGATTTCAAGTGGGGGAGCTTGTAACTTTTCACTTAGGGAAATTATTCCACTGTCTAGCAGATCTCACCATAGGGAACAGTTTCCTAACATTAAAAATATCAGTTACAGAAGCTGTTAGTTACCTCTGTGGCTCTCAAAGGAAGGCATTCATGTATCTTTCCCCCTGCCCTTTCTGCATATATGTGTGTGTATACACATATGTATGTACATGGGTGAGAGGGTGGAAAAGCAAAAGCAGCCTTTAGTCTGTGGACTGATGATCTACTCTCCAAATGTGAAAAATATGCCAACATTGAGACAGAAAAACTGAAACAGTTCTCAAGTGTGAATGCCTTTATGCTTGTATGTGCTGCATGTGTAAAATAGGCACTTGTTTATGTGAAAGCGGTGACTGCAACTGTGGGTCCCAAATCGTGGGCAGCCTCGTTTCTGCTTGCACAAATGTGTGCTGCAACTTCATCTGTTTATGAACATGGAATCTTTTTATTTAAGCCTCTTTTGTACCCAGCTTGCAGTTACAGTAAGTGCATGCTTCACACAGTCCACTTAAGCACTAGTAAAGTTTCAAAAGTTCTGTTCTTTTCCATCTGTTTGAGGTGATTAGAACTAGCAGGGAGATCCAGCAGAAACCCTTGCCAGATACTCATGAGCTCTGTTCTGGCTTTTGATCGCCTGTCTCCTCTCTTTCCAGGATGGCAGCTTTCCAATAGCATTACCTTCTCTCTAAGACAGCAGGAGATTGTCTGCAGTTATAGCCGATACCCCTCTGTCAAAGCCAATGTGCAGTCTAGTGCTCAAGTTCCAGTTCCTTCAGAGAAAAACTGTTGCTGCTCTTGTCTAGGTTGCTGTCTGCTTTCTCAGCCACTGACTGTAAAGCTATTGCACAGTTGCGCGCATGATGTTTTGTTTCTTCTACAACTGATAGCTACTGCGCTTCCTCAGTCATACTACAACAGACCTTATTTCACAAACTTAAAGCCTGCAAATATAATTCTATGAAGACTTTATGAAATAGGTTCTTTGAACCCAGTGTCCAAGTAGAGTCATGCCATCTTCTGCTCCAGTTGTTCCAGCTTTGTCGAGTTACTAGGCCACTGAATTGGCGTATGTGCAAATCTTTGGTCCTGGATAAGTCTGGTTTAGCTGTCAACTAAACAGAGCCAGTCAATTGGCTTGCCTGCTAGGTGGTAGTGCCTGGGTGGGCCAAAACAACATCTGTGGCAGTGTCTCAGTCACGCTGGTATGGTGCAAAGGGCACATCATGTAGGGCCTTTGCATCAGAGATGATTGGATCGATCTCTATACAGAGTTCTGCATTTGCTTTATGACTTATTCCTGCCCGCCCCCCCCCCCCCCCCCCCCCCCCCCCCCCCCGGTGTAACTTGTAAAATCTTTTTATTCTTTTCTAACTGAATAGAGATACAAAGAAAAATGCTTGTTTTGCTGGATACTTAATTTCTATGCTAATGCTTAAACCAAGTGGTAAAGATCAAGTGGTTCTGCAAGACTTCTTCATCCCTCACCTGGAAGATTTGTGTCTACTAGGAAGTCAAAAGGAGTGATTCAAGCTTCCTTTTGTTTGGGGACTAACGCACATGTTGCAATTAGGAACCAAGCTGAGGCAACAATGAAACTCACTCAATACAGAGAGCACACCATGTAGCCAGCAGCTACTTAGTGTAAGCCATTATGTGTGTATGATGCAGATGGACGGGTAATTTGGAGTAAAAACTTACTGTTTTGTATGATTAACCCACAGCATGGACAACATGTGTTTTCTCTGTATGTATATCTATGCATACATGCACACATATATATACATTTTCACTATGCAGAATAATCCCCCCCCCCCCCCCCCCCCCCCCCCAATTGTACAGTTGAAGAGTACTATTATTACCACAATTTTGCAGGTAAGGAAAGTGGTTGGAATAGGAAATGTAAGTGAATCCAGGGATCTGCAACAGTGAGTGCCTAACTGTGCAGCCAATTTTACTTTTTGAATTAAACAGTCTTTGCCTCCTGTGTGTTTTGAGTAGAGTGTATCATTCTTGAATCCTTTTGTTCTACCGGTTAACCCCAACAAAAGCCAGTGGAATTACAGAAGATTACTCATTTGATTCTCATTGCTTTGACTTGATGATCACTGACAACAATCAGCAGATAGTGTAAGTTACACTGCTGGCAAAATACAGTGAGCTGCAATACACAGAAAACTAAATGTACTACTGTAAAGCAAAATAAAAACTTCACTGTGTGGAAGAAGCAACTGGAGCGAAGTATAATCTTTCAGTGTGTTGAATCTGTTGCATGTCACTGGGTGTACTGTAAACTATCCCACACTGAATTCTTTAGCTAGACAGTAAGTCTAACAATTTGAGATGTCCTCCTCTTATTGACAGAGGTGGAAAAAAAGGCTATGCTGCATAAATATAACCTGTAACAAAACAGAATGAAGAGTAGTTGAAGACCTTTCCTTGTCTGCTTTCAGAATAGTAAGGGGAAGAAGTTGCTTTGTGAGGAACAAAGCAGTTAAGAGGTGAGTTTTGAAAAATGCTTCTGCATATCACATCAGCCTCAACAGTTCATAAAGAAGTGTAACATTCTGTAAAATATTTGATGTGTTTGTGTTGGCTAGTTTTAGAGAGCTGTATATATGACTATTTGATGTTGTTGTTAGAAAGTAGTGAGATTAGGAAAACCAATATTTTTTGGCTACTTTGTTCATACCTTATGTCTGCCAAAACAAAAGATGAAGTAGTTGTTGGAGCCCAAGAAGCTTGCCTCAGCTTTGGTGATCTATCCTTGCGTGCTACTGTCTACCTCTGTGGCAAGTTGGTCCATTTCTTTGACCAGACTGCTCACTGTTAAATTGCCCATCAACTTTTCGCCAGTTCACAAGCAAACAAGTATGTTAAGATGTTTTAAGGAGGTGAGGTGGTGGTACCCGAGTGAAGAATCAAGAGCCTGGCCTTGGCTGCAGATAGAGTCTTCAAAGGGGTCTTGAAGGAGCTCAGGACACCCTGCTGTCACCTTCACCTGACTCACTCAGTTGAGTGGCTTCACAGATCCTAGCTAGCATGTGATGAAGCTTTAATAGTTAATGCATGGGCTATTACAGTTGATGAAGCAGATGAACATTTTAATAGACCTTAAAGACTTCAGCACTTAAGTATTGTGGAGGCTTAAGTTAAACTTAGTTCTAAGTTCAGTAGTAATCAGTGTTTGCATAAAGAATAATTAAGGGTTTGATAGATTCTGATGCTTGCAGTTTGATAACTGACCCACAATATCACTTGTGACCACACAGAATATGTGACAAGAGTTACAAGGGACAAATTGCACTTTGCTCCTTGAAGGCTGATTTTTATTTACTTTAAAAATCCAAAGTAGGAGTTTTGTTGTTTTGATTCTAACAAGAAGGTATTTTATTGAAGGATATGGTAGGCTTTCAGACAAGTAGCTGGAAGGGGAAAATTCATTTCTTTCAGAAATGGAATTAAGGAAAACTTACACGGAGGTAAGGTCGGTTTGTGATTCATCTGTGATTCTTCAGGGTTCTTCTCAGTGGATACTCTTCATTAGTGTTCCTTGCTTTGCATGCCTGCTTTCATGTATTAACATTATTGTGAATTCAGGGCCACTATGTCAAGCAGAACTAGTCCCAGTACAGAGATGCCTGAATCATTTTCAGCTTCTAGAGGATTTTGTCATCTGCCTTTTGTCATTTCTCCTAGTTTCCTGTCCTGAGAACCCATGTCCCATTAAAACTACCTTAAACTCAGAATACCCTTCTTGTCTCTGGATCTTCTCTCTTCTTACTACCACAGTGACTATGAAACTCAAGCACCCGAGACTCCTCTGAAATCAGAGCTTTTTGTTCTCCTGCTTTTCTTCCTTCAGGGAGTCTCAAAAGTTCCTTGAGACCTTTACACAGCCTGGTTGCTGGGTTTTATGAAATCAGAGGTAGGTCAGCATGAGATATATTTGAAGACTGCCCTGTATTTTAGAGACAAACTGAAGTAACATCTCAAATTCCGTGTTCTGCATCTCTGCAGAGGTCAGCCTGAAGCATAAACAGACTGCAGTGCTTGTTTTACAGGCTGATGGCAAAACCCAAACTGCTTCCATGTAGCTGCTCCAGAATCCTTCCCTCTCTTTTTTTCTAGTCTTAGAGAATTGCAGCTTTCAGACCTTAGAATTACTTCAGCCCCACCAGTGGCAACAGCCTGTATTGTATCTGGCTGGCTGTCAGGTATATTATCATGATGTTGGTTATTAATTAGCTCCAGATTTCACAGGGTACTTATGCATGATCTTGCAAGTGATAAGGTAGGTGGACCTTTCATGAGGTGAAAGAAAAGGATCTTGTCTCTGTAGTTTTCTTCTTAAGACAGTCCAACTCGGCATGTGTGTCATGTGTTATACTCCTAGCAGGGCAGACCCTGCCTCAGGTTCCGTGATGAATATTGCTGTGTGCATCCTTGAAATATAATATTATAGAATAATTTAGGTTGGAAGGGACCTCCAGGAGTCACCGAGTTTAGCCTTCTCCTTAAAGTATATAGGAACTGGGAAATTATTTCCAGTGAAGAGGTGCAGTGTCTTACTGGTTCCTTTAGTACAATTATGCTTCTTTTTTTCAGGTGTATTTTCCTATCTGTATGTCAAAAAAGACAAATTGCAGGAGTTTGTTTCCTAAACATTTAGACACGCAGGTGTTAATAAACTGAAGAAATTGTGCCAAAAAGGAGGTATTTTTATTTGGCTGTATTTGTGTATTGTATATGAAGTGAACATTCAAGAATGAGAAAAATTTTTAATTACTTTTTACTGATAACATTTCAGAGGTGATTCAAGAGAATAAACTAGTTTCAGTTCTGGTTCTCACTGTATCAATGGAGTTTGTAGACTCCAGAAGTCAGTAAAAAGAAATTATTTTAAGACTTTTTTTTTTTTTTTTTTTTTTCTGGAAAGAAAGTATATGGCAGAAGTATTTACACTTGATTTTTCCCATATAACCTTTGAAGACAAGGTGGTGCCAGTTACTCATCTTGCCTCTGTGTCCATCCAAAATGAAGCAGTGATTTGAAGCACTAAATTGTGTAGTCCTGAGTGACAAAGAGCAACTTTAAATATACTGTCATTGTAGTTTGTTAGCTGTTAGTATCATCTAGTCTGAAGGAATCTGAGAGTGATGTTCAGGATTCATTTTCTGCAGAGCTAACAGGCTGAATCTTATCCCTCCACTCCCTTGCACCCCACCCCAAATGAGCAGGTATGATTTGCATTTAACCAGGAAACCATAAATCCAAGTGGACATTTTTACACAGTCAGTTTTCAGAGTGGAGCTTTGCTTAAATTACATACCTCAGTCTGCCTTAAACTCTGCTTTCAAAGGAACTTTGATGTATATGGTATTTTTGTTAGAAAAAACTTAAAATCTACTGATAATTCAAAATGTGTATTTAGACAGGGGAATAAAGACTTTGTAATGTTTATTTCACCCCCTACCCAACTGAGCAAATTGTCTAATTTCAGTAAGGAATATCTTCATAGTGAAAGTTGCATCTATCTCAAGGGCAAGCCAGGCTTCAAGGTTTGGGGTGAGGTACCCTCAACAAGAGCTTAAGTAGAGGTTGTTGTGAACAAGTAGTTTAGTTAAGCAGGGTATGGTTGAAAAATGCTGAAGTATTTTAATGTAAGCATTAAAATATGCCACATAGCATTTCATGTATTTGGAAATGTCGGTTACAACACAGTTTTATGGAAAGGCGTTTGCTTTTTACATTCAGTAAACGTTTTCCTTCTTTTGGCAAAATAATTATTTTCAGTATTGTTATTCCAGGCCCCAATGAAATAGTATAATAAATGTTCTTTTTGTTGTTGTTTTTGGAGTTGCAGATACCTCTTACCTGACTCCAAAGGTATGCAAAGGGCAGACAGAAGCTATTTGCAGAGTATCATAAGCTGAAGCCAGCTGAGTTGTGCAATCACAGTGGGCACGGATCAGCCAGATGACAGTAGGCAAAGGACTAGTCCTTGTGGACCTCCCACCCCCATTAATGTCTGTCTAGTGCCACCTGTTTAACACCTTGTGACTGCTAGCTGGTGGGACTGGGCTTTCAGCAGGCTACAGCCTACCAGGCAAGGCACTATCTTAGGTCACTGCTCTGAGCATCAGGGTCCAGGTCTGAGTTTCTTTTTAGAGAGAAAAATAACCTTGTTCCCTTAACACGCTTCTGCCGCAGGTGAGGGAATTAGTCCTTCAGGAGCAGAGGTACAGGTCCAGTGGGTCTAATGTCTCTGGCTGCTGCAAGCCTCGCAACACCTAACTAATATTTATCGCATGACGTAATGTCTTACCTGGAAGTGAAGTTTCAGTAAGTTGTCAGTGAAGCAGAGGAGCACATGTGTAAAAAGTGGAAGTGAGAGGCATGGGTGGCCAGCACTTGCTGTTGTGCTGCTTTCTGACGGAATTATGCTGTTCACTAACTATCTTTGGTGTGGGGTTTGTTTTTCAATTCTTCTGAAGCTGTGGAACAGACTGATTCCTTTTGGTTACAGCATTTGTTAATTGTTAATAACTTTGCTGTAGTAGTGTAACTCAGTTGTTCCCATGTTTTTGTTGGGCCTGATCCAAAAAGTCACTGCGGCTTTCCATTTATTTTGAATGGATATTGGATCAGGCACCATAGTGAGTTGTTAGCTTTGTGTAAAATGTTTATTTTGATTTGACTTTAATCATTCCTTGCAGAATATTTAGTTATGTGTTGGCAACGTGTGTAGCTTGGTGAGTACAAATGAAGTTGATGTTTATCTGTGTGGTTTAATCACTTGCCATGTGATAGATTAACAAAACAAAACTTCAGTCATTGGTGTTGTATTTATGTGTTAGATCCACATCTGTCTGTCTGATATCTAATTTCTTAGAATTATAGCTACTGTTACAGCGTACAATTCTAAAAACAGAACCCACAAAACTTTAGTTGGTATAATAAAGTACTTTTTTTTTTCCTTCTTTTTTTTTTCTTTAATATAAGAAAACAGGTACAGCAAGTGGATAAGCAATGTGCACTGCTCTGAGCCCGAAGGCACGTGGCCCTGGCCTCTCAGATATGCATCAATACAGTCAGTGGCTTGCAAGTCGACATGAGGCCAACTTGTTGCCAATGAAAGAGGATTTGGCCCTGTGGCTCACAAACCTACTGGGTAAGATACAATAAGGTGGAATGTGGATACTGGGCAGTAAGAGAACTCTACATCCTGTTAACTGGGAAGTCAGTCCTTCACACTGTTGCATTTCAAAAATAAATGTAGTTCGGATGAGGTAGCTACCTCCACATAGTACAACTGTTAACTCATCAGCTTTATTATTATTTTTTTTTAGCTTGTTATTTGCCTCCACGGTGTTTCTGTGAGTAGCATAACAGAACTGTATTATTAATTTCATCTTTATTTTTCCTCTAATTTCCTTTCAAATGTTCTTTTGCACGTGTTTTCTGTATTAATATCATTAAGCTGAAGGGTGCTAACTACTGCCATCACCATCTTCCATTTTTTTTGGTAGGCCTCCTGAAGAGTATGGGTGTACTGATTGTCTTGAACAGAAAGAGCCATTAAATAGTTCTTTGCTGACCAAGCAGTCCAGTGATTGATAATTGCAGCCCAAGGCAATGCATGCTAAGACTTGTGGAAGCTTGTGTGTAGAGGGGTCTGACCTAGTGGCTGCAGCTGGGACCTGGGTATTTACTGGTTGCAGCTGTATATTGTAGTATGTGAAGCCAAATGATGAAAGAGGATGCAAAAGCCAAGAAAAAAATAAGGTACACATGAAGAGAATCAAATGAGAATATGTCCCTGGCAGGAAGGAGAGAGACAGCTCTTTGGGATATACGACTCATTCAAGAAGGTGGAATTTAACAGCTATGAGCCAGGAAATAGCTTGTTGTTTGTTGAGAATGTTCAGGGGAAAATGGCTTTTGTGTGATGACTTGCACAATACCCTATCCTAAGGGAAATGTGCCAGCAGTTCCTCTCATTTGAACAAAGAGGAGAAAATATTTCAGAGGAGATGGTGTTTACATGAAGCTTTCTTTGACGTTACTTTGGAGGAGAGGTTGGATGAGCATTTTCTAACTTATTGTGTATGGTTTTGGGGGTTTTTGGTTTCATGGGGTTTTTTTGTTTGTTTGTTTTTTTTGCTGGTTTTTATAGTGTGGTGTTTTTTTTTTTCCTTGGAAGTCTGTTCTGGTGAGACATCGGCAGTGTCTTGTCTTGGCAAATGCCGTAGCTGAACCGCCTCAGTGATATACTATAATAGAGTATGTCTAGCGCCTTTCATTGTATGTTTCACATGGCTGTATTTCCTCTTTTTAAGAGGAAGGGAAGTATCACTATGTTGTGAGAGGTGTAGTCAGTAAATACAGTGTTAGTAGAATGCAAGAACGTGATATTTTGCAGGTAGGAGCTACCCTTCTTAGAGCTGGAATAGTTAAGAAATCAGAACTTCAGGAGTGGGCTTGTTTTAAATTACGTCTTTGTGTGGTACTTCCATTTAAATTAATGAGTTTTGAGGATGAAATTGTCTAGGCAATGCCAGAACAAAATCTAGAAATCCTGACTTTCGTTCCAATTACCACAAGACAGCAATGCAAAAGGCTGGTTTTAGAATTAGAAAAACCACATTCCATTAAGGTTTTAATGTATTGTTTAAACGATTTAGACAATGAAGTTTTAGTGAACCATGCTAAAACAAATAGAAGCTTGTTTGCAGTTCATAACAGAGTTCTCACAGTGACATGTTTAGGAATGGGGTCACTTTTTTTAGCAAGAAAGTAGCAACCAGCAGGAGGTTCCGAAGTGCCAACTATAATTAAAAATCTGATTTTTCATATGGAAACGAAATTCGGCACTGCAGAACTAAATGGGCACAACCTTCTCTTAATTAAGCAGCATACAGAGTTCATTTGCTTAATGCGTTCTCCTGCACCTTCTCCCACCAAGCCCTTCTTTTCTCAGAGTTTGTCCTGAAGAACTGAAATTATAGCGATTTGTTAAAATGCTTTGAATTCCTGTATAGACATTGTTATTCAAATTAATAATTCAATTAGGTTAAAATTCATATTCAAAATAAATTAAGTGTAACTGAATTAAAGCAATTAATATTCATATAAATATATTAACTCAGAGTTTAAATTTGGTTTAATTACTGTATAATTTAGGTTAACTTTAATGAGGGGAAGGATGCATGAGCACGTTGCTGTACGATAAAATAGGTACAAATTTATAGCATGCCATTGCCTAGTGGTAAAAACTTGTTTATACTCTGTTGCTTTCAAGCATATAAAAGGATAAAGAAGATTTTGGTTTGTTCTGGTTTTATTTCCTCCGTGGGAGAAATAATGTAATTTGTGTTAATGGTCAGTAGATTTTTCACATGCATGGATATGCAGATAATATTCTGTGTATCCACACCCTAGTTTGCTCTGCACTGTAACTTGTGTGGCCTCAATGTGTCTTTATGCCAGTTTTAATGCAGTAGGATTTCTCAGTTCATAAAGAAAATTAATAGACATTTCAATTAGTCTTTGCCATGTTGATTCACGTTTCATCTCTATTTGGTTCAGTCATTGGTACTGTGACTCAACAAGGACACATAATCTTTTCAAATAAATGTAGATTAAAAAGTACTTTCGGCAGGAATAGGGCTGAACCTCTGAGGTAGTTTGATCAGCTGGTGGTATTTTTGGAAATTTTTGTGGAGAGGCAAATATGTTCTACATAGTGTTTCTGGAAGCTAAAATGGTGACAGTTTTGCAGCAGCAAAGCCTGGTGTGGATTCGAAATTGCAAACTGGAAAATGCTAGAAGGATATTGCACTTAAAGATACAAATGCAAGGTTTTGCTATTAGATGGAAATTATGCATAGCTGGAATTTGATCCAGCCTGAGTGATAAACTGGAAGACTGAGATACATGGCGCAGCTCAAAAATAACACTGTAAGAATTCTTAACCCTGAGACTTTGGACGTTTTATTTTCATTTAGCATGGACACTGTTGTGGATTTATTTAGTAATTGTTAGTACTTTTGTACACATTTTGCTAATTATTTTTGGAACCATGTCAGAGAAACTCAGAGCTTCTGAGAGGATCGTTTGTCATTAAAGCTCCATCACTGAATAGATTTTAGCTGTCTGTACTCTGGGGGCTGGAAAAAGGACATTGCAGTTGAAATCAATGTGTCAGATGGGATTAACTCATGCAATATTGTACATTACAGTGTTCTCAAAGCAGGACATGCCAGTGTTGCAGGGCTTGGGGTTTGCAGGTTGGGGAAGAAGACTGGAGCTGTGGATGTTGTGTCTCTTAATTTCCTTTCCCTTTGCTGAGAGCTGGTGGCTCAGTAGAGAGATTCTTGCAGTGACAAAGTTATGGAGATGTGTCTACCCAACCATCTTGAAAATCATGATTATCTCTCAGCCTTGTTTTTATTAGGTTTAGAGCTTGTGAAGCACTCGGCAATGCTTTCACTGCTGACACAGTCCAAATCTGGTACATGATGTAAATATTGATTAGAATGCTCTTGTGGATACTGAAAACTACTGTTCCACCTTGAGCAAGCTTCATGTGGGAATTAGCACAGTTGGGCCATAGTAATCTAGCAGAGGCAAGATGGTAATTTGAAAGCAAACTGGGTTTGCTTGCCTGCTGTACTCTCCGGTACTGTCTTGTTTTGTCTTGTGTGTCTGCAGAAGTGAAAGGGCTGACATCAGGAGCAGTGAGCCTCATCACCAGTCTGTAGTTGGGGACAGGTACAGAGGAATAGTCTCTGTTTCCCCTTTGGCTGTTGTGTAGAGCTCTGATCGTTTTTCCCATTCCCAGAGTCCATTTACCAGCTGCAGAGGGTTATATTGTCACTTAATCTGTCCAGCTTCATTTAGCACATGGGACCATGAAACAGACCTGTACGATGTGCTCTGGGCACATGTCTGGCCTCCAAGGTTTCAGTACTGAGGCCTCTTCCTTGGAGACCTTTCTGGGCTTCAGGACCTCATAGGTAATGCTGAGGAATTGGACATGTAAATGTTGGATGTTGTATGAGGCATATAAAGGTTGCTTGCGTGCAAAGTGAAGTCGGCATGGAGAAAAGGAACAGAGAGGTGAGGATGCTGGGAGAGGCACTGAGCTGTAGACCAGGCTTGGAATTTAAAGGTGTGTTGAAGGAGGCATAAAGTTTGGAGTATAAAGCATGCTAAGTCTTCTGCAAGAAAACTGTCTTTTGATTCTTATTAAAAGCAAAACCAACTTCATCTCGGTGATCTTGCTTGGTTTTTTTATCTTAAGAGGATGCTGTAGCAGTACCTTAATTTTCAACATCAGCAGGTTCAGCTCAAGGCAGTGGGAAATGCAGGTTTTGAATATCTGAATGTCAAGACATATCATAATACTGATACTTGTAGTAGTTCTGCTGGCACTGATGCAGTTTATTTAGTTGAGTAACTTTACAATTTTCTTGAATATCAACATGCCTTAGGGATTGTTTATATGTCCCATTTCAGGTAATGCTGCAGTGCTATCAAGACTATTCCTCCTGCTGTCAGCTATTGTACGAAACAGAGTAGCCTTGTCAGAAGAGAACCAGTTTTGCATGTGCATAAAATTATTTGCCTTTGTTTTCTTTATTTTTATTGTTTTCTGCTATGTTGGGTTCAAATGCCACAGAATTGAGAGGGTCAGGAGGAGCTGTTCAACTGATCTTCAGTATCGTAGAAGCTCTTCCTACCAATGCATCTCAGAGATTCACCTGAGTGAAACATTTCTATTTGTAAACTACTAGTTTTGTGTTACCACAGAAGCATAGGATTGAAAAAGTCAATCAGCTAGTTGTGAGGCTGGAGTCAGTGTCTTGCATTATAGCTATTAAACTAAGGTATTACACCAACCAACTAGGTTTTGGTACTTTGTTCTAGTCTTTGAGTCCCTCCACCTTCTTCTGAAAGCTCTGGTTGTCTGAGATGGCCCTTAGGGAATGTTTGATTTTTCGACCTCTTGGGCACACATGCCTTTGGCGTGGGCTCTTCTTAGTTACTCTTTCACAGACCTCCCAGTCCGGTTGCATTAGGACCCCCACGACTGGGTGGCCTTACAGATAGCTGCCCACTGTTTCCAAGTAGTAGGTGTTCAGGTGTAACGGTTTGTCTTTTTAAGGGGCATCTGGTGATTGCGGTAAAAGAGAGGGTAAGCAATGCTTGCAGAGTTTGAGAAAGCTTTCATATTCCTGGCTGTGTGTTTTTTTTTGTTTTTTTTTTTTATACTTTCAGTATTGTTTTTTTATTATACTTAATGTTATTACCATTCTGTAAAAACATTGCAACTGCTTTCTTGTAATTATAGGGGGAGTTATACATTTTTAATGGAGTTTAATGTTTTTTCCATACAAATATATAGAGCCATTTTATTCCTCAGGCTATGAACGTTACTCTGATTTGAATCAATACATTTCAACTGTTAAATATGTCAGAGTGTCTGTTTTAGCAAAGAAATGCCACCTTTTGGAGCCATAAAATACAGTGAATTGAAAGCTGACACCTAATATATTTTTCATTGGATACAGATGTTCAATGCAAAACTCATTCTTTCAGCTTTCATAAAAGGGGACAGAACTAAAATACTCCAGCTTAGCATACAATGTGCAGTGACCAAACTGCTAATGCAATTCAGCATTTATAATAGTATAAAAGTATTGTTAAATAGCAGAAGAAGCTAGAAGAATTTTCCCATGTCTGTGTAAAGAGAAAATACGTCTAAAGGGGTTGTACGTTAATGCTTGACCAGTGAAATAATAAACTTGTAGATTGTAGGACAGAAAAGTTACGTAGAATGTGATATTTTTTTTTTTAACTGTGTGAAAAACAAAAATATTGAGTAGGTTCAAAACATTTGAAATAAAGGTTGGTTGTTTGTTTTTTTTTTTAGAAGAAAATGAGTCTGTTTTGAATGGCAATACTCTATATTAGAGTTCCTATAACATAGACAGTTTTCAAATCTAGCTTTATACCTCTTGCCAAAAACGCTGATGAGTCAAATGGGAGAAATATTTAGCCTGGAATGGTGATGAAGGCTTTTGAGGTGCAGCGATGTTAGATTTTTGTGTCTGTGGGCTATTGTATTTTTGGTCTAGCTTCAGCTGAGCTGCGGGCCCTGCTAAAATGTTGTCAGTTATGCACAAGCTACCAATGAATGTCTGCAGAGCTGCTACTGCTCTTCTGCCCGGAGAAGTCATTTCGCGATACAGGAGCTATAAAGTGGGCTGTGTGACAGAGGGGATAAAGGGGGAATAAAAAGGGGGAAAAAACCTCACAGTAAACATATATTTCTGAAGTAAAATGTGTTAGAAAAAACAAGTTTAACTTCAACCAAAAATATGTCTACTGTTGTATCTGAAGATGATTTGCTGCAAAGGCCTTTATGTCTTTGATTTTAACTGACCAAGCTGAAAAGACTGATAGTATTTTGCCCAAAGGATGTGAAGTTTTCAGGGAAGGACCTAGAGAAATCAGCTTTCCTTTAACAGTTCTGTGATCATATTTATATGATTTTATAATACTACTATCTTCAGTGCTGTACGTCATATTGGCTGTCAGATTGCAACGTACCAGCAATATACTGCAGGAGTAAAATACCAATTTTTGATCATCTATTTCCTTTTTTTTTTTTTACTATTGAATGTTAGTTTTCCCCTCTTTTCTGAATGAAAAGATGTAGCAAAGCTTTACTTGTTTTTTGTAAACCTGCTTTTCCTACGTTTTCTTGACCAAAATGATGTTATGAGCCTGTAACGTTTTCAGCTTCTAGATATCTTATGGAAAATAGATTTCCCCAAACTAGAAAAACAAAAAAACCCCCCTCATTTAGTCAGGGAGCTGCTTGTTGGTCAAAAATCTGTTGACAGCCCCCCCCCCCCCCCCCCCCCCCCAACCGGCAGCGAGCAGACTGCTAGCCATTGCCCTGCTTGCAAATAAGCTGGTTTTGAGAAGCAGGAGTGGATCTGGATGGGATGAGGAACCACGCTCACTTCAGTTTAAGGGTTTTTTATTATTTTTTTAGCAGAGTAGACTATTTTTACTGGTGATCACTGTGCAATAGCCTGTGAAAAATGAATTGATAGTGTTATTCCTGTTCCCAAATGACATAAGTAAATATCACCAAGAAGAAACAAACCCTGTCTTAATAGGAAGAGCAAGAATTATGCCTTGATGCTCTCTTGATATTTGTAGGAGTTAAGAGGGCTAAAAAATACAGCTGCTGGTCGAAAAAAAGTGTCCAAACAGAAGGCAAATTTTCCAGCAGAAATGTGAAAATTGAAAACCTTTGGTAAGAAACAGGAATGTTTTTACCGGGAAATGATGTTAAGATCCTGGACGTTTCGTCCAGGGTGGTAAATGATTCCCTTCTCATCTGGCCAGTCTAGCCTTGTCAGAATGCACATCTTGTCATGGGACTCTTGTCATCTCCTCCACCAGGAGTAATTATGGTGTAACAGAAGGTCATCTGGTCTGCTGTAACCAGGGAGGACAATCTGTGGCAACTGAAGGACAGCGTCATCTGGCATGATAATAATTGATATATTTTGAAATCGGAGTATTTAGGCTTTGTACTTTGGGTGAAAATGTTAATATCTGTCAATAGATGTGTTATATATGTGTTATATATATGTATATATATATAACAATATGTGTTATATAACGTGAAATGTCTCTCTCTCTCCTTTTTTTAAAATGTACTCGAGTTCTGAAAAAACTCTTTTAAAGGAGTGTTGCCATCACAAGTATTATCTTGTCAATTTTTTGCGAACTGAAGTCTTAAAGTCTTTTTTAAAAAATACAGTCCTTCTTGACATGGTTTTGTACTTTCCTTACAATATCAACTGCAGTAGCGTTAGCAGCTCTTAATCTATAGCTACCCATGAACACTGGTGTAAAGCAATTGTCTCCTGTACTCTGGTTTTAAAAACACGATGTTAAAAGCACTGGGATTTCATGAGTAAAATGAGGTATGTGGAGTCTGATATGCTAGAGTTGTTTTTCAAATATCACGTGCCTTCCCAAAGAAAGCATGTTATTTCTGTATAATTTTCTGTATATCTACCAGGAAAGTAGTAGTGAGGTTATTGGCTAAATATTTGAAATAATGCAAGTTTTACAGTTAAAGCATATTTCAAATTGTTAAGATTTCTATTTCTTTCTCTTTTTACACATGTGCAGTCTATACTATTGCATGCTTTCTGCCATGTTAACTTTCTGTTTGCTGTTCAGGTAGAGAAATAACAGCAGAAACCTTTATGGAGAAATTGGATAATGGTGCCTTACTTTGTCGGTTAGCTGAGACCCTGCAGGAGAAATTTAAAGAAAACAGCTTTGATGCAAACAAGCCTGGCAAAGTAAGTGTCCGTAAATGTTCTAGCATGCATTATCAGTATCTGAGGTGTCTGACTGTTTTGGGACTGAAATTTTTTGTGCAATTAACAGATTTCTTTTGTGGAAGCTCTGCAAATGGGCAGGCAGGTAATTGGTCTGTGTAGAAAAATTACAATACAAAATTGGGCGAATAAATACTTCAGGGGTGATGATTAAGGTAGCTATGAGAGGTGTTTACTCAAAAATGACTTGTAACATGTGGGGGATAAGACAGAACAAGCTCTAGCATTGTGATGTGGTAGCTAATGGAGAAAATGTGACCCTTGTATTTATTTGCAAGGAGAATATTAAGTAGCTGTGGGAGGTGCCATTTCTTCCATAAACGGTTCTAGCGAGACCAATAATCAAATTCTGTAGTTAGTTTTGGTGCCGTGAGTTTAAAGGTCCTGTTGGTGTACTGGAAGGGGCTCAGTAAAGAATTGAAAGAATGATGTGGAAAATGTGAACCTTCAGAAGATGTTGAAGAACTTTGTGAAGATAAGGTTAAGATCTTGCTTGCCTGCAACTTCCCTTTTATTTAAATTATTTTCGTAGGACAATCTTATTGGGAGAAATTCAAAGGTATAGCAAGTTTCTTTCTGGGAGAATTTAAATGGCTGACATACTACTGCATTTACTGTAAAACTGCTTTTATTTTTGTTGAATTCAGATAAATCTTCCTTGAAAGCTAAAACAGGCAAATACACATCAAGTAAAAAGAGCCCAAGAGCAGAAATAGCATAATGCATCTTCTATTCTTGACTTGTTTTCATTACTTGTCTGTAGCAGAAATTGAGGCATGGCATAACATTTGTCAGCACTTCTGAGGACTGACAGCCTTGTGTCAGCTGCAGCTGTTAAAGTTGTTTTTCTTGGTTCCAAGCTCGTAATTGTGTTGCGGAAGAAAATGGACTAAGGCAGGTTTTATTTAGTTATTTATTTTATTATTTTTGAACTTTCTGTGGGGGGTGTAGGGGGTGTTGTTGTTTGCTTGCTTTGGATTTTTCTTTCTAAAGAAAAAGGATGAGATAGCTGGGAAGAAAGATAAGAACTAAAATAGAGAGGGAAGGAAGCCTTCTTTCACAAAGGAGGAAAAGCCAGCTGGAACTCATATTTTATATTTCAAATTATAAGCATCAGTACTGGATGACTTCCGATTTCCTCTTTATGATAAGGTCCAGCTTGTCTTCACCTAACTGGTGGCCTGTTAGCATCATGGTAGCTCCGAAGCTGAGAAAGGACTTCTGGCAGTCTTTTTGGCTAAGCCTAGGAACTGGCTGGGCAAAAAGAGGAGTTACTTGTTGTCTTGTTTTTTTCGCTTACCAAACAAGCAAGCAAAAGGTACCATTCTTGACAAAAATGACCAAAAGCTTCAGTGAATACGCAAAAGGTAAACTTGATGACATAGTTCTAAAACATTCCCTTTTCATATCTTGCTCGGCTAGTGTACTAGAAAATGAATTAAATTATGAAATGTAAAGCATTCTTTTACAGACTAACAACTCAGAAAGCCATGTCTATTTAATATAAAAATCTCAAGAAAAATAATAGTCATAAATTCTACTACAAAGTCCTAGGGAATATTCAGAAATTCAAAGAATATGTTTTTGTTAGGTATCTAACTATTGCTTTGGGGGGTTTTGGTTGTTTTTGGGGGTTTGGATTTTGGGTTGTTTTGTTTTGGGGTGTTTGGGTTTTTTTTGGTATCATCAGACTTTCGTCAGATGGTGGCTCATTTGAAGAGAGGTGCCATTTGGAAAGATGTCCCAGAAAAGTGCCAATGTTCGGTACTTCTGTGTTTTGCCACTGAAAAGAGGTACGCCTCCTTTCTTTCATTAACGTCCTCAGCTGAGACTATGGCCTGCCTGACATCAGTTAGCTGAATCCCTTTTTTTGAACCTAAGTTACATTCAAAGCCAATTAGACTTTTATAATCCCATGTGTTGTAATTAACTGAGGTTTCTTGGTCTTTACAAGGTCAAACTGATATAACGGGCAATGCAGTTACAGGGGAAATTTCTGCTCTGCTGCTATCTCCTCAATGTATGTTATTTCATGCTTAGTATAGTAAGAATTCAAAGAAATGGCGGAGTAATAGATTTGTGTCATTGTAGACTATTACGGAGCTATTCATCCTTTCAGATTTTAATTCCCTGTGTAGCAGTCCTAGGCAATAGTACTAGTCTACACATTGGAAAATCTGACTTGTAGTGCCAAGGAAACTTAGAAGATGATTATACTGTATGAAATTTAGCATAGTAAGAATCCCACAATCCTCCCCTGAATCATTATTGTGCTCTCTGTTAATAATACATGTGGAATTTTGAAGCCGTTTGGCCATTTCTCTGTGCACAGGAAAAGGGAATCGTTACGGTCTTTCACCCAGGTGCCCTGGTGACTTCACTGGCAGCTGGAAGAAGCTGCTGACTTCTGTAGACTTTGGTCTCTATCAAAATAGATAACATGCTTTTCTATCCATATATGTAACGTCAATTTTTTTTTTTTTTTTTTTTTTTTTTTTTTTTTTTTTTAGACAGAAGCAGACTGATAGGAGTGGCTGCCAGAAGGATCAGCTTGCAGGCAGCACCAGGTTGCAGCTGAGGGAGGGAGACAGGATAAGGCTATAGATAATGGGGGGCTGTGTCTGTCTGTAATCTTGCGAAGTCCCTCCCCAAGCTTGAAGGTTTAGTCTGCTTCATAAGTGAAGTTTTTCCTTGCTTGTAAATGACTTCCTAGATGCCAAAGCTCCATGAAATATTTTGGTTTTGGTTTTGTCTTGGAAGATGATGATATAATGTGTTCTACTTGATGTATATGTACTGCTGATCATGAATTCACTTGTGCAGCTCTTTGGGGCTGTCTGGCCAGTCTAGCAGCTACAGGCAACACATGTACGAAGACATTAGAAACTAATATTGCGTGCAATGACTCATCAGTTGTTTGCCATAATTCCTTAAGTTCATATTGCAATACTGTACAGAATGGCGGAGGTGCAGTCCCCTTGCTTGTGGGTGAACGGCTTGTGCAGTATGTTTCTAGTCATAGTTATGCAGTTTGTTTCTTAACAAAACTGTATCGTGCTCTTTCTCACTAGGGAGCACTGAACTTCAGCTTTCAGGGACCCCCTAGGTCAGAATCAACCTTTTTGAGTGTAGAATAAATTGGGAAGGCGTAAACCAAAAAAGTCGTGCCTCCCAAAATAACATGTTCCAGATCTGGAAGGAAGATGGTGGTATTGATATAAAAACTTCTTTTTTGTGTCATGTGGAGGCACTTTTGGATATGGGGGACATTTACAAAAGTTAGGAAAGTACTAGTGGTATGATTTGGGAATACAGCTTTAACAAACTGGAAAGGAAATTATATGTGCAATGCAAAAGTAAAGTCTTCTTTCCGTAGGAGTGAAGGCAATGAAGGAGTAACTTTTTATAAGTTGAGGAGATCGATGGAGTAGCTTTCTATGTGTGACTGAGTAGGTTAGTATTCTTCAGTACAGAAAGAGAACATGGGGGCATACGATGGAACCTGCAAAACCAGGAATGGCATGGTAGGCGTTCAGTCTTTTATATACAGAAAATGTGGGACTCTGAATGAAGCTAGTAGGTGCCAAACAAATGCAAGGGAGGCCTTGTTGAGGAACTGGCTGGAAATTTCTTGCCAGTAAATGTTAAAGTTTACCTGGGTTCAAGAAGATACTCAAAGTAATGGAAGAGACACCTCTTGGAAGGCTGCATATACAGGAACCCCATCTAGACAAGGAAGTCCCCACGGCTGAAATTGGTTCGAGCTTGAGAAAGTATTGAGAGGTGTAACGTGTTTACTATGGCCAGCCTGCATCTGTGTTAGATGAACCTTTAGCTGACTCAGGAGGGTCACTCTTGTGTTCTGTACATTATTGTTTCTTGGGGCTGAATGCCTTGCTGGTTGTGCAGGTAGATGTGGGCAAACCTATCCTTTCATAAGGGTCAAACTTCAAAGAAATGTTTTTAAATTCAGGTCGTTACTTGTTGTTTCTCTGTAAAGACGACTCTTAAGGACTGAATCCCTGCAACTAAAAATAGCACCTGAATCACCCTCCGCTTTGGTATCTGTTATTCAGGGGAGTTATGTGTGATTGAGAGCACTGGAGTACGGCATCTTCTGATGCCATTTACACAGTCTGTGCTCTTTGCCCTTCTGATCTTAATGCCCTAACAGGCACTTTTGGGTATCATAGGAAATACTCTGAATGTGTCCTCCGCGAGTCTAGCTCCCTAACCTTGTGGTGTTTGATTTGTTAATCATTCAGTAATAACTTAAAAGCATTTTGGTTTCTAAAGATGAGGTATTTAACAGTTGTTCATTTCAAAGGATGTTAGGTGTTAGGTTCTTTTGCAAATCCCAGAAGACAGTCTTCTTCACTGTTAAGCAGCAAAACCGTGCTTCAAAACCTGATGATTCTGAAAACATAGATGTTGTATCTGATCCTTTGCTTCAGACAAAAAAAACAACTTTGAGTTTTAAATGAAAATGGAAATTTTTATTAAGGGGGGGTATTACTAGACTCGTGTGACTGCATGATATATTTTCAAAGAAGTCAATTTTCCCACTTTTTGGAGATTTTATAGTCATAAATGAATCCAATCATGTAACTTTATAAAATCACAAGGAGATGACTGATACCAGTCTTTTTAAGAGCTAAAAGTTTCTATGGTAGTGAGTTGTTGGAACTACCTACCACTGCTGCTGCTAATGATCTACTGTTTGTAAACTACAGACTTATTATTTATAGCAGGTGTTATTTTGTAGCAGTGATTTGTGTCACAGGATGCCATTTTGTAATTTTCTCCCATTGGCTTGGATTTCATCTCCATGCTCTCCTGGCAGTATTTCACTTTTCCTGACAGACAGTTAATTTGAGAATTTCCCAGCTGTACAAACAAATTCAGAGCATCAAGGCATGTGCAGTATGCACAGAGCCCACATTTGTTTGGGCTTAGTTTAGTAAGCCCATTAATTAAGACTTAAAAATAAACATAAATAAATTGTGTTAACAGTTATCATCCTTTTAATAGGCAGAGCATAGTAGTCTGCCCACCATCCTTGAAGCTGCCTATATATTTATGAACGTTCCACTCAAAGCTACATTTTCATGGCAAATGAATGAAAACAGGTTGAGGTGGAATCATCCTTTTTCTCTGAGTTCTCAGGGGTTAATCAGATAGAACTCAAGTCAAATCTCTTTCAGAAGTACTTGTGAATAATCAATCAGAATCTAAAATTCAACCTCATATTTAGGAAGCTGAGATCTAGATTTGATTTGGCCTATTAAAGAAATAAAGTAAATGCAGAAGAAATCCAAATGCAAATATTTAAGTCCTAGAATGTTTAATTCAAGTATGCATTGGATTTTATCCTTCCGATGGGAGCTGGTTTAGTGAGATTAAACTGAATGTGCACTGAAATAAAGCTGTTGTGTAAAAAATGGTGAGTAAATTTTACCCTAGGATGTGTATGTGCACTTCACTTGAAACAGTCTATGAAACCATAATGTCTACACACAGACATTCATGTCTTTCCTAACATTAAGAGATTCTGTCCACCTCTTACCCATAATCCTAGTATCTGAAGTGTGTTTTGCAGTTGTCCCACATCTAAAGCTTTCACTTACTCTTGGGAAATGTATTTAGCAAATCTGTTACTTGATGTTTGCTCTGTGACAGCATTGGCTTCTCAGGGTCAGGCAGGTTTATGTAAAGTGACATTTTTGGCCTAGTGAGAGAACTTTTGAGAGTTACAATTAAGAGATCTAAACCGCTACTTGGGATTGAAGTTTTTTTGCCCATAATGAAGTTCCAATATTGAAGTTGGATCTGAGAGGTGAAACAATTCAGCAGTTTCACAACTGAAAACTCGGTTTGTTTTAAATTTCAAGATGGTTATTTTTCTGAAGAGTGTATCTGTGGAAGCAGAATCCTGTAAACTGAACTACTTGAAAAGCCAGGGAATTGACTTTAATCCTGTCAATATTGAAAGAAGGGGCTTGTGGCAAAAGAACAAGATCATAAACTGGAGGCCCAGTTAATTTTCCATCTCACCTGTAGGCTTATTGTTTGCTTTTGGGAGAATACATGCCTGGGCTTTCATTTTCCCCATCTGTAACTTGGGAATACTGGTCTCTGTGAAACAGGGGCTTGGTCTGTGAACACTGTAAAGTGCTTTGAGTGCTTGGAGTATTGCTGCCCCGTCTGGTGGTCTGTGATTGGTGTTAGGTAGTACCCATTACGAAAATAAGTTTATATTTGACTCTGCTCATTTACAAGACACATGGAAACTTATGGTTCTCTAAATGTAGATAGGAGACAAACCTTTGCTTATGAATTTACTGCTTGAAAGAGCTTTGTGTCTGCTCTGCTATGGGACTGCAAGCAAATGTAGGGAACCTAGTCCTCCTGAATTAGAGAATCTGAACTAATGACTTTAGCATTTCCCTCATCTCCCAAACCAGTGAGAGTCAGGATTGAGTAACAGCTCTGAGTTGGCTCTAAGAATTTATAAGAAAAAAAAAATTGTTTATGCTAGTTCTATGTTTTCAATTATTCCTTTGCATAAAGGGAATTAAGCAAATGGAGAAATTCTCAGAATCCCGGAGGTTCACGAGGAGTAACAAATGCTTCTGAGTCTGCAAGGCACACATCATCAAAGAAAGCAAAGTGTCTGGCATCAGTTTAGAAATGAGGAAATTTGAGGTTAGAAAATTTTTTGTATGTTCCTATTCACATATTATCACATCAGTTAAATAAGAAATGAATATGTTATCGTAACTCTCATTTGTAAGTCATCCAGGAAGATATGTTCAAGTCTTGGATAAGGTGAGACACTTGTACAGATACTGTCAGGTGAAATTGTTTTTTTTTTGTTGTTTACAGAAGGCGGTACATATCTGACAAATTGTAGAAGGTCTAATAGGTCACGTTAGTATATTTTCACTTAAACTGACCGAATAACAAACCAGGAAGAGAACTAGGAAAATATTTAATAATTTCCCAGGACAGCTAACTTGGCTGGTAGACAGGAGGCAGGCTGTGCTTGGCAGAATTCAAAGACTCAGTAGGTGGTTTAAGATCCATCTAAACCTGAATCAACTAGTAAAGACCACAGTATTTTTGAAAGGCTCTTAAAAATGAGGTGGCTAGTAAAAAATTATTTGGGCTAGATATTGTAGTTTATAAAGCCAACACCTAAGCTGTTTGAGCTTCCCTTACTGGAGTTGTCAAAAAGTGGGTGTGCATTAAAATTATTCAGGATATTAAAATGCAAAAAATAGGGCAAACCATAATTTTATTTTCCCTTTTCAAGTAGAAGAGGCCCTTCCCTAAGGAAATCTTCCTTACAAGAAATAATAGAGGTGCTGTGCAATGACAATTCATAAACTTATGATTTTCTTTCAATTAGTCTTTTTGAAATAATATGTTTTGAACTTACTGTTCAAAATAAGTTCTTAATAAGAACAAAACTTAACAGATTTCTAAACAGAATTATGTGAGATTGCTATGAGAGCATCCGTAGATACAATACAGAGAATTGCTTAGATGTTTTTTTTATTTTGGAAAGGGTATAAATTTTCATGCCTGAAGGTGTAATTTAAGTTCAGATGGAAAGGACTAAGAATAAATTTTCTCTTTGGACAGTCTTTCCTCTTTTTTTGTCTGGTTTGAAGTATCTTTCTCTGAAGTATGTGGATCTTGCTGTTCTCGGACCCTGGATGACCAAGCTGAAAGTCCGATCTAAACATGTGGTGGTTTTATTTTCACTGTCGGTTTCAGTTTCTCAACGTTATCTGTGTCCTGTAGATGGGACGGATTCCCGGCAAATAGAGTATTCTGTAAGCTTGGTGCCTTGAGTGTGTTTGCCCAGTGCAAAGAGTCCTTAGCTATAGCAGAGCCATGTTCAGGTGCTCTAAGTTATAAATCTGACTCTCCAGTTGGGAACTGCATGAATGTGGTTAGGCTATGAACAGATTCTTTGTGGTCTGGGTCAGCAGTTTGCTTGTCTGCACACTTGTACTTGCTGGAGACTTTTGTTTTGCAGTTAAAAGCTTGTGGAGCCAATTTCTAATCATATAAAATATAGATACGGCCCTCGGTTACTTGAGGGAGGGGGGGAAAAGTACAGCACTGTCTTTTTGTGTATTAATCTTTATAGCGTCAGACTGGTGTGGATATGAGAGGAAAAGAATAATCTTCCGAAATGACTCACAAGTGCTAATCCATCTGGAAGGAATCATTTCCACAAGACTGTAAAGCTGTTTGTTAGAGAATTCCTTGTACCTTTCTCAGATATGTCTGTAGCTTGCTGAGCTCGTGTTCAACTGGATTGGTACCAGGTTTCTTGCAGATACTGTAAGATTTGCCTGAAACAGGTCATGTGGACAAACCCTATATGCTGCAGTAAATAACTCTTACAACTAAAGCTTTTCTGCTTGCATGAGGCTTACATGGTAGGGTAGAGTTCTGTTTTCCACCAGACCATAACAAGAGATTTCTGAAGAAATTTAGGATATTATGTAGTTGCCTGATTGGCACCTGAAAGTGGTGCCATCATTGGGGAACTTCTTATAAGCTTGTAGGTGTGCTTTAAGCCATGCCCTATGCTGGGGGCAGAGCTGCACTATCCTGGAAGGAGCACCAAGACTTCATGGCTCTTCAGATGGTTCCTCCCGCTAATTCTTGTTGTCCTTGGGAAAACATGGCTTCTTGCCTTGTTTGACTGAAGCACAGTTAATCCGTGTGTGAACTGGCCTTGCTCTTCTCAGTAATGTAGAAATGAGGTAGGGATTCTCCCTCCGCTCCTATTCGACATTGCGGAAATCATCAGAATTTGCATCAAGATAATGGTCCTGGAAAAAGCAGTGCAGATTTAACCTGTTAACTGCCTGTTAGCTCCAGCTTTGGAAAATATAATGATTCAGATGGCAAATCAGGTCAAGAGGAGAAGGAAACTTGGATTTCTGATATCATTCAACTAGAAAACATCTCAAGTTTTTTCCCAGAGATAGTTCATTACAATTGCTTTTGTTTGGAATACTAATACTGACATACTTCACAAAATCTGCATTAAACCTGGAAGTTTTTATATCATTTTTACTTCAGTCCAGGCATTGCAAACAGAGCTGGCATATTTTTGGAGAGAAATACGTAAGCAACCATTTATATATTTGCTGGATTTTGCCTCTTATGTGAAATGCATTGTATCATTCCTATTTATTTTCTTAAGTCTTTTAAATCAAACTGTAAAAATCTTTGCAACAGATCTTTCTATGGAGCTTTTTATTTAGACTGTTAGAATTGTCTGGAACAGAAATATGAGGGATTTGAATAGAAATTAGTGAATATTTCTAAAAGCTTGAGAAAATGTAATTTAGACCAACTATCTTCAGCTGAACTGTGTTATTCTTAGGGCAAACTTAGTGTTAGTTTTTGGTGAGTTAATAAGTAAGAACTACAGAATTTGGTCCATTTACCAATAGTGAGTCTTGAACTTAAAATGATGAGCCAAAATTTCTGAAGCAACGGAAACAGTGAACATACAGTTATAAGGAGCAACTGCAGTGCAGAAGGAGAAAACAGAAGTCACTGAAGCATAGACACCAATTTATAGGTATCATAATTGGGTTTAATCTGTTTGTTTAAATAAACATGTATTCCTATTTGGGCTTATATTTGTAAATTGGCCCAAATTGCTTCAAGTATACAATAAAGTTTTGTTTGCAACTTTAGAAGCTGATTTAAAGTTAGTATGGAAGTTTGGCTGTATAGATTTAATGTTCCAACATGTTTTTCAAATCAGGGCCATTTTTAAATTCTATGCCAGCTTAGAATTCCCAGGGCTCTAGCAGTTTCCTTGTGGGTTCTAATTGGAAAGCTCACAGAAAATCACATTGTTTATCATGAAGGCAAAGATGCTTTTCTTTAAAATGAACATACAGAGCTTTGGAGAATCAGACTTACCTGCAGTGACCTACATGTGAAATTCTTTCTGGGTATTTTCAGCATCTGCATAAAAACTGTATCTTAAACATCTGGGAATCCAAAAAGTGAACAGATGAAGCATCTGTAAAAATTCTGTCTTCCTGTAGACTGTGTAGATTTCTATCACACTCTTCCTTGACACTTGGCTCATGTTAGGTAAAGCACCATTTGGAACTAATCTTACTGAAAAAGCTGGGACCCCCACCCCCCAACCCTGCCTCGCACTTCAGAAGGTCACAAAGCGTGAGATTGATCACTGAGAGAAAAACTGGAGGAAAGGGAAGAAGAGGGATGACTGTAACACAGCAGTATACCCAGCATTGTAATTATTAAATGAAGGAATTTGAATGGTTTCTGACACTTGTTATTCAGACTGCTCGTTGAAGGTTATCCACAAATTCCAAAGAAATATCTTGGCTATTTGAACTATATTACTCCACACTGGAAATGGACATACAGAAACATCTTCTGGTATGAAATCTTAGGATCTATAATGTGTTATGGTGGACTTTCAACTATTCAGACTGAAATTTTCTAAGCATTGTCCTTAGCTTGAGTTCTCCTGGAATGATTAAGGGGAAAAAGTGATTTTGAAATTTCTGTGTCTCAAATGGGTTGTTTTTGCCAAAATTTAATATTTGTCATATTTAACTTGATTTTGAGAGAATCATATCCCCTTAAAGGACGTGATGTTTGATAAGACATGATTGTGGGTTAAGATGCTTTTTGAAATGTGCCCTAAGAAAATCCACTGAGTATTGATCAGTTTGTATCTTGTAGAATAATTGCTACTTGTGGATGTAGTTGCCATGCTCATTCAGAGGTTGTGCTGCGTGATAATGAAATAGCCACAAACAACTTAGTCAAAGGTAATGCTTTTCTCATGTTCAGTGTTTTTCTCATTAAGTTACAACATAAATGAGGAAAATGTAGAAACTAAGATTCTTCAACCTCTTCAGCTAAGTCTACATTAATTCAACTCTGGCTTCTGTGGTTGTGGTGGGGAGAAGCTCACAACCATGTATTAAAGATAAGATGTAATTGTCCTCTGAAAGAGCAACTGTGAGTATTGCCCCATTCTGTTCTAATAACGTTATTTAAGAAACCTATTAGGAGGTGCTAATTTTAAAAATCCACATTTAAACATAAATTCTGAAAACCAGAGGTCTAAGGAGAAAGTACGGAGCTTTTAATGAATGGAAACGAGCTATTGAATCCCAGGCTTTGGCTCTTGCATTTTTTTTCAGGAACACTGAAAGAAGATCTTTGTCATGCCATGCCATGCCATGACTTACCTTAATGTCTCTGTCTTAGTTTCTCTGTTTATAAAATTTTAAATAAATGTGTTTTTGTTTTAATAATTGCAGTCTCTTGCTTTAATGGTAATAGTGTTAAAGAGAAAGACTACCACATTAGATAAAAAACCACAACCAAACAACAAACCATCTTTTGATTTTTGCATTTGGCCTGCCTGCTAGTATTTTCAGATTGTAGGTAAGTAGAAGTAATGGCTTTTAATTTGTGGTGCACACCTGCCTGGAATTTAAGTTACTCAGACAAGGTCTTTGAAAGACTATTAATAAAAGTGAACTTGTCAGTAGGCCAAGATATGTTATAGAGTTAGATGTCTGGAGGTTTTGAAAGTCAATTTATAGACTTCTCCAGGACTTTGGACTGTAGTGACTTAATCCCATCCTCAATTACACAAATTGAGTGGACAGGAAAAGGGTCTGACATCTGTTTAAATGGGCTCTTTGTTGTCAGCTTCTATTAGTTGTGCGTCACTTGCTCTCCAATGGAAGGTTCCTGGCTGTTGATCTCGGTGTGTTATCCAGCTGCCCACTAGCCAGCTTCTCAGGGGTGGCCGCCTGATTCTGGCAGATGTTATGATTTTGTCTCCTTATGCTGAAATGGGCATGCCCCTTGGCTGCATTTAAACTAGTTATTAGTCAGTCAATCAAATGTGCTTAAGTTGGTGAATGAAGCTTCAGTCTTGCCAATTTTTGACGTTATTTACAACTGGGTATCCCAGTTGTCAGGTGCCTTATACATGAACTGAATCATCTCTTGGGTTCCTTGGTTTTCTAACGCACTCCTGGAAGTAGGAGTTGCAGTGTTTCTGTTAAATTAGTGTTTTGTAATTATTAATTAACCCCAACTTTTTTGGATTTATAAACAACATATTTATCTTTTGCTGTGTGACTGGTAAGCTGTGTCCGGGACAGAACACTGAGAATAACAAAGCCATGAAGAAAATCTTAACTTTTAAAACTACATCGTCGTTAATTAAGTTTCTTCTCCATCTATGCTTACTCTTAAGAAGCTGAAACTAATACTATGTAGAAGAAGTGGGAAAATGTATTCTAGCATGGCCAGCAGGTCAAAGGAGGTGATTCTCCCCCTCTGCTCTGCTGGAGTACTCCATCTGGAGTGCTGCGTTCAGCTCTGGAGCCCCCAGCACAAGAAGGACATGGACCTGTTGGAGTGAGTCGAAAGGAGGTCCACAAAGATGATCAGAGGACTGGAGCACCTCTCCTACGAAAACAGGCTGGGAATTGTGGTTGTTAAGCCTGGCAAAGAGAAGGCTCCAGAGAGACCTTGTAGCACCTTTCCAGTACCTAAAGGGAGCTTATAAATGGGGACAGACTTTTTAGTAAGGCCTGTAGTGACAGCAGAAGAGCGTAATGGTTTTAAACTAAGAGGGCAATCTAGATTGGATATGAGGAAGAAATTCTCTACGATGAGGGTGGTGAGGCACTGGCACAGGTTGCCCAGAGAAGTTGTGGATCCCTGGCAGTGTTCAAGGCCAGGCTGGACGGGGCTTGGACCAGCCTGGTTTAAGGTGTCCCTGCCTGTGGCAGAGGGGTTGGGGGTTGGAACTAGGTGATCTTTGAGGTCCCTTCCAACCCAAGCCATTCTATGATTTGGTACATTGACAATAATAGCATAGCTGAACCGTTCACTTAGTTTTGTATTTATTTTAACGTTGTAGTCTGTATGTTGATGTAAAGCATTGGTGAAGTTAATTATTTTTATTGGCATATTATAAATCTATTAGATATTTCAAAGCGATCACAAATGCTTTCTTAGGATCTAGGAAGTTGACAATGAGTGATTTTTGGCTTTTGATGATCTTTGCGGTGATTGCATAGGGTAAAAATCTGGTCAACACATGATCTTGAAACCGTAAATCCAACCTGCTGTTCCATTAAAATGACATCTATCTACAGTACTTAATATGACAGTGCAGAGACTGTATTTCAGAGAAGGACAATGTTTTGCCAGTTGTTAAGTGAATTACTTAGGGATGCTTTCTTTGTTGTAAGTGCAATGTCATTTTTCATCAATCTGGAAGCTGTTCCTGGTTCCGTGTCTGCTGAAGAGTTTGGCAATTGTTATTGATTTCTCCTAAGCCTTCAAAATTTTCATGCTAAGTTTTTGTTTTTTAAATTTTCCTGGATTTTAACTTTTATTGTGGCTTTGGGAAGGGTGGGTGGTTTTGGTTTTTTTTTTCTTACATTTTATTTTTTGCAGTGGCAGATGCTTGATTTTAAATTCTATATATGTGTTTCCATGTTTGGAATTCCTTCTGTTCATTCTGAATATGTGTTTAGCACATTCTTTTGATTGTTGGTCCAGTCATTATATTTGGGAAGTGTTCTCTCACGTAGTAAACAGGGGAGGGGGAAAACAAAATTGCCGCCCTTCCCTCCCCACCCCCACCCCCGCCAAGGAGCGTTTATTTGGCCTTGTAGGTGTTACAGTTTTATTTATTTAATACCTAGTTCATACTTGTTCTTAGAACGGTTATTCACTAAACCTGAATTTTGGCACTGCAAAGCAGTCTAATGTAAACTTAATTTTTCCTTTGCTGAAATGAGTGTCTGGGACACCACTTCTGTGACTTATAAATGGGCTCCGAAATACTTTAGGTTTGAGTTCTGGAAGAATTAATGATAGCAACTAAATCAGTGTTGGTTGGCTAAGGATATTGTCCCTTAGTGGTGAGGTGAATTTTAACAGCTCAATAGGAGTAAGTTCCTGTAGCAGTGCGTGTCAGTTCACTTAGGCTTAACAAATGAATAAAAGATGAGGAGCAAAATCATATTTACAGAGAAGATTGTAGCAGCACTTCTTTTCTGTGTGCTAATGAGCTAATTCAGATTTTATAAGGGGGAGGAGGGCTTTGCTAAGAATAGCTGAACAAAATGAGAGGAGAATTTAAGAAGAAAAATAGCTCTGTGGCTAGTAGCAAAGTTAAAGGCAAAATTGTAAAGAGTTCTGAAACAGGTACATGTTCTGTCTGATATAGTTGCATGTCAATGTGAATTTATGCTCACATAACACTAAATAGCCCTATGAAAGACACCACTGCAGTCAGATACCGCAATCTCCATGCTGTAATTTCCTCCCCGTTTTGGTTAATATAGGTTATCTGTCAATAAAAGCAATTTTTACCTCTGAGTGCTTAGCTAACTGTAACCCTCCTCCATAACAAACAAAATTGCTAATTATTCAGATGTGAGTGACAGTTCAAAAAGTTGTGAAATTATCTATTCGAAGAACAACGTATGAGTAGGAATCTTCAGCATGGCTCAAGTCTACTATAAAAAGAAGGGATATGTAACACACTGTTGTGGACCCTCGTTCTGGAAAATCAGTACAAAAAATACATTTTTCCATGTGATTTCAGAGCATTGGTGTAAGAGAGTCTCTTTTGGGTTTAGAAGTTAACCTGAGAGCATTTTTCCAGGATTGCATCATATGTTTCACTCACACTTTCACATCCTGCATTAAACCACATGCATGCACATCAACAAGACAAGATTGTAAAAGGAGTGTAACTGGGGAATTGTTTTCATGATATTTGGTAGGAGTAATTGCGGCCACTGCTGTTTCAAAGCAACGGCGGTTATATTATACTATGTCAACAAAAGTCACTTTTGCCAGATGGAAACCTAATTACTTTAGAATGATCTGTTAGAAAGCACTTTTGAGATAGTCAGGCCATTTATACGAATCAGTAAAAAAACATTTGTGCATGAAACCTTTCTTAAATAAGAGCTTTCATGCGTTACAGGTTGAACATTACAGTGATAGTTTTGGAAATATTAAAAAAGGAGACTTCTATTTAAAAGGTGGTAGGGAAATTTATTAGGTGATACGAAAATATGAGTATTACCCTGTGATTTTTGTGATAAAGCTGATTGTGCTATTGTTGAATAGAGCAGAGGGGTGGTTTTGCTGTTCTTTTTGGCAAGACCCTAATATTGTGGGAGGTGGGATGAGATACAGAATGTACATTTCAGTGAGATCATGTGATGCCACGGATATTTATTTGTGTAGTATTTGCTCCATAAAATGACTTAAAGCTTCTTTTTTTTGCCTTTTTTTCTCTTTCAATAATATAGGTTTTTTCCCTTCTGTAGTCCAGGACATGCCTTCTGTTTACATTTGGGTATTGGTCCCTTTGAGTTTCTTAGGGCACCCATTAAACAGACATTTTTTTCTGTCACTGTTAAACCAGGATGTCACAAGTTGGGTTTGTTAAGTGTGATAGTTCTGTACCTAGACTCAGTATTTGCTGTTGTAGCTTTTACTACCAAAGTATTTTTCTAAAAGACACTGTAATCTCTATAATTGTAAAAGAAATGTTGCAAGCTCCGTGGATGTCTGAGCTTCGTAGTGAAGCTAGGTTGACTGATGTGTGTAAAGGTCTGTCTTAGTTGTCAAGGTATAGATAAGTAATTTATGGATAGTCTGTCAGGTACATGGTGTTTTAGATGGTGTATTTGCTGACTCTTAACTGCATAGATTTCTGACACATAAACCATCTGTTCTGAATTGCTTTCCTTGAAAGTCATTACGATCTACCTAAATCAGAAGACATAAAACATGTAGAACCAGATTTATTCACATATTGTTAGTACCGGGGAGCAGCAGTGACCCAGGGGAATGATAAAGTTTTCAGCATTCCTGCCTGGCATTGCAGTGCCTTCCCAACAGCCCCTTAAAAGAAAGGCACTGCAGATTCTCCTGGCTACCTCTTCACTCGTAGCTCCTTTTGTACTGCTGAGGGCATCTGTGCCAAGGAGCAGCTCCTGGTCTCCAGGACCAGTGCTGCAGACTTGCTCATGCCCTGTGGGCTCAGGGCCAAGTAGAACAGATGGGTTCTGCCTGCACTGGGCCCAAGTTTCCTCTAATTGCCAGAAGGCAGCCACCAGCCACATAGCACACTTTTTTTTTTTTTTTTTTTTTTTTGGTGGCTCTTCTCCTAGTTCAGATTTCCTGAAATAATACGAGGGTTTTATCATAGATTTCCAGAACTGCATCTAATACCCTCTAGCACACCATGAAAGAATATAGGCTGGTTAGCAGGGAATGTGGCAGGACAAAGTAGTTTCAAGGCACAGAATCGTCTGGGCTGAGTTAGGGAACTGAGTGGAATGGAAGGAAACAAACCTGGTAAGATTTCACCTGTTCTGGGCTGTTCCTGGGGTTATAAACCGGTTTGGTCTTGAAGAAGACTTGCTAGCTTTCTGCAAAGGAGACCCTGAGAGCAAAGTAAAGTATAGGCACTGTGGAAGATCCAGAGGTGAGAACTGAAGAGTGAACTGGGAGGTGACATGATTTGACACTGCAGGTCTGCTTTCACACGGAAAGTAACTGTAGCTTTATCTCCTTTTCATGCTCTCTGAAGTAGCTTGTGCAAGTGCCAGGAATATTGGAGCTGGTTTCTTGTCAACTTGTTCTTGTCACTGCTGCTAACCCCTTACAAGGTCATCCAGGATTTGTGCTCTAAATTAGACGTAATAATTCAAAAATTCCAAAAAGTATAGTTTTGTCAGGTATAATATGTTTGGTCTCCTGACTGTTGGCTTGTTAAGTCAGTTGGTTTCACATTTGTGTATCCATGTTAGCACTTTGCATACTCTAGTCCAAGCAGAGGTATTATGGGAAAAGAAATTCACTCCATGTGATTTAAATGGTGTTAGATTTGATTCTGTGAGAACATGATAAAACGTTGTATGTACAGTGGATTTTTTATGTAATTAGACTAAGACATAATACTATGAAATGGCACCTCTTTGAATCTACCGACAAGATAGCGTTGATTATCAACTACCTGTGTATTTCCAAAGGGTTTAATTGTGCAGAAACACTAAAAACTGCAAAATAATTTCTACCAGGACCTGAGGGAACCAAAATACCTGAGCAGTCATGAGCAGCCTCACCTGGGGCCTCAACCTCACCCTCTGCCCATGGCCCAGGAGCTCGCTTTCACCTCAACCCCACTTCTTGGCTGAGCTGTGCTGTGGCCAGACCATCTGCAGCCTGGCTTCCTGCTGGCTGGGCTTTGTGGCTGGAGCCTCACATCTGCTGTAGCCTTGTGTCCAGCCTTGTCTTGTCTTCTGCTGTTTCCGACTTGTCTTGCTAGACAGTAGACCTGACCTGTTGCCCCATCTTGTCATGGGATGGTTGGCTAAGGTTGGTATGTCACCAGCACTGCCGTACTTGGGTGCTGTGGGACTGCACCGCTGCCCGTGAGGGCTGCCACCCCTGTGCTGGGGTCACCCTTGGCTCCTGGCTTGTCTTCCCTCCTGGAGCAGCCCAACTCTTGCTGCTCCCTACCTGTTTCCCATCTTTCCCTGTGCTGCTGTTGGTAAGTCAAACATCCCTGCCCATGCTGCTTGTTTCTTTTCTGCACTGGAGGAGGTAAGGTCAGGTTAGACCTTTGCTGGGGAAATTATTTTGAAGTGGGAACTTCTTTAAGGTTTTTACAATGCTTTGTGTAAGTTTTTAGTAGAAAATCATGAAGCCAAAGGCTTGTTTTGACAGCTTTTCTCCAAATGCAGACTGGACCAGTTGACCTTGCTCCAGCAGGCTGCCAGAGTTTTGTGTGACTCCTTTTAACAGAAGCGGGTGCCCTTTTAAGGTTATTAGACTTGTCCAATTAAAATTTCCTGAGAAAGGATGCAGCAGGGGCAGAGATGGGTGAATGCTGCATTACTTCTTCCTAGAGACTGTAAGTCACAGGGGGAAACTGAAGGTGTGAAGAAGTCTGTAGAGTATAATGAGAACTTGCCTCGGGGTACAGATGCTTATTGCTTCTTTGAAGAAATTAGTGTAATGTGAAAGGGGTGCTAGTTTAGAAATATGTCTAGTGATAAGTTAGGTTTTTTGGTTTGGGGTTTTTTTGGGGTTTTTTTTGGTTTTTTTTGTTTTTTTTTTTCTCTCTTAAGAAAAGAAGAAAATAAAAGCCCTGGTCTGTGAGAAACAGCACTTTTTTTTTTTTTCCTTGTTTTCTCTCCAGAATAATGTGAAGGGATTTCAAATAATAGTTAACAACTTCCTTGTGCTCTGATCTGTAAGGTTGTTCCATATCTAGAGCCCCTTGGAAGAACTCATGTTTCATTGTTTTTATTTATTCTGGATTTAGTGAATAAATGTCTTTATTTCCCTCCTTCCTTCCTCCTTCCCCTCCCTTGTTCCAGGATGGTCCAGGAGGTGATGTGGTTCTGTGACACAAGGTTTGCTTGGATTTTGCTTTAAAATATATAAAACTGGTCAGTGTTTTCTGCTAATACAGTATAGAAAAGTAGTAATATTTTCTTGTAAATACTTTGAAACATAAGCATAACTTTTTGTAAACAAGGAAATGTAAAAGAGTACAATTGGAATAAAAATAATAGGGGAATGAGAGCTAGGTGGCTAGGAACGGGTCTAAATATTTAAAAGGCATGTGTGTAAGTCTGAAACAATTTATAAGATTCCATTGACGTACTGGTAAAAGAAGTAGTGTTTATTCTTGTAGCCATTCTAATTGCAGTTTATTTGGTTTACCAGGTATACAAAGGTGAGTAGTTCTGTGCTTGTAGATCTGTTCTGCAAGTACATTGCTGCTGTCATATGTCTATATATATATCTGTCATATATAAAGTCTTTCTAAACTGCCTTTAAATACTGACATTGGTATGCTACCAGCAGCTGTGGCAAGGGGATGCCTGTTCCTGTGTCATCTTTTTTTTTCTCTTTCCACGTTTCCAAGAATTATTTTGGACTGTTAAACCCAGAATTTTGGACATAGATCTAGGAACTAGTAGAGTCACCGTTTTCAGTTTTCTACCTCTTAGCTCACTTTGGCATTGAGGAGCTACAGGTTCCTGAACAGAAGCAAATATTTCATAAATCAGCATTAGAAAAGCAGCACATTCAAATCAACATAGGGGTATGAATTCCTCCATGGGTTAGAGATTTCTAAAGTTACGTAATAACAATATTTCATTTTTTTTCATTTTGCTGAGGATGATGCCTATTTTTCGTTTGAGGAAAAAAAAACTTAAATGAGAACTAAATGCTGAAGTATTCTTTGTATGTGTCTCAGTAAATGTACCAATACAAACAAAAAACTTGCTGTGGTAATTTATTCTGTTTGGCTCAGCTATATCAGTAGCATCTCTTCTGATAATGAAATCATGTAAATGGAACTACTCTGATACAATGAAAGCCTGACTCTGTGGTAGACCTTGATCTTGTAGCTACTAGATTATGTTTCTGTGTTGTGGAAAGGGGGCTTCCCTGTATTGTTAAACGGCAGACAGTGGGCTTTCTGAAATATTTACAGTCTTTAGGGCTTAAGACCTATTGCTTTATACTATGAATCCTTTCTAATGTAGATCTGAATTCACCCTTAATTTTGGGAAACTTCAGTTCCTACTTTAAAATCTGTCTTTATTATTTTCTTAATTTTTATTCAGTGAACTGGACCCAAAATCCCGAAATTGTAGTTGCTAATCTTCCCAAGAAGTTGCTAGTATTGATTTAGCTCTGAATTTCAAAACACATAGTGTGTCGTGAGGCTGTGAAAGAACTTTGTGGTTGACAACTTCATGCTGTTAAATTTACTTCTTCTTCTTTTTCTTTGCTTGGAATTTTTAATGGACAAGGAAATGTGTCGGTGGCAGTCACCTATCTATGCAAAATCTGCATGTTGATTTCATAATATTTCAGGATAATGCTAGCATGTATCACTTATTTAGAAAATTTCTGTTTTTCAGACCTTGCCAGTACGGAAGATTCCATGCAAAGCCAATGCTCCTTCAGGGTCTTTTTTTGCACGGGACAACACAGCAAATTTCTTGTCCTGGTGCCGAGATGTAGGGGTAGATGATACTTGCCTGTTTGAATCTGAAGGTTTGGGTAAGTGTTTATTTATATAATAGTTGGCAATTGTAAATAACTTTTCTTCTGTGTTCTGCCTTGAGAGATGAAGTAGTGCTCTCAACAGATCCTGACTCCAAATCTGACCTGTCTGACTCTGTTAATTCTGCCCCTTATCTGAAGCATGAGCAAATAAAGTAGGCAGTATTTAAAATTCACTCAATTTTAAGAGGAGCTTAAATGAGAGAAAAATCTTGCTATGATTTCTTGCACGCAGATGATTTTTTTCATCTTACTTGATCGTGGAATGTTTGTTGTATAAGGTGGTGCTTTTCTGTTTCAGGGGAGTAGGATACAAGCGCATGCCGTTTCGGCTGTAGACATTTAGCTGTTTGTGCAGATTCAATGGATTGTGCCGGAGGCCAGAAAATATGATTTTTTTTCTTTGCTTCCTGTACTGACCTTTTCTCCAGCATATTGTCTTGTGCAGCTCTGGACCAAAGCTGTGCGATACTAGTGCTTCAGGGTGTTTCATCATAAAAATTGGACTGCTCAGGAAATCACTGTTCTAATACTACATATTCTTCATTATTTTAACTCTTCTCTCTTCAAAGGAAAACTTAGGAATCTTACCTTGAGAGTCCTTCAGCCAAATATCATGAAATGAAGAGAATCAAATGTTCGTTGGTTATCTGAACTCAGATAAAAGTGTAAAGCAATTGTGATGATAGACAGCTCAGTGTCTGTGGAAGACAAATGAACACACTGTCCTGAATCAAGAGGCTTCTTTGTTCTGTTGCTCAAAAGGTCTTTGACTGCCTACTTGAAGTTCTTATCTGTGTTGCAACTGATCTATTCCCCTTCTTTTATAGTTTTGCTCTTCTAGCACAACTATTCATGAAGCGATGTTTTTTCCCACTATTTGTCTGTTCTTTTTTCCTGTGAGGGTTTTTTTATAATGAAAACAAATTATTTTGTGTCTCCAGGAGAAAATGCTTGACAGAGAAGAAATCAGTATCACAAAGGTGATGCATCATAAGGAGGATATATATGTATTGGCTCTGTTTTTCTATTCAAATCCTTAAGATGAAATTTTTTGGGGGTGTGGTATATCATATGCAAGGTGAACAATAATTGTATTTCCAAATCTTTGGAATGATGGAGAGGCTGATCGTTGCCTAGGACCAAGAAATGTGCAAACACAAGGAGGAAGGAGACACAGACCTCCAACGTCTGAGATTGGTTAATCAAAAAATTAAATGGATTTAGGCTTTATACTGCTATGGTAAACCCAGAAGTTTACCGGTGTTCCAGTAAAAAGTTAACGGTGTAATTGAAAGCTTGTTTTTAAGGAGTTTTTTCATGCATTTTTAGGAAACCAGATCTTGTTTAGAGTTTGAATTGTCATAGCTGAAATACTGTCATTCCCTGGAGAAGTTAATTTTTACACATAGGCAGTGCTTTGCCTGCTACAGTATAACGTTGAGTGTAAAGGCACCTGGAAGGTTGATGTTCTAAGTGACTTCATCTCTCAGAAAAGTGAAGTGAAACATGCCCATATATACAGTGCACAAACCTGTACTGTATTGATTTGTTTGATTAGTGACTGATTTTCTTCACTGATTGAAGACTAGGTTCTGTTGTTTTCGTTTTCTGAGTGTTACTACTTATAGAAAGTACTTGTTTAAAAGACTTACGGTGCTGGAAATAAGATGAGGACTTGGTAATATTTTGACCTATTTTTCTGAACTTGAGAAAGGGGTAGTGGCCATGGCATTTGTAAAAAAGCAACCAAAACCTAACAAAAAAACAAACAAAAAACAACCAACCAAAAAAACCCACAAAACCACACCAAAAGCCCCACAACCAAATAGAACCGAAGAAAAAAAAAAAAAAAAAAAAAAAAAAAAAACAAAAACAAAAAAAAAAAAAAAACAAACCACCCAGAAACTATCATTCTCCCTGGCTTGGAGCTAGAATTCTTTAAAGTTTTGGTTTCACTTGAGGTTTCTCTAATGCATTAGAAATGGTGATGACTCATAGTAGCTGCCAATCTAAAGCTTTGATGTTCCTCTCTCTCCCACAAATCACTTCTCCGCTGCTTGGGAAATAAAAACTCAGCAAAGGTAAGTAATATCAAGGATTCTCTTCAAAGTGGTGAGAAACATGTATGAGTGACATCTAAGCATTCCCACTGCCTCATGGATTTCTGCTGTATTTTTGATAAGTAATTGCGGTGAAGGTATGGTTGCGGAGGTAACTGGGTTTTGTGTTTTTTTTGCGGGTTTTCCCCATGGCTAATAGACTGTACTGATGTGTAAATTGCTAGTGATGAAGCAACTGTTTCTGTCTACACTGAGGAACCTTACGGTGTTAATGTTCCTGACTGACTTGATGTTTATCCTCCTTCTTTACTCTATTCTGCCTGCCTTATGGCATGTAAATACTGTATTATGTAATTGAATGCACATAGTGATATTTTCTTCATGCCGTTGTATCACATAAAATGTTTGAGGCCTTTTTTTGGTGAATTTGTATTCTGACATAGTAAATCTTCAAAATCATTCTTACAGCACTGAAAGATTTGAATGATGGATTTGTGATGCTACCGATTTAAAAAAAAAAAAAAAAAAAAAAGTCCCTAGTCTATCCAGAGATCAGCAAGTTTAGTTAAATACTAGGTAAGAAACTATTAATTGCTGTCATTTCTCATTACTTAAAAATATGTTCTCATCCTGATGAGTTCTGTAGCCCTTACAGTCGTGCAAGTATAACTGCACGCAAACACACCCAACACTCCCGGTTTCTTAGTGCTCAGACTGAAGTCATGTGAAGGTATTCCTCATGGGAATGGAACGGTGTCAGACAGATGCTATAGCAGATAGGTGCAGTCCGTGCCTGAGGAGCTCGTGGGCAATCTTAAGTGTCCCTAAAGGCTTGGTGCTGCAAAGTTTTAACATTGTAGGGCTGATCCAAGCAAGTAGGTGAGTAGACCTACTCATGTCACTTGGTGCCCTTGTCCATCACGTGTGGACTGATATAGTGTCTGTTTATTTAAAGTTAGGCAAGGGTTGAAATGCTTTGTTGGATTTAGCTAAGCTAAACAGGAAACAGGATCAAAGTCTTCAAAACAAATAAAGGGGGGGGGCGGGGGGTGGAGGCGGGGAAGTGGTGTTTGTTTTGCTGGTAGATATGATTATGCTTCCTAATCAGTAGAGTTACTTGAACATATCTTTGAAAGAGATCAGTACAGAGCTCAAAAGTTTGAAAACAATGCACTTGCATAATATGATGCATTTTGCCTTTTTGAAGTTGAATCTAAAGCATCTGAACTATGCTTTAACATATTTCAAAATACAAACAAATGGGACATAGTTTTCTGTAAAGATTTATGATAGAGCCAGGGCTGACTGGTAGCAATCTCTATATATATTGCCCTTTGAACTTATTTTAATGCAGAGACGTGGCAAGAAAGTATCAGAGTTAATGCCTTTGCAAAAGAAAAGGCGGATGGCATACCTGTCTTGTATAAGCAGCAGAAAAGACATTAGCATCTGCAAGAAATATAGCAACACAGTACGTGGGGATAATCTTGAATGCTGCAAAATAGGGGGAGGCTCTGCCTGCTCGCTGTGCTCGTTGATCAATTTAGTGTGCTTTTTGTAATTGTTATTTTTATAGTCAGTGTCTTCAAAGAAGAAGAAATTAGCTTTGTTAATACAAAAACCTATCATCCAAAGTCCAGACTTTCATCATTTGGGCAAATCTTGAGATACCCTGTCTTTGAACAGTGTTCTTAAAAGTATCAGAGGTCAAAATTTGTCCTGTATCTAGGACTTGGAACGTGATGCACTAACTCTTTGCAGCCTAAGAAAAGTAATACTGTCTGTAACTCCGCTGTTCCCATGACGTATATATTTTTTAAGTTCCCCTTTGTAGTTTTTAGGGCAGCAGATCCACACAGCTGTGGTAATTCAATTTATGGAAGCATTCTAGGTGGAGATATTTGTAAGTATGGTGCTCAAGCCTGAAGAGCGTAATACTTGAAGAAAACTCTTGGCCGAATAGTAAGAATGGTAAGATTTTCTATGTTTGCTTTTGTTAAGTGAACTTAAAGCCTAAGTTGTGAACTCTTTTGTTGGTAATGTAGTGTTGTTGGATGATTGTAGGATTTGGAATCGATGAATAGTCCACACCTCTTCTATGATAGAGTCTACCCGGCAAGAAAATGGTTTGCCACTGAGTGTACCAGCATGCTCATGTGTGTTGTCTGTTTTGGGAGTTGTTGGATGATATTGTTGCATTTTTGTTTTGTGCTTGTATGTTCTGTAACTGTGTGTGTGTGTGTGTACATGCAACATGGGACATGGGCTTCTTTTGATGCAACGTAGTGATTAGAGTTTAATTGATTGTTTCCTAAACAAAAGCATCTAGTGTTTTAGTGGAAGTAATAGACTCAAACACAAACACCTCTGATCTTTATTCTAATGATTTTTTTGAATGTATATAGGAAAAAAACACTCAAACATCGATAGCTTAAAAATATTTTATGCGTGGGGTAAATGTTTTTGTTTTTTTTTTTTTAAACTAATACTCCAGTCTATCTAATTTCATATTACAAGATGGAAGTATTTTGACTGTTCTTTCACAGTTACGTATTTACAGCTTGTAATGCATGTTAAATTTTAATACATTTAGTTGCATCAGAATAAGACTTTGTCGTATCTTTCATAATATTTTACCAGACAACTCATAATATTGTTGAATGTGTCTCATTTTGAGGACTATAGAAGCATCCTGGACACTGTGTTATTACCATTGGATTTTCATTTTAAATTAATGAATTCCAACAAAAGATTAGTGCTTAGATGTTCTTTATATTCATTCTAGATAAGTTATTTACTATCCCTATATCTACTGTGTTTGAAACCTTAATTTTTTTTGAGACTTCCATAAGTGACAGGGCTGAACTCCTTGATTTAAGTGTGTCATAGTGCAACTGATGCAGAAGCAAGGATACATGTGGAGTTAGTTGAACAAAGTGTTATCAAAGCAATGGTAAAAAAAATAAAACACTGACAAAAACTACCATAGCATCAGAAGAAAAAGTATTAAAGGAGAAAGTGACAGACAGTAGGAAGAAGGATGAAAGGATCAAGCTTTTAAAAAACTTTTCCTAAATGTGTGTGAATTCTGATAGCAATTGGAAGCCTATGATAGTAAATACTAAGCTCCTTTGGAAAATCCCTTTGTTTCTAGTGAGCTAAAAATTGGTTTAGAAGCAGAAATAATACTCAGTTGTTTAATTCAGCTATGCCTGAGATGTTTAAAAAAAAAAAAAAAAGTGACTCCACTGAAATGGTTTATGAAAATGTTAGGAGCCAAGGCTTGAAATTTGGCAGGGAGGTATAAGAAGTTTGCTCCTGTGTCGTGGTTGGGCTTTCTGCTAATTGCTAATTCTGCTAAAAACAAAACAAAAATCCCCAACCAACCAGAAACAAGAAATTTCTTGTTGGTTATTATGAACACTCCTGGTTTAAATATGTGCAGCAAAGACATGATATCCATGTGCAGGGTGTGTTCTGTCTCCTTACAGCCCCAGGGTCTGATCAGCACTGAAAGCAGAGGCTGTTCCTTCTCTGCTTTCTCCGCTTCTCCTGGTAGCATCCAGGCACTGCAGAAGGGAGCGGTGAAGGCTGCAGAAGTGTGGTGAACAGTGAGTAGGAAAGAAATGAGGTACAAGGAAGGAGAACATTGGGTGAGTGATCATGAGAGCAGGACCTGTGAAAGGAGAAAGAGCCAGCAATAAGACGGAAGCAGTGTGGAGCAAGCAGTTATAGCCAGAGAGGAACAGGGATAAAAGCTTGCTAGGAGCTGAAAAGGAAGAATTGTTAAAAAAGAGTGGCTGGAAGTAGCTTGAAAAGATGCAAGCAACGAGGACGGCAGGTAAGGATTTGAAATAAATGAGATGGCAAGCAAAAGAGTCTGTAACAGTCAGGACACCTGAAATAAGCTGGACTTGTATGTGCTAGTTCTAAATCTTCACATTGCTTTTATGTTAAGCAAATATCATCTGTTAGATTCTCTGGCAAGGTGAATATTTCCATTCCTCTTATGCAGTAGATCTGCATAGTGCACATGTCTTCTACATTTACAAATTGCCATTTGCTTACAGTCACTTGCTTGGGCAGTTCATCTTGCTCATGTTTGGTAGGGGAGGATTAGCTAGTGGTTCTCCAGGAATATTGTTTTCTTCCAATATATAAGCTTGAACAATTACAGGAAATTGCATAAAAAAATTGTGCTATTGATGCAAAGTGAAGTGCTTGGGCTACAGTTAAGGCTGACTGTACTACATTAGTTAAACTATTTTATTATTTTGACCAGCCTTTCATGTGGTCATGGGCTATTTTTTTCCCCAGAGAGCTGTGTTCTTTTTAGAACAGCCCGTGCTCTGCCAACATCTTGGTATCATATGGTTCATGAAGTGAAAGAAACTCTTAGTGGTATGTTATTTTCTCCTTGCATGCCTCATTTGTTGGAAAAAATCTGAAGATGTTTGGAGAGTGATGCAGGATGCTGAAGGATCATATTTTGCTGTTGCTACTGAACAACATCAGAAGAAGGGGCTAGATAGCACCTACATGCAGTGGGAGGATCCATTTCGGACTTTGTAATGGGATCACTAGTTGTGTTGGCTTTGATTTCATACAAAATGTAGGATTAGGAAACTCAACAGTACCCTGGAGATCAGGCAGGACGTATTTCAGAATAGCACCTAGATAAGTGTGCTTTTCTTGTATCTAATACCTGTACCTTTATTCCATGTATAAGATGGGAATACTACTACTACTTAACTCATACAAGTCTTAGAGGAATCTTAATTTTTGCTTTTTCTTTGAATACTTCACAGCATACAGTAGCTTTGTTGTGGAAATGAATTGTTGACTGTAAACTTTAAACGATGTGCAGTGAATTGCATATGTGGCCATAGACAGAATGAAGATGGTTTCTCAAAATAATTTTTTGGCTTCCAGTGTTTACTCTGTCCTAACTGCATATAAATTTTGACAATTACAGAAAATGTGTTGCTTAACAAATGTCTGTTTGCCATATAGGATATCTGGGGTTAAGTGATCAGATCAAAAAGTGGAGGTGGTGCCTCTGACTGAAATGCCACTATTAATATAGATGCTAGTAAGTAATTCATAAAATCATAGATGTAGTTCCCCCAGGAGCAACAGAATACCATGGGTACAGGTGTTCCATTTCAACCTCAGCTTCCGAATGAATTGCCTGTAGTCCTCAACTGATAGTAATTATTACATTTTGAAAATGTAATTGTATGTATATATAAAACTGTGTACATATATGTAGTGTATTTAGCCATAAACTGAAGTACGATCAGAATTTAAATGCAAATTCAAATTAACAGTACAGTGAGCATTTATATGTGAAATATTAGGATTTCTACAGATTGGGGGGTTTAGTGGCATACTTGTTATAGTTAATGAAATAATGACTTTGATGCTGTGTAGTGCCTCTGAAATAGTTTTTGCCATATCTTTTATCAGATGTCTCAAACTGCTTAGAAAATAGCAACTCAACTTGTATAAGTAAACTAAGAAAGGAATTGTAAGAAATGTTTCTCTTTCTGTTCCATGTATGGAAAAAAGCATAAAGGTAGCTTTTTCTTTCAGGCAAAAAGTATCTCAAAATAAGTACTCGGAAATCAAGGCACTCGAAAGTGCTACTTGCTCACTCAAGGTTCTAGTGAGGGTCCAAGATAGGTGTGGAAACACAGACTCGTGTCTCTGTGGCTTTGGCTGTGACTCCTTCCCAGTCTCTTGTGAGCTAGTAGCCCATTAAGCAGCTGTGCTTTTGGGAAAAAATGAAAATTTGGGTTTGAGTATCTAAATTATTTCCAGTGGGTATTGCAGTATACAAAATAACATTTGTTTGTCTCTGAAGTTCCTGAATACATATGCTGGTATAGTCCTCAGGAATGCCAACATTTTCTTGGTAGAAGTGCTGTGTCACCGTCTTCTCATCGGATGAACAGATGTTTGTTTTTTCTGGTCAGTAATTGCCTGCACAGCTCTTCATCCTCTAACAATGATTTCACTGTGTCACGTTGTTCGATGTGAAATGCATGAAATATCTCTGGATTATGTTGGGTCAGATTTGCTAAAGGACTTTGAATTTTGTTTGGGTAGAAGAGCTTTAAGCATTGACAGGAAAACGTTTTACCTTTCTGAATCAAATCTTCTTCTAGTTCCATTTATGGATCTCTTCTCAAATGATATAACTTGAGCCTCATTTTTTTTCTTCTCCCTTACAAAGTCCTTCATATGTGCATATGTTTGAATTGCATTTCAGAAATATTGAACTCCTTTTGACTGTTCCAAGACTGGTTTATTGCATTTGTATTTTGTGGTATGCCTTATTTCTTAAAATCAGTTTTACTTTGTGGCAGTCCCAACTGGTTTAAAACCAAAGCAGCGCAATACATTTTTAGGGTCATGGATGTAACACTTTAAAAATACTGATTGCTAGTAAAGGTAGATGTTTCATGAAACTGCTGTGTTGTGGCAAGGAAGAATACTGAGAATAGCTGAAAATCCAAGCCTGCATCTTTTATGTTCTTGATAACAGATGGCTGAAAGATAAAAATACTTCTCCTAGTGCAGTGCCCTTTTAGTATTCGTGCTCTGCAGTTTCAGTTCTGGAAATGTATTTGGATGAGATTAGCAAGGAAGAATGCATACATCTCAAAGTCCTACATGTACACTAATAAAAGATATTGGGATGAGCGTTCAGCTTCCACAAACTACCATATATTTATTCAAGTCAGCGAAGCTGGAAGTTGAAGAAGCTGAAGATCTGCCCCAGGGCATTTAGAGGTGTTTACGTCTGTGGATGCCTGTTCTGGGTCTCATGCGTACAATATAGGACAAAGAAATAACTTTTAGAGCTTTAACTAGACATTGAAATATCTTTTTCAGGCATGGTATTTTTTTCTTCATGCATTTGAGTTAGGTGAGTGTTTAGATAACCAAAATGCTTATACAGCAGATGTCTTGACCTTAACTCATAAAAAAAAAAAAAATCAGATTTGATGCTGTTTCTTCTGATTAGTATGAATATTCACACACCATTTTTTTGGGTGTCAATTCAATCTGAACTATACAGTACAAATCTTCAAATTATTGTGGAAATTTCTAAAACCTGAATTTTATCTGCAACATGAGGGTTTTACTGCAACAAGTATTTCTGGAGAGAAGTTGACCACGTACTCATAATTGCTTTTTTTTTTTGTTGTTGGTTTTTTTCCCCTCTTCCTTCTTTATTCCTTTCTTCTTTCTGGACATTTGGGGAGTGGATTATGCAAACAGCCACAGGCATTTCCTCAGTTACTGATTTTGGATTTTGTTATTATATTTTGCTGGACTTCTCTACAGAACATAACCTACAAAATGGGGGGTGGGGAGGGGGGGAAGGAATTATCTTGGATGATGGTGGTATTTCTTAAAGAGAAGTTCGTGCTGTGTTACGGCTGCTTTTGAAGCTTAAAACCTGTATCTTCTGTAGAATCCAGGCATGAAAATGTGCATAGATGTGTGTAAATAAACAGAGAGAAGGGGTTTTTTTTGTTTGGTTTTAGGTTTTTTTTTATTTTATGATGAGCTGAATTCTTAAAGTATTCCAGTTTCATATTTGCTCTAAGAGTAGATGTATAATGAATTCAGGGCTTAGTTTGTAATGAAATATGTCTGTCTTAATACAATTTCATTACTTTTGTGTTTTAAATAATCTAAGAAAAATAGTGATCTAAGGGATAGAAATTCTTTTAGTTTGTGAGAAAAGTATTACTTCCATTTATTTTTGACATTCTACAAATTGTAGTGTTCTGCCAGAGCTCTTGATTATTTTTAAAATTGTTATGAATGGCTTGCATGTTACCAAATAGCCCAAATAATTACTCGGTGATTTAGATTTAGAATGGTGTTTTCAAAGGAAGTAAAGGATTATGAAGTGGGAACTGCCTAAATCGTCTGCACTCTGAGAACCACTCCTCAATCGCATCCTTTTTATTCTAGTAAAAATCCACTGCAAGCCAAAGAAAACCAAATTTTTTCTGAGTCAAGAGTTACAGATGTTGACAATAAGGTTCTATTAATCACTAAGATCTTTAAAACAAATTTTATTTATAAATGTGTTCCATCTTCATTTTGCTTTTCCAGTTCTCCACAAGCAGCCAAGAGAAGTGTGCCTTTGTTTGTTGGAACTTGGAAGGATTGCAGCAAGGTAGGTGAAAATATTTAAAGAATGAAGAAATATTTGCATTCTTGACAGCAGTGGCTATTGAGAGACTTACCAAATCAGCACATCTCAAGCAAACTTTTATTGTCATTAAGTTTAAGGAGAATGCTTGTCTTGGTGTCACTCAAGATTAGCTTGTGGGCAGTTGTTAACAAATATAATGAAATCTCTGTCCCATCACCTCGATGAAGGTATTTGTTGGCTGACTTATTAAGAGAGGAAAGAGTTAAGAATTTTTTTCTAAATAAAGCTTTGAGCTGTTTCTTCTTCTGACAGTCAGATCTCTCTCTAGACAATTGCGATTTCATTAACTTCACTGATAATAAATTGATCTTAACATAACCAAAATCTGACCTAAGCAACACTGACTCTTATTTATTTAAATAAACTTAGACCTGATTTTCACCAACAGAAGCAATACGAGAACTGAGTTAACAGTCTGCATTCTATCACTGTCAGATGCTTCTAGCCAGACTGGCCCTTCAATACATCGTAGTATTATCTTTGATGTCAAGGCAAGTGACTTTCGCTCGACAATCAAAATGACAGTAATGAGAGTGTGATTTTTCCCTTTTTGCAGATGCAGATTTAACATACATGGACAGCAGTGTTGCTGCCCAGCCTTGCAAGTAAATTGCAGTTGCATTCATGCATGTGTATCAAATTGGACTGCCTTGCCGTACAAATAGTTGCATTAATTTCAGAAGAATTTCTTGTGGTTACAATCAAGGCAAAGGAGATGCCTGTTTATTCTTAGCTTAAGAACTAGCATTTTCACATTAAAATTGCATTATGAGTATTCCTGTTTTGTGAATGCAACTTGCTTGGGAAGCTGCTTAACTAGTAATTTGTCTCTTGGTGAAGTTTCAGAAAAGTCCTCTGTGCTGGTGGAAGCTTGCATAGGAATTGTGTTGACCAGAAAATGTTGATTTTCACGTTGCAAGATTTTTCTTATCTCTAAAGCTTAGATCCAGTAAAAAAAAAAAAAAAAATATTTAACTTTCAATGGATAAGGAAGTGTTGTGATCTGTAGGTGCTCAATGAAATTGATGTTCATGAATCTTAATTCATGAGCAAGAAACTGTGCTTGCAAGATCCCCAGCTTGGAGGTAGACCTTCCAGCATTCAGAGACCGTATGCCCAGGGCATAGCTGTCAGAAATGGCTGCCATGGGTTCATTACTTGATAGTATCCAGCTTCCTCAGAGAATGCAGGCCAGTGTTTAGACAGCTTTCTATTCTGCTAAAGTCGGTTGAGTTAGATTAATTTCATTTTGCAATAAGATTTGATTTCTGAACAGATTTACAAGGGACTTAAGATAGAATCTTACCCTTTATATTTGTCTTTTGTCTCAAGCTTCCGTGTCTCACGTTCTCTGTTCCAGGCATGAAAACAAATATTGAATTAATAAATAAAAAAGATATCTCAAAGACAAATGGATAGATACACATAATCAATGAAAACATTTTTCATTTATAATACATGTATATTGCCACATGCCACTGATTTATTGTATATATTATATTTATGTTACTGTATTTCATTTTTGTTTATAGCTTAGAGGACTAATAACGTATGTGTCTCTACTTGTTCCTGCTCTAATATCTCTGAAAACAAACAAAACCCCATTTATAATCCCGTGAGTTTCCAAGGTGCACAGAAACTTTTGAAGGGGAACATGAGGTTAATAAAATTGAAAAGCAAATATGTGATGCCAATTTTGCCTGAGCTGTGTGGTAAACTAGAACTATATGGAAAAGGAGAATGGATAGTTGCCTCCACTAAGCGTAGGAAAGAGCACAATAAACTGACATTGTGCCGCTTTACACAGGAGAGAAGCAGGGTGCATGCTTGCCAAATTTGTAAGGCAAACTGGGTCAGTTGACAGTCTTAGAAGTCTGCTTTCCAGTGCAGGAGCTGCAGAGATCTTGGAAAAGGTGCCTCAGTATGTTTTTAAAGAATGAAAATAGTAAAAGATGCTGAATAACTTCTTTCTTTTCTCTTCCTTTTCTGTTTTAGAAGCAGAAAGATGTTCATAGTAGCTTATTCATCACAAGGAGCCAGCTCCTAGCACTTTGCCGAGCTAGATTACTGTTAGTCTTTAGGGTCTAGAATTCCTATAAATCATCTTAGGCCCTTCTTCTCAATGAAAATAACCTCGGGATTGAGGCACATGTGAGCAGGAAAGGGGATTGTTTGAGGAGGAGGTAGAGTTGAGCTCTGTTCTGCTAAACTTGAACCCAATCCACAGATACTCTGTGGATGAGGAGACAGCTGATAATTGCCCTATGCTTTAGCAGTGCTTTTAGCATGTTCTTTCATAGTGTCCGATTAGCCAAATTAGAGACGTGGGCTGGCTGGCTGGACTGTGCAGTGAGTGGAAAACTGGTGTGACCACTTGGCTCACAGTGTGGCAGTTCATATCTAGGTACCAATAAAAATAGCATCACCTCATAAACTATCCTGGATTCCAGTTGTTTATGAAAACGAAACTCTGAGGTTATCTGTGAAATTTCAATAGCTAAAATGGGCCATTTTATGCACCGGCAGATATTGTGTGGGTAGAGAACTTCCCATGAGAGAGGGAAGTGTCCCACAGGGTGTAAGCAAGCATTGACAATACACGGGACTATTGCAGTGGGTTGCACAGGTCCAACTTTATCCCAAATTATTTTCAAGTCAGAGATTATACAATGGAAAACAGCTAAATTATCTTTTCTGCAGAAAGAATGAAGTTCTTGGGTAACTAGGGAACTTGGTGTGTGTGTTAAACAATACCCACAGGTCTTTTGAAATTACTGTTGAGCAATTTCAAGACCTTTCTGCTATTGTATTCAGTTTTTCCTTGGTAAAAGTGGGAAGTGGTGCTCTAAGAAGTCTGTTGGAGATCACATTACAGTCGAATGTTGCTTCATTTGGAGTTATGAGAAGGCAGGCTAGGAAAAAGCAGAAAAGGAAATTCTCATAGTACCTTCCAGAACAGAATTTGCACCTCTACCCCTCCCAGAAAAGATGCGGGTTTTAGCATTTCAGCTTTCCAGCAACTTTGCCGCAGGTTGATACAATGTGTGGGGAAAAAATATGCGTGTGTGTATTTGTTCGTTGGTTTTATTTTTCAACTCATCACCAGAGGAATTCAGAATATTGGAAGTACAGGGAACTTTAAAACTCAGTAATTATGACAAAAATTGGAAATTATGGGAAGCAGTAGAAAGAAAGAAGCAGCATTGCTTGGAGTGTAGGAGTTTTATTTGATGAGTAAGGCTGCATGCAGGTGTAGGTTTAGAGCCTAGTGGGAATTTAATGATTTACAGCCTGTCGGCATCTGCAGGCAGACAGGAAGTAAATGGATTGTATATAAGTGCTTGCTTCAGTGTTGGCTGGCTTTTCATTAGGCAGACCGCACCAGTTAGAAGCCAATACAAGCACAGATTTGGTTCTTGATTTTCTTTGTATTAATTTCTAGGCAGTAGTGTAACTAAATTAAAAGCTATCAGGAAAATGCAAAATATTATATATGCACTTATGCCCTTTCTTGGCACACTTATAACATTATTATGGTATTTAGCTGAGATTTTCATAAAACATTTGTTACTGCTAAACATTTTAGTGTCCAGATGTTTACCTAGATAAACCAGCCTATTTCTGCATCTAGGCTGTGGATTTTTCTGCTACAGAAGAAAGTATTTTTCATTTATGCAAGTGGTTTGCTGTGAGAAGCCTACCTGGCATGATTACTTTTCCAAGCTGAAGTCCTCCTCTGAAAAAGGAAATCTTTCAATTTTTCTGGATTTTGTTGGCAAAATAAAAACAAAACAAACCAGAAAGGAATTATCAGTGATTAGGAAAATGAGATGGGCTTTTAGACTTCTGTCCAAGCTCTGCTTCTTGCTGTGAGATACTGGTTTAATCACTTGCGTGACACTTTCAAAACCAGAGATTGTTTTAAAGAACTTACTTTCCAAGTGCCGTGTTTGAGATGCTCCATGCCGAAGTTGCATGTATTTTGTTTTAGTTGGAGGTACAAGTGTTTTGCCACTGTAAACAGAGATCTGAAGATTACCTGTCCAAAATCAGTTAGAAAAAGCATTAGCCACTTCTGAAAAATAGTGGCCATGTCTCAATGTATTTATCTATAAATTCAGTGCAATATTTGAGACAAGGATAACTTTTAATCCCTTTTCGTCTGGATTTCTTTGAAAAATACAAACACAAAACATAAATTGTCAAGCAATTTGAAAGGTTTTTGTTTGGAGGGGAAAAAAAACAAGTGGGGAGGAAAAAAAGGCACAAATGTACTGAACTTGAATCTGTCCTACACGGCATAACGATTTTTAAGGCCTTTTGTTGGTCATAAATTAGTCATTCACCAATATATATGTTATCAGACAGAAAAGCTGGAAACAACCTGTATTTCCTGTCAATTTGATCGACTGAGAGATTCCATCTAAATTAATTTTTGTATTAATTGGGAATGATGGCATTAATATTTGATAAACTTTATACATGTTTACTAGTGTGTGTAGCATTCTGTTATTGCACAGTAGGGCAATATAGAAGGTATAAATTCTTTTCACCATTTTGTTTTAAAAAATGTAATACCTTATAAGGACTAGTAATTTGTTTGCATGTTTCCAAAAGGTTTGGCGTGGAGCCTCCTGGATTAATAAAGCTGGAAAAAGAAATTGAACAAGAGGAAACACTTTCAGCCCCTCTTCCGTCTCCTTCACCGTCACCAACAAAGTCTCCTGGGAAAAAGAGCACAGGGAAACTGTTGGATGATGCTGTAAGTTGTGGGAGGAAGCTTCTTCCTATCTGACCCATTCTGGTATGCGCTTACTCGCAAGGCACACAGAAGGCTGAGTTTAACATCTGACTGAATTTTAAAGATTTGCAGACTGATAGAGTTAATTTATTTTTGACCACAATTATTTATGCCTGAAGATTGGAAAAAATGTCACACTGTGTAGGAGATCTGCAGTTCAGGCTAGCTTTGTGCTTAGGGCCAAGTTCCCTTCTTATTACTCCGTTTTCTTTCTCTGTTCAATTCTTATTCATCAACTCCCACTTGGTGTTTTGTCTGAAAAAGGACTGAGTCAGGACTAGGAGATTTGGCCCATACTGACTTCTACTGAATGTTAACAAACGCTTCTAAGTTATCTCAGCCTAATTTTTATGCTGCTGTTCTGTATGTTTCTCACGTGGTAAAAAAACAAGCTTTTTTTTGCCTCGTTGGGAAGAAAGAATCTTGCTTTGAATTTTGTTAAAGTCTTTGCATTACAATGCAGTGTTCATTTCTCTGATATAAACCCTAGAGGGGTTCACTTGAAGTAGCTGGAATTAGATGAAAAGGATACATTTTGAGACCATGAAGAGGTTAAACTTGAAAAGTACAAATATATTCTATAAAAAGAAGCAGTTACTATAGTAACTGCTATATTACAAGGTAGATGTGCCACCTGGGAGTTACAAAGCACTTCTTGAAAAATCCATGTGCCACTTTTTTGTTACAAAGAGCAGATGGAATATTATGGTCATCCATTTTATTGAAATACTTTGTACTGTTTGATGCAAATAATTACCTTTAACGTTTTTTTAGATTTTGTATTTCTTCCTCAACTTTGCAAAAGCACTTGCTTAAGTTTCAACAGAATTCAGAACAGTTATGTGTAGAGGGAGGGTGGAGACCGTGTATCTTATAGGAACAGAACAGAGTGTGAAGGTTGTCTCCAACCATCTCCTTTAATTTAGAAAGCAGTAGGGATAGAAACAGAGTGGAATTCATCCAGCTAGATTCCTGACCTGCTCTGCCCCAGACACTCACACCATAAAATAGCAGCAGTGCTCATATAGTCCAGACACAAAATAAAATAGGATATAATTCTTCCCTCTGCTTCCTTATTTGATTTCCAAATTCCACTCAATAATACTTCTGTATCCTTTGGGATAGTAATGTAATGGAAGCCTCAATAGCAGGATCAGCAGTGAAGGGCTCATTATCTTCTGTTTTACACCAGTATAAATCTGTTGGCTTCCATTCTCTACCGGCCAGAGATGGCTCTATTTTGCTTACACAGTTCAAAACAACAACCTTGGACATATTCCGTCTGGCTGTTCTGGGTTTTTGTTTGATGAACCCCGGTAAAAACAGCTATTAAGGCATAGTTCACGCTATCCATTTTCAGTTTCCAAATCAGAGAGGTGTTAAATACCATAGGGTATTATGTCAGAAATTGCTAATTATTGGGCAGCGTTCAGAGGGCTGTTGCCAAACAGTCCTGTAGGCACAGTCCCAGTCTTGGTACCACTTTCCAAGCGATACAGGAATGCAACTTTTGCATCCTCAGCAGCCTGCGCTTGGATTTAAGTCATCAACCACTGACTTTGTGTAAGTTACCCTATTGTATACTGACTGCCTAAATAGTTTGATTCTCCAGAAATAGAGCCTGACACTCACCCATGTTGATGAAAATCACTGGAATAATAAATCATAAAATAGTTGAGTGATTGTACATTCAAATTGAGGACAGCTCATCTGATACTTGAGAAACACTTGTGTGTGTGTTCTTCTGCTAAGCGTTAATATGGAAAGAAATTTTTTACAAAAATATTATGCTCTGATTTAAAAAAATAATAATGTAAGGATAATGATGATAAAATACTCCACAAGTAATAAAGTTAGTCAAATAACAACATTGAACAATTTCAGAAATAAATGGAAAGCCTTTAAATTGGTCAACAGGGCTAGTTTCAAAAGCGTTTTTGTTTTCTATTGTAGTATAGAAACAATAATTGGTTAACCTTTAATTTCATTCTGGTGTATTTAACATACTATAACTTTATTCTAAAAGCAGATCTGAAAAACATTTGCTGTAGTTCAGAAGCTTTTCTGTTCGTTTATTCAAGATAACCAAAACACCTATTACAGTGCCGTAGCTTTGCCCTGATTCCTTTTTTTTTTTTTTTTTTTTTTTTTCTCTTCTGAATCAGTTTAAGACTTTAATTTGTTAGCTATTCTGAGAATATCCTTTCTCGGACCTCAGACCATTTTTACCGGCCTCAGTTTACAAACTGGATTTGAAGAGGTCTTTGAAATATTATTTGAAGTGGTCAAAAACTCTAGGAAGTTCCTCTGGCATTTTGTATTGTCTGACACTGACATACTAGGTCAGCACTCATCCAAGAAAACTGCAGCGTATGAAAATGCTGCACTTGTTATTGCTGTTCCTATGCAGCAGTGCAATTTAAATGTCAAATAAGAGTTTCTCAACTAGATCTGCTATTTTGGCATTGATAGTTCTGCTGCTTTCAAATCACCGAAAAGTCCAAAATACACTTCTACGAAACATTAATGCCTTTGGTAGCACGTGCAAGGTCAAGTTTTCACAACAGGCAGAAGTCCAGCTGATGCAACTAATAAAAAGCAGGAAAGTGGTTTTCATCTGTCTTTTCTCAGCCCCTGTTGTTGGGGCTATATAGTTAGGTTTGGCAGTGATAGAATATTCTTGAGAGGGCTTTAAATTGCCCTTGATTGCACTAATGCCCTAAGGCGGAGATGATCAAAAGGTAGTTAACAACACTAGGGAGCATCTTGGCATAGCTTTGTGATTATGTCACAGTATTATTCTCTGTATACTTTTTTTTTAACGTTAGGGCACTGTTTGAAAGCGCCAAGAGAAGGTATTGGGCAGCACCTTTTATTGATAAGCAAGATGCTTCTGTATTATATTTATTTATAAGGGAAAATACTCTGTTAGGACAGCTTCGTTTTGCCTGTCAGCTATGTTAGCACTGTGACAGTTGAGCTGATTAATCACAAAATACTGAGAACACACCTACAAAATTTTGTTGCTGAACTCAAATTAACAGTCTGACTTCAGTTAAACAGTGCGAATTTCATGTTGAGCTGTGTGACACTTGTCTCTGTTCTTACCTCATCACAGCTACGAAATCGTTCTTGATATTGGAAGCACCCTAGCCTGGGATTACAGAAATATTAAGAAAAAGTAATAAAATATCATCAATGGAGACTTAGATTAGTGATACTGTGTTATGGCAAATGCCACCTTGAATGTTTTGCTACATGTCCTATTTTAAGTGGTTTCTATTAATTACCTCTGGGTTTTTCAGGTTAAACACATTTCTGAAGATCCACCTTGTAAGTGCCCTAATAAGTTCTGTGTGGAGCGTCTTTCACAAGGAAGATACAGAGTTGGAGAGAAGATCCTCTTTATTAGGGTAAAGATTTTACGTTTTATTTTGAAGTGAATTGCTAGTGTCTGCTGCCTTCCACTTTGCAAATGATATCACTGATTGGGAGGAGAAAATATTTTTTGGTTTACCAACACCACCTTATTTTTATGATGCTGTTGGGGAATAAATAAATTACAGTGGGTTAACTGACCCAAGGAATTAGTAGCATGTGGTAGTTCCTTCTAACTTCAGGTCATTGAATTTGCTATGTCTTTGATCAGTGGCAACCAAAAGTCTTCAGAAACAAAGCTGATAACTTCCTCTCAGTTTGGCTGGAAAGAACATCCACTGCATTAAAATAGCCTTTCTCCTGTTTTGTGTTGAGTGATACTATTTGACGGGTCAGGAAACAGATGAAAGACTTCACGATGACTGAATTGCCAAGTCATGACTAAGAGATATTGCTGAACTGGGCTGAGGAAACCATTAATGTCCGTAGTACTTAATTTGATTAACAGATATTTCCAATCCCCGTGTTGTGTTTCTGATTTCATATGTAATATATTAACTCCCAAAGTACGAAGCTAATCATCAATATAAATACTTGCTAGCATTAGAATCTGGGTGAGTTTAGCGGGAGTGTACTATCCAAACTTAATTTTTATTCTCTTCTCTGTATATGCTTATGGTAATAATAATGAAAATATGCTAATCATATCAATTTGCAGTAGTAGGTTATGACTCTGATGCTATGCTTCTTCCCATTTTCCCTTTTCCTCTCCACATGTACTATCCTTGAGTAATGAATTGACAAAATGGTAGCTCTTGCTTTCAAATAACTGTTATTCCTATCTTGCTAAAGGCACACAACTGTGACCTGATAAAACTCAGGATTTAGCACTTGTGAGAACAAAAGAAGTCAGAGGGACTCCTTCCCATCTGTAGAAGTCAAGTTCCTAGTTCAACAAAACACCAGAGCGCTTGTTCTGTCATTAACTTATGCTTAACTTACGATGAAGTCAAATTTAGATAAGGATTTAGGTTTTCTCATGTGTATGAAGTTGAGAACACGTTTAAGTACTATGCTGAATAGGGATTGAGAACTTGAAATTAATTCAGTAATACCTCAGAAAGAGGAAGAAATACAGGATTTGTCACAGACAGTTTGAGATTGCACATGCTGGTGTAAAGGATTAATAGATTTTCTGTTTTGTAGCCAGTGAAACTTTTTAAAATTCTGCAGTATTTTTAGATACAGGCTTTTTTACTAGCTTCAAACGACTTTGAAGAAGGTAATGATCATTAACCAAAGATCCCAGTAATCTGGCACAGTTTTAACACTCACGTTTTCTTCCTTTGGATTTAAATTTCAAATAACAATATAAAAGTATTTTTAATCTTTTAGTTTTGAGAAACTTGTTTTTCTGCCAGAATGGTGAGTGTCAAATTCCCTTTTGCTGGCTTCTTTATTGTGCAATCTAGTCCAAGTCAGATTCCATTCCAAGTTTGCAAACAAAGCACCCTTTTCATATCACGCTACTGCATTCCAAGTTGAATTCTGCCAAAAAATAACAGTAATATAGATTAGACATTAAACTGCAGTATTAGAGATCATTCCTACAAAACTGACACCAATGGAAACTTGCCATGAACTTCAATGGGAGCAAGTCCATATTCCTAGGTTTTAAGTCAGTTGTCTTTTGGTTTTGGTTGGTTTGAACCTCAGTTTGGAACGCTTCACTGGATCACAGTAAGTTTTTACTCTTCATTCTACATGTTCTTATTATGTATATAAGTAGATTTATTAGCTTTTCTTTTGAATTCTTTGGACACTTGTTAGAAAACACATTTAAGATGTGTAGCTGACACTTAATCTTGTTGATATTTGGCACTCAATTTGATGTCGCTGATGTAGTTTCTCCTGTGTTCTATGTTCTTTACACAGCCTGACCTGGCCTTTACACAGCCAGAAAGATGCCATTTGTTTATAACCCAACATGTTCCAGTTGAATGGAGACTGAAAGTTTCATTGTTTTAAGTTGGCTTAGACTACCCATTACTGTCTCTGTTCGCTTTCTCCAGTAACCTGTACAGGACTTAAAACCTATTTGGTTTCAGGGATGCTACAAGTACATCATGTGATAAAACATTATAAGAGCTAAGTTAAAAGTGGAGTTAACACCTTTTCATTGAAGGTTAAGGTTTATTTTTTTTCATAAAATATTTAATAAAATTATATGCATAAGAAATTTATTTGATTCTGAAAGTCCTGTTAAAAAAAATAATGAAAAATTGTCCCAGTCCCTCATTTTGTTACTTTATATCTGTGTATGAAACAACTGAAAAAGGAACAGCAAAGAAAAATAAAACCTGGCAGAACATAGAACCCATGCAAAAAATCACACCAAAAAATTACACATGAATCTAAAGTGATTTTAAGGAAAAAAAAAAAAAATCTTAGGAATGTGCAGCAAAATGCAGGGGGGGGACAGTCCTTCAAAATTTTTCTTGTACTGTAGTAACTTAAGGTAATGGTCCCATTAAAATTACTTGAATAAAGATTATTTTTTGTTAATATTGAAAAATGTTTAAATTTGAGATGAAAATAAACAATGGAAATGATGAAAACACATGAAAACATTAAAATGCTTAAGTCTGCTGATAATAATGAGTGTCACAAAAGTAATTTTTTATGCATGAAATAATTCCGTAATGCATAAACTGAACACGATCACCATAATGCTGTGGTGACTTAGATGCTAAAAGTTTGTTTTCAATAAAAATTTATTTGCTTGTGAATTATTTTTCCTTCCTGCCATATAGGCATGAAAGAGTCTAAATTCCCCTTACAAAGAAATGATGGAAGACATGTTTTACAGTAACAGATTATATTAATAACTTGAAGTAAATGAAATGTCTAGTTTATTTGAAACAGAAACATTGGTTTAGAATTAGTGTGATCTCTATACGTGTGCCATATACAGTCAATTATTTGCCTGTTCACTCTTAATCCTAGTCTTATGCTATGAAGTGGTTTAGAGAACAAGCCTTAATTTTTCAAAGTAGAACCAGACCATTTTAAAAAAAAAAAGTCATGAAAAAACATGCATTTGTGCAAGGTAAGTTATATCTTGGAAAAAAGCGTCACTGATTTTGAAGTGTTTACCTCTTGCAGAAGGCAGTAAAGGAGTTGAGATTAATGGATTTTATAGTAAGAAATGTCTGTCAGGCCTTAAAAAAGGGTAATTGTTTTTAAACAGTTTTCGTGGCAAATATTCTTATTTTGAGTTAGCTTGTGTTTGTTACATTGTGTGAACATAAGGCTGTACACACCAGGAAGCTTCTCTCAGAAAGATCTGTCCTGTTGGTCTGGACCCGTAATAGCATTCAAACTATTGGGTTCTGCATGATGGAAAAATTATTTCTTTGTGCAACTGGAGTCAAATTAGATGATATAAAGTGTTCTGGCTCTAAAGCCTATCATTTTTCCTAGAACTTCTAGGTGTTCTCTGCCTCGCACACCAGAGAAGCATGTGATTGCTCTTACACTTTTTGACCTTGTACTTTAAATCATTAGTATTGCTTAGCATTATTTTGCTGTAGTAGTAATAAAATGTTTGCTTAATACTAGCTTCTTCTAAACCCCAGGAAATGAAAGGCATTGTTTGCCTGATACAGCTCCTCTGCAGAACTTTATTTTGAGATTTGCTGTCAAAATGTATGTGGGGTGTGTGTAATATTGGTGTGTGTGTATATATATGTAAAATCACTCTGCAGACAGTTTGGTGTACATGATTGCCTCTTCCTGGTGAGGAAAATGTGCTCATATATAAACACGGACACCCGCTTTACTCCAAATGATCCAGGTGGGATTGATATACCATCTAAGAACCGGAAGTACAAATGGAAAGCAGATTGATCATACAGTTATCAAGACTCAAATGTCTAGTTCTGCTTTCCCAAACCAAATACATAAGTCATACTCACAACTTTTGCTTGGTGTGTTTCTGTGTTTTGGGTTTTTTTTCAGCATCATTTACCTAACTTGTATTTTCTTCCTTATTCCAAGGATTTTAACAGTTGTTCTGCTTTCCCCAGGCCCTTTCACTTCTAGTCTACCACACAGGTCACCTTTTCAGCACTGAAATTGCTTCCCTAGAGCTTTATCGATATCAAATACATTTCAAGGATATGTTTCCAATGTCAAAAACATAGGTAGATGAGGAGTTTTAATTGAACTGACTCTAAAGGAGGTGATGTGGGAAGCCTGGGAGTCATCTTGTGAGTGAATTATGAAAACACACCTTGGGCTTCAGGACAGTGACTGTCACTGGCCTCTTCTTCTCTTCTTTGGGCTTCTGATCTCAGTCTCCTCATGCTTACAGACAAACTTACTAATTATGAACACCAGGTGGCAAAAGACCCAGGGGAAAAGCATGTCTAAGTCCAGTCCTAATTTATGTCCCAGGTAAGGTGTTTTTAGTCATCTTCCAGCAATGGGTGGCTGAACACTTTTTTTACTATGTGCCTATTCCTCTCCAATGGCTTTATGCTCATGGAGTAGTTAGCACATTTCAGTCTGTCTTGTGTTAGTGAAGGTGGAATTCTTCTCAACCTTCTCAGGTTTTGGTTTTTTAAAAAGAGTCTTCAAAGGGCCGGTAAAATTCAGTCCACGAGACTCAAAAGCTCTTGGACAAGATGACACTGAATGTATCCATGGGGTGACAGGAGTCCAGCGCTGCCAATAGGACAGTCAGGAAATCTATTTTCATCTTTACTCTGCCATTAATCTATTGATTGACGTTAGGCAGACCCCTGCCCTCCCCCATCTGAATTTACAGTTTGATTGTTCTCGTAGTTACATTTTCTCTTCTGCTTTTGCCTTTTTTACTTTGGGTTTTTTCCTTCTTGCTTCCTTGAGCCTTTCTTATTGAGGCCTAGCAGCCTTCGTGGAGCCACAAGCCCATGGACATCTCTCTTGTTGACTTTATCCTTGTGTTTGCGCTGAACACAAGAGCAGCTACAGTTGCACTGTCTGGTTCTGTGAAGCCTAGACATTTCTAATTAAATGCTTGACAGACTTTCACTACTACTACAGTACTACAAATAATTTTATTTTTTTTTTACCCCACTGCTTGATTTTATTTCTTGTAATTTTTATTCTACACGCAGGGTTTGCGTGGCCATTCATGTAAATTTAGTGTCTTAACTTGCATGTGTTGGAGATAGTTTGGAATGTGTATTTTGAGCAAAGATGCTTTGAAAGGATTCATTGTAAACTTCTTTACAAAACAGCTGTGTAAGTCAAATTGTTAGCTGCTAATTTAATGCAACAGTGATGGAGTTACTCCTTTTCACTTTCACCCAGATGGTGTTCCTGTTACATTCTGTCAAAGCATTTTCAACCAAAACTATCTGTGATGCAGTACGCTGATTCCATGGAACAGGCAGGCTATGCAATAGCTTAGCAGTCTTCCTCACTAACTTAGGCCTGTTTGCCTTGGTGACCTCCTTCTGTGGGTAATTAAATACCGTGTCATCTGTAATTCCCAGTGTCTCCCCCTATGCAGTGTTGTACAATGAGATTTCCACTTGGGTGCTTGAAAAATCTTTAGCAAATCATCTTGTGCTTTTCTAAGACATAATGCATCTTCAACAAGTGTCACATTCTAGTTCTTGAAATTACTAATACACCTGCAGTAATTTCCTGCCAAGGTATTTATAATTTAGGCTCCTAGAGTCAAAGTTACAACAATATTAGGCTCCCTGTATTCAGTGGAAAGAGTTCTCCCTCGGGAGGTGGCCTAGAACAGGAGGCCCATGTAGGGTTTTCTGAAGCTGTGTGTGTAAATGTCTTGAAAAGCACCAGCCAGAAATTCAGCCGAGTTCGTTTGCCAGGAGATTCAGGCTTAGGAGGAAGTTGGTTTGCTCTTAAGGCGGCCAGTCCTGCAGGGGTGACAGGTGGCAGCACAAGACCTCCCTGGGTGCCAGTGTCCTCTCTGGCAGGAACAAGCCAGGGTCCAGTTGCCCCGCACACCCTGATCAGCAGTGCTTTTTGTGTGGTAGCTCATTACACAAAAAAATTCTCAATACTCTAAAGATAAAGATGAGTAACAAAGCTGGATAAATATGTATTACAAATCTCATTATTTCAGGCTTTCCCCTCCCCCCAGAATGCTGAGAATACAAAAATAGACAAATTAATAGACCTTCCTTCCTGTTTTTCATTCCTCCACCCTCCACCATTTTTTTTTTCTTTTCCCCTGTTCCTCTGACTGCTTTTATATGAAAGGTGCCGGATCAGCATCTGTGTATCCAAGAGCACAGACAGACTGCTAATCCACTGCACCAGTACACTACAGACAAGAATTTACAGAATGAAAAAGCCTCTGTAGTTGATTGTTGAGAACCACAGATTGGGTCCCATAAGTTCATACTGAAAATGTTATTAGGGGAAATTATTACCTTTTTCTTCAGTTAGTTACTTGCTGAGGTTCTGTTGACTAGATCAATCGTTTAATAAGAATCCATTTAATGCTTTACTAGAGATTAATACATCTGAAATTAACAATGAAATGGCAGTTAATGCTTGCGGTTTGGAACTGTGCCTGACATGTTAGAACTGAAGCTGCAGCTATTTCTGGTGTTGCCCTTCAAGAAGGATGGCACTGAGCTTTACATTGTCTTGTTTAAACTTCTTTCTTGATGAGGTGAAAAGGTCTTGTGTGACACTAATCTGATTAACATATTTAACACAGTCAAGGTAAGCTCATCTATTTTTTATAGGATGCTGCTGCAATATTTTATAGGGTGAATTAAATCAATCTTCTTCACTGTAGCGTTATATAATTAGTATACAAGGATCATCAAAATGGAAAAAAAACCCCACCCTGCTTTGTTGCAAAATACTTGGTGTAGAGTATACACTTACAGTATAAACATAACTCTTGCTGCCATCTAGAGAGCTGACAATGAATGAGGTTTGTGTGATGGCATCAGTAAACCAAAGTTTCTGCACTGTTCATCACACATCTTCATTGAACATTGAGCATTCATGCGTAAGAATGCATCTATTACCTATTGCAGTATTCTTTATCTTTAGGGTAATACTCTTAATGAACTCATAGCTTACATGGGAATGTTCAGCTGGGCTTTGTATCTTGGCCCAGGAATGATGGTTCTGCATGAAACTAAACTGGCCTTGATTTAACAAAAAAGGTATGTAGGCTTTTAAAATATCTAATACAGTGTGGTTTGGCCTCTGCATTCCTGAAATAACAGGAAAAAGTTGAAGTGCATTTTAAAAAGTTTTTTATTTCTTTGTCATTATTTTAGCAGTGTGAAAGCAATGGTTCTTGCTCCTGCTGCATCCAGTTACGCTTTGTATGCATTCATCTCGTTCGCTGAAAACTACTTATATCTACTGTATTTTATTTTGAAGCTCTACCACACCTCTGTGCCAATATGCAGGATGTACACTAAGTCCTTTTTACCATAAAGAGAGGTGGCAAGAATTTATCCCATGTGTTTGTACTCTGTGCTGCCTTTTAATTCTGACGAGTAGAAAAGTAGTAAACACTGTATTTCCCAGTTTTCTTTATCATCTTGAAATGTAGACCATTGTATTTTAATGAGAATGTTCATGGTTTGCATACCAATTAATTTCTCAACCAGTCTGTTCCACTAGGATATTTTTTTCTAGCAGAAGTTGTGAGATGCTCGCTCTTCCTGAAGAGACGAGGGAAGCTGAGTTATTATTTTTGGGTTTTGTTCTTTTAAAAATGAATATTGTTTTTAAGAGTCTGAGGGTTGCATTCATCTCACCTAGGTTTGATGCCTACAGGTTCCTTTCAGTGGAGAGGAACAAGCAATTCCTCTTTCTTTCTGTTATAGCGATTAACTGGATTGTTAATCAACTTAGAGAATTACATGATATTTAGTATTATTTAACTTTTACAAAGTAAACTGTCAGTTTGAGATACCTTCTGTTCTAAATTATGGGATTTGTTTTTTACATGTATTTCTTAAGATTCTATCCTGAGACGTTATGTTCCAGCTTTTAAAGAGATTTAAAAAAAAAAAAAACCAAACCAAAAACCAACAAAAACTTCAGCTGCATCTGAGTCAGTAGCAATCGATTTCTCTTTCAACCCCCAAAGTAAGTATTTATCGAGAATAAACTCTCATGGTAGAGAATGGATAAAACCATAAGACATTTATCCATAACAGTTATGTCCTTGATTATTTATTTATCTGTCTAGGAGCCAAAGACTAAGAAATAGTAATCATAAATTCCATGTATCTGTCTTTTAAGTGTCATGGCATAGAAATAATACTTTTAGGTTATATTGTACAATTATTTTTAAGTGCAGGGTTTTAGATTTAACGTAACTACAATTTAATAAAATTTTCCTTTAAAATGTAGTTTGATGCTAATAATTTAGCACAATATTAACAGTTATTTTTACTTCATATTTTAAATTTCATTTGCTAATTTAATTCTTCAAAAAACTGGTTGGCAAATATTCTTGCTTATGGTAAGAGACAATTAAGGAAAGAGATTTTAAGGTTCTGTGCATATATTGTATATTTTGTTTTCATATAATGACATCTTGCCCATTCAAGCTGTTTATGCTGAACACATATAAAATCTAGTTTATGGTAAAAAAACCCAGGTTAAAATACAGGTTTTACTAGTTATCCATGGATAACTCTCCGACCCTAGACTGTATTGGTTACTGTCTCTGCTTCTTGAATGTATGATCTCTTTGTGTGAAACAAATGGAAATAGTTATAGCAAATGACTGCGCTAGTTCTCAAGGGACCAAAATTATGCTTCCATGGCTCTTCCATCAACCAAGGTCAACGTTTGAGCCTGACTTGATTTTCTGTGGTTTTGTTTAATTTTTTCTTGGCATTAGAATTAGCATTTTTTGAGTCCAAGTCCACTTACAGGCTTTGTGCATCAAATAATGAATTTTCACAGACGGGATTTTCTACTTAGTTTTAAGCCTTTGGCGGTGGAACATGAAAAAGGCTATAATTACTTTTTTTTTGCCGTGATGAAAAGTTTTTTATTTATCGCATGTATGCTACACGTTAAGTGCTAACTTAGACAGATCTAAGCTTGTAGACAAACACTGAAGTTAGTGGTAGTCCAGAAAAGCCAAGGGGTAAAACTTGTAGCTTATGAAATTCTGTTAAAATATGTACCCAATGCCATTAATTACCCTTTTCTGAAAACAACATTGTTTTCTGTACCCAAGTCCAGAAGTGATTTTTTTTTTTTTTTGATTGTCTTGTGGTAATGAGCTATTTCATAGAGGGATAGCTGTATATGAGAACAGATTTTCCCATATATGTTGTTTTTAAAAATGGTGAATGTACAAATTTCTAAAATGTTTTTAAACCAGTTCTTCTAACATCAGCTTGTTTTACAAATTTCATTGAGACCTAATATATGTAAACCTGATCTTTTTAAATAATGTGTGTATTATAATGGAAGTTTAGGGGCGTCTTTTCTGTTCTTGTCATTAATATTTGAAACTCAGAGCAAAACAAGAATGTTGCTGTAAGGAAGTATTAAATACAGAAAACATTTTCTTTGGCAAAGATGAGTAAACTCTGGAGGTCCCAGACTCAACTATTTATCTGAAGGGTATTTTCCAAAAAACAACTACTATTGAACTGAAGACCAGATAGAGATTGTTCCCCAAGTCATACGTCGCCATCAGTTGATTCAGACTGCTTTGGGGTGTGCTGTCATGCCTTGTTTTCGACTTACTAGAAATAGATTTACCTTAAGGTTTAAAAAACAACTCAAAAAAAAAAAAAAAAAAAAAAACCCACACACCAAAAAATAAAAAAAGAAACCCACCATACTGGATTGTTAAAATTGTATTATTTTATCAAGTTAGTGTTGCAGTCATGGCGACAAGTGCTGAAATGCTTTAGTTGTTATAAACACTCTGTTTAGATTACATGATGAAATCAGAACGGATTAGATAATTTCAAGTTTTGCAGTTAAAAATACGCCTTTTGCCCGCCCATCTATTTGCACTTTTTTAAAAGTCAAAAGAGAGCCAGAACCATTGCCCTGAACGTGCCATTTACTGTTAGTTATTAGGTTGGGATTGTTTCTGTAAACAATGCTGAAATAACATAAGTGATTTTTTAATTTGCTTTAAGATCATCTTTTCAACTCTACCACAATACAGCATAGGGCAAGCCAGCTGCTTCCTCTGCTGTATTTGCTACTGAAAGCCTGTGAAAGTTGGGCTTTTCTCATATCATCTTAAACACGTGACTTTCTCAACTTTACATGAAAATTACTGTATTAAGAGTAATTATTCATTCATAAGGAGACGTGTTTGTAACTACTTGACAAATGCACAGCCATAATAAATTCCTGTCTCAATTGAAGGAAGATTTAACAATCTCAAAAACTTTCTCAATGTAAAAGAAGCAGTTTTGTGCCTCAAGCTCAAAGTTTTACACGTTAGTCTACCCATGCTACATGTAAAAACTGATTTCTACCTCATCTGTGTCCTGCCCCAGCAGCCCCCATCTGAAACCTTTCCTTATTTCCTTATATTTCCTTATTTAATTTTTAATTGTTTAATTTTTCTTTTGGGATGAGATGGAGGTGTAATTTGGACAGAGACAATCTGGAATGTTTCCATTAGAGCACCAATGTATTGCAATAAGCGTACTGGCTGCAAACGGTTCTGGGGTGGCAGGGAGGCCTGAGGACATGGCACATGGGCAAGGGGCTTCCAGCTCAGCAGCTGACAGTCTCCTGGTCCCCTTCTACTGGTGTTATTTTACACGGAGCATATTAATAGATCGCTTAAAGATGACCCAGCTAAGTCTTGTGTTTTTTTTTTAACTGACACAGATCTCTTTGATACTGTTTTACTCTAACGCTTTGCTTTCCATGGAAGACATTTGAGCTCAACTTAACTGATATGGCATATGGTATCACTTTGGGTCCCAAACCCTCTCCTTGTTTCCTTCAAGGGAACACATTCAAAACAGCTTAATTTTTAGTAGTTTTTCTTTTTACAGCTCGGGTTTCTCATTCAGTATTGGACCTGGGAAACATTTTGCCATTAGCCAGCCTGTTACTCAGCCAGTTAAGCTAACATAGCTCACTTAGTTTCAGACACTGTAGTTGGTCATAATATTTGAATAGTGTTTTGAAAAGTGAACTGAATTCTTTTAACTATATGATAGGATTTTAAAGTTTCTAACCTAGAAAGTTTCCCCGCCCAAAATACTCGAAGTTTATCTTGCTGCCACTCCTTTTAGTTTTTATTATCTGATCATCAGGGCGATGATCTGTATTGTTTCATTTCTTCGTCTGTCTTCACTGTATTGGACAAGATAGTTTTTATTTTTATTTTTTAAACACCAATGAGCCAATTTTTTTGCGGAACCTGGCAGACTTGCTGAGGATCTGATTCATAATGCTTCCAACTGTTTCCCTTTCAGACAGTCTCACAAAACTACTGCTGTTTTCCTATTCTGTTTCCTGGCTTTGGTTTGGGTCCCATCCTCCGTATATTTAAACCTTGTTTTAAATCCCAGGAAGGAGTATCGTAGCAAAACAGTCATGAACAGTAGTGCTTTAGTGAAGCTGACCCTTCGTAAAGTTGCATACACAAGCAAAACAAATCACTTGCTTCCCTGGATATTCAAAGTCAGGTGGAGAATCAACTGGAGACCACAACAAAATCATTCACAGTTAGTTTTATTGCAATAACCTTGTCATTCTAGGTTAGTAAGCACTTTACAACATTAAGATGGACGTTGCTGAGATCCCACAGTTATGGTGTAAGGATCAGCAGGCAGGTAAACCAAAATTAGAGGAAAGAAATAACACATTAGGAAGTTTTGCAACTTCATCATAAATTAGATCAGTAGAATTCAGTATTGAAAGCATGGACAAAACGAGTCCACAAAAGGTACTTATGGGGGGGAGGGGAAGTGAAATCCAGCATAAATTCATTATGATTAGCAGTATTCCCGGTCTGATACTGTGCTAGCTGGCTGAGATTTATCAAGGAAGTAGGGAAGGTAAATATTAATCTGGAATCTTTTAGTTAGGCAAAAGTTAACATAAAGTGAACAAAAGAAACTCCCTTTTTTTGCTTTTTGTTAGTATGAAATATTCAAACTGTTTTGTTTAGCTTTTTAACGTGGTTCTTTTCCTGGTGTGTGAAAAATTTTCAGGTGGAAACCAAAACAGATATCTGCTAAACTTGTTGCAGAGATCGTGTCAGTGGATTTTTCTAACCAAACATTGTGATTAGACCATCTTCAATTTCATCATCTAGTTTTGCTGTACGTGGCAAAGCATAGCAAAAATTAGTAAGTGCAGCATGTTGCCTCTGGGCTGCTGAATTGTCCCTGGCTGCTATACAGCAGCCTGTTAAATGCCATCAGGTTATAATTTTCCTGTGTAAACAAGGTCATTTTCTTTCTCTTGGCATAATTGAAATGGTGTCCTTTGTCTGCATTCCACCAACTGTATTTCCAGCTTGTTCCGTGTTGAAATGCACAAAAAAAAAAAAAAAAGTACTGAAAGCAAATGGGATCTGCGAGTGAGAATTAAAATCAGCGCCTAAAGAGTAACCTCTAAGCCAGTTTACAGCTTGAGCTAAAAAAACCCCAAACACACCCCCACTCCTGATGTCAGGGCATGGTTACTGTTATGATTACTTCTCTGTATACGTCTAAAACATAGACATCTATTACAAAGAACATAAGGAGAATCCTGGCTGCCTAAAAAAAAACTTCTTTGCAAAAAGTATGTATTTTAGACTTCAATATTCTGTTGTGTCTAAGGTGTAGAACCACAGCAGCATTCAGCATTCTGTGTAAAACCTTCTAACTAGAGTCACATAAATCAGGTAAAATGACAGGCTGGCATTTTACTTAAACCAGGTTGTCAGGAATGACTGTGCTGTTTGTGCTAATTTCTTGGTTCATGTTACTTAACTACTTCCCCATGATTTACTGAGGGGCAAGAGGGAGAAGGAGTCATTTGGAATTTCATAAAGGTACAAAGAACCCTGTTTCTGTTTCCTTCCCTCCTCCCCACCCCAGACTCTCGAAGTATATATATTAGCAAGCCAAAGAATGATATCATGGCGCTTTCAAGCTGAAAGTGTACATTGTTCTCAAGTCTTCCTCCTTCTCTTTAGTCTGCATGGGTAGAGTGGTGGGATTTTTGTAAATTTTTTTTTTTTAAATTAAATGTTTGCAAAGATGCTATAGATAGTCCTGCATAAGACAACTCTGAGCCTAAGCCTTGATTTTGAAGGATATAATGAAAGCTTGGTCTGCATGTATTGATTTTGTATTTTATTATCTTACAAATTTGAGTATAATGTAGCTAATTTGCTCAGGGTTACTGTCTTACTGGCTTAATTTTAGAACACATTTTCCAGTAAGAAAAATTAATATCAAAGGGGAGGGGTGTGTGTGGATTTTTTATATATATATTCATGTAATTTAAGTGTTCAGTCTTGACCTAGCCCTGATTCCCTTGTAAGCAGTGCAAAAAGAAAATCTCTCTGCGGAGTTAAGTTGGTTCTCAGTGCTTCAGCAAATCCCCCCAGTACAAAAAAGCTAATAGGGATAAGTAAAATGCTGTTGGGTTAGGAGTACCTGAGTATGTATGGAACAGGAGGGGAAAGACCTTTTGCTAAATGTGCCAAGCATCCCAGATCCTTTCTTTCCACTAGTGGAAAGCTTTGCAAAATGCTCTGAACTGACTAGGCTTGTGATCCCACTTTTCTAACACCTGTCTTTTCTCTCCTGTGGTTTCAATTTTGTCCAAAAAGCTGCCCTGAGGGTTAAGCCAGATGAGATGCCTTCAAGCTCAAAGCTTTATACTCTGTGATATGGTGTCTCTGGTATGAAATCTTTGCTGTAGGAAATGTGGAGGTCAGGTGTCTGGCAACATATCTACTTTTGTATAAAAGGTTGGTCAGTGACTTCTTCTGGGAAGCCAAGAGTCTGGCTGTATTTGGTTTAAAGCCATCAAGTAATTTTTTGCAGATTCTAGTGAATATTAATGTATTGGCATTTAATACTTCAGGAATTGTTACATAATATCCCCATTTTGCTAATACTGAAGTGGAGTCCAATACAAAAATCAGGTTATACTGATGATGAAAGACAATACTGATGTGATTACCTTTTTACACTGTCATCTTCAAAAAAGGAGTTAATTCATCTTTCTTAGCTGTTAAAAATTCATAATGGCTGCTTAGGTGATGTTTTGAGCAGAAAATAATCTGGGCAGAATTTCTCAGAACTCATGCTTAGCATCAGCAGCGCTAGTCTGAGAGGAATGTCTCTGTGGCTTTGTCCCTGTCTGGAGCTATTGCTCGGTGTTATCCATGACCAGGTAAAAAGTTAAAACTAACAGTCTTACCCTAACGATTAGTTTCCACTGTCAAGATTAACATAAAACTGTTTTAAAAGTAAAGTCTGTTAGAATGAGAGCTAAAGCAAGCTTAATAGTTTCTCCAGTCTGAAGAAGCTTTGTTTTACAACACAGAATTCTTTGGCTTGAGTCATAATACAGAAGTGGAAAAAAATGTTATGAAAATAGATGAACCAGTTGACCTTCCAACTAAATACATATGTTTGCATTTAGGAACTCTTGTCTGCCTTATACACAGTGTTACCTGGCCACAGTGTACTTTGCGTATTTTATGTGAGGGTATGCATGTGTACACAGCACACATGCCACACTTCTATCAGTGAAACTGTAGTCCTGTGACTAAAGTTAATATGGTGTCAGTTCAAAACACATCAAAGAACTGTAGTATCCAGCTAGTAGCTTGATTTGCTGAACAATGACTGCAGTTCAGATCAAAGCATAGGGTAGACACTGATCTGGAATTGCATATCAGGCTACAGCTTTACTTATATGTGCTTATATGTGCTCCCAGGTGCGATTCTTGTGTCAGCTGGGTGGTTATGTGTTTCTGTTCTGAGCTCTGCTTTTTTTGGTAGCAAAGTCTGTGGGGCCAGTGGTGAGCTTTGTCAGACACAGGACAAGAAGATAAATCAGTTCAAATCTAGAAGTACTCTCCTGACTTTCCTTGGTGCTTGGAATTCACCGCTCCTTCTCCAATGTTTACCATTGACTTTTAATTGTACCCCCAATCTCCAAAGCCTAAATACTGTCCTTCTAAGAAGTAGCTCTTGACCTATCCTAAAGGCATGCTTATTGCCCTGACTACTCCACAAAACGCCTGTGGGTTCCAGCAAGTTGAAGCTAGCCGACCCTCTCCTTCAACGCACAAGTTGAGTACCTCAATGCGCTGACTGACCTGAGCATCCCCCCCTCCTCTTGGGGTCACCTCACCCTGCCAGATGCCCGCCTTGAAGAGAAACCTGTGAAATTACATGCTTTGATTTTAATTTTTTCTCTCCTTCAATATGCCTTTTTAAGTCTTTTACAATATTCAAGGACAGTTGTACTCAATCCACTTTTCTTGGTTTTTTGGGACATATATTATCGGGATGTTTGTTAGACACCCAGGCTGAATAAAGGGAGAACTGCGCCCTTTAAATATTTTAAATCTAAGAAGGGAACATTGATTAAATCTTCTCTGTTTTGGCCCTGAAATAGATACATTTATGTCTATATGCCACTTTCTAATCTAGTCAAACTGTTTTGCAGAACATATACACTATAGTAACAAGAATCAATTAAAACAGAGCTTGGTGAGAGGTGCTGTGAAGACAAAGATCAGCGCACAAGGGTTCGGTAGAAATTCATCTCCCCAGTGCCAGTTGGGAAGCTGTTTTGTCAAACAGTACCCTGGAAGTAAGACCTGATTTTTCCCATGAGATGCCTGCCATTAGTATCTCCTTTCAAGCAGATATGGCATAGTAAAGTATCTAACTTGTTATCCAGTCGCAGTGGATTTCTTTGCAGGAATCTGGACCTGAAGACTTTGGCCTTTAGCATCTAATTTGTAAGGATCCACTTAATTTTGCTGTTTAAACTCAATGCGTTACATTTGTAGAAATTCAGTGTGTGATTTCAAGAAGGCAAGAATTGTCGTGCTTCATGCTTAGATTATATATATATTTTTAATAATAATTTATTCACTGTGGATGGAAAAAGGGATTATAATAAGGCTTTAGGGATTTAACAGACCTGTAGATTCTACTAAGGCTTTTTGGAACTGCAACAGTAGTTCCTTCTAGTCAGCTCTGGCAATGTTTAGATTATGAAGTAGGTGGAACTTGGGATACGGGGAGTTTCTTGAATGTCCAGATTGGGTATGTAGCTAGAGCTGTTGTGGCTTCTTTTCTGTAGAAACCTGAAAGCAAGAGGAGAGATAAGGTTAAAAAAAAGTCTTGTTTTCTCATGGATTGAAATGTGGCAGGGCACACCACACACATGTGGAACATAGGAAGTACTTTCTACCCCACAGTTCAGATGTAGCACAGTGAATGAGAGAGAAGATTTGAGAATGCTTTTCAGCCAAGAATGTTTCTGTAGCTTTTTCAGCCTCTACTGGAGCATCACCTTAACAGAAAGAAAGAAAAAAAACCAAACCCTCAAAACCACCGCAAAACTCAACTCCCATCATACAAGTAAATGTCAGCATTATGCAAGGTCATTTCGTAAACATCCATTAAATTATCTATTGGTGCATTATCAAAGGAAAATCAATTTATGCTGAGAGTAAGCAAAAAGCACTTCTCTGAAGGCGGTGAAATCTAAGGATGAAGTATTGATGTATGTAAGTATCCTTGCATACTGGGCTTGTCAAAAGGCAGTTCTTCCTTTTGTTAGGAAGACTTTCCTTTTTTCTTCTTTTTTTTTTTTTTTTTTTTTTTTTTTTGAATGACTTTACCATAGTTCCTGCTATTGAAATCATGGTTAAAAAGCATACATGCAATAGAAGTACTGTTTCTGTCCCTGTTGTCTGTCCCCACTCTATCTCCTGCAATGTAAGGCTAAATGGTATAAAATTTAGTTGTGCTTCCAAGTAAATGAAAACTACTTTTTGTACTGTACGACAGCAGAGCCACATATACGCATATGTGTATATACATAATGACTATACACAAACGAGCAGTGAGGAAAACACCTTTGCCAGGAGAGTCGGTTCTAAATCAGAAACAAGTTTACATATTAAAAGGGAAAAGATAGAAACTCCAGGCTACTCTGTTACAGTAATCAGTGCCTTTTTGGCAACTAGCACATTTTCCCATTCCAAGATCTTTGCCAGAACCTAAAAAGATCTTTCTTCTGGTATTTGCGGGAAGATATAAAACTGATGAGTGCAAAGAGATCCAACATACTAGAATATATACAACAGGGGATTTCCATGTGACTAAATCTAAGTGCGGTCAGGTTGCAGCTGGCAGCTATCAAAACTAAACTAAATTACTAATACTAACTTTAAATAACTCTCTCTACACAGGAATGAATTATCGGAGTCTTAAAATTATTAAATTTCCCAAAGAAAAAGAACAGTACATGAAAATTCTGTGCGCTGTTGAAGTCTGGTTTCTTCTCCCCTTGACCCCATCAGTTCTCTATCTCCACTTCCACACCAAGGCAGCAGCTTTTTTCGGTAGCATTCAGACCACTTCCATGGATTTCAGGGCCCTGCACCTGGTCAGCCCCTCACAAGCGTCATGGAAGTACAGTACAGTAAACTGTCCTGGAACACATTCCACAGATAAAGCTGGAATTCTACAGAACAAAAGTGATAGCATTACCATGATTTTTCCTGGAGCTGTCCCATGGAAAAGTGAGGATTAGGCACAAAGTTAATATCAGATGTGCTGTCAAAGTAGAGCTGAGGAGAACAAAAACATCAGTATTTTCTCTTTTCTTCCCAAGTTTACCAAACTGGTAAATCTTGGCAGTTTCACGTCTATGCAAAATGTATAGTCTTGTGTCAAAAAATTTAAAAAATCAACATTAAACATAAAGCTAGAAGAGACTGTAATATCAGCTGAATTTGACTTTGGGCTAAACTGTTTTAAAAGAAATGCCTGATTAAAAAACCCAAACCTCAGATGATTCGTATGTGTATGAACATTAGAAAGGTTTATTAATGTTCCTGAGAACTGAAATCACTTCAATTTGTATGTTCGGTATAGATGGAGTAATAGTGTAAGACTATGTATGAGGTGGTGGTGAGGAGGTCCAAAGATGGGTGTAATGACTGTGACAAAATATTTCTGTGTGTGAAATGAAATAGTCAACTTCAGTATGTAAAACTCATGCATTTTGTAAGTTGAAATGCAGATCCTTCTTTTCTCTGTGGTGCTGTAATTTCTGATTAAACCCGTTTTAGGTTCAAGTGCATTGGCAGTTTGATTCATGATGACTGCAAGTGCTAATGTGATCCCAGAAAGAAAGGAAAAAAAGTAGAGCAAGAGAAGTTGGTAATAGTGAAATACCGTGCAGCCATGTCGTCATGTGTTAATTTGTGCTTATTCTACCCTCATCAGTACAATCAAATTACCTCTGATTTGCGTTTGGGTGACTGTTTTTTAGAAGCTGGGAGAGTGACCAGATGTGGATTTCCTCCTTTCACAGGAGTGACATTACCAGGAGTAATTTTATCCACTTAACATGCTAGCTTAAATTCTCCACCATTTGCATTCTTCTCCAGTTGTTGTACCTGGGATGTAATTTCCAGTATTATTTATACTTCGACCAAATTTGGCCCAAAGACTTGAATCCAAGCTGCAGTCACTTGAGTCACTTGAGCTATGGTGGATTTGAATTTAGGTAATAGACTACAGATTGCACTTGACTAGATTTGGCTCTGTAGCTGTATATATGTATATTTATATATGTTTGGATCTATAGTCAAGAGTGCTTGCAGTCTCAGATAAATAATTTCTTGTCTGTAATTTTCTTCAAAGGTGTTTATTCCATTCAGATTGTTTTCACAATTTTTTAACACGTTAGTATAGCTTTGGTTCATTACTTACAATGTTGCTTTCATAGATTTGCAGTGACATAATTTCATTCCAACATCGTAACATCATACCCCATAGACTCACACTGACATAACTCCAAAAACTTTGAGAGGATGCTTTGTACTATTTAAAGGAAATTAAGCCTAAGTATAAACATTATTGAAATTATGCTATGCTTGTTCCCTCCTCATTACCCCAGTATAAATTAGGACGTTTTAATGAAAGCAATGGAGTTAAATGAGTATATTTCGGGGGTGTTTACTGAAAAGAAAAATCTCTAGTCTTAATTCAAGCAAGATCTGATAAAATAATCTGTCTCTAGATACTTTCCAAATGCAATTTTCTTGGTTGTGCATGTAGATCTGATGATTTAAAAAACAGAGGATGGAGGTGGGAGGCAGTTTCCACATCTCTGCATCTTACTTTGGGATATCTGTGACTGTTTTCATAATTTTGGTGTTGCCCTGAACTGTTCATATATAAGACTGTGAAAGACAAATCTCAAGACTTTTGTGTGCATTGTCTGTTAGACATTATCTAAAAGCACATGGACTAGGTTTCCAGCATAAGTAGGAATCGCAAAACAAGTAATCTGAAGCTCTCTGTATAGGCACCCACCCAGTATCATAGGCTGTTTGTGCTTTGCACAGGTTTTCTGAAGTATCTTAGAGACTCCTGACAGTTCTGAAGAAAATCAGTCAGTGGTGGCTGCGGGGATGTTATCTAAATATAGTCAGCTCTCTCATATTTTTGCCCCAAGCCCTTTATCTCTATTATAGGCACTAGTAACCAAAAGATTCTTCCCTGAGAAAATTTTACCGTAACAGCTATAGCTGTGCCACTTCCAGTCGTAGGTCAATCTAAGCATTTGTACTGCAGGATGGAGTTGGCAGTGTACTCCCTTCTTGCGACATTAGGTTTCTTAGATAATGTTTATTCCCTTATTGTGTTATTTGATTCTGATTTACATTAAATTAAAAATTGTTTGTATTTGCCTGTACATATGTGGTACAGTCTAAATGGAGCTGGAATTTGACAACACTGAGGACATAATGTTGCTAAAAGAGATAAGGGTCACATTTTTTTGTGAATTTACATTGGAGTGAGGCCATAGGACAGTTAAAGCGCAGAGACTTGCTGGAACTGAGGACTGAGATGGAGAGATACTGTGGGAAAAAAAAATACATACAAAAAATGCATCTTTCAAAGGCAACTGCTGTACAAGTAAAAAAACTCATATAAACCTGGACTAAAATGAATCAAAAATAGCTGCTAGAGTGAGTGTAGATGAGAACTGAGTATTGTTAAATATCAATTGTTGACTACTATCTGTTCACCAGATACACAACAAATAATAGAGATCTAGATATATGCATGTCACGACCTTTAATCTTCAGTGTGGATCTGCTCATGCTTTTAACCTTGCCATACTCTGCCTAGAACAGGGGTCCTCAAACTACAGCACGTGGGCCGGATAGGGCCCCCCAGGGGTCCTCAATCCGGCCCCCGGTATTTACAGAACCCCCCCCGCCCCGCCAGGGATTGAAGGGGAAACCAAGCAGCCACAGATGACTGCCTGCCACTTCATCCACGCGCCGGCCCCCTGGTTAAAAAGTTTGAGGACCCCTGGCATAGAGGGTTTATGAATGCAGGAGAACATTTTTCAAAAGAGGAAAAGGACACCTAGTTGAACAGAACTGTAGGGGTGGAACTGTATACATATGGATAATAATAAAGAAGTCTTTTTCTTAACTATTCTGTCCACGTACCCTTCTTTATGCACATGACATACCATGGATGAGGCATGAGTGGCCTTGGCCAACTGCCCAGAGTTCCATGCCGCTTACAATAAGTAGCGAAGGGTGTAAGGTGCTTAATGGGATGTGGTGCTTTCCTGGAACTCATCAAGGGAAGGAGGTGAAGTCTGGAGTGGTGGAAACATTCCTGCCAGAGAGAGCAAGCGTGAGTGGGGAGTGGGAGGAGATGGGATTGCAGCTCCTGCTGCTCTACACCGTGGGGGGAAGCAATCGGAGGCCAAGCTTTTACTCCATGGTCCAGAACTTTTTGGAAGAGAGTCAGACCAGAAGATCTGTTTCAGTATATTGGGAATTAATTTACATCTCTGTAGAGCTAAGATTATGCTACTTAAGTTTTTGGGCAAATTCACCAAGTTACTTTTAGGTGTGAGTGAACAGCGTGTCAAGTACTCCACAACAAGTGTTCACATGCAGTCTTTCACCTGAAGGTAAATGTCAAGCAATAGTCCCTGCTGGTCTGGTGCTAAAATTATATTGCACCTATTTGAGAAATATTCCAGCTTGAGCATACTGGAGAGCTAGAAGGCTGGAGTGAGAACAGTTCCCTGCTTTCTCTTCCCTGCCATCCTGGAGTACTTCATTGCCATGGGGCACTTGTAGGCCATGGGGCTTGCACTCTTCTCTGTTTCTGTACTTGCTCCTTTGTGCTTCCATTCTTCGGCAGGGTTTATTTTTCTGTCACCTTTATTAACGCAGAGAGCAGATTTCCCTAAAGATTGTTGGTTGTGAAAATTCAAGGAAAAAAACGTTCTGTAGAGGAAAGATGGAGAAAAAATAGATGGATTATATTGTTGAAGTGTACCTCATCCTTAAACATGATAAATGTATCTCAGTGGTGGTTACTAATTCCTGTTGCTATTAGAAGATATTTTATAAGCAGTATCCTCAGTGTAGCCACATTTTAATGAGTCTTTTTCATAGAGGATTGTATAAAGGAACAGTTTCCTTCTAACAGAGCATATTGTTAAATATATTTAAGGATAAGACTAGATAATAGCATGTAACCTTTTGAATAAGTTAGAATAAAGGTCCAATGAATGTCTTTACATCTCTGTTCTAGGATCACTAAGCAACCAAGGACAAATGGCTTTGTGTCTGGCTGGTGTATTGTATTGCTTTTAAAAGCTTTTTAAAAGAAATTTAGTTCTTTGGCATAGGAATAAATGGATCGTAAGCATATTAAAGCTCCTCTTGTATAATTTCTGGGGTTTGGCACATGATCTCCCCAGGCCCGTGTAGTCACATGGCTGGGGGCTTGCCTGGTTTTAAATGTCCTACTGCAATTTAATTTCATAACTGTCATGATTGCAATGCATCATATTGGTGTTGTCCTTCTGTGTTTGTCAGCTTTGTTTATTTATTTATTATAAGGTGCAGTCACAGTGAGATACGGCCCAGCACACGCTGGAATTGTGCGCTATAGCTGCTGCACCCCCAGGCACGTGTGGGCAGCTCAATAGTTATAAGCACAGACCGATTTCATCTGCAGACATTCAGTGAGGAGTCATGACAATGCATGTGTTAGTCATAAAAACTCCTTTTGATTTCAACCGTAAGTACCCTGTCATTGGTTAACATCAGTTATTTGAAACTGTACCTTCTACTGTTGGCGTTTTATCCACATATATGCAAAGATCCTGTCTTTCACTAGCCAGAAAGCCAGTACACAGAAGAAATGGAAAAAATAAGTCTTGTTATGCCCAGCCTAGAGACTTGGAGTATAGAATTACAGTGTACTTACTTGCTGAAGGTCATGCAAAAAGTATGTCTTAGGGCTTATAATTAAACCTACATCTCTCTCATAAATTTGAGGAAGTGAAATTGCGTTACAGTCGTTGTATATTATTTACTCTGATGGGTTGGATCAGACACCCCAGCACTTTGCCAGTCCCGAAAGTAATGCCATGAAGAGATAAAAAGTCAAAGTAATAAAGGCACTACTGAACGTTTCATAAAAAACATTTTAGGTAACCACTGCACCTAAAAATGTGAAGGTTACTCTGAAAATGTCCAGAAGAATACAAATCTTACTGGCTTCTTTTGTTGGGGCCCCCACTGCAGAATGCTTTTGTAGGGTTTTTGTTTGAGTGTTATTACTGCTCTACTGGAAAAAGATGTAATGAAATAACTTTCTATGTAAATTCCAAAGGCAATCTCTTCTCAATATAGCACAGCTTGAAGGCGATGCAGGGATGCTGCGAGGTGCAGTGGTGGACATAACGGTTGTGAGAACTTCCCTTGGCACAGCAGCAAGCTTTTCATGGTGGATTTCTAAGCCCAGACACACAGCAGGAGTTGTTGCCATCAGCTTCCAGTTCAGTATAACACTTTTTCTGTGGTGCCTTTGGAAAGAAGTCAGCTTGTGGAAGTCAAATATGTGGATATAGGAAGAGAGAAAAAAAATCTTTTTCAAAAATCTCTGCAAGCTAAAGGTAAGCCTGACTGGAAATGGAAAATAGGGACATGCCCACCCTTTGAGGTATCTGTGCTTGAAACAGTGGGTCTGTGCTCTGGCTCAAACCCAGAGACAAGACTTCCCGATGTTTCCAATGGTTGAACAGAAATTACATCTTCAGTTCCATCCTGGGAACGTATGGTCTTTGCGGTCGTTATCTGACAGCTCAGATACACGGCTTGTTCCCTTTGGGCAGCCTCCTTTCTGCAGCCTGTGAGACACCTCGGACTATTGTCTTTCCTTGCACTTACCTGATAGTGTCGAACCAAATGAGGCAAGTACCAATACCAAATGAGCTCATAGACTGCAGAAAAATATCTAAAGTCAAGGTACTGGTTATGCTGATCTGTACAGAAAATCTCTCCAGTGTCAAATATTTTTTAGTTCTTCACAAAAAATACTCTGAAAGTATACAGTACATGGCATTCAGTTCCTTGTAATCTGCTTAAGGTGTCTGGAGACTTAAAGTTTCTGTTAGTTTTCATTACACAAGCAAGTGAAAAAGTTCTAACTATCCTTTGTGAGATCTTCACTTCTGAACATCCTTTTTGGTTCCTTTTTCTGATGCATTTAATTGATTGTGGTATTTGTCTGCCTCCTTGTGATTTTCTTCATAATTGCAATTCTGGTGTGTTTGGTGGGTTTGGTTTTGTTTGGGTTTTTGGGGTTTCTTTAGTTGTTTCGCACAGGCCCTGCTAAGTGATTGCATTGCATTATGAGGACTGTAGACATGCCATTTTTTATTTATTTCTTAGAAATGCATAAGAGCGATGCCCTTGAGAGACTCATTGATGAACAGATGAGTGTTATCCCATACTTTGCCATCATTTTTTTTTATTCATGTAAGTGATAGCTGATGCTATCATACCTTCCCACTGCTGACTTATGTGACTCAGTAAGACATCACACTATCCTAAAAGTGATTTCATTTTGAGCATGGCTTTTTGCTACTCCAGGCAGCAACAGTTTCTGTTTTAAGTAGTATTAATTTGTAGCATGGGATGCACAGCTATGCAAAGTAGCTGTTTCACTACAAAAGAGATGCAAATAAAATGGTCGGAAACAGATCCAACTGTAAGACATCCCAGATTGTAGGAATTCTGAATAAACGTTCTGGTATATGTCTGTTTGTTTAAAGGTTAGGACAGGGTGTTGATGGTTTTGCAAATCTTTGGTATGCAGCATAATAAAATAGGGTGGTTCTGGTTTATGACTTCTTTAACATTGTGTTCTGGTTTTATTGTGCAGTGGTCTGCAGGACCTAACCAAGATCAGGCTACTCATGTTAGACATTGTAACAACTCATACTAAAAGCTGATTCCGTTTAGCTTTTCAGATGATCAGACTAGACAAAGTGGAAGGGTAGTGAAAGTAAAAAGAGTGCGTTCATGGAATTAATTTCTTAAGGTCATGGAGAAGGTCAGTCATAAAGACTGGAATAATGGCCGATCGCACATCCAGTTCTTGATCCGTCCTGTCCTACTGACTTGCTTGGACCTGAGGTCTGTAGTACCTCAGAAAGTCAGCTTGGAAAAATGTTTAAAAGCACCAGTTGTTGGAGTTATGCTTTAATGTGGGGGGTTGTGATTTGTTTTGTTGTTTTTTTGGTTTTTTGTTTTTTTTTTTTCCCAAAGTCTTATGACTTTGGACTTTACACGTTAAACTGAAATACTAACAGCTGACTTGAGGACGTTGCTATACCTTTCTCGATGCAAGTTAGTTTTAAACGTTGGGTAAATCAAAATACCTTAAACATAATTTTTAAATTTATGGGTCATGATTTTTACCACTAAGGGCTGGCAGCATCTTTATTTCAATAGGAGGCAAAAGATGGACATATTACTTTTCAACACAACATGGTTTCAACTGGAAGAAGACCCAGACATGTAAGCAGGGAAGGAATGAGGGGACCAGAATTATGGGGAGCAATGTGAACAGCCTTTAGATGCTGGTGGTCTAAAACAGCCGCTAGTGAATCAGAGACTGTGAAATGGAGTTGGAACTCCCCTTGTTTGAGGTAAGGTAAGAGATTTCACCTTCTGGCTCCGAGCAATTTGTGTTCGTGAATGCTTTAGATCAGTACCTCTGTGTGATAGGAAAAATATAATTGCAGATACTGAAAGCTTTATTTTGGCAAAAATATTTTCAGCTACTTTACTGAATTTTTTTTTTCTACTCAGGGATTTTCCGATCTCTACAATGTGCCTGATTGTCATATGCTCTAGGTGGAATGAATGACTTCTGATAATGCAATTTCCCTTCTTTTTCCTCTACGTTTGTCAGAAACGGCCTTTGACTTGGTTGCGTTTATGTACATAGGGTGAGCTCCTGCTGTGACACTGCTGCTGAAAGCATCCTTTTAGGTTTATTGTCTACAGAGGTCAGAGCCTGTCTTGTCCATGGAGGAAAATAGTGGTTTGGGGAAAATGGCCTGCAGTCACTTTTGTGATTATAGTTGTGACTGTAATTGTGATTACAAAGATCACAGCTGCAGGGAAGTTATTGCTGGGTCTGCTATACTGGTGTCCCCGAGGATGTGGATGCACAATGAAGGAAGCACACTGAACGTTTTAACTCCAGTGTCTGCATTAATGTTGCGTATACTTGGAAGTAGCTGCTTGAAGCAATTTGGAACGTTAAAAAGAAAAAAAAAAAAAAAAAAACAAACCAGGCAGAGTCAGGGAAACACACAGGTTGCTGCTGTTGGATGCATGTGATAGATTACATCAGTCTCTGCTAGACTTACAACATGTCTGTGTCACTTGTCACATGCACATCATTTCCATAGGCAGGCTGTTAGAAGATTTCTATAGCTGAAGGTGTGGGTTTTTTTATTTGGTTGTGGGAAATATTTTCTTTCATTTGACTGTTTTGAGGCTGTTATTCAGGAAATTGGGAGGGACGGAATAAGTCTTGAGAAATAGCTAGAAAACAGATGGCACGTCAGGGTTCAAAAGAACATTTTCATGTACTTCTGCAGGGCTGTAACACGAGTGTGTTCACATGCAACCCACGCACGTTTGCATGGTGAAATCCTAGTTTCGCTGAATTCAGTGGCAAAATCTAAATGGACGATCACTCTGTGCACGAATACACTCTGTAAATGACTGAATATCCTTAAAGGAAAGTCAGTTAGGACAATCTTGATAGTCTGGGCAAACTTAATTCCTTTTGTACTTAGAGAGGTTTCTGTTTAAAATTTGTACATTGTTCATGAGCTGAACTCATATCCTTATTTCTCATCAGGTTTTTGTCTCTTTACCTCATTCTGAGTAGTATTTCACTGCTCCAATATATGATTTCAGTGGTACTCCTTGAGAGGTAAAAACATACTGAACTTTAGAAAGTGAGACAGAATTGTCCCCTTAGCTATTTGTTTTTAAGAGAGACTTTCCAAGGCTCCAAATGCTGATTGAAACATTAACTGTCTAATATTAAGAAATTCAACTCTGTTTTTTACTTTTATTTTTTTCAAAGGTAAGAGTAAAGGCTTTTTCTTCTTTTTGAGCAATCACTCCTAGATTTATTTTGGCTGCTTCATGCTTATGCTTTTGAAATATTTTTTTTTTCTGAAGGACAGTCTTCCCCTGCCCCCATGATTCGATCTCAGTACATCTGGTTTTCCATGCTTCCGTCCAGAGACAGCATTTACCAGTTTACGCTTTCTCTTTCGCTTAACCTCATAAACTCTGTCTGATTTCTTTTTCTGTATTTTAATCTGTTTGCCATATCATCTCTTCTGCTGAGCATTGCATAAAATGTTTCTTATGAGTCGGTGCTGTAGCTAGAAGTAACGAGGCCCCCGTTATATATCCCACATTTTCAGTTGGTAGGGAATAAGTCTTTGTGGCTGACCCACGCATCGATGTCTGGAGGGAAAGCAACAAGAAAGCGTCACCCTTGTTGCCCTCACAGCCACCGAGTGCGGGGTCTCACCCAAAGTACTTGGAAATGCTCAGTGCCATTACCTACCGATGCCATTCTAAACCCGACTCCTACATCTAATTAATTTTCCTTGATGTTATTCCTCCTTGTCCAAGAAATAAAAGCCTGCGCTTGTCAGAAATCCACTTGTCTTTTAATGAATAGACAAATGTGTTTACTTATGTCTGCCTCTGAGTAATTTCTCACACACAAAGTGCTCGCCTCCGCAGGATACTTTTTTCAAGCAGCAACCAAGGTCTAGTGTTAATTAGACACCAAATGTGTATTATTCCCAAACTGTATAAAATTGTGTCAGACAAAAACTAAGAGTAAGGTTTGAGGGAAAGTTTAATCAAGAGTAAGAATCCCAAATGTCCAAACTGTCATGCTGTTTATATCAGAACAGAACGAAAGATATATCTGGATTTCAGTCAGTTAGGCAGGAATACTTGGATTAATTATTTCAATGACTCTGGTATATTCTGAAAACAGAAATAAAGACTTTTTTTTCATTAAGTGCAACATTTATGCTATGGAAAATATTTTAACTTGATGCTCCCCAGTGCTTTCCCTTTGTCACAATGTTCTGTGCAACTTTGCCTTTTCTTTAACCTCCAGAGGTCAATAGGCTGGTGACCTTAAGGTGTCTGTCATGCTGGGGTTTCCCCCTTTAAGCCAATTCCTGGCTTCAGGTACATGAAAGGCAGCTAAACTCCTGTGCATTAGTGTTTTATGCCATTATACCAAGCACATGTCACCTCATCTAGTGGCAAGAACAAGCAGAGAGAGGAGGTTAAGGTTTTGCAAGGTGAAAGGGGAAAAAATCCACTTTATTCGTTTGATTATTTCTTTTGCAGAAGGCGAGATGTTATTTCATGGGTTCTAAGTATCTTTAATGGTGGAATGACCGTGGAAATGCTGCTCAAGCTCGGACCTCCATGCTAATCAACTGATTGTTCCTCAGTGCCTCAGGCTTAATGAGGTTTTTCCATTCACTTCACTGTTCAAGTGGACCTTTCTTCTTTGCTGCCCTATCCCTGTAAAATTCCCAGTTCCCCAGACACCACCTTCCACATGTGGCTTTGTATGTATCTCAGGCCCTGATGTCAGGTATCGCGTGCAATTCTCTTGATCGTTGCTCCATAATTTGGTCTCTTCCATCTCTTCAGATGACTGGGTGTCAGCTAGAAATCATCTCTGCGCTAGATGCCATAATTTATGGGACGGTGTTGTCAGTCACACTTCCAGTTTGTTCTTTGAGTCTTTAAATTGTCTTTAAATACTTCCAGTGACTGCTGTTAATTGCTCTGAGATCTTGCTCTCCATCCTGCAATATTCTCTGTCTCGCATCAGGTCAGGGTTTCAGTGTACTGCTTGAGTCTTGCTTACTGTTAGATGCCTGCTGTAAAGAAACTTTCTTTCCCCAGGCCTTTAAGTCCTACTGTCTCTAATGTTTCACTGGGTGTTTTGGGTCACGCATTTGTTGCCTTCACACTCATCCCCGCATCCTGGGACACCCTGTTTTCTACTCCACCATTCTGTCTGTACCCTGCTGGTACTGTACTGCTGATAAATCCACAAATGCTGATCTTCATTGCTACCAATATATGCTGCTAGATTAGATTTACAGGCGCATTGTTTTCAGTAATTGCTGTTGCCCCTTTTGGGAGGCTGGGTGCTGTGCTAGTATCATCTGCTGCTGAAATATCACATGGAAAAATCTGGCACATCATGCCTCGTACCAGTGCAAACATGCCATCTGGCTGTTCTCAGACTGCTTTGAGATCATGGTCCTAGTTATCCTCCGATACTTCCTTTGCAATGTATGAGGCTTTAGTCATCTAGCATGCTATTAATTGTTTTCTTAGACACCCTGTGTCTTCATGCTCCAATATATGTTTCCTGGCTTCTTTCAGACCTTCATAAACTGCCCACTTGGAGCAGCTGTTTGTTACAAACGCGGGTGTAACTAAGAAGCCATCTTGACTTTTCCACATAGGTACCTCTGCTCAGGGAAAGCTCTAGGAACAATTAATCAACTTTTTCCCCTTGGTACTGGGTTTCTCACCTGATCAATGCTAGTTTGCTGAGCTGTGACTAAATCTGAATGAATTTTTGTTTTCATTTCACGTTGCTGTGATGCTTGGTGAGAAGGACTTGCCTCCTGACTAAACAATAACAGAGGAGCAGGACTTAGCTCGGTGTAAAGGTGGAAGACTCGAGATACTTGCTAGCACTGTCCCCAGATTTATAAAGCGTTATACTAGCTCCACATGCCTTCCTGCTGGAGGGGGGAGGTGGAACTTCAGCAGGTGTCCAGGTAATATAGGTCAAACAAACAAAGTATCTTAATATACGAAGCCTTTGTTCTTGCGCTACAGCAGTCTGATTTCAGTGGAATCACTAGACACTTATTTCTGTGCCTCTCTTGTTTTAGCAGGATACAGATGTCTTTAGTTGCATTGTCAGCCCTGTGCTGAAAAAGTGACGTCTTCAAATAGTGTTTCATAAGCACTATAAAGAAATAGTTTTGACTGATAAGGTAGTTTAACAACTTGGATGAGTATTCGGAAAATAAATTGGAAAGCTGTGAGGTGCAAACCTCAAATGAGATCCAAAGATCCTCTAGCAGGAATGTGTAAATGGAATAAAGAAGGTTTGAAAAGAGAGATTGTCCCAAGAGGCAAAGGCGTTCTCATTTTAGGTCAGCTTTACTTACCCTCCTTTTGCTTAAGTTTTTCACGGAAAGGAGCATTTTTGCAAGTGAAAGCGCTTGCCAAATGGACAGTTGATGAATGGACCGTAATGTCAGCCTAGAAAAAGGAGAAATTAATATGCGTGCAAAATGAGTGACTGATCAATTCTGTAAGGATGAGTTGGGTGAAAGCAATTCACTTCATCTTCAGCATGAAGAGACCTCTCTGCAGTGTCATATAGTGAAGCAACAAAGTTGATGTTGTTAGGCATCGTTTCATAGAATTATCTGTGTGGTGAAAAGGAGAATGAGAGGGCTGCTTTGTAAGGAGTGGATTTAATTAACAAAGGACATGGTGGATATGGTTTTAAAGCCCTTATCCTTGGGGCTTTTTCAGAAAAGAAAAAAATAAAATACTTACTTTAGCAAAAGGCTCAGGTTAAGATTTCAGAAAAACATGACCCAAAATACATTTTGATCAACTGGATAAATTCCCATTGACTTCAGCTAGATCAGTCACTTAATGAAAATGTTGTGTAACTGGTCTCATTTGGTTTTATTAGATTTTAAGTTTCCTCTGAGACCTTTTGGTGCATATGTTAGTTAATCTGTTAGGAGACCAGGAGTTAACTTACGTACCTCACGGCGATCATTTTAATATTGATGTTGAAGTATTTTGAAGCTTGCAAGCATTATGCTGTAAGGATTGTTAGTGAGCCTCCTGGTTTTGTGGCAAAGTGATAACGCTTCATCATGTGCCGTAGACCTCACCCTTGGCCACTTAAAGATTGGCGTTTTCACGTGGCTGCAAAACCATCTTAAGTCAACTTCTGTTGTCACAGAAAAGCCTGTGAGCAAGGGAGGATACACAAATAACACGGTCAAATAACTTCTTACCTGTAATGGCCATGTTTACTACACAGTGTTGAAGAACAACAATAGGATACAACTCTGGCTTCCGAAACTTCCCCCGTCAGACTGGCAAAGGCGTAAACTGGAAGCAGCATTTTGAGGAATAAGAGTTCAGACAAGAAGAGTTGAGGCTAGTCGAGTCTCTCTAATCTTTTCAGTAACATTGTCAAAAAGAAGTCATGATTTACAGCTGAGCAAGGGCTCGCAGCTTTGAGACCAGCCGTTTTACAAAACACACAATGACCTTTCAGGTCAGATTTGAATAAGCAAAGTAAAAGTAAGAAAATCTCCAGGTGCTGTCTACCCAAATTCACTACATTCTGTGCCAAGTTTTCAGTTTATTAATTACCAGTTTAATCCTTAAAAATACCCTTAATCAGAGAGAGGCATCAATTTCATTGATATTAAACTTTTTTTCTTATTGGGACTCGGTTTGGTTTGGCTTTTTTGTCAATGACAAATGGAAACACATAGCAAGCACTCCTAATTTTGGAGAAGGGGTAGGAGATGAAAGTGTATCTGTTATTGAGTAGGCTTCCAAAATTTGGAGAGTGGGTCTTCACTTTATTTATATATTGAAACATTTCCATTTCTACTGTATTGCAAAATCTGTTAATAGATTTAAGTGTGAAACAATAGGTAATACCTATTTAATACTATACTACAATAACATTATATAATAATAATATAATAGATAATATTATCCTGTGTAATAATAATACTACAAGCTGCTATCACTTTACAAATCCTGAAGAATTTCTACCTCAGTTTTGAGGTTCAACTATGTAATAGAAAACTGAAAAAAGTCTGGGGAAGGAAGACAAGTCAACGAAAACACAATTTCAATTCAAACATTTTTCCCTTCATAGAATAGTGACCGTTTAAGGTGTCTGTTGATCTCCCACTAAACCTTATGAGTGTCTCGTTATGTCTTAATTTATCTGAAGATAGGTGGCTTGTTTTGTTGGTGTTTTTTTTTTTTTTTTAAGATCAAGTCTTTTTTAAAGATACAACAGGATCTGTGATAGAGGACATTATTAATTAATACTACTATCTCATTCTTACTGCTGAAAGAAACCTCCTCACCATTAATGTATCTGAAGCAGTTAGGAACTGAACATGGAAAATGGTACCAAAATATGTCATTGTATCCTAAATTCTTCTTTGTTGTGTGATGCTGCCTTTGGGCAGCAGGCACAGGTCAGGGATCTGGCAAGCTTTGTCTTGTCTAGTAAAAGGCAGCCTTTGTCTTAAAGATGTCACTGTATATAATATACTACACACCTAACATTCCTTCTTTTATCTTTAGTAGTCTCGTAATAACAGTTCCTGCCTAGGAGGATGTGTGAGCATTAGTACTCGGTTCAGTTTTGCAGAAAGCCTCACTTAGTGGTTTTTAACTTCAAAAGACATAAGGATGAGCTTAAAAACACTTTAAAAACCTGTCTTAACTGTGGCTGACCTCCTAAATGAAAGTCCTGTCTGCAGAGATAAATCTGTAGTCCTCTAATGAATTTTGTTTGACTGAGTGACAAGAAAAGCAGATATTTATACCTGCCAGTTTTTGTTTCATACTTCTCATGCTTAAATTACCTTTTCGGTTTTTACGTGTGCAAATGATCATTTAGATATTTTTTTATTATTATTTGCATACACAAAGCCTGCTTGTTCTTTCGGTCTGAAGCAAACTGAAAAAAATGACTCAATGAATTATAGGCGGCTTCTGATCGATATGTAGTGTAAGGTCTGGTCTATATATGCTTTAAAAGGTCTATAGTTGCAAACCTCTATTGCTGCCTCACATGAAAAATCTGTCAGGCTTCAGTGTATGAGCATTTTTTTTATCACCTATTTAAGTCAACACTTCTTTCAGTTCCCCCCACCCCATGTGTCAGTCAATAGACACAGAGAATGTAAGCGTGGTGGCGTTGCTGGAGTGGCTGGGAACTTTATTAGGTTCTGCATGAAAGCTGAGCTCCTTGTTCAGTGAGAAATACCACTTGACACAAAGCATTAAAGGTTATTCTGCCCCAAAATGGAGATCTAGGGATTCTGATGGATGCCTCCATTCTGGTTTATTTTCCACCACATATATTTGAGACAAAACCAGGAAAGTTTGCATTTGATTTGTTTGGGGAATATAGACTTGAACCCGTGAAGCTTACGAATCGTTTATAAAGTATTATGCCATCCCATTCTTTTTTTATACAACATAGTGTAAGAGATTTTTTTGATCAACTGAGTGGGTACCTGTTAATGCCTTTGATACAGCTTGAGATAATGTTAAAATGCTTTATAATTAAGAAAGTGTGTTAGTTATAAACCCCAACTCTAGCACAGCTAGGAATATTGTGACAAGCACTTAGCGTATGCTCTTGACATCTTTTTTTTTTCAAGCTGAGCATCTTTATCATGCTTTTTCCAGCTAATTGAGATTCATTTAGTGTGATTTACTGCATATAAATCCCTGAAAATGAGAGGGCGATGTTAATCCAGCGAGCTGTCAGTTTTCCATGTCGTTATCATGGTGTCTGCAGAGAGGGGAAGTGCAGGCTCCTTTAATGGGGTTGGAGAATGACAGAGGAACTCGGAGGAGGTCCCTAAACAAATCCATATGTAACGACTGGAGCGATACCAGTTGTATCATTTGGAACTTTTAAAACTAGTAGACATAATCCAAAACAGTTTTGTATAATCCTGTATCAAAAGAGGGGCGAGGCAAAATGCGACTTAACAAGGGATGACAAGGAAAAATGAGGAGTGCATTTTTCCTCTTTTTTCAGTTGGGGAAAGATTTTATTAGTTTATTAGTTTTCCTTAATTGGATCATAGGATAACTCAGGTTGGAAGGGACTAATATCTTGGCGCCTGTCAAAATACACATTACTATACTCTAAGTAGATTAATTCAGTGTGGATGAATAATTAATCTCTAGAATTGGCTACATAATTTGCACTTTTTCAGATTTGCAGAGTTGAGGTTTAATTAGAATTCCTCAGATGTGCACTTAGGCACATGAGTTCTTAAAAGTCTAAAATAAGCTTTATGTTTTACTTTGCTCTAAGAAGACCTCACACACAAATCCAATGACAAAAGGAGAATGAAAGCCAAGAAAAAAGAAGAGTTGGAGGGAAGCTTTCTAGCTTTCCAGCTGGAAGTTGGTTTTATTCCACATCCTCTTGGGAATTACTCCTACAATCCCTTGTGTCCATAAGGGTGAACCCTGTGTACGTAGCAGCAGCAATGCCTTTTATAAAATATGTGCTACAGTGGCTGTAAACTTTTTAAAATAGGAATGTATCTAAATCTAACCTGACTGGCGTTTTATCTGATAGTGGTGCAGGATTTGGCTATAAATTTTACCATAAGTCTAGGGATGAAGTTGCGTAATCTCTGCTCACAAGGTGTTTTTAACATCTGTAATCGTGGCTTGTAGCAATGAATCAGGAGACTATTGCATGTTCTTGATGGTGTTTTCAGGTCACTGAATTCTCAGGGAAGTAGAAAAATTCCACTGCAGCACCAGTTACCCACAAGTTTCTGAAAATTCACTTCCCAAGTTGAATGTATTTAGACTTGGTGTAAATACTGCCTGCTACTGCATTTACTGCATGGGCATGGACTGGGAAATAAGTAAACTGTCATCATAATATGATAACATTAGTGGTTACAGAGGCATGAGATGGCTAAACATCATGAGGAAGTGCTGCTCATCCGTGATGCACAGGGCAGCACTGCAGCTCCTTTTCTTTTGGCCGAGGCCCTTGGTGACATCAGGTCTCCTCAGACCCTCCGTGGAATGAGCAGGGGTCCCAACTCCAGCCTGCTGCAGGCTTGCCCCGGCAGAGCCCTGCCGCTCTCAATACATACTGCACATCTGTGAGGTTTCCCTCAATGTCTTTTTTAATTAAACCCATCTGCAGACTCATTGTCAGACCTTTATCAGACCAGTGGTCAGGGCCCGCTGTGTCGTGTTCTCAGTGTCTTCTTCTTGGCCAGCGCCCTGTCATCACCGGTTTGAATGGGCTATTAACATCACCTGTTAACACGAATTTTTGTGTGTTTTGGTGATTGCTGGGGATGTTGAACTAATATCCCCCGAGCTTCTGTGAAGGCATGCGGCTAGACAGGCTTCTCTGCACATTGCCAGTCTTTGATGGAGTCTTTCCCAGGGCCTCACCAGGCTAGACCTGTCTCCACATTAAACAATAGATGTGAGAATTTCCAGTGGCCACCTGCAAGAGGACCTCGGTAACTGCGAAGCATTGGAATTGCTGAAGATTTTGAGGACTGATTTTGCTAGCTTTAGAGCTTGACCATGAAAAGTTGTTGTCATGAAAAGGAATAAAATGTTGATGCTTGGTGACACGAGCCTTGTTCTCTGAGGCAATAGTGCCTCAAGTCCCCAGATAATATTTTTCCTCTTTCATATAGAAGTGCACACCAGATTCCAAGAACTCTTCACCTTCTGTCAGCCACAAAGACAGCCACAGGCTGCAAGTTCTCTCCTAAGCTCTTCAGGTCCCAACTAGGAAGATGCTGGGAGAGACCACAGTCTCTTGTATGGAAGAGATGTCCTACTCCATGAAAACATCCACGTCCCTGTGGAATAATTTGTCATTACTTGACAATACCATGTACTAGGTACAGGCCCAGGGACATACTGACAGCCCAGATAGGGATCTCATTCCTGGTTTGAGTTTTATGTCCTGCTGTCACACTTTATTAACTAAGAATGGTTCATGAATAATGCTGAGGTTTGAGAAAGCCTTTTTTTTTTTTTTTTTTTTTTTGGATAGACAGGAGGGTAGGTCATCAACATAAATGGTACAGACAAGCTGGAGCAAAATGTTTACTAAATAGCATCACCCAGGTTTGAAGCAAAATCATAAAGTAGAGCTGCAATGTCCGAGCATGGTGTGTGGGAGCCTGTATGCACCTCGGGTCTCGAAGCTGGCAGAGGTGGTGGCAAGACCTTCCAGCTTGCTGTGGGGAGCGGGCTGATGCAGTAACGTGGGCAAGTCTTAACACCACTGGGATTCCTTTAGTGTTGGCCTCTGATGTGTCTGGGGTCATTGTGAAAATCTGTTCATCTAGAGGATGAATTCTAGATGAATGTAGAGAATGAAATCTAGATGAAGTGGGCTCTGAGAAACCCATTTCATGATGCAGTTCCCAACACCCTTCAAAGAAGGTCCTCTAAACGCTAAGATATGAGAAACAAGGGTTATATCTACTGATGACGATGAGCCTACGTGGCCCATATTCAGTCAAAAGTAATTGAAATGTGTTCCATTCCCTTTCTCTTTTAAAATTTCACTTCTGGAGTGCAAAATTTGCTTTGTACTGCCACTGGTGTGATGCACAGTGTTATTTTTTTAAATACCTTTGGATTTCATAGTCAATATTCTCTTAGTATGTTGCTTACGTTGTTTCTGAAGTTGGTTTAAAATCACACGGATGCGCTCCAGGCCGTGATGTGCTTTAGGTTGCTGCCTTTGGCTCCCGGAGCCCAGCCCAAGGGCCTTTCGAGACGGTGGGACTCCTGCTGTTGGCTTTTGCAGGGCTTGGATCAGATCGGTGGTGTGTAATTCTTCCTCCCACATCCCCTACCCCTGCCTGAAATGTTCTTTAAGAAAGTTATAATTTGAAGAATAACAATATTGGGCTAGATTTTTATTTCCTATAAAACAGAAGAGATTTTTTTTCAAGTCAGTAAAACTATGCTCATTTACATGAGCTTAAGATATACAGCCTCACATCTCTTTAATAAGCCGTAAAGCGCTCTCAACTTCTGTAAAAACCAGAACCGTTTAGACTAAAGTTCATTTTTGATGCCCAAAGTCCCAGGCAATGACAGCTTAGTTCACCGTACTTTGACTATTTTTCATGTTATCTCTTCATACAGCCTTAGTGCATACCCAAACAATCCAGAATTTCTCCCTCTGCGATGCTATTGTCTGGTCATCTGTTTTCTCATATGGTTGTTTCACCACAGACTCAATTTAAACACAGATTCTAGAAGGAACAGCTTTAGTGACAGCCCTGCCTCAGCCACAACTGAAATAATGAAGAGTTACAGCAATCGTAAACATATGTTTGATTTTATTTTACAGAAAGGGTTTTCTCGGTTTCAACTGGCTGGATAGCAGTGTGAAAATACATGTATGTCAGGAATTTATTTACATCGATAACTGACTAATAAACTTTATTATTGTATAATCCAACTGTTTTGTTGTCAGCAATGTCGTGCAATGCAAAAGCTGAATTGGGTGGATCATAAAAGCTCAAAAGTTTCATCTTCAGCCGAAGGATGTCAGGGGGAAAACTGCCTTTTCAGTTATATCAGTTAAAAGTACAGCAAGTTTTTTCCCTTTTTTTTTTTCTTTTCTTTTCTTGTCTTGGTGAGAAATCTTTTATATTTCAGTGAACCTGAAGCAATCCAGAATTCAGGATTAGTGCTGGTGTTCCTAACATCAAAATATGGCCGAAGAAGTAAAATGGTGCTTTTGTGGCACAGCACAGCATGAACAGACTATATTTAGGATGTAGGAAAACTCGGTCTCTACAGAAAAGCATTCAGTGATTTTTATAATAGTATTGTAATACTAAGAGAAAGAAAAAAAGAGGGGAAAGACAGAAGATGTACATTTAACCTGAGCATCAGGAAATAACATACCAGCAGTAGGTTTTATTTGTCTGCACAGTAGTCCCTAAGGGAAACTGAGCCAAGTATACTTTCTGCTAACTTTCCATTCCTAACTCTTAATCAAAAGTCCAGATACTAACTGCTCTTGGAACATGAACCCCTCTGTGACAATATGTGGAAGCAGAAATTCAGCAACAGTTAACTCCTTCCCACAGCAGCATCCCCTGTTGTAGTGGACCGGTTGGGCTTAAAATGTTTTCATGTGAAGTTTTTGGGGCATTTCTCAAATGCTTTTTCAGGCATTCAAAGAGGAGAAAGTTGCTAAATACCATTCTCGGTTGTCTCAAAGCTGTGTCACCGTTTGAACTGCAGTTTTAAAACTCGACGTACCAACCATTTGCTGCTTGTGTGATGTATTGCCCAGACTAAAGACACGATTCAAATCTCATCCCGCTGAAGGCTGATCATACCCTTGTCGGTTCAAAGTGAAGTCTTCATGCTAAAATACAAAGCTTGAGACAAAACGCGTGATTGGTGAAGATGGGACTATGATTCTGCTTTCACACCCACGTAAATCTAGAGAAAAACCTCGCTCGTATATAGCTAGGGCAGAGGCTAACGCTCCTACAACCCGTAGCAACAACACAATCTTAGTAGCTGGGAGTGGTTAATTAAAACAGAGTACCTGAGTGGCGTAAATCAGAAGCTGCTGGGGCGATGTGTTTCACATAAAACCCCAAATGCAGGAATAACAATTTACTTGCATTAAAATGTTCTAAATGAAAACTTTCAAATGATTTCATGTGCAGTTGCTTATTGAATTAAAGAGTTTGATTCCATATAAACTTACCCTGATTTTCAAACTTTAGAAAGCTGAACAGCTTTCCGTGCTTTCTTCACCCCAGCTGTCTGTCTCCTCGTGTAACTAACAGAAGTCAATCAACATTATTTTTAGGCTGAGATGCAGTGTTTGTTGGTTGGGTGGTTTTTATTTAAGAGCTACATTTTTGCCTTTTATTATCTGTGATTTTGTTTGAGAGTTTTTCTCCTTGTCTAGGCTATGTGCACTAATCTAAATTGCGCTATGTTACAAAAGGCTCTCAACTGCAAATACTGTTAGCCCTCGAGGGAGTTTTGGACACGTAGAAGACCCCATATGCACATCGCAGCCATAAATCCAAATGTTATTACCCAGACTATGTTAAACATCTTCTAGCATGCCTTTTACAGGGCCAATTTTTAATTTCTGGCACTACAGCTAAATGATGTTTAGCATTTCCTGAGCCGTACTAATCAAAGCGCTTTTCAATGTGTGATTTACAATGTGGCTTCTATAGAATGTGCTGCTTTATGATACCTCGCTGGTATTTATTTGACTGTTCTGCATGGGAAACCAGAGGAAAACAGTGGAATTGCCAGCTGAGCTCACAGGCTCAGACATGGGCGAAGCTATGTTTGTTCTCGGGGAAAAAATTTATTTGAGTTTAGGCAAAAAATGAGCGTGGATCTGGAGGATGTACATCAGAGATAGGTACCTCATTTGGCACTTGGATACCCCTCTCAACCTGAGATTCCTTTGGAGGTCAAGCCCCGGTGGCTCTGGAATGAAGGCAGCAAGCGCTGAGCCGTCCCGCTAGTAAGAGCCTGGGCACTTGACTTGTATTTTTTTCCCCAAGTCAGCATAAATTCAGGTATCTCCAAACAGTTCCAGATACGTTATTTCTGATGTCCCTCATTAGACTAATGTAATGACAACATTAGACTAGTTTAGTTAGAAGGTATGTCAGCAATGCTAAATTGTTTCTTAAGTGGCGATTTTTTTAATATATATTTTAGGAGATAGAGGAGATTGTTTTGGTTGTTTGCCCTTCGCTACATTATAGATCACTATCCTATAAAGAAAAGATAGCTTCAAGATGTATAAAATGGTGGCTTTACTAACATATTTTAAAAAAATTCATCTGAAAACCATTTATGTTCCCTAACGTTTATAGTAAGCATACAAAGAACAGGATCACTTGGTGCCACAGGACTAGAAAACCACGTAGCGTTGTTTACATAAAATACGAAATTCTTCAGTTTTAACTACTATCTCATTTTCTTACAGTTGGTTTAATTTATTTATTAAAATAAAAACCATTCTACTATTTCTTTTCCTTTCCTTTTATTGTAAAGCAGACTAACATATGTCTGTGACTTTTAAAGTAAGCACAGTTTTTCCCAGTAGAAAAAAAAGTGATTTCCCAGTCAATAGTTCCCTCTCAAGAGTTTTTTGGTGTTTTGTTTTTTTTTTTCTTCTTTATGTGTAATTTCAGATGCTGCACAACAAACACGTGATGGTTCGTGTTGGAGGAGGATGGGAGACATTTGCAGGTTACTTACTGAAGCATGACCCGTGCCGAATGTTGCAGATCTCCCGAGTGGATGGGAAAACCTCTCCAATCCAGAGCAAGAGTCCAACCCTCAGGGACATGAATCCAGACAATTATCTGGTTGTTTCTGCCCATTACAAAACCAAGAAGGAGATTAAGTGAAATAAGCTTCTCATGTGATTGGGACTTTATGTACTTAGGTCCAAATTACTTTCTCCAGTGTAGTAAATTTAGTTTATGCTTTAAAAGGACTTTGGAAAATTTAAGACAGACTGGAAATGGCAACCCATTTTGAAGATCTTTGAATTGTAGAACTATTTATTTCTAGTACTGTATCTTTTATAGCAAATTACCCTTGCTAGGCTAATTACTACAATCAGATAAGAAATAGACATATATTTTTAGCCAAATTATTACTCTTTAATATGTGAATGTATACTTAGAGTTACATAAAGGAGTGGTTCCTGTTAATGGAATAAAATACACAATACAATATATTTGTATGAAAATTGTATTTCATTGAATCCTTGACTGTTAGACTAGTTGAAAAATATATATGCAGGTGGGAAATGAGTATTTGTGGAAATTATTTGGTATTGCCTCTGAAAATGAAATAAAAATTGACTATTTTTATGGGTTGCAAGATTTTCTTAACCAGTAGAACATAAAGACTTACTGCATGCCAAACGACTTCCCAAAGCAGTTACTTTTAAAACAAAATTTAAAAAGCCCAAGAACAACCACCACTCCCACCAACCCCCACCTTCTTTTCTTTCAAGCTAAAGACAATGCTAAGCGTTAGATCTGTGTGCAGACCCTTCTTGTTTTTTCCCGAGGTGCCTGATACAGAAGCACGGGGAAGCTGAGCGGTTGCCCCTTCCTCCTCCAGACCGCAGAGGTGGTCAGTGGGACTGGTGGGGTGCTGGGCTGCAGCCTGCCAAGGGAAGCCATAAAAAAAGATGCACAGCCCTTTGACCCAAGGAGGAGCTTCAGGAGATGCTAGTCCCTCCTAAGTCACAAATCACTACACTGTTCTCGAATCTGAGCTTTTCCTTCCCCTTATTTTTAATTTTGTTGGTCATGCCAAATGTGAGATATTCATTACGCTGTCAGTAGAGTGATTCACATTCTTGTAAATCCTTCACGCACCTCAAAAATAGCTAAAAGCATATGGGGGCTTAGTTCATTCTTTTGGCTACTTTTCTATGTTTATATTTGGTAATTTATGTGCCTTGTAACGTCCTAGAAAAATCATTTTATAGGATTATTTCACTGACTGTATAAATTTGAGCAGAACTCAGTTGTTTCATTACAAATGAAATAAAATTTTTTAAAGTACTCATACATTTTGCAAGTCTTGTTTATTATTTGTAATCTGTGTTCTTTGTAGTATCACTTTGCTGCTACTGCCCGGATGCCTGCAACACCCAGCGCTGCTTGCTAACCTCATCATGAGCTGCACAGTGAACGGGGCAAGCACTCGCTTACTACGGATAGCATGGAAATACCCAGATTTTATTGAAAATTAATTTTACTTTGCAGGGAAAGAAAAAAATCAAAAGCATTCCTAAAGTACCAACTGGTATTTTTCTGTATATTTTGATGTTTCCTTTTAAAACATAGAGTTATGATCTGCTGCTGTGGTCTTGCAGATTAACAGCAAAATATCTGCTGGCTAGAGAGGATCGAGACCTGCTTTTATGTTCTGTGCCTTATCAGAACCCGCACATTGTCTGTCCCTTTGGTGGAACCGTTCTACCCCACCGCCTGAAAACATCTGCCACATATGAGCATTTCACAGTTGCTTGGTGCACCATGCGAAGTAACACAGCAAGTACATAATTCCAAACATGTTTTTAGGAAGAAAAATTGCAGCCTTTGTGTTCTTATTTTGGGGTACTTTCTGGAAGGATGAAATGTATACTCAACCAGTAAATCTTTTGAAAAGCCATAGGAAGACCCAGTTCTCATACAAGAAACATACGGGGCTCTCGTGGGAGTGGAGAACAGGTCATAAGCAACATTATTAAAAGCAAAAATGCAGCACAGCTGAAAAAAATCATGATTTTAAAACATGCACTGAGAGATCTGTTTTTGAATGAACAGAGAAGGAAAAAAAACCCCAAACTTGTGAAAGTGTCAGATGTTTATTTGGAAATAATGGTTACTTTTTAAAACATCAAGAGATGTATTTCCATCACCCAAAATTAAGTTGGCATTATTATTATATCCTTTCTTTAAAATATCTGAAGGTGTTTACATGTTAATAAATCAAATAGCTATTTTTAAAAGTATTCTTAGGTTTATTTTAAGATTAAGCTTCAACAAATAATCTTGGTAAATCCAAACCAAAATTTTAAATTAAACATGAACTGCTTTATGTGCTTGGACTGTAGCTATCAAAATAACCTTTTTTGATTCAGGCTAATCAAGCTTCTTAAAAAAAAAATAAAAAAATCACATTAACACACTTCCTAACTTAAAATTTCAATTTTGTTAGTTCCAGAAAGGGAGGCCTATAAAGGACTTTTTAATGTATTGCCACTGCCACCTAATCTGTGTGAAAAGCTTGCAGGTGGGGTTCCTGCATGTGATGCACCTGGTGTGGGCGTGGGTAGCAGAGGAGGAAATTAGAGCAGGAGCATCAATAAAGCAAACAAATGATGTAGTAAGCTAGTTTCTTTTGGAGGAAGGGCTTGGGAGTACGATATTTGCAAGGTTAGTGTGGTCAATTGTGTTTTTTGAGTGTATTAGGTCCTATAGTAATGTAGGAGTTGGGGAATTTGTTAAGAACCTGAGGCTCAATTTACAAAGCTAAAGACAAGCAGCAAAATCTTGCTTGAAGACGTGTGGTTCTTGCTGCAGTGCTGGGGCAGAACAAACTTTGTGTAGAAAGTATCTGGGGAGTAAAAAACACCCTGTTGTTTGCCCAGGTATTGTATATGATGCTCGAAGTTTCTATGCCAAAAGCTATGGGATTAAGGTATCTTAGTGTAGGTTTCTAGAAGGCTGAACTGAATTGTAGGGTACCACCCGGGAGGAGCTGCGGCAAATCCCTTGTCCTTGCGGTAGGGAGGCTCTGCTGAGGCTGTGGAATACTTGTGTGTTGGGCAGGCAGGAGATGAGGTGTTGCGATATTGGGCTGGTCGTGGATGGTGATGGTAAGGAAGAGTGCTGTGCAGTGATTTTAGCTTGGTCTGTTGCTGTGTGCCTCAGTTGAATGTGGGTGGTGAGGAGGCTGGAAGTCATAGAAAGTTGGACAGTCGTAAGCTGCAATGAAGCTGCTTCTCAAAGTCCTGGCTGGGTCATAGAACAGACCCCATGGGGTTTCCTGCTGACTGGGAATAAGTAACTGTGCTCAACTCAAGATGGCTAAATTATGTCAGATTACTTGTAAAGCTTATTATTGTTGTGTAATGTCAAAGAAATATCATCATGCTGGAAGTAATTCAGAATTAGTTTGGAAATGTAACATCTGTTACCGCTTGCTACAGGAGGTACCTTTTGTCACCTTGCTGTTTCACCTGGAATTTTTCTTCCAAGCAGGCTTATTTACATAAGTGAGTGAGGATAGGGTTTTTTCTCATCTGTTATAGCGATAATTGTTCCTTCCTTTGCATTACCACCTTTTTTTCCAACTGCAGTTTAGAGTTGATACGTAACATCTATGGAAGCTAGTTCAAGGCTGTTGGCGGGGGCGAGTGAAATGGGGAGGTGTCAATATATGTGTGTGGGAAGGCACAGCAAGTTTCTGATACCTTAAGAGACAACGCTGAATGTATTATATGTGTTCATTTTAGATCAGGGAGAGGAGCTGTTTGCCACAGCCCAGTGTTAAGAAGCATCTGCTGGATATGTTGACAAGGGTCTGGTCCTGTTGGGGCTTGTGTCTTGTGGGCTGCTGAGAGGCACTACCTGAGAGGGGAGGAGGGAAGAGCGCTTTTTCTTCGCATCTCCTACTGGTGTTTTTTTTTAGCCTGTGGTATGTTAGGAATCTAGAGTAAGGTGAAACAGACACGTGGAATCATGCTAACGTTTATGAGGCTGGAGAGGTTTTTCCATCCCAGGCCAACTGCCGGCACCGTTTGTGCCTGATGAGCTGCGTCCCAGCGATTTGGTCTGTCGCTGTGCCAAATCCACATGCTGAAGGCATCTGTTTTCCTAAGGGCCCGCAGTGGTGCTATCCACCCCTGTGGAGATGCGGCTTCTGCGTCCTCCCAAGCCTCTGGATGTTCTGCCCCAAACACTCCCTCCCTGGCGTAACCCACATATTTTAGCAACAGGCGATAGCAGATGGTTTCGTTTTCGGTTGCCTCGAGGAAGATTATGCTATCGCGGTCACCGAGTCAGCCCTTTCACTGCAGCTCGTAAGCCCTGATCCCAACTGCCAGTTTTTCAAGCGAGCTATAAGAAAACTTTCAGAAGGTGGAGAAAAAAAGGTGTACTTGTAGGGCTGTGAATGGATGTGTTTTAACAGGCTCTAAGGGGAAGTAAACATCTAGGATTAGGGGAAGTAAGGACAGAATTCCTATTATGTTTCATATTTATGTAGTGCAGCACTAAGTGGTAAGAAAGAGAGAGGTGTCTCTTTCTACAAGGATAGAGCAGCTCTCACCTATGGAGCTCTGAGCCGTGTCATTTAACGGGACACTTCAGGTAGCTATCAGTTGTATGCTACCCAACTGCACTATCATCTGCTTTCTTTCTCAACTGAAATTTATGTTACCAAGAAACTTAAAACAACAAGAAGTGTCTTTATTTACCGAAGTAACTTCCTAGATTTTGTTCAGACTGGCCATCTGAACAGGGGTATGGTAGAGAAACCTCTTTAAAAATAGCTTTACTAGTTGGTGATCTGTAATCTGGAACTGTACACTCCCCTATCCTCTGATGTGTCTTGGCTGTAGGAATAAAACTGGTGTTCACAGTGGGGACTTTTAAACAGCACAGACATGTCTAGTTTTTACTTAAAGGACAGACATGTCTAGTTTTTACTTAAAGGATGGTGAGGGAGTGCAGTGTTTTCTTCTATGGTAGCTCTCAATTGCAAGGATCATCTCTTCACTGACAGGCACCCTTGACCTGGGGAAACTCAGGCCTTCCAGCACAGCTGCCAGGCAGGCAGCCACAGGCAAGCCAGCTCTCTTAGCAGGACCAAGAGCTGGATAAAGAGCAGCATGCGTGTTTGGGACAGGGTGGTAATCCTCTACTTGAATGCTGAGCATCCTTACTGGTGACAGACATTGCCTGGAGCAGAACAGGCTTGCCTTGGGCCGCCTAGCAAGGATGGGCAGCGCAGCAGTAGGGCTGCTTCATGCTGTTGGCAGCGTTGGATTGCTGATGGGAACTGTGGGTTGTTTCATTCTGTTATTTCAGTGTCTTTATATGAAAGTCTTCATGATACTAATGCAAGCACAGACTCCTGTTCGGTCAGCGTGCGAGCTCCTTCCTACAGGGGCTTGCAGGAAAACAGACTGAGGGTTATTTTCCTCCCCTTAGGGTTTGTGGGGAGCGGTGTGACCAAGAATGAAGAGAAGAATGTATTAAGTCTGAAACATTCCAAGCTACCAACTAAGCTTAAGTGTGGCTTAAGTGTCTTTGTAGGACACCCACTGTGACAGATTTAAGATTGAAATTCACATTTCAAATTACGGTTCAGTGTATTTTATTGTAACTCAATGCATTTTCATTAGACTTTAAAAAAAAAATTATCACTATTACCAGTTAATACAAGGAAGAGAGCAATTGCCAGCAAAGGAAACTGAAGGTACCCATCTGCCAAGGACACAGCTTTCTAGCCCAGACACCATTATATTAATATTGAGAAAGTCTCCCTTCTTAATTCTTCAGGCTAAGCCAGGAAAGTCACCTGTTGGGACTGCACTCCTAAGACGGCATGAGACACTACTGGGGGAGGTAAAAGAAGAAACAATTAGTTCAAGGGGTGGTGGTGGGGGGGTGGGGAAGAAAAAGCACTCCTCTATAGCCTAAACCAGGTCAAAAATGGGGTCAGTAAGATACTAAGGACAAGCCTACTGGTCTCTAGGGAAAGTAAGAGCTAGATTCTTAATATTGATCATGCTGCAACAGACTTCCCTCCTCTATCAAAGCAGTGGCTGGGGACCACTAGCTCAAAAGCCTGGTTTTAACACCACAGTTTAAGTAGCTCTAAATAATTAAGGCAGCTTCACCTTTGGCAAAGGGACTACAGACATTGCTGAATACAGAATAAAAGTGACAGAGCTTTTGGCACTGAGCAAGCGTTACCGCCCCGTAAGAAACCCATCTATAACGTACAGCAAGTTTAGGAAACAAACTGTCCAAGACATGACACAGTGTAAGCCTTTTGCTTTTCAAAATCCTGAGAAGTGCAGCATTGCCCTCTTGTGGTAATAAAGGAGAACAACTAGTAACAATATTTATAATTTAATGTTTAACTTGCAGTATTCATTATAAATATTTAAACTCGAAATAAATCCACATCAGAAAACAAGGAGAACAGTTATTAGACTCATAATAAAACAACTTTCTTGCTATAGGCATACAGGGTTTATAAAGGTTTCTGTTTTTTTAACTGGTGACACAAAATGCTTCCATTTGTAAGGAACCACCATGAATCCACTTTCTTTCGTGTAAAAGGCACTAAATCCCTAAGCAGTTGACAAGTCATTAGGAAACCGAAGAGAAATACTGTCACTGACATATTCAAATATATATATTTACGAACAATTTTCTACATGAGGACTTAAGAGAAAAGTTTAATTGTAGAGCTTAAAGTAAGCGTCAAAACCAACACATGGGCACCTGAGCTGCGCTTAAACCAGTCACACAGACATACATACATCAACTGACCAGACATCATACGCCTACTGACAGACTACAGGTAAGGAGGCTGCTTCCACGTAAGAAAACCCATCTCCCTCCCGTGACAGAGAAAGAATCAAACATGCACATAAAACAAACAAAAAAATTGGCCAAAACCTAGTGTTCAGAGTTAGTTCTTAAGTTTCTTAGTGTACGTTTCCACGTCTGTTCTCTGACGATGGCAAAGTACTGCTGAGTCTTCATATGCAAACAGCAAAGCCACATGATGAGTAAGTGCCACTCAGCCGCAGAAACTGGCAAGTTATTGGCAGTAAACATCAACCTTCTTGTGGGCAGTTGTACTTCATTATCCAACCTGCCACTGAAGAAGAAAACAAAACATACCACAGGCTTGTATGAATAGGGGAAAGGAAAAAATCTAATGCCTCCCAACAACAACAAAACCCAACCACCACAAGATTGTCTAAATAAAGTAAATTCCCCATTCTAACACCTTTTATATCCAGCAGGTGAGGGACATGAAGCCCACCAGCAGCAGCTCATACAAACTCCAGTCCCCTGAGTCATATAGAGCAATGAGAGGAAGAGTTGAAGCCTTAGGAAGTCTGTGTTTCAATAACTAGATGCATTATGTGCCTTGGAGAGATTCTCATTCTTAGTTGCATCTCTGCCTGGCCTTCTAAGACAAAGTTTACATTATAAAAGCAGTAGTAGCAGTCAAGTTCATCACTGTCTATGCAAATGCTGTGTATTTCTTTTGTAAAGAGATAGATAATGAAACCCAAAGCTATTACCCTACTTAGTTCAACCATTTTCTATAAACTCTGAGGGAAGAGAGACCATCTCAACCAGGACTGAAAAGGGACAGTGGTACAGGTCAAGTCAGTGAGGAAATCCCCAGTGCTGCAGGTACTGTAAAACTGATGCATCGTAGGTGCAGAAACTGGGGAAAAAGAGTTGGGGGGGAAGGAAAAAGAAAAGTTCTCTGCCTTTGTTGTGTGTCCCAGAAATGAAGTCTCACTTAGAACACTGTGCACAATAATGACACTTGCTTCCATTTCTATTCCATTTCCCTTCCTCTTGGTTCTTCCTCAAGTTATTCAGTCTTGTAAACAACAACAAAACAGGATTTTCTCAGCAAATATATGGACAATTGCATCATGTTCTTTTTTTAAACTTACTCTCAGTCCTCCTTCTCCTCCAGAACCTGAAGCCGCAATTCTTTTTTCCATTTCTTCCTGTTTCTTTTTCTTTTGCTCTACAGAGTAAGCATTCTTAATACCTCGAGAGGAAGCCTGGGAGAAAACACATTTAGGTAAGACTAGTTAGCCATTTTTCTTTTGATAGAAACCAAACTGCAACTCTTGACAATGCAGTTTTATGGACTCTGGTTTGTGTGAAAAGACTGAAGTGTTGATTAATGCTACTATTACATAAATGCAGACATTCTGGGACACTTCCACATACTCTGAGCTCTTGATCCCATAGGTATATGAGAGTGGTTCTGTTTTATGTTATCACATCCAGGTGAATGTATTTAATGCAATTACATGTACCTGCTTTGCATCCTAAGATGCAGGACCAGAACCTCCCTTGCCAAAAGTCCCATAAATTTTTAGCCTATGTTTCTCTCTGTCAGGGCCTATTCTTGCCCTCACAAATGGAATTAACCGGGGAGAGGTGACTTGGGCAGACAGAACTTGCAAGAGCTTTAGTTGTTTCATCACTCATTCACTTCTTCCATCTCTTTTTATTAGAAGGCTACTTAGAGATAAAATTGAGATGATGGAAATCATAATGACAGCTTCTATTCCAAAACTCAATAAGCAGACAGAGAAGGTCACAAGCTCTGTATAGCCGCTACAGAAATCGATGGGCAATTTACAAGCAGGGGAGGAAAAAGGTTGTGTTTGTAGTGCTAGCCCAGGCCCTAAGAAATCCAGCTTCTAAACTGCCATCTGTGAGAAATAACCTGTGAGACAGACTACCCTTTGAACTCCATAGGACATGCAGATAGCAGCTGTACACAGATGAGAAACCTGTTGACAACTACCTGCTTCACATCCTCATGGGGATGGTTTAATAAGGACCTAGCCTAGATGGCAGGAATAACAGAACTACAGTGAACATTCTAAATCTAAAAAGAAGATGTTTTAAACCTGATTGTTAGCTAAGTTTAGGGTTATGATGCTACAGCCTAAGAGATGTTAAAATCTACCAAGGGAAAAAAGCAATGTTCTCACCTGAAATTCAAGGCCCTGACGACAAGCTCAAATCTCAACGGGCTACTAAGGCACATGTTACCAACTCAGACGCTTTGAGTTCTAGCTTTTAGGCAACCAGCCTTCCAAGTGAGTTAGGTACCCAGACTGTCTCTACAACACCCCAACAGGAAGAACACGTCACACGACCTCAGGCTGAACAATGAGCAGTTAAGCATGTACAGGAAAACACTAAGCAGAGAAGGACATCTGATCTGATCCCTTGTCCCTCACGAGGGGGAAACTGGATTAGGCTGCCTGCAAGACACCTCCATTACCTGACATTCAGGGGCTAAAATGCTCTTAAGATAGTCCTGACAAATCCTGGTAGAGCTGTTTTATCTCTTTCTTGTAAGAAAACAAAATGTAAGTGAGTGATATTTCCATTTTTCTATAGCAGCCTAATGGCTATCCCAAAACTTCAAAGCCATCCATAAGCCAAGTTGCTTCATTTCTCCTTCCTCCCAGGAAAAAGTTTTTTAGCAATTTAAGAGCTAGATGGGGAGCCCCCCCCCCGCCCTTTTACATCCTTCTCAAATGTATAGTTAAGTTAAACTTAAAAAAACCTTTTTAAGATTACATATGAATTGCTTTTAGTATGTAGTCTGACACAAAATTAAGAAGTTTTAAAGAAGGACGCTGAAGCATCAGTCAGCTGTTGCTTCAATTATTCACCGAACTCTCTTAAAACCAGGTCAACATGCTCCTCATCAATAATGGTCAATTTTTAATTCCACATGTAACGTCACTAACAATCATACAAATAACACATTCCTTTCTCTTCATAGTTCAGCTGTAGTCTCTAAGACACACTTGTTACTTATTGTAGATTTTGTATGGTGTATGTTATCAGCCTTTTTGAGAGGTATGGGAAGGAAGAAACAGTTCTACATCCTGCTAGAACATCTGCATCCTACTGCTTCTAGATTTAAGGATACTTAAGTACTTAAAGCTTAGCAACCTTAAAAAGATACAAAAGTAAGTTAATAACCCCTCCTTGCTAGAGTTTAGTGAGAAACATGCTTAGCTGTTGCCACACTGATGAACTCAACTTGCAAGAGCCCAGAACCTGTGTTTGTAAGGGAACTACAAGCACTGTACCGCTTGAAATTGCCACCACAATTGTTTGGCAACTGCGGGTTGAAATTTTTCTCACCCTCTTGTTTTCAGGTCCTATCATGAGGAAAAAAAATGAATTTGCTCTTTCAATTCTTAGGTTGTTTTTTCAACTCCTGCAAAACTTCTCCCATCCAAACAGGCTCAGTTATCTTGCAGTGATCTTTGAGCACCTGCTTGTGAAACTGGTTCATAAATATGTATCTGTAGTAAGTGTTAAGAAGGTAAAACATTAATACTACTATGAAAATATTTAATGACTTCCCACAATCCTGAGCCTGCTATCCAGCGTTCCCACAGAAGCCCTTGCTATCTTCCCCATAAACTGCTTACCTAAATTACTTTGAATAAATAATTTTATCACATTACCTCCATCTGCCTCTTTTCAGCAGCTTCTGCCAGCTGTCTCCTCTTTATTTCCTACACAAAAGGCGAAAGACAGTGACATTCTATACCCAGACAAGCCGGCACTCCTCTGGAAGCCCCCAGCCCATCTCAGGTGCGTCCCGCGGGCTGCCAGGAGATGCCGGCCCGACCTCAGGGCGCATCGCCCTGCCAGGCCGCGGCAGGGAGGGCCGGGGGCGGCCGGCGGGGGCAGAGGGCTGCCAGCCGGCCGGGGGGCGGCGGGGGAACCTCGGTAGGGCCCGGCCCAGCCCCGCCACCAGCCATCGCCCCACAGCGCTCGGGCCGCCCCCGAGGGCCGCGACGGCTCCTGGGGCTGGGGAGGGGGCGCTGCCCTCGCTCCCGCCCGGGTCCCGCAGGCCGGGGTTGCCGCCGGCCCAGGGCCACCCCCCCCGGGCCGGTTAAAGCGCAGCTGTCCCGGTGTCCGGTTCGGCCGAGGGTCCCCAGCGCTCGGCTGTGGGGTGCACCCCCTTCGCGCGTTGCCCCCCCGGCCCCCCAAGCGCACAGGCCGCGGCTGCGGGCGGCCATGACGCTCCCCGCCGCCGAGCCCCCCAGGGCCGGGCTTCCCCTGCACTGCCGCGGCCTCGGGTCCGGCAGCCCCGAGTCCTCTCCCCGCGGCCCTACGACCCGGCCTCCATGTTGCGGGAAGCGGCCCGCTCCCTTCCCCCGCCCCGGCTGGGAGGGTCGGCGCCGCCGGGCGTCGCAGCCCGGCGGGAGGGAAACGGCCCGCGGCGCCGCACTCACCGGGTCGGGCGTCTCCACCACGTCCTTGACGGCGCCCCCCATGCAGGGCAGGCACAGCCCCATGGCGGGCCCCACCGCCGGCAGCGCCGGCCAGCGCGGGGGAGGCGGCGGCGAACGACCAGGCGGCGGCGCCGCGCTCGGGCAGGGCCCGCCCCGTCATGGGGCCGGCGGGGGGCGGGCAGGGCGGCGCGGGGCTGGCGGGCGGTGCGGGGAGGGCGGCGCTGGCTGCCCCGGCGGGCGAACCGGGCTGGCCCCGTTCTGCGGGGCACGGGGGGCGGCAGTGGGGTCTGCACTGGCCGGGGCAGTCCCGGCAGCGAGCCGCCCGCTCCGGTGCTGCCCTCGGCTGCGTTGAGGGGCGGGCGGCGGGGCCGCGCTGCCGGGCCTGGGGCGGTGGCGCCCCCCGGGCGGTTCGGTGTTCCCCGAAGGGTTCGGTGCCCGCGGGGGCTGAGGCGCCGCCGGTGCCGTGGCAGGGCCCGAGCCCCAGTGGGCGACCCCGGGCACCCCCGGCCTCAGGGCCGGCCCGCCGCCCAGCCGGGGCAGGCACCACCCGGCTGTCTGGGCTGATCACCGATGTTCAGCCCGAGGTGGATGTGTATATCCCCGGCTTAATATTTTTAAATGCTCGTGTCATTTCGCAAGCCCCTCGGCCTCGGTGCGTTAACCGTTCATTGCGGGTGCTGTTCCGTCCTTCTGGGAATGCTTTGCTGTGCCTCACAGGCAGGAGCGGCCCTGCAAGGATTTCTTCCCTCGCTGGCCTTCGCTGGTTAACTCGGTAAAAAGAGGAAACCGACAATCTTTCCCTCTTTTCTGGCTTTTCTGTTACAGCTCTTTCTTGAAAATTTGCCACCTTTTCTTCTAGTTATTGCCAGCAGACCCCAGCATTACCCTATTGAATGGCATTCCCGGAGTATGAGTGCTGGCCTACACACCCATCCCCAAGGATTATGTGGAGAGTAAAATACCTGTTCCTCATAAACAGTGCAATGTTTACCCAGCTTCTTTTCTGCCCCTGTGATTTCGAACACAAATACATCTTTTTGCACCAATGTTCTTGTCCTGTGATTTATCCCACGAGCCTGTGATGCTGTATGTTATTGTAAAGTACCAATTTAAGTACTTGTGCTTGTTCCGTGCACCTTAATTAGCCCTCAGAGAGGGTTACAGCCTCGCTGAAACCAGCGCTTCACACAAAGCACAGCACAGCAACCTGGGCTTTCTGAACTGGCCATCAGCAGTTGGGGTGGGAGCGATGGGAGCATGCTGGGGCTGTGGGAGGGGAGCAGTGGGAGCGTGCTGGGGCAGGGGGAGGGGGGCTGGGGCTGTGGGAGGGGGTGTGTGGAAGCAGTGGGAAAGTACTGGGGCTGGGGGGTGTGTGGGATCAGTGGTAGCGTGCTGGGGCTGTGGGAGGCGGTGTGTGGAAGCAGTGGGAAAGTGCTGGGGCTGTGGGACGGGAGTGGTGGGAGCAATGGGAGCATGCTGGGGTGGTGGGAGGGGGCCGGTGGGAGCACACCTGTGGCCCATCTCATGCTGGTGGGGCTGGGGTGGTCTCCAGGAGCACACCAAAGCTTTAGCAGAGCAGCTGGGCTGGGTTGTGTTGTCCCAGGAGCTGCAGCTTCCCTGCTGTGTGGTGTGTTTAAGGTTTGACTTTCTGCTTTATAATGAAATATTTTTTTTTTTAATGATTGATTTTTTAAGTATCAAGATGCTATTGTTTTATGGTTGTGTGGATTAGTGTTTGTCAAGCTTCAGGTTGGAACTGAGGCGTTCCTGGCTGGTTGCCGGCCCCTGTTTGATCCAACAGATGATAATCCCGGAGGGCGTCTGAAATACGTTTTGCTGCATCTAAAATAGTTAGAGGAAAATTGGAGCACGCTTGAACAGAACTGGATGGAGAAAGAGAGCCCAGCTTTCTGGCAGTATGAGCTGGTGAGACACGTAACTGAAAAGGTGGGTGGTTCAAGCAAAATTTTGGTTCTTTTGAGGTGCCTTCATAAAGTAGGTAAAGTTGTTCATGGAGAAGTAGCCTGCAACAGGGTAACAACTTCTTGTTCTATAACAAAGGGTTTGTAGGTTTCTACTGAGGGTTTTCAAGGCTATTGTTTTCACTGCTGTAGTTTTAGGGATAAGCTTTTAGTTAGGTCACTTAAATTGTGGTCCTTTAACAAAAGGTTCTTGTTGAGATTTCCTGGAATGAGCTTGAAGAGATTCTGGGGGTGTGTAGTTTGAAATGAATTTCCCAAGGTCGTGTGTTCAGATATGCTGACAACCAGCAACAGCTTGGAAATTAGATGTAACTTCAGATTTTGGGCATAATTTGGGCTCTGTATGAGCAAGGAGTTAGTCTCGTGTGTTCTGAGAGCCGGGTGAGGATGGATAGCTCTCTGGCCTGTAGTGATACCGCTAGTAAAACACATCTGTCCCGTGGTTTTGGGCTCAATGTATCTGTGTTGCCTCGGGATGAGCATCTGAACACACGCAGCGGCAGTTACCCATCTCTGTTCTGAAGAGCCGTCTAACCTTTCCTGCTTGGTCTGTGCTTTTCATTCTCCTGGAACTTACTCCCTGTGCTGGGTGTGAATAGTGCAGCGCATCCCTCTCGGCTTTGGGGTGAAGCTTATCTTCTCAAACGCAGCGGTGATCACTTGACAGAACGAAGTGTGCTCTTCACCATTACGGGTTGCAGTACTGTTTGATTAATTGCATGCCAAGTATTTCCTGATGCTGTGAGATGAGAGGTATTAGTGCCTGGTAGCTCAACAGTAACAGGTGATAGGTAGTTTTGGTTTGGTTGATTTAGTGCTCTGGGACTCTTTTTGTCCACTTCCCCACAGCCTGCCAAATAATACTGTAGTGGAATAACACATTAGTTATGTAATAAACTTTAAAAACAAACCACATACACACACACTTAACACTGACATTAATAGTAGTAGCACTTTGCTTTTAAGTGGGGCTGCTAGGCTGAGCAGTTTGAATTTTTTGATTTTTTGATATGTGATGAATTGCGTGTACTGAGTTTTGAGTGTCTGCTTTAGCAAGAAATACATACTGAAAATGTCAGTGACCTCTCTGCAGGTTTTTGGCAGCTGGCTGGAAGGTTTGGCAATTTGTGATTTGTTGATTTGTAATGGTTTAGTTATGGTGTCGTTTGTGCAAGAATGGTATCAAACTGCGTCTTACTCTGACTTCTGTCACTGTTGATGTGTCTAGCTCTCTTTATTTTCTCCAAATCCAGCAGATGGTACTGTTAGCACAAAAATTTTCTGTATTTCCCAACTCTGTAACCACACCTTCGATTTATTGTTTTGTTGTGATATTACAGGCAGTGTGGCTTTGAATAGGAATGAAGATGCTACTGTCTGCTCCATTTGTGGATGTGTCAGAAAGCTTTTCAGGATAACTGACAAGGACTGCGGGAAACAAAAGGCAGTTTTTACCCTGCACTATTGTGTGTTCAGGATAATGCAGGTAGAAGGGAAACTGCTTGAAGAACCCCAGCCAAGTGACTCACGGGTTGACGAGTTTCACTTTCAGGATGAAAATTAGTCTTCACACGTACTTGCTCTACCCCATAAATGTCTTTTTCAATACCTCTGTCTTCTGAAGCACTTCACAGCATTATGCCACTACAAAAGAGAATGTCTGGAGTAGGAGGTCAAAAGGGGCAGAGGTAGTGTTGACTTCTGAATGTAAGAGCTTACTGATAATGGAGGATTCCCGTTACTGGTATTGCACGTAATCTTAGAGAGAGAATCCGTTTCTGACTTCCCATCTGGAAAGTTGTCATGTTCATTGAATTACTTAAAAAGAAAAGTAGAACTAAACCAGTTCAGATTTAACTTGGGAATCTTACTTACCATACTTCTTTTCCAGCTAATAAAAACATGAATTTAAATTTTAAAATTTAGGAATCTTTCTTCAAGAAAGGACAAGTGGCTGTGGCTCAGGTGCAACTGGTTTGGGAATCAGTAGTACTTGCTTTCAGCATAGGCAGCTTTTAAAGCAACAAAGACGTTGGGGCCCTTTTCAGGAAAGGCATGTAGCAGCTTGGTGCTGGGATGTCTACTGGAAAAGTAATTGCAGCATCTCTGGACATTTATATATGTCTTTGTGGCGTGTTTTTTAAAGAATGTAGCAAGGCTGGTTTTTTTTGTTGTTTGTTTTTTTAATTTATTATTCTAACCAGAGGTGAGCAAATATGGTGTAGGGCATAGTCATAGGTTACAGATGCAGGTACTCAGTTTTCACTTCACAAGTTTTTTCTCAGATTTCTTTTTATATTTTAACTTCGGGTTTACTGTGAATGTCAGACTGCAGTCCAAGCTCTGTATGATCCCTGACGGTACAGCTTTTGTTGAGGTCCATGGAAGCTGAGCTTTTTTTAAGCTACAGCTTAACTTACTTCACAGGCTTTGAGCTAATCATGGTAGTTTCCTTTCCTTCATTAGCAATGCATCCCTTTCCATTAGTTCCATGTCTGTCTTCATGGATTGTCATGATCTGCTCCGCAGTAGCAAGACAGATTTTCAGCTTTAAGGATGTTGCTAGCTGGTGACTAAAAACTTGCATACTGCATACAAGCCTCCTGTCTATATGTTTTCCTTCTGTGCAAAACAAACGTATATACGAAGCACTGAAACTTTTCAGAGAATTTGGTGTACAACTCAGTAGCATCATATCCTTGCATAAAATCTGTAAAAGCATGTGGAAGTCGTGCTCGACTGACTGTCTGGCATGTAATGATAAAGTCTGCATCCTGGTAAAGCTCCTTCCGATTTCTTTGCTAGCTAAAACAAAGAATGCTTTTAGGTACTGTGCTGAGCGTGTTCATATGATGCATTTATCAGTCCAGAATACCTCAGTTAGACAGTAATTAGGGACTGCCAAAAGAACATCTGTTTACAGTCACCACTTCTAAGGATAAATTTGCATCATGAAGTAGCTTGTGCTTGAGTACAAGGGCAATTAAAACCGAGAAGGAAGATTTCGCTGCTTTTTAAGGTCAATTTGCACTCTGCTTGCCTTTGTACTGTTAAACAGTTTGAAAAATCACTGTGCAATAGACTCCTTTACAAGACATACAGCAATGCATATGCTTTCTCCCTCTAGCATGTTAGCAGAGATAGGCTTGGAGTTATTTGGCATGAAATAACTTCTAAAGCGAGTAAAATACAGACCGTTTTCCCACAATTAGGTAAGGATGGGAGCAGATGATTCTTGGCCTTTGTACGTTCTGCTTGGTTTCCGCAGGCACCCGATACTCTGTAGCCCTGCCTGGGGCACCAGTTTCACATCTTGGGTACAGAATGGAATTAAGCTCTCACACATCTGGCTTCAGCATGTCAAATAAACCTCACCAGTTTGACAGAGGAGTTCACACTCTGTTCCCTGCCCTAGCATCTGTAGTCCCCGGAGACTGGTATAGCTTTAACATACCCTTTTAAAAGATTATAATCTTGCTGAAATTTTGTTCTGCTCAAGATTGCCTTGATACATCTGCTCCAGCACTTTGATGTTCGGGTCTTTTACAGGTCGACCACTCGCTGGTGTGGGTCCTGTTGTAGAGTTGCTTCTTCAGACTTGAGAAACACTTAGGCCCCTTGCAAAGAGGGTGGTGTGTAAAGAGCAGGGGCTTCTATGGGGCTATGGTATTTTCATGTGTAAGTGCACTCGTGCTGATTGTGTCTGTGTTTGGTTTTCTTTTAAACACCTTGCATCGTCTCAGTGGGGAACACTTGGATTCACTTACCCGTTTTAAATCAGTATCATAGGGGCAGGGGAAACCCCAAAGGTGAAAGACAAACGTGTATTTCTTCTTCTCTCATCCTGGAAATATGACTTAAAAATTAAGCCTTTCCCTTGAGAAAAAAGTAGTATGTGCTTCCTGTACCAAAACGAAGCGTCAAAAATTGACATTTGCAGTCAGCAGGTGCTGGAGCATCTGACAGCATACTTGGCTGAAATCTACCTTTTTTCTTCTTTTCCTTTTTGTGTAGAGTATCAGACTAGATCTTAAGGATAAAACTTTTAGTGATATGTAAATTATTCTGTCACCAACACCCATGGGTGCATGTTCTGGCATGTATTTGCAATATTGATGTTTCATGGTCTCTTCAGTCACATGGCTGAATCAACTTGTCTGTGTGATTCCACGAATGCAGCAATATTTCTTTGCCTTAATTATCTCTGTGAAACAAGAGAAGAACACACCTAAAGTTTACCTAGACACATGGGCTATGTCTAGCAATAAATTAACAGGTAATGATTTTAGGACTTCATTTACAGTGTAATTCCACATCATAGTCCAATAAATAGAAATTGGAAAACTAAAGGTAACGGTTGATATACAATGGTTGATATATAACGGTTGATATATAACACATTATAATGGAGTTCTAGGAAATTTTAATAATTAAACTTCTCAGAGCTATATGTAAAAAGAAGAACATTAGCCAGACTGTTAGCATAAATGTATGTAATTCTAGTATGTTGCTTAACAATAAATGAACCATGTAAATTCTTTATTATTCCACTTGAAATAGTGTGTTTTGTGGGGAATAATACATAATGACCTTATAAATGTGTGCTTCCTGGTGTAGGTGACATTAATGAAGGCTCTAGGAATGACTCAGCAGAAACTGTTGTGCAGACCGCACAGGCTGCACCCCCATAACCACAGTGAAATTCAGGCAATAGTTGAGAGGTGGTAAACTCATAGAATTTTGCCTGTGTATTGTGTTGCCAACAAATCTTGTTGCAATAAATTGTTTTTATTCACTGGTGTTTCCAGAAATGGTTGGTGTAGTTTTCAGGACAGGTCAGTCTCTGGGACTGTTAATGTTTTAATCCCGTGCTAGAAGAGAATAGCAACTGGAAGAGGATTTTATGTTCCCAGCCCTTTACTGTCCTCTGATATGCATTCATGGTGAATCAAGCGTTTTCTTACTGATTACCAACTAAAAAGCAAAGCAGTGGGCCGTGAGTCTTTTCAGGGAAGCACTTTTTCAACTAGAGCAGAAGCCTGTGCACGTGTGTATTTACAGACACACATAAATGCTTAATGGGCAAGAAGTGAGAGGTTTGCTTGGAGGGTAATGTGGGGATTTTTCACTGCTATAGACACGCTGAGAGTTTGCTTTGTCCCCTAGGTAGAAAGTTTGCTAGTTTGAAACGGTCTGGTTGGAGCACTGATGACAGCACTGACGACGTGCTGGGGAGCGGATGCCTTGGTGCTGTTGGCGAAGGGAACCGCGGTCCCTGCTGGAGGCGCTGACCACAGAGGAGGCGTGGGGCCACCTTGTCAGGGGAAGCCGATGTAGTAGTGCTGAATAACCTTGTTCCTTCCTCCTGTGACATTTTAACATTGATACTCCCATGTTTTGTGTCTCGCCAGCCTTTCAACTTCCACATTCTTTTCTCTCAGCTGCTTATAATTTTCTAACTACATTTGTCAGGGGTGATTTTGCAAAGCCCCCCGTCCATATACTGACCCTGCAGAAGAATACTGCATTTCTGCGAGTGCTTATTATAGACAGAAGTGGTTTTGTCACTCTGTTAAAGTTTCCTGACACTTATCATGACAGGATTTGGGTTTCATCTTTTCCTCACACTGCCAAACTTGAGCTGCTTGGACTGAAATTTGTCATGTGGGTGTTTGCCTCGGGCCGCTTTTCTTTGAGGAGCTTCAGCAAAGAAGTTGAGCTGCTACGGGTAGTATTTGGGCTGCCCCAAGTCAGATGCTCAATGCAGACTGCTCTGAGACTTTTGTGTGCCAAAGGTCTTTAGCATGAAGGTCTTAACCCAGGTGTCAGGGGTGTGACTTGTGCTAGGATAAGATGTCAGCCCTCGGCAACTCTAGATATTGATCAACACTGGGAACACGTGGGAGTTTTGATGACTGATTGTGGAGAAAAAGCTGTGCAGGTGGAAGAGTAAGAGGAAAACAGAACTGCCTCATGCCGATTCTCACTTAAATATTCTTGACTGGACCTTCAGAAGCAGTGCTCGCTAACTGGCTGCAGCAATTAAAAAAAAAAATGCCATCTTTCTGTGAACTGCAGATCAAGTCTGAATCTCATTAGTGTAATGTTTCCATGGCAACATTTTGCCTGTTTATTCTGTACAATTGAACATGGACTTTGGATTCAGCCAAACTTTGTTCCATCCAAGTAACAAGTTGTAATTTTAAAAATGGCATTAAAACAATTATGCACAGGTACTGTAGATCGAGATGTACTTTTCGGTGGGATATCAGTCTTAACCCTGAATGCGAGTCACTTCCAACAGATAGTTGACTATAAATAAATGGGAATTACAATTTTCTCTAGGCTTGCCCAGTTATCAGTCAGACTCCCTTTATGAGCAACACTTCATACTACAAAAGAAATGTTTCTACAAATTACACGTACTCTGCTACAAGTCACAGTAATGGCATCTGTAGAAAAACATGCTTTGTAGAATGACCCGGCTTCTCCTCCTTATCTTTTAAGACTCAAGCAATCTCAATGAAAACCAGGCTGTAAATTAATCATGAAGATACATTTTGCATGATTTCAGGTTCGAAGTTTATCCCAATATATTTTAAGCAATGTATAAAATGAAGGTGCACAAAGTGTGAATCTGAAGTGCAACTGAAATAGTTGGCTGCATTATCAAAACCTCATACCAGATTACAGGAGCCATTGAACTGCAGCGGTGTGAGATACAGCTGAGCATTACCAGAACAATCAAGCACTAATATGGCACTGTGGAAACTGTTAATGCTGCGGGTCTTTCTATTACTGCAGTGACTTGCTGAAAATAGACAAAATAACAAAGAAAGAACCATAATAAGCACATTGTTGTGGATGAATTCAATGCATCTTTCTAACTGACTGTTGCAAAACATTTGTACTACTGACTTGCTGAGGTGTGTTTTCAATACTGCTATTATGCTTCCTATTTGTCTCTGGTTTTAGTTACTAACTTGTCAATGACTAATTTCAGCTTGTATTTAATATATCTATTAGAAGGAAAAAATGCAATTGGATTGCCAGGGTGAGAGGTTTAACTTATAGCTGTATTTAAGAAATTTATAATACCAGAGACCGATCTCACAGCTACGAACTGTACTCACAAGATGGTAGTTGTGCATCAGATAAATGAGACGTGTGCCTCGGTGTCTTTCAAGGAAGCGTTGTTGATATCTTGTATAAACTGAAAACGATTTTCCACAGCGTTTTCAACCTGGTGCCTTTTAACATACATTACGTTTGGAATATATTTATATTTGGTACTTGAAATGGAAATGTATAAATCTTGTAAGGGAATCTATGCCTCTTACTACCTCTCTCTTTCTCTGTGTATATATATACGTGCCCACACGCATGCACATGAGTGTCAAGTGTGATGTTATGACAAGCGCTATCATAGCGGCACATCTTCTGTTGGGTGCTGGTAAGAGCACAAATTACAGCAAACGAAGAGGGATGCTGGTAAGCAAACTCCAGAAAGCCAAGACGTGACTTGGAAAAATACCAGTGGAAAATATCTTTCAACCATGAAAATGTAAGCTGGTATGTAAGAAACAGAAGAGGAACAACACAGTACCATTAGATATCTCATTATTTGTGGAAGAATTCAATGGCAAGCAAGTACTCAGTGTATCATTTGAGCACAGATGTTTCTGAGTGTCTCAGGAATTGCATTTAGATATTTGAAGAACGGCTTCTATCTCTGTTCTTCACATGTAATTCTAAAAGTCAGCAGTTGATTGTCTGGGCAAAAGAAAAGTTTGTAATGAACAAGACCCCAGAACTCTACTTACTGTTCCACAAAGTAAGCTGTCCTGGGGACTTCATGGTGTAAAACCTACTATTAAGTATGAACAGTAGCACAGAACACATATCGTTAAGGTAACCATTAAGGTAAACTTTATGTATTTTCTTACTTATTAATAATATCTGCTTGGTGGCTTTTTTTTTTTCATTCTTGAATTTCCTGTGGCCTATTTATGCACTACAATTGCCAGAAACCAGTTTAGAACCTGAAGAACACACTTTCTGGCTCAAAACTGAGCAGATTAAAAAGCTTGGTGTCTTTCGTGGGGAAGATCTTGTCCTGTGGCCCAAGTGATATGACACGAAATGAGAAATTTCATGAAGCCCCAGTGAACTGTCAAATGCCGTATTTCATGGTGGGGAGAAGATTTTGCAATTGTCTTTATGTTTAAGTTGCTGTTGCCCATGAGTCAGAGCATGGTTTTCTTCCAGTTAAGTCATGCCATTTGCTCTTTCTTGATGTTATTAAATTTAGTTGCTTTTGGTGAAGAAATTCTATTTCAGTGAGATTTTAGTGTGTTCACTTACTCCCTAGTTCTACCAGAGCCTTCTTTTCCAATGAAGGAGAAGTGGGTAACAAGTCAAAGACACTTTGTTTGACTGCTGTTCTCCTAATGAAATACTGCAATGTATCCTCTCGAGCAAGATCTTTTTAGTCTTAACTGAAGTCCTGTAAGTAAAAATATCTCTTGACTAGTTCATGTAGCAAGATTTAAAAGCCCATACCTGCCTGATAATATCTGTGTTTTCTTCTGTTAACCACCTAAAATCTTCAAATACAAAGCTACGTGCTTTTTAAAGGCATTAATTCAGCAGTATTGAAGAGTCATTCTGGTTGGTAATAATTTATTTTTACAATCTTAAAGCTTCCAAGGTCAGTGCTTTGCTTTGTGCTGTTCAGAAAGTTTCACCATGCTTTAACGTACACGTCCGTTCTCAGGGTGGAAGATACTGATAAATTACCCTGAAATTCATTATTAGTAGAATACCATCTTCTTTGGTTACCTCCTGCTTAATGTAAAGTAGCTTGTGTTTATACATCTTGGAATCACACGATACTTATGACTAAGACACTCTTCGTTCACTCCTGGAATACAATAGACAAGAAGCTATGTAGAGCTACTCCCATGTTACATAAAATATCAGCACCATAAGAATAGGAGCTATTAGTCTAAATTGAGGAATTAGAAGTGATGAAAGGAAGAATTAACTTTCCCTCTCTTAATAATTATATTCCATATTCCTACAGGAATAACATCTTGTATCCGCTGATGTCATAGTAATATTTACAATAAAATCCACTCATGGTGAAACCAGTAAGACGTGAATGCTTACACTCATCCACATAAAACAGTTCTATGGGGCGATTCCTGGTCGTGATAAGACCACTTACTCTAATAATACGTCTGTTTTGGCTGCTCATCATTAACTGCATGTTCTACAGCAATGATATGACATTATATCCAGATAAAACCAAGGTCTTTCCCTGGGAACTGCGTCTGCAGGGAAGCTTGCCATTCCGTACTGCAGGAAATTGCATGTTTCTAGCACCTAGGGAGTTTGGAGGCTTGCTGATGGTAATGAGTTCTTATTTTCCAAGCCTGTGCTTCCATGAGCTCTCATGCTTTCCTTTTATCTCCCCATTACGAAATACGGATGCTGAGGACACAAGACTGCTTCTTAGTGCTCCTAAATAGATAGGGGCTCTCTTACACAATGCCATTTATGTGCAGAGTTGTTACTGAGACGGTATTAACACCAAGGTTGAGAACAAGGTCAAGGAAGCACACATACAGCTTTATGGATGGAGAAACAGAGGGACAGTGTGTATCAGCAGTCTCGGCAGGAGGGTCCTGGTGAAGTAAGGGGAAGGATGCCAAGCTCCTGAGGACCACCAGCCTGGTTCCTGTACCTCAGGACCAACTTCTTAAAACAACTACAAATTCCTGCTCGGATTAGCTTCTCCTGCAGCCTTGTTCAGGTCTTGGTAGTGGTAGTGATATAATATGTATTCCTTCCATATGACATACATATTAATGGCTTGCAAATGAGAGGGTGTGAAAAAGACATGTGTGTGTATATATACACCCATATACTTTTAAGAGAAGATAATTAAGAGGTCGGAAATGTTAACGGGAATAGAAACAGGTGATGCTGTTCTTCAGAGATATTATTTATTGTCTTGAGATTTTTCTAGAAAGAAGTACAACTGCTTTCTGATGGCTGCGCATCCTGCAGTTTCACATGGTAATCCATCTAATGTATTTGGGGCTTTACTTCCATTTTTAGAGCTCCTGCTATTTTTCCTCTCACTTAAGAAGTAAATACAAAGCAAACCTCATTTATCGGATCTGTTAATCTCTGGATTAACTGAACTTGTTAAACTGATTTGCAGAGCTTGTTTTGAGAGCTATTAAGTTTCACCTCTTTCCCCATACTTGGTTGAACAGTGACTTTTAGGATTACTGCATAGATTAAATTCTCTTCGGTGTAGAAAGTGTCATTTTTGAGACTTTCTGTGAATTGTAGTAGAAGCAGTGCTGCATTTCTGTTTACTTGTAAATGTACGCATTTTACAGAATATTTATATACTTGCTATTCCATAAGAAGAAATTAGAGCCATTTCAAGATTTTGGATAATCTTGAAGTGATAGTGTGAATGAAAAGATGTGGGTCTGAGTTGAACTTCAGGTCTAATGATGTAGGTCTAATTAAACTAGCTGTGTAATTTACAAATTAGTGATAAAATCTCAGAGGAGTTGTGTTTTCGTTTTAGGCTAACCCTGTCCTTTTTAATATAGGTCAGAAAATGGTTTTATTAATTCATGGGATTAAATAAATTTAAATGGTATTTTTTTTCTGAAATTAATTCCATTATGGAGAGTCCTATGGCATTTAACAGCAATGAAACCAGTAAGGTTTTCTACATAAATTACATTAGAAATGTGCATATTTTAAAGGAATTATCTGTTTTTAAAAGAGGGGCTTTGAGCTCTTCTCTGAAATTGTATTGCAGGTATAGAACTCTTCCTTCAATGCCAGGAGGTACTTTAGGATGACTATTTATTTTCTGATATTTTAATAAAACCTTTCAACAAGGTTTTCCATCATAAGGTACTCCGCTATAATGCAATTTATGACATTTTCTTTCAGGTGAGTCAGATGTTCTGCAGATTTTAATTTAAACAAGAGGTGAAAAATGTTTGTTTTATTTTAGTAAAACCATAGCAAAGCAGGGAAGGGGAAGGAAAGGAATGAATTTTACCTGTTGGGTATTTAAGATGTGCATGAGTCATATCTTGGCTGACTGTGACCTGCTTTGAACCGCACTGGGCTACGTGGAAAGTTACTGGCTGCGGGCAGAGTCATTCCAGCACTTAAACGTGACAGATGAGTGAAATATAGCCTGGCACGCTCTCGCCTATAGGCAGTGAAACACGCAACAGAAACGTCTTTTGGAGTTTCTGTTAAATTACAAGAGATGCATGCATATATGGAAATAAAAATGAATTATTTTTTTCATTCGTAAGAGAGTAACTATTGCTCTTTTTCTGTTCGTGGCTGTATTTTGCTTTACTATGCCCAGTCAACTTGTGAAAATAGCTGTTCTGTCTCGTCCGTTGGTATCACACCTGTTGTGGTTTGCCTAAGACAGTGGCCTTAAAATGTTTTTGATCCATCCATCCATACTTAGAGGTTTAAGGTCAGCTAACGGCTTGGACTGTTCAGGAGAAGAGAGCATAAGGTAAAGCTGGAACCCCCATGAGTATATGAGCTGTAGGGACCTGGGATTGTGTCCATGAGGATGTCACTCGTGGGGATTAGAAAAAATATGTGATGCCTGGTGTGTGTAACAGGGCAAGGGAAAGCTTTGGTTCTGCTTTTACGGGAACTCAGCTGAACTGTGGACAGAAGTGAATTATTTTGTATGACTGCTCTGGTCACAGGAGAAACATCGCTTCTGAGAACAGATCCTCAGCATCACTGCTTCCTCTCTTGCCTTCCTATCAGAGACTTGGTGTCAGAAAATCATCTTGAGGGGTTGGAAGTACTGTTTTAAATCTTAAGAAGAGGAGGTTGAGTCCTGTCTTGATCCTTTACCACCTGGCCTGTGCCTCAATCCTGGCCCGTGCTTAGGGAAAGGGTGTGCGGTGCTTGCTATTTAAAAATCCATCTCCATCCCGCCTTTACCCTTTTCTCCTGAACCTATTTTAGGAGAAAACACATAATTCAAACCTTCTCGGAAAGGCTCCAGATCTTCGATCTGAGGAAAAGCCGAGGGCAAGGTGCTGAAGCTCCGGAGAGCAGAATTGAACAGACACTTAATCCTTATTTTGTTAGCTAAGTGTCTGGCTTTCTCCTCGCCAGGGCCTGCTTTGATGCCCAACTCACTATCCCTCTGCTTAACACAAGGCTTTCAGGGTGGGTATTTTTAAGTGAGGTACTGCAATGCCATTTCTGAGGTCAAAATGACTTTATAGCTAGAGTCCTTATGCTATATAAAGACCGATAACAGTCTAATCCAGTGTTCACAGCTGTCATTGTGGGTACAGAATGACTTCAGCACGCATGACAGCCTGCAGCTGTGGGCCTGCACTGAATAATTCTTATTCTAGTGAGTCTTTTCAAAACAGCTTCCTCCCAGTTCTTTCTTGTCACCAAGTTTGAGTTGATAAACTGGAGATAACAATGATTTTTCTGAAACGTGTCTATTTATAAAAAGCCGGCAGCAGCAGTAAGGGTTGAATATTCAGCTTCTGTGGAACAGCAGCATCTGTAACATAATTGTGTCAGTACAGCACAAGGTGCATAGCTGCCCTAGGTGCTGTCGCACTGCTCTTCCCTTGTTAGAGAGCAAAGATCCAACAGGTAAGAATAGTCCCTGAGTAATAGCTCTCTTAAACATTTCTGGCAAGATTCCAAGGTAAAGGAAATCGTAAGTTTTGAGCCCAGGGAAGTAACAGCCTTAGGATGAGGAAGGAAGGGGTTGTGGTGCTCAGGTGGTCACTGGTCGATATGGTTTTGTGAAGGAGGCTTGTGCTGCCGGCGTGCTTTGCAGAGAAAAGCTCAAGCTGGGGTTCATGCCAGATGCCGATGGACACCCCTAGTGCTTGGTCAGTGTCTAATGTTGCTCCTTCTCCTTTGTCCGTTGCATCATAAAGCTAAGGGACTCAAGCAACACCCTGGTCCGTATTGAGAAGCTGAAGTTTGTGTTTGTGAAAATAAGAGGACTCGGAGCCAAATTGTGTACTTGGTGTTAGGATGAATTTGGGTTATTGGTTTGCTAGCGGGGATTTTTTCTGTTGAAAGAGTGATCTTCCTATGGGTATGTTGGTGGAGTTTAGTCCACGGACCCAAGCAATCAGTGCTGTGTTAGAATAGTCACAGAGGAGACCTGTGCCTGGTATAGTGGGGAAACTGCACAATGCTGTATTACGGCCAGACCTGTGCCTTGTTAGCCGATGGGGTGTACGGTGCTAGAGTGAGGGGGCTGACTTGAATTTTCTTGTGGGCTCTCAGACCTGTGAACCCAGGCAAGGCACCACACCGTGTTTCTGTGTGCTTCTGGCAATGTCCTGCCGTTGACCCTACTGCTTCCTACATAGACCAAATCGCTACCCATCTCCATCTTCATCACTGCGCTTTCAGGACGGAGGCACCTGGCGAAATGCTTCTATGTATGAAATACTTGTAATCTTTCTTTATAAATACAACATCCTCAAGTTGCATTGCCACCATTGAGTGACAGCTGGGACTCAGCTTTTTGGTCCTCATGCAAAGGTCATTCATTTTGAGAGAATTTTTTCGGGCTGGATTTGGTCCTGTGTTAGATTGTTTGCAAGCATCTTTTGTACCTGAGGTGCCCTGATTTAACAGACAAAATGCTGAGCAAATATTTCTGAAGATCAAGGTAGAAAAGAAGTGCATCCTGTTTCCTTGAATTTTGGAGTATTCCCTGCCAGGAGACCTGAGAAGGGATCAGTATGCTATTTAGTTTTGACTAAATTGAAAAGACATAAAATCCCATCAAAAGATTACAATTTAAAAATAAAAATCTCAGTTAAAACCTTCCCATTAGTTTCACTATGGCTTTTCTTCTCAGCCTAATTCCCGTTGGCTGTTTTGAGTGTTCTTAATGCAAAATACTTTGTCTGTACTCATGTGTGAACAATATTTTTGGAGTTCATTTTTCAAAGCAGGTGTGTATAAGCCTTTAATAAAACAGAGTTTCATTTTCTGGTTTGAACAGTGTGCCCTTAATATGGAATCTTGACCTTGTGTACTTGTCTTCTGTAACCTGCTCTGTGTGTGTGGGGTGTTGTTGTTGTTTCTTTTATGTCCTTCACAGCCGCGCACTAACCTTGCAGCTAATCTAATATCGATTTCTTTCCCAGAAGTTTATTGTTTGCAATCGGAAGTATTTTTCAGATTGGATGCCATACTAATATTTCACTGCAAAGGACTTGCAGCGTGTGGGTTGCCAGCTGAGATAAGTGAGGACAAGAGGTCCACAAATGCCCCAGGCCCAAGGACCTCATCTCAGGTGTGACCGCTCCTGAACTACATGGTCATCTCAGCCAGATTTCATAAGGCTTTAAAACATAAAAGCAATTATGAGATTCCTAGTTGACATCAACATACTCGTTGTGGTGGGGCAAATCCTGACTCCTGCTATGCTTTTATCATGAAACCAGAGTTGTGTCTTTTGCTCAGGGAAGCTTTAGGGGCTCGATGGTAAGCTGGAGGCCAGGGAAAGCTACATGGAGTCTTTCCATCCATAACAGCGCTTGATGTTCAGTCCTAATGCTCCTTCAGTATGTAATGCAGCCTTTCTGACTCAGAACTAGGTATTTTATTTCCCATTTCAATTACTCTTTAAAATGCATCATCCATCGTAGTGGTTTAGCATGTGAATAGCCCCAGTGATTGCAGATTGAATCAGATCAGGGTTTACAATAAGACATCTGTCGAGAAAATACACTTACCGACAATGTAAATATTGTATTCAGATACAAATGTGAATCCTCTTGAAATTATGCATTGATTTAGAACAAATGAAATGATATTTATCTCTTTTATCTCTCTTAGCACTGTATCCTACAATATAGGAATGCTTGCTGCCTCCATTGTGTGGCTCTCTAGCACCTGCATCCTTTCAAACCCCTGGGCTGCAGGCATGGAAAAGCATGGTTTTCTGCTCCTGGATGCCCTTTATTCCTTTGTCCTGAAATTATTTTAGTAATTCTACCACTATGAGGAAGTCAGGACTTTAATCCTTTGTGCAAGTCCCCGGTGTTTCCAAAGAAGACTTAAGAGCTGTATACTAAAGGTTAAGGCTCTAACACTGGGGGAGGATGCCTACGGGCATGTAAGTAACCTAGCCAGTAATTTGGATAATTCCAAGTAATCGAGGCTTCCTTGAGCTAATGATTCATCCTCTTCAGAGTATCTAGCATTTCGTACCCGAATCTATGTGGGGACAATCAACCAGATAGGCTACCCCACTTGATAACAGAATTACTCCTCTTTGTTTTAATGGAAATCACATCTGACTACAGGAATCAAAACGTTCGTTTAGCTGCCTAACATTTAACATTTCAGAATATTTTGGTCTTCCACTGTGTTCCGCTTTTTCTCTCCCTCAGCAAAAGGCAATAAATAAAAAAAGACTCCTTTCTCCTGGGGGTCTGTGGGAGGTCACTGGCTGGTGCCGGTAAGCCCTGTTCTCATGCCATGCAAGGGGTGTGTGGGTGTGCAAGTGGTACTCCGCTGTGGGGGGGTTTGCCCCACACGTCTTTTCTAAGTGAACAGCCCCAGCGGCAGACCTACCTCCTGATGCACCAGTTTCTTCTCTTGCTGTTTCTGCTGCTGTTCAACCCTTCGCTATGATAACCCATACTTTTATGTGAAGGTGAAAAAATGGTTGCTCTTCCTATGTCCAGCTGAAACACCTGGAGTAGCCTCTTTCCATGAAATCCTGTGCCTGGCAGCTGCTTGACTCCTGCCGGGCTGGGGCATAGTCAGTCGAAAAGGTTGGTGCTGGTGTGGTTTCATTAAAATGGAGGAGCTGTAAGTTAGCATAAGGTTTTTGAAAGGCAGCAGTAAGCCTTGGTGTGGTAATTTCTTTCAGTAGCTCATTTCTTCGTTATCTTTGTGGATTCATTTTTTTTTTTCCTACTTCAAGAATGTTCCCCACAAGCTGATTCCTTGACAAGAAAGGTGACCCTTATGATGAATGTGAAGACCTGCTTTTCAAAACATTGCATTAAAACACCTGCTGAAATAATTTCTCTTCTACATCTATGTATGGTTCCTTCTCCCACCTTTTTCTGTGAAACCAATGTAACATTTCAGGCGATTCTGTCAAAAACCCTGAAACAGCTATGTCAGGTTTCTGCCTTGTGCTGATAAACTTCAGCTTGACAAAGTTGCAAGTAACAGAAATAGGTTTTGCAATCAAAAGTCAGAGAAAGCTTATCCGCTGTTATCTAAATTGTGTTTTCTGTGTGCATTAAAAAAAAATAAAATAAATGAACCAAATTCTCCCCCACCCCCAAAAGAAAATCCTGCCAAAGCAGAACTGGTCTCTGCTTAGGACAAGTTCAAGCTGCACGCACAGCCACTTCAGTTTGTGGAAGAAAGGCTCCTTCAAGCGTAAATCCCTTTCTGGAACCCCTCTATACCTTGAAAGGCAAGGATTAAAGGTGCCTACTCTCAGTGAAAAGTTCTGGACAGTACCAGCTTTGTGCTGCAAGCTCGCACTTTGTTCTGCTCTAAATCCCAGACTTGGAAGGACTCTCTGTGGGCCAGGGATCCTTGCACAGTGGAAGGCAATTCCATGCTGAAGCATGGAGATCTCTAGAAACTTGGGGAGAAAAAGGAGGATTCCATTGTTGAAAAGCAATTGCTGTTCTTCGTCTACGTGTTCTCCTGTATTGGCTGTTCCATATAAATAGATTTATTATGTATAATATGTCATTAAAAATGAAATAAGCTAGCCATCACAGTGAGTGCTTTTTGACAAGCCTTTCACAAAGCTCTGTGATGTTTTGCAGCATTGCAAGCCCGTTTTTTTAATGCTGTTGTATTAAACAGTACGAGCTTGCAATGGCTGCTGGTCTGTGTAACGGTTGTGTGCCTGATGAGTTATTTTTCAGGCGTTGAAACTGTTCTGTATGCATCTTGTGCTCATGCAAACTTCCAGTCTTTTATTAGTTTTAGGCAAGTAAATCTTATAGTCTTACGCTTAAATGTGAAGGCCAAATCCTAGAATTGTTTTCCACCTAAAATCAGTAAGGCAAGACCTGTAGCCCTTATTCAGTGAAGAGTCTGCTTGTTTGAGGCTGGATCCAGCCCTGTATTAGTAATTTTTATTCAGTGGATGTATGTCCCCTCCTTTCTTTCTCCCAAAGGAAATCTGGCAGCTTGTCTGTTCCAGAGGCTGTGAAATATTGGCAGGTTTCAAAGCTAAATGTGTCAGTCTCTCTGACAAACAGTCAGTCAAAGGGCAGACGCGTTCCTATCGCTTTCTCTGAATCCAGCCAGATCTGTGCCGGAGAGAAACCGGCTCCATGAAATAAGAGCTGCAACAAGACATTTCCCCAAGTGCTGCCTGTGGACGTGCATTAATGTTGCCGGCTGCACCTTGAGGATACTCTGCTGCTTCTGGAAAAGGAGAAAAAGTATCAGGACTGTGACACTGCAAGTCTTTATGCTACAAAAAAAAAACAACAAAACCCAAACCGTGCCGCTGGGCATTTGGCTGGCTATAGAAATGGACAAGGAGCGGTGGTCGGAAGGCCCGTGATTTAGCTGCCTTCACCTTGGTTCTGGAGGAGTGGGCTTATCCAGCTTAAAATTTTTGAGTTTACTGGTGCTTTGATGGAGGCTTTGGACTTGGTGATCAAAAAGATGGGAACTATGAGAGGAAAAAAACAAAGTGTGGTCTTTACGTGCCTAACATCACGCGTAGGCGCCTGTACTTAGTGCAGTCATAGAGCAGTTTGGGACCTTTAAAGATCCAACCCCGCGCCTGTGGGCAGGGACACCTTCCTCTAGCCCAGGTTGCTCAAGAATAACATCAGTTGGGTGTGAACTGTCGGTCACACATGTTTGCAAGAGTGTGAGGCAAGAATGGTCCTTGGGTTTTCAGTCCAGGCTTACAGTGATGTGGGGAGGGCACAACAGAGTGTTGAACTTGTGCTGCTCAGCTTTGGCTGTGAGACCTGCACAGCCCAGGCCTTTAGAGTTGTCCTGTGATCAAATCATTCACAACTTGAAGGTTTGCAATTGTTAAATCTATTAATCAAATCTATTAATCCTTAGTTTTGGGGAGCTGCTGGTAGTTCACCGATAAACAAGTTAACAGTTTCAACTCATAAATGTTTGTTGGTTTGTGTTTTGTTTTGTTTTGTTTTGTTTTTTTTTGTTTTTTTTTTAAATTCTGATTAGGAGAACGTACACCCAAGGGTTTCTAGTGATGTAGTACTAATAATTCTGGCATGTCATCATTTAACCAGCTTATCTGTTGCATTTTCAGAGCTGTCAAAATAGCATTGTTTTGGAGATTCCCTACCTCAGACATGATGTTACTTACTTCACTTGCCCTGTCCTTGCTACCTTTAAAAGATGAGTTCCAGTGTTTCCATTAGCGGGGGGATTTCTGCCAGAAATGATTTTAACTACTGTGGAATGAACAGTTCATTAAACTGGGAAATGATTTGAAAGCGTCCAAGAGCCTGGGGCTGTCTTAACAATCAAGGTTGTAAAGGGTCCCCGGCACAGTTCTTGCTGTTTAGAAGGATCAGGGGTTTGAGTACTGCCCGTGATGTTGCCAACACAGTTTTCATTTTGAAGTAATCCTTTGGTGGTGTTTTCTTCCTTTAAAAATACAAGTAGGTTTATCCAGCCATGCTTTCTGAGGATAGGAAGAATCTTTGTCCTCTTCCAAACCAGCTGTCGCATGCCTTAATATAATAATGTACCTTCATGCAGCAGAGATGAGAAATACTAAAATATCACAAAGCAGATTGTGTGTATTTCTGGTCCACTTGGAAGCAGGAAGGGGAAATCTTTCAACAGATTGTTTTTGTGAGACTGATAGCCAAATGCTACAGATTTTCAGAGTTCTGCTTTAAATAAAAAGTGCTCTAATTGAGGGCATGTTCTTTTTGGTGTTTTTTCTTTTCTTTTTTTTAAAGACAGTTGATTTTTAGAGTTCCATCTGTAAGCGTTTCAGTTCCTAGCCATTTAAATTGCAAGGGTACACATAGCCTTTGGGAGCAGTTTACAATAGGAATACATTTACGATGATGTAGTATGTAGAAATAGATAGATAGTAAGGGATACAAAGAATTGGAACCCTGGAAGTAATAGAGCTGAGTTATTGTTATACTCCCTTGCAGTAATTTGTTCATGTTGGGAGGAAATTTAATGAGTCATGTATATCTGTGGGTAAATTGATGCCGATGTGTCATGCTATCTATCGTGATATGTTCTTTGCTGCTCCTTGAACATAGAAGAGGAACTTTGAATGTATCTAAAAATCCTGATAAATATCTGGCTAATGTAAATGTGCCATAAGCCTGAAACAAGATGGATGACAGCAGGGATGTTGTGAACAAGTCTTGCCAGTGCTAACCACTGTGATCGCAAAGTATCAAGACTGATTTTGGGGGAAATCCATTATATATGAATGATGTTTAAAAGATTGTCAGAGAACAGTATTTTTCACTAAAGAGAAAAGTAAGCAATATGCATTTTAATAGAGAATGGGAGTATGTTGGGAAGGAGATTTTTCTTTCTCTGTTAACACCAGAAAAAAAAAAGAAAAGGTATTCTAATGAATTTTGAAAGAGGGTAAACTTGGCACCATGGTTTATGATTTGATTTTCAGAATGCTTGAACCTCACTGGTGGATAGGCGTGTGTTATATCTTTCATCTTTCGCTTCAGGGGAAACTTGCTAGGATTTTATGCATGGAGACAAGAATCGCTGTAGATTCATATTCAGTAGATGATGAAAGGGTGCTGAAATCATCTTATTTCTTCCATTATTCTGATACAGCAGGTTAGCTTTGCTGTTGAAAAAGTAATATTTTTCTTGAGTACTCTGTATTTACATGTCAAGTTCCTTAAATCACAAAGAACAGTGTGTGTGCATCAGGAATCTAGAAGACTTCTTAATGTAATTTTTTTTTAATACTGTCATTAACCCACAGTTTTACTACATTTTTGATCACTTGCTTATTTGATCTTCTGATTGTAAGGTTATAAATAAAAACTGTCACGTTTGTCTTCAACATGTGTCAAGATAATCGGTTTCTCCGATGACTCTGCAGAAGCTTTTAATTTCTAAATTCGTAATGACATTTTGCTTTCCCTTCTTGCAATGAAAAAAATGTTCACACCTTGGAAGTTGTGATGGTTTTGTTCATCGTCTGTTTATAAAGGATCACTGTCCATATTGTCTGTTCCTACATGTTTGGTTTTGTGGGTTTTTGTAATACATTCTTAATGCATTTGAAAGTCTTGGCTATCTACTAGAGGGCAGGGTAGATGATGTATCACAGTGATGCGGGGTGTGCAGCTGGCCTGGAGAAATGCAGAGCTTTTAATAACAGGGCTCTGTGTTTAAGGATCCTCCTTGATCTACTATTTGCTCTAAGAGCACAGTATAAACGAGCAAAGCCAGTTCAGCAAACTTATGCTCAAGTGCAGTGTAGGTCCTTATTCCTGCACAAAACCTCTGATCGACAGGGGAGGTGGTGTATTAGGGTATTACTTTTTGTAGCTCGATGCAAATCCAAGGTGTTTACGTGACTATGAATTGTGAACTGAAAGGTATTTATTGTAAAGCAGTATTCTTAGGCTCTACCAAAGCGACACGGCAGATAGTTTTTATGATTTATATTTGCTGACTTCGTGTTTACTTGCTTCAGGGGAAACTTTCCTGCTGATCATTATCCTATATTTATTATGTTTCTCTTATAGTTTGTGTGCTTCTAGCTCCGATCTGTGATCACTATGGTGATAATATTTTGAAGTCCTGTCTGAAAATAATGTCTGTGTGTGGAGTAGCTGGACAAATACAAACATACAAAGGTCTAAAAAGGTGCTTTTGTTTTTCTCCCGTCATCATTTTGTGAGATACAAATGTGAAGGAAGGGAAATGTGAGTGTAATTAATTTGATTGACATAAATGCTATTTTAACAAAAGTTGAATGAGTAAATAAAGTTTTAAAAAAACGAACTGGCTTCCCATGTCAGCCAGTATGGGAACGAACACTGTGAATAGCAATAAATAAGCTGATTTGTTGATGAAAGGTAATTATAACAACTTTCAGGACAAACAGTTGTTTACAGTGTTGATACAAAACCACACTGAAGTCTCGATAAAGATTAATAGTATTTGAAAATAACCTGTGTAAGTTGTCTTGGGCAACAGAAATTGCTTACAGTGACTGTGACATCTTTAAAATGGAACTATCTGAAATGGGTTTATATATGCTCCCTGTCCTGAAATGTTCATAACTGTAAAGAACTTCAAGGTGGGGGGGAAAATCCTCTGTAAGCAGCTTTCCTGAAATCCGACTGCTGTTTTGATACACAGATAAAGAAAACTTCCACTTCCTGACAGCCCAAGGGAAATTTGGTATTCATCACCATACAGAGTAATGAAGTATCTTTTCATGCTGGATTTCTTAGTTTAGGAGACGTTCTGTTTGCAATAATAACATGGGAAAGGAAGCAAGTCCCAGGTGGAGTTGCAGAGCTCCGAGCACAGGCAGACTGATTCTGCTTGGGAATATGTTTCAAATTATTAGAAATTATTTTGAAATTCTGAAGGAAAAAAAACCCACCAAACGTTGTAAAGAACAGTTGAAGATTACCAGAACATTAAGGCACTGCATTAATTCCTCTGTTTATTCTAATGTAGGCAACTGTTTCATAAAGCAAAATAGATTAAGTCAATTCAAATAAAATATAGTCCATACAGGCAGCTTCCTGCACTATTTAGTTTTCTTAAACACTTGATTAACAAGCATTAATATTATCTCTTGTCACTTCAAAGCACTTAAATCCTTTATTGCTTGCTTTGTTTCAAAATGACTTTAGGAAAGGAAGAAGGGCAGGGACAATGTGTGAGAGTCAAGGGCTGAGCTGAGCCTTTGTTTGCAGCTCTGCCTGTGGATTTGCTGTACGAGAACGATTTGCTGAGCTTTTGCTGCTGCTTTTGCCAAGCACAAAATAGATATAATCACCTGCACCATTTTCTTTGAGGCTTGGTTTCCTTCCTTTTTTTACTCAGCACTAAGATAGCCTTGAGTAGGCAGTTCTGCGGCAGTGCCAATGGATCCGCGAGATGTATGGTGATAATTATAAACGGCTTTGATGGAGCAGTGTGTGGGGCAGGTCAGAGGGATAGGCGGCAAACTTGATCATCAGTGCTGGGCTGGCACTAGTTCTTGTCAGAATTAGACTGGTACTGGCGCAAATACAGCGGCCAAAGGCTGGCAGGGAGATGGTGGCCATCTGGGAGATAAGTGTGTGGTAGGAGCCCTTGTCCTGACTTTCTTAAGTTACCTCACATGCTTAGTGGGCCAGATGATGAATTTCTCTTCAGTGAGAAAGTCACTCCTTTCTGTTCATAGTTAGGAGAATTACCGAGATGCTGCTCCTCACTGACGTCTCTAGGATGTGACGTGCTATGCCTGACTGCGTCCCAAGGCAGCGCTCAGCTCACCTGGTGGGTCCCTGTGCTTCATGCCTGGTACCTGCTGCGGCTGGGATGTCAGCCATTCCCTCTTCTGTAAGCTGGGCTGGGGACCAGCCTGAAAATGAACTCCCTGGCTTTCTCCTTGATCTGCTTCGTGGCTTCCTCTGGTGACAAAGCGAGTCCACCCAGCCTGAAATCTTCAGTCTTTTGAAGAAAACCAATTCAAATGCTGCTTGTTGTTCCGTGTGTAAGACTAGCGTCAGCATGGCAGCTGGGAGCTGGATGGACCCTTTCCCCATGATGAATGCACTTGGGGTAGCCTAACCTCTCGTGGTTCCTGAGCTCTCTTTCTTTTTCACATACCTTTGTTGACGGTACAGTAGAGAGCTCTCTTGCTGTTACTTTATTTTATAGCAAAGATCAAGTGCTTCCTTACTTTTTGTGGGCATGCCAGAATGGCCTGTCTTTGCCAGAAGTGCTCTGAGCTCCTGGTCTGATGGATGTTAGCAGTCCCCGGGACTCCAGAATAGATTATATGGAATCGTCCTATTAAGTTTACCGTGGCTCAGCTATACCGTTTTTGCAACCGTAACTATCAAATCAATATGGGGCAAATGTTCAGATAAATCAACAGTTGAAAGAATGATAAATAGAGGTTCATTGCAACAAGAAATAAACTTTAAATACACCAAATGTAAAGCAATTCTTGTAGAAATAAGGAGTGTGAGCTTACTTCAAATGAGAAATTACCCTGGAAGGCAGCAACTAAAAGGACCTGGGTGTAAGAGAACATATGCTGTCTGTGTGATGCTGTAACCAGTCAAGGTGAGATGCTCTGCAGGGGGATGAATAAGGGAGTAGTAAACAGGAGCAAGGAAATGATTCATCTCTTTACAGCACTAATGAGAGTGGCGATACTGGTGTATGGTGCTGAGTTTTCAGTAACTTCTTTTAATGTTGTGACACGCAATCGATGATCTAAAAGGAAAAAAAAAAGGTCTGACATTTTGAAGGCAGATGAAAATTCTTTGTAATGAGAGAAGGGTCAGGCTATTTGGTAGCTTAAAATCAAAGAAGAAAACAGAAGTGAGAAGTGATAGAATATATATAAATGTAACAGGAGGAAAACCAATAAAGCCCAAACAATCAACCCACAGATCACCAAAGTGCTTTGGTCAGGTGGCACCCAGCAGCTGGAAGCTGGAACCTGACAAGTTTGTCTTGGAATCAGATTTATTTTGTTTTGGTTTTTTTCTCCCTCTTCAATGCAATGTGGTAATCAACCACTGGAGCTAATTAGCACGGAAGCTGTGGTTCTTTACATAATCTCATTTTAAAATGTTGTTTTAATTCAAGACTGACTGCACCCGTGGAAGATGCAGTTTATCAAATGCCCATTACTGGATTCAGTGCAGGACCAACGGTGCGAAAGACTAAAGCCTTTGGCTTTACAGGAACTCAGGGTAATGAATATCCCTTCTCAATTTATCTGGGAGTTCAGGGGCTGCATGACCATTTCATTGTCAGTTGTGTATCCTACCCCACACCACTCGTGGTTCAGGTGTTCTTTATGGGCCGATTAAAGGCATCTGTCAACGCTCTAAATGTTTTTGCTAGCTTGTTGCTTGTAGTAAGTGACTGGAATGATAAAATTAACTATATATGTTTTTCATTTCCCTATTTATTTGACTGGACAACAGATGTTCTCATGATTAAATGGGGCTACCCTGCTCACCGTGGTGCATAATAACTTAACGTACTGGATGCTGCTTGAGTTTTTGCACAGCTTGCATGCACACATACACACATATATGCATATTGAAAATGTAAGTGTGAAAACATAGGAAGAGGTGGTTTTTTTTTTTAAAAAAAAAAAACAAACGAAATAAATATTGATAGATTGTAAGGGGAAGGACAATTATTAAACCATTTCCCTCACTTTTAGCCTGACTGCAAATTAGACATCTAGGTCATATTAACTAACAATACTTTCTACACATCTAAAGCATTGCCATGGGTTCCACTTCTCTCAATGAACAAGTGCAATTTCCAAGTTCCTGCTGTTCCATCCTATGTCTTGGAGGCCTTATGATCCTCTGAACACTGTGTACTAGCCATTTAATCTTTAAAACCAGGCTTTGAGTGAGGCATGTGGGTCATGTCATAAAAATCATGGTTTCAGTTCTTTTATTTCAGTTGATTTTATGCACCAGTGATCCCTGTCACTGTTGTCCTTCCAGTTTTAGGTTTATATATTCATCTCAAAGCAAAATTCCTATTAAAACCTCATGTTTCAAGAACAGGGGTGGATTTCTTTTTTGTTGCTGGGCAATGCTTTTATGAGTTCACTCAAAGCTTTGTAAACTGTTCGGTGGCCATGAGCCAGGCGCTGTAGACTTGATCCTTGGCTAGTGTAAATGGCTTTCATGCTTCCTGCATCATTGATATGAATGAAACTATGATGCTTTGTAATAGCTGAGGATCCAACCTCCCTCTGTAAGTCCCAGAGCCTGAGAAATATTCTGTCTGTCGGTCTGAATAAGACTGAATTGTATCAACCTGCTCACTGTAGCTCTTCTGGAGTGCTGCTGTGACCTACTTACCAGCTATCATATGCTTAAAGTCAGTGGTCTGATGATCTGGTTGATCATTGAAGTGCTCTTTAATACATATGGGAGGAGGAGTCCTTTGTGCCCTTCCAAATCGCTTTCCTCATGGAGCTGTGTATTGCAATCTGTGCCACATAACAGCAGAGACAAACAAAACTCTAATGGGTTTGAGTCCTCAGTGACCACAGCTGAATTTCTGATGCCCTGGAGATACATTGCAAGAAAAAAAAGGCATGTAATTTCTAGTTTATTAGTTCTGTTTCACTGGCATTCTATTGCTTGTTTGGTCCTACTTTGCTTAAGTATGAAAAAAGGGGGCATGAAAATGACATTTATTTGAAATGTGTTGACTGACTTGATAAAATTTGCATTCCAGTGCACTGGAGCATTTCTTGGTCTGTGCACAAAGCTGATAGTTTGGCATGGGTTCTGCTCTTTTCTACCCCAAATAACCCCTTTTCCTATGGTTGTATTTCTTATCGGAAAATGATATTTCTAGAGAAAATAGTTACTATCAATTTGGATAGCAAACTACTACGATTTTTTTTCAGTAAACATGAAGCGAATATTTAAGCACCATCTCCTACCATTCAGCTAGCTGTTTGTGAACAGCTTGCAAATACAGATAAAGGGAACTAGTGCAACTCCAGCTTTTTATTCAGCAGTCTGCCCAGTGGCAGAACATTTTTTTCTTACTTTTTTTTTTTTTTTTTTTTTAGAACTTAATTTTTGTTATATGCATCACTAGAGATCATCCCTAAATTACTATTTTCCGAGCAAGTCCTTGGGGATTAAACCTACCAAATTCCACCACCAAACTGGAAATGACTTTACACATCTGACAAAGCCAGTGTACATTAATTATAGTGGAGTTTTTGCCTTCAGCTAGCCCTAGGAAAATAATTACAGTGACTTCTGGTTATAGTATAAACAAAGATCTTTCTCTTTCTTCTCATTAGCCTAGTGAGGAAATTTAAATGTGGCTATTCCTGCTGTGACTATATGCCTAGTGGCTCATTACTGCAAGAGGGTTTTTCTAACAGATCACATGTATGTTAATTGAAGCTAACCTGAGATTTGTAGGGATTATTTTTTGAGATATGTAGGAAAGTGTTATTTCTATATGCTGTTTCACAAAAAATAATGTCAGGGTCTGTGTCATCCACTACTTATAAATATTTTATTATGCTAATAATCATGTGTAAGAGTTGCAGATAACATTAGTATTTAGTTTGGGGTAGTAAAACCAACTAGGTAGTTCTCTGCTAATTTGCACTGTGACCAGATACATCAGCTTTTCATAAATGAGCCCGTTCAGTTTGTCTGTGGGTGTTTCTGATTGCTTTGGTTTTGTTCAGAAATTTTTTGGCTTTATTGGACATAGGGACATTATACTCTGAAGCGCTGATAAACCCTCATAGACAGAAAAAGCTTCTGTCTCTTTCGTGTGATCTCCCTGGTGTAGAAAGGTTAAATAATTGTTGGTGTAGCAAATAGAGATGGCATGACGGTGAAGCCCAGTGGCTCTGTTGGTTAGCTGGGAGATAAGGAGACATCCATCCCCGTGTCTGTGTTGTTCAACACTTTCTTTACATTAAGCATTCAGTAGAGCAGCACAGAAAGCTGTGTTTGCTTGGCGAATGATCAGATACCCAAACCAGTGGCCTGTGAATCCTTTTTCCCCTTTTCTTGGCTCAACAAATATTTAATTTGTCTCTGTGAAGCCGTTTAGCTTTGGTAGAAAAGATTGATACCATTGCCTTCCCTGCCTCAGGCTGTCCTGTATCTGGAGGTTTAAACATTTTCTGTAGCAGGTGGCAGCTTAAATAAGACAAAGGATGGTGCTGAGCTCATCTGCCATATCTTCTGTCGCTGGATTAATGCTGGCAGTAAGAGGGATGAGAAGAGAAGACAGAGCCGCACCATCACCATCTCTTTCTCTGGCACCTTGTCCACCAGATACACTTGCAGATCAGGTGCCAAACGTGGGTCCTGGCAAAGGCAGTGGATACCAGAGCGCCCAGGTTTGCCAAAGCTGAATCTAGAAACACGGGCACCTACTGATGGGCATTGTCAGGACTTGTGTAGCTCTTGGAAATGCTTTAGGCAAAGTTTTACGTGCCTGAAGAATCTTCACATGGAAAATTTAGGTCCTGTGGATTTTGAACTGACTCCACAATTGAGTAGTAGCTAAGGTGGGAAGGAACCTCTGCATGGATTCTGTTCGTGGTGTCTGGACCTCGTTTCTCTGCCAAGGATGTTCCTATCTCTGCCTGATCCAGAGAGACGAGGAAAACAAGACAGGAGTGTTGAGACTGGCTTTGGTTCTATAGCACACAACAAACGGGGCTCTAGTTTGGCATGGCTGTATACACTAAAATAACTATGTAATACTTTAATAGCTATAGTTAAATGTGTGTTAAATCCATTTGCAAATTGCATTGCTTTTCCTTAGCTGCAGGAGGAGAGATTTTTCTGAAACCTCAGACTCTGGATAGAACTTCTTGGCATGAACTTAGTTGCTAATTGATCGAGGCAGGTGGTAATAAGCTTGGGCTGGTGGCTTTGGAAGGCAAACTGAAAGCAGATGCTGTGTATGGACAGTGAGGACTTCAGAAAGGCTGTTTGCTTGCAACACAGGATGAGTCCAGTGTGTGCAAACAGTGGAGAAATAGTCTTGCTTCTCCTGTACTACTGGAAAGCAAAACCTCCACAGAGTTGGAGGTGCGGGTTCTAAGAGAGGATCCAGAAAACACAAAGTGGAATTTGCACACCAGGAATTCCCCTTTGGTCCCATTCTGCTTCCCTGGCATTAGTGCCTCGCACCACCATGTTAATCTGTGTTATTCTGGCAAAACCCATTAGTCCCAGTGGGAATAGTGTTCAGTATATCATCACTCAGTCTTTGTTTTGTAGCTGTACCAGTCTTGCTCTCAGAGCCGAGAAGCAGTAATACAGTTTTTAGTTTTCCCAGATGGGGGAAAGACTGTCATTCACATTCTGTTTTTGTAGCTGTACAGTTATAGGACATAAGGCATCTACTTGTACTCATTTGGGATATTAAATAGAGGAAAAGCATTGGAAAATTCTCATACTAAACATTGATCTTGTGGTTATTTCATGAAATGCTTGTACACATTTCTCTTCAGGATAGGAGTGCTGTGCTGGAATATCTGTCATATGGTAACCGCTGTCAGGCAGATAAGCAGATGCTGTTCATGTATCTAAGAAAAGGCTTGGAAATATTCCAAAACCTAAATGGAATTCCTTCTCTGAAACTTTTTTTATTTCTGGTTAGTTTTAGCAGGCAGCTGGCTGGGACATAATGAGTTATTTTTATCTTACGAAAAATTTATTTGAATTACCGTGTTGCATACGTTACATGTGGTACACACGTGAACTGTAAAGAAAGGAAATATAACCTCGCTCTGTAGCAGACCGCTCTTTGGAAATTCGGGGTGCCGAGCTAAATTCTCTCTGCCTGATCCCACAGCAGTCCAAGCTTCCCTGTGGAAAATGATGACTCGTGCTCCATTCCATGCCCCCCGCCAACGCCACTGTAAGACAGCGGTGGGGGGTGGGGGGGGGGGGGGTGGGTTGTGAGTGGTGTTACTTTCCCTGTCCCCTAAATGAGAGATCACAGGTGAGTGGTTCCACGTAGGCATTTCTCTTTTCTCGTTTTCTTTTGCCTTGCACTGAAATAGCTGGTTTAAGGTTTTTTTCAGGGTCCAAATGGATCTTTGTGTTATTTCAGTGGACAATACAGGCAGCAGAGTAACTTGGGTTCTGGAAAGTAAATTAGAAGCCTTATCCCAAAATTCTGCCATAACCAGTTGAGTATATGGGAATATGAGCTATATAAAGTGTGTAAGCCTTTTATAAAAAGTTGGCAGCCTTGTACCTCCCGATGCACGTTACTTGTTAAACACTCTTCTTCAGGCTGGTTCGCAGGGAGCTTTGATTCAGCAGCAAACCAGACTAGAGAGAAACATTCATTCCTGGGTTTGCACTGCTCTGATTTCCCTACTTAAGGCAAGAAAATAAATGTTGCTGGAGCCCTGGAGCTTAACTGTGAGTCATTAGCAAAAATCGCACTGGAAGGTCTTTTAAATTTGTGATATTCTTACACTTCATACGCAGACTTTGTTACTGGCTCATTAGGCTTTCTGGGTTGTCCTTCTGTCTCTGGTGCGATCTGACATGAGGTATTATGTTTTAAAAGCCTGAGGTGTAATATTTTTATAATAAACACTTCTTTGTATGCTTGTATAAAAATACGTATTGTATAAATATTGAAATATATATATGTGAAGTTGAGTTGACGTGATCCACACATCCTTTCCTACAGGAGAATACTACTTCTTGCATTTACCTAACCAGGACAGCAAGCTTTCTCTGGAGAACATTTCATATTTCTCTTGAAAAGGATTAGAAATGTGCAGATTATTAACTGTACAAAATTCCTATTAAGCATATATTGCTCTGTTCTTGGTGATTTTTAATTATCCTTCAGAATAATACAACAGATCAAATTTTTTCTTTAAGGTTATCTGAAATAAAAATTCTATTGTTTGGGGATTAAAAAAAAAAAAAGAGTACTGAGGGCTGCTTAGTCATGCACATTCATGTATAATTAAATGCCACAGTACCCTCTTGGAAGTCAAGAGATTTTGAAAGTGAATAATAACATAGGCTAGAGTCCATTGGCAAAACATCACAGCAAGTCACTCCTCTGTTTTCTGCAGGCTTGTGAAAATATTCATGACCCTAGCCAGGTTCCCCAGTCTTCCTTGTATTTTATTGCCTTTATTATCACAGACTACAAAATCCCTTATTTTGCCCCTGTTTTTTTGGAAACATCTTTCTGACCTTCTGAAGTCTGCAAACGACTCCTACATGTTAATGAAACAGTAATCACCAAACTGTTTATTACCTAACAAATGAGAAATTCAGTTACGTCTAATAGCGAGTCAAGTCACGCTTGGAATTTAAAGCTTCCCTTTTCGTGTTTGTCTGATGTAAACCAGTGTATATTCCAGTGGAGGATGCTTCAAGGTTACATGAGGGTGGTTTTGCCCTATTCAAGTTCTTTAGTTCTGAGTTTTTCATTTGTGTAATGACTCACCCCTACGGTTTTCAGTGAACCTGGGAAAATAAACGGCATCCTATTTTGTCTTGTTCACCAATTTGATACATTACTCTATTACAGCCACAAAGAGATACAGTTCTGTCAAAATCTGCTTTGCTCTACAAAAACAGACCCTGACCCAGAGGTATCACAGTCATAAAAAGATTTTGAAATGGGCTGCAGCACATTTATCTCTGTGGCTTGGCTCAGAAAGAACACATAATTTTCCAGCATCTTCTCCTTTCTTTTTATATGGATCATGTTTGAGAGAGGCCAGGTACCTAACCAAATCTAGCCTGGGGGTACGTGACACTGTTCCTGTTGTATCCCAACAGGTTTATACTGATCGGCTTGGAATTTTAGTGCATTCAATTACAACATTTTTTTTTTTCTAAATAACAAGAATAAAAGACAGCTGACAGGACAAGGTGGGGAAATATGCGTTACAGAGAAATATCTGTGAAATAAGTTCTTAATTGGTATCTCAGAAATGTTTATTAAATGAAAATACTGAAATGCGTGCTAAGAAGTGGGAAACAAGAAGGCTGTGGCTGTACCAATCTTGCACTGTGGTTTTCAGTAGATCACCAGATTGGTGTCATTAATTTTTTGCTTGAATTTGCTAAAGAGTGCTCCTCTGTTTAATCTAACACAATGATAAATTTGGTGGCCTTCTACGATGGGATCACAGCATTGGTGGATGAGGGAAGAACAACTGATGTCACCAGCCTGGACTTGGGCAAAGCATTTGGACCTGTCCTGCACAACATCCTTACCTCTAAACTGCAGACATGGATTGGACAGCCGGACTGCTCGGGAGATAGGGAATGGCAGAGTGTTTGCACTCGAAGAGTTGCAGTCCACGGCTCAATGTCCAAATGGAGAGCAGTGACCAGTGGCATTCCCCAGGGGTCCGTACTGGAACTGCTGCTGCTGTTTAATGTCATTGTGGGCGACATGGACGCTGGGATGGAGCGCACCCTCAGCAAGTTTGCCGATGACACCAAGCTGTATGGTGTAGTCGACACGCTGGAGGGAAGGGATGCCATCCAGAGGGACCTTGGCAGGCTACAGAGGTGTAATGAATACTCTGGGAACTTCAGTATCATTTGTTTAAATCAATGAAGGTACACTTATTTTGTTACTAAAATTGTTAGAGCTGTAGGAAACCAACTGAAGAAAACTGTCTTTCAGATAAATGTATAAAAAAAACCCTGGCTGCCTAAGCTTATTTTGGGGGTTTGCAAAACTGTGCCAGAAATCTGAGACTGGCACACATTGTGCTTTCTAACCATGTTGGAAGAGCTGAGGTTGGACTCATTCGCCTTTGCACTCCTGCAGTTCTCCTTGTGCTTTGCATAAGTTTTGCTGTGTACCAATATTGTCCTTCTCTGACAGATTATGCATATGAATGAGACAAGATCCATGAGAGAAGTAGTATCAGATATGTTTGGAAAAAACGAAGTTTTGCCTTTATAAGGTTGAATTTTTTAAAAAATGAGCCAGTAAAAGCTCTTTCTCCATCTATCTTTCAGCTTAAAATATACTACCTCATCCTAGAAAACTCCATTTAATCAATCTTCTGTGTCTATTGGCATTTTTCAGATAACTTGCAAAAAGGCAAACTGCGGTAAATACGTACCTAAGAGCCTGGGATATCACTGTTTTGGTCTGAGTGGGCCTTAATGGTTTGGTACCACAGCTACCTCCAAATTACCTGGCAGGTGTAGGTGGGCTAATGACTCTTGATATCTTCCTTAAATAAATGGGGAGTGAAGGAACTCTGCCTATCCCAGCTTCAGGAGGCGTATTGTGGCATATTCATGCAGATTGTTGTTTTGCTGGTATAGCATAATGACTCTGGTGGGCTGGGGTGTCAAATTAACTTTGCCCTGATAACTTTTAATTTGAGATGCCTTGCCTGCTTTTTTCTGAACTACGTAGTTTAGATGAAGTGCTCTAATATCTCTGCTGGCCGGTAGTGCTTGTAGCTGGAAGTTTTGGTGCTGTTAGTATTTTAGTTTTTGTAGAAAAGGGAGAGTAAGAGGCCCTCTGAATAAGGTACATGCAAGAATGAACCAAATCTAAAAAGTGCAGAGGAATGTGGACAAGCCACACGTGCCACCCTGCTGCGGTGACGCAACTCAGTGCGGTGTTGCTTGTGGGAAGAGCTGCAGTTTAGCTAATGTACCTGTTCCTTTGTTGCTCAATTTTGGCTCAAGGCGACAAAAAGGAGAGTAAAATGGTAAAACTCTCTAATGAGTTCTGTGCTGCCTTCTGCTCTGCAGGTGCTGGTGAAAATACCTGTGGTATATAGAATCGTTTTGGTTGGAAAAGACCTTTAAGATCATCAAGTCCAACTGTTAACCCAGCATGGCCAGGTCAACCACTAAACCTTGTCCTGAAGTGCCACATTGATGAGTCTTTTAGACACCCCAGGGACGGTGACCCCACCACCCCTTGGGCAGCCTGTCCCAGTGCCTGGCCACCCTCCCAGTGAAGACATTTTCCCTGACCCCCGACCTGAACCTCCCCTGGCGCCACCTGAGGCCGTTCCCTCTTGTCCTGTCGCTGTTCCCTGGGAGCAGAGACCGACCCCCCCTGCCCACAGCCCCCGCCAGGCAGCTCTCGGGAGCCATCAGGTCCCCCCTGAGCCCCTTTCTCTCCAGGCTGAACACCCCCAGCTTCCCCAACCTGCTTTCTCAATTATTATTTTTTTCCATACTTTTCCTTGAAAGGCTTAATTAACTTAGGGCATGGGAAGAAAAGGCATAAGACAAGAAGCAATTCTAAATAAATAATGATCCCTTATGAAGTTCTCTGGCTTAAAAGACTACTTATAAAAGTGAAGGAGCTGGCCTTTGCTGCCTTCCCCTGCACCCTCACAAATTTTTCCATAGTAGGCCTTCTATATAAGGTCAGCATAGGGGGAAGAAAGAATTTTTATTGTGTTTATAACTAGCTAGCTGCTAGCTGTTACAGCTAATCAATATGAACAACCCCTAATCAATCTAGCCTCGATATAGGGGAAGAATTGGTTTTTCAATCTTTTCATATAGTCAAAAACAGCCAAAGCAATTTGATTCTGTGATGGCAGAAGATTGAATTTCTTATCAGGATCGGGAAAGATAGTTTTCCTGCCTTCCAGAATTATGTAGAAACTATTGTGTCCTGTTTTACACATTACGATTATTTTAAAAGCTCATACAGTCTTTCTCTCAGCTTATTTCTGTGTGTTATACAAAACCAGAAGGATTATGGATCTTTGTATGGAGCTCCTCATATGAATACCATCCTGATATGCTGCTAATTTGTTATGTGAAGGGCTTTTTTCCTATTATTAAGTGGAGAATAAGAAAAATATTTCCTTAAAGCTTTGCTGCAAAATTAAGTATAATTCCATGAAGCACACTTTTTAAAAAAGAACGTCCCTCATTCAGGTAATTTAGGGGTTACTGTGGGGCTTTCTTTTTCCTGCAGTTATTTGTCCTGAATACCTGGATCTCGGTTTCTCTTTTAAGACTGCAAAAGAAGGTGAAATTCTCCATTCAAAAAAAAAAAAAACAAAAAAAAACAAAAAAAAAAAAACACCAACAACTTTTTGGTATGGGTGTCTCTATTTTTAATTCATATCTTTTCCTAGCCATGAAACTTCTGTATTATTCTTCTATCAGTTTTCTTTCTTGGGCTAAGATGAGGTGGTGGAGGAGATGTTAGCATACAAAGTAAATGCAGCAAAAAGAGCAGTATTTGGTGGAGTGACAGGTAGGGCTGTTGAATCCAATAATGTAACTTTTAAATGTGTTTTCTCTGAATTGGAAACCAATGAGACAGTCTCATTAGTTGTACGAAGGTAAGTTTGCTTTGATTTATTTGTTTGTTTTGAAACTGGCTCAATCTCACCAGCAGTGGTCATTCTTCAGGTCCCTCCAGCAGCTGGTGCCCTGGGAGTGGGTGGCTCTGGGCAGCCCAAAGGGTCACTTGCTCACAGCAGAATCGTTCTTCTAATTTTTGCAGTGGAAATCCTGAGGCACAGAGCAGTTCTCTGCCTGGGGTCACGGGGGAAACAATCAGCCCAGCTGGGAGCAGAATAAAAAGCTCCAGACTTCCAGGCATGTTGTTTCAATAAATCATTTCTTCTGCAGGAATCCAAGAAAAGTTTGGTCTTTCCATTTGGTACCAAATCCATATTCTCTCTGACCTCCCTACTCTCACACAGAGTTACTACAGCATACATTCAGCATTCATACCCCTCCACACCCCTGGTACTTTTGTCCTGTTCTCTTTCCATGTGTTAACTGGGGGCTTGTCCCTTGTGGCACCCAACTGTCCTCAGTGCACTCCACCTGTAGCAGTCCAAGGGGGTCCCATTAGGATATTTAGCATTTCTTTGAACTCCTGGGTTGGCTCCCTTTACCACCACTGTCAAAGAGATGTTTCTGTTCCATCCACTGTAACCCTTCATAACCCTTATATTCACCTGCCTTTATTATCCTCTCTCTCTCCCTTTATCTGCTCAGGGACACGAACCTCATCTGAATCTTGCTTGGATTGTCACGTATATACCATCTTATCTCTTATATCTCTGTCCTGAAAATATTCAAATCCCTCCTGATCAGGTGCTTTGCTGGATACTTACAGGGCTGCAAAAATTCAGAGGGAATCTTGAGAAATAATTTTTGGTTCCCTTCTTCTTTGTGCTTTAAATTTATTTTATTAGGTCTACCTTTTTTTCTTACCCCCTCCCCCCCTTCCCGTTCTTCTCCTTTATCTCTTCCTCTGTGTTTGTGACTTCTAATTTTGTTATTTTTTAGCTCCTGGCTTCTGCTGGTCTTTCCAATCCTCCTTTTACTTGGAAACAGAAGCCCTTTCCAGGGAAATTATGCTGAGGATAGAACCAACTTCTGTGACTTCTTGAAAAGATAAAGGTTTGGCAATTGACAGCCCATCTTAGTTTGTAGTTCAAGGGTGAATGAATATATTGTGAGTACAGCTGAACTTCATTTTTTCCTCAAAGAACGGTGGTGAGATGTGCTATAACTCAGGCTGAAGTTAAAACATGAAGCGCCTGGAGGAAGTATTTGTAAATATCCCTCATTTCCAGTCAGCTTTGAAACAGAGTCATTGAGTGCGCCTGGAGCTCCAGACCGACTGCCACTAATCTTCTGGCCTTTCACCCCAACTATGTCGAACTCTCCTAGTCTGGATTCTTTTAAACTGGAGCTCTTAACGCTCCCCTTGCATTATATAGAGTGTGTTTGCCTTATGTGCTTGAGATGCTGTCTAGGCACAGTCTTCTACTCAGTGCTTCAGCTGTCTTATGCGGTGGTGGTGGGGGTTGTTCCCCTTGTCATCTGCACCCTGAAAAAGACCAAATGCTGCTGTAATTATCATTGTTTGAAATTATTCATTCTTTTAAAAGAAAAAATGCAAAGGCAGCGTGTGTTTATCTTTGCAGGTGCTTTCTGTATGTGTGTATACATATGTGTGCATGTGTATACATGATTTTTTTTAAAAAAAGAGAGGATGCGGTGTACCGGCAACACTGTAAATACAAGGAAAGTAAGTCTAGCAGCTTGACCGTTTGCTTTCTGTTCCTGCAGAAATGCTTACTCGGTTACGTGGCACCAAGGCGTCACTTCGCTCTGTAGTTGCTTGTTCTTTGGAAACTATTGCAGCTGGCTCTTTTAAATCAAGCATCGACTGTGTGCTGCTGTGGTTAATAGCCAAGGACTAAAATAATATGCCTGGTCAAGCACAGCTCAGCCATGTTTGGTTTTTTGGGTTTGGTGCTTTTTTTTTTGGGGGGGGGCATATCCAACAAAATAATTTCTAGGGACCAGTGCTCATAAAGAGAAATAATTAGCATGAGGCTTCAACCGTGATGCCCAGTTGACTTAATAACCTGTGGTCCCTCATAAACCTGGTGAACTGAAATTCTTCGAGACATCCAAGTGTCACACTGCCTGTGGAGAAAAGTGGCTGAGAAATGCTGAGTCGAGGAGTTCATGAGATCTAACTTTGCTGTGCTGCCAGGCATATTATTTTATTTGATTTACCATATGCTTTTTAAAAATAAACTGCATTTTGCATTATTTGTTGAGCACTGAAAAGATACTGCCCAATTTCTTTATATTCAACAATTTTTAGAAATCTGGACACCATTATTAGATACAGCACTCCAGGAATGTCTCAGTAATGATATGGCATGGCAATAACAGTTTTTTGTTTGATGTGCTGCTGTGAACTCAGTGAAGGGCTGCATTTGCTCCCACTTGCATTGTCCTAGCATCTTATTGTACTTGGCTATTCTTTATTTACGGTTGTTGAATTCTTAAGCTTACCAGTAATGTACATTCTTGGCTCCTCATTGGAATTTGCATTGAACTGTATTCCCCATCATTTTTTACCGAAGCTGAACATTTTGTGCAATATGAGGTTTCTTGGGAAATAACTGTCTATTTACTTCTGCATTACCTACAAGGCTCACAGCCACGGCATTTCTATTCTTTTCTGTAGGATTCATAAAGATAATGAAAGCACTATTTCAAGGGTAGATTTCTGAGGGACCTTCTTTACAATAGCCTTGATTCAATTACACTTCAACATTTTCCATTTCTGGTTTTTGTTCATCTATCAATTAAATGTTTATTAATGAATATAATAGTAACAATTTCAATCAGCATTTGTTACAGTGCAAAAATTATTGTTGTGCAAGACTAGACTTATGAACATGTTTAAGACACTTATCTCCACAATAAACACTAATTCTGAATCAGAACAGCTCTGAAATTAAGGCTGAATGGGTATTTACTGATTAAAACAATCCTTGGAAGCTAAGTAATTTCCTTCAAAGCTTATTTCTTTCAGGGTAAGAACAGTGAAATTTCCAGTGATTGGAGGTAAAAGTAAATGAAAATGCTCTGTTCTGAATCAGCTTTGCTTGGAATCAAACTTCATTTATGGCTTTAATTACACTAATATTTATTAGTGGAAATCATATTCTCCCCTAAAATATTCTCCCATTTAGGTTCCTAACTGAGCAAAATAATTTCATCAGCCAAACTTATCTTAGAAGGAAAAAAACCAGATTTGTTTAATGAACCCTGTTTGTTCTGGTGTGTCAGTGTCTGTCTGTCTAGCTAGGAGGAATAGGGCATCCCTGTCGGGAGACATCCCCTTGTAAAGCATAGGTGCAGTTTGGTTTTAGCTTTCTACTTAAGGATCTTTTCCACAGCAGATAAAGGAAAATAAGAGTAAACATGGTATAGCTCTAATAAAAAATTAAATTTGGACCCCTTTGGGTCCATGTGCCTACACACTTATGTTTGCTTGCATCTACGTATGTGTGATGCTTGCAAGCCACTAAGATGCATCGGCCCAGACTGTCTGCGCCTGCTCCTGAAATTGTTTCATAAAGGATTAAAAGGCTTTTTGTCAAAAGTAGCTGAGGGTTTATTTCTTCTGGTTTGTTGGTTTGTTTGGTGTTTTGTTTTGTTTGTTTGTTTGCTTTTTAAAGAAGGATATAAAGTGGCAACAAGATGTTTATGAGAATTTTCAAAACAATTCAATTGCTTTATATTTTGAAATCTGATGATGTGCCTAGTTCCTTTTAAAATCTTACTTAAATAAATTCTAAGGTTGAAGATAAACAATGACATACTGATTAAAACTGGCCTTCCATTTGACATTGATATTTTCTTCAGCTCAAGGTGATATTTTTTCCTGTTTAATGACAGAGGATTATAGCTGAATTGAAAAAAAACCCACCCATACAGGCAAATTGATCTGGTGCCTTTCAAGCTTTCAGGCAAAATGCTGCTTTTGGCATAGCTGGCTGAGAGCCTGAGGAAACCGATGGAAATTCTCATTACAAACAGTAGATCCGTTTCTGTAGTTTGTGTGTGTTATGGGCTGTATACTTCCCCCAACTCCACCCTTCAGGTTTTGTGTTTGTTGCTGGGTCTTTTTCGGGGGAGAGGTCTGTTTTGGGGGTTTGGGGTTGTTTTTTGGGTTTTGGTTTTTTTTAAAAGGAGCCTTCTGCTAGAGGTCTGGATAACTCCAAAGCAGGCAGGATTAACAGGGAACTGTTGAGAGCTGTTGGGATGCTCTGGGAGCAGAGATGTTGGGCTCCACTCTGCATATGCTCTTTGGAGACAAGAAATTGGTTCAGGGTATAAATCAGGGATCAATTTCCTTATCCGTTAGTAATAATGTAACCGAAATATTGTATTTTCTTTAAAAAAAGGGGAACCTGCTGACTGACCTGCCTTACTGTATAAGCTTTAAAACATCTTCTGATTCTAATGAAGTGTGACACTTTGGTATAGGGTCATTGCAAGACAAGGAAAAAATTGGGCTTTTTTCTCAAGAAAATACAATGGGTCAGTCTGTCCTACCTAGCAGATTTTCATATATATATATATATTGTTTTTTAAATTAAAAAGGTTTTTATCATATGTGCTTTCTCCCTATGCAGGGTTGTGGACACTATTTGAAATGGGTTACTGGGCCACTCATGCTAAGAAAGTAAAGCACAACCCCCTTCACCTATTTAATGTGTTACAGTATTTTTACTGCCATTAAATTGTAGTGAGGCACAATTTCACTAAATACAGATGTACAAAGTCAGTACAGGTGTGCTTGTAATCATATTTCATGCTGAAAACGCTTAATAAAATTACTTCAGGAATGTAAGTGACTAAAACATTAATACACTTCATATGCTTAGAAAAAATCTGCAGTGGCAAATAGGTGCCTTTGTAAATTTGAGGAAATTTCAGCAAACAGACTAAACATTTAACTGAACCAGATTGGATTATGATAAGCAAGTTTATGAGAAACCGGTGTTTGTGTTATGTTCTCTTAAACTGTTATTGTGGAGCAGCTGATGGAGAAATCCTCGTAGTCACTCAATCTTTATTCATGTCTCTTCTGTAACACACTGTGCTGTGCATAAAGGTCAGATTTATCTACTTTGAAATGATTGAAACTCAATTAAATATGCTGTTATAATCAGAAGAAGAACAAGATGTACTTTCCTCTTTCTGGAATTCTGTCTTGTTTCTAAAAAAGAGCATAGTTTATAGCAGAAATTACCGAATGAATACTCGTCTGCTATTTTTTTTAAACTGAAATATTTTACATGGTGATTGAAGAGGTTTAACTTCTGAGACTTGTGCAAGAAATACAAAGTAAGTGGGAGCTGATGAAGGCAGCCAGGCCAGTCCCCTTGTACAGTAGAGCTGGGGTGAGCTCTCTGGGCTTACAACCAAACCTTTTCATCCCGCTTCTTTCTTTCTATGATTACTGTGAGAGAAAATAGTTGTAAGCAAAGCAAAGCAATTCAGCAAAGAAAGTGTCTTGGCAGCAAAACCCCTGTAAAAGAAGGAGTTCCGAGCAAGGTTATAATTTGTTCTGCCTCAAAGAATATTTTAGGAATAGAAGATGTTTTCCTGTGAGAAATTGTAAGCATCTGGGCATTTTTAAGAACCAAATTCATAATTTCAAGATTCAAGATCAGATTTCTGTCTCAGCATTATCTAAATGAAGTAAATTTTTTTTTGGCAATTTGGATGACATTTTGAATGTTAATCAAGTACAAATGATTCTGTTTAGACATCCTTGGAAAACTGAGTTACAGCAATTGCAAACTTTTTATTTCTTGGAACACTAATAAATAGACACAAGTCAGGGTCAACACTTGCTGGCAAAAGGTTGCAAAAGTACATATGAATATTTAAAAAATCATTTTATAACTTTACTAATACTGGTGACTTTTCATTGTAAATCACATTAAAGCAAAGTGTCTGATAAAAGATTTGGTATTTACAGGACTGTTCAGACCTGTGGTATACACAGCCATTCTGTCAGAGGAGATACCCAATTAATGTTCATAAACACCACTGCATTGCTTTATACACAGCATCAGGAATGGGAACAACACAGGGGTAATTTTTTATCTTTTTTATTTATTTTTTTAAAAATACATTTACTTCAGATCTCAGCAGGAGGTATGGCTAATTAGGGTGGTAGAAGAGAAGAGAAAGTTCTGGTCTTTGGGAAAATTAGTAATCCTTTTGATGAGAATGGGCCTTATTTGGGCTATACCTATGATTTCTTTGTATTTTATTAAATTTTCAGTTCTGAACAAAACCCCAAAAATTAATAGCTGCTATTGGAAAAAACACTGTAGAATTCAAACCTCCTTTGTGAATGATATCCGTGTTCCATCTCAAACATCCCTCTCTTCCATCACTCTACATTCTTATTTTAAGCATAACTTGTGGGGTAGAACTAGTTACAGAGATAGATGTTCAACCTGTTAGTGTTGAAAAGCTCAGGCAGAAAGAGCCCTTGTTGTATTTCCAGACAAGACCTTCCCTGGAATGTAATAACTTTGAAATTACCCTACAGGCAAGGATACCTTCTAGATTACCAAAGAAAAGTAAAAATTTTCAGTCCAATATCTGGATTCAGGAAAAGGGGTGGAAGTACCAACAGATGTGTAGTAACAGTACTCTTCTAATGTCCATAAAAAAAGACACAAAAATTGCTATGTGGAATGAGGCAGCAGTCCCAAACTGCTTTACGATGTCCAGTTCAGTTGCAAAGACAAAGCACTAGCTTTAGAACAGGCAAATTTTTATAACACAGAGATGAAGAATAAATTCAAGAGATTTTCACTGAGGAAGGTATGTGGTATTACATACTTTCTTTTGGTCCCTTGGTCATTGAATAGTTAAATATTTTAGGGTTTTTTTAACATGAAAATATTTGTTCTTAATAAATCAAGTCATACTGCTTAAAATTAAACCTAAAACTAAAAAATGCTGCAAACTAAGTATGGATGAGAAATTGAACATAGAGTGTATGCAAAATATGCATTGATCAGAGTTTTTTATTACTCTGGCAACTGAAGAAATTGGCAATATTCCTGACTGGTTTGAAAAAAAAAGAAAAAAAGAAAGAAAGAAAAAAAGAAAAAGAGCTTGGAGAACTGTGAAAAAACATAAGGAAAAGGGATATTTCTTCTTGTCTTGAGACTTTTTAATCTTCAAACATGTTGGCTTGAAAAAGTTTTCTCCCTTGTTACAAGCAGCAGACAAGAACTGGAGCAACAGTTATGTTGGCCTAATAAAAACTGAAGTGCGGCTGCATTTACAGTGCACTGAGAACTGCGGGGAAATTAATGCAAGGACTGTACAGGGCATTGCTGAAGACACCAGAGAGGCTCTCCTAGGAGCAGCAATCAGCTGCTCGGTGTTAACCCCTCTGCAGAAGCAGAGCTGAAGTGTTCTGCATTTGAAGCTGGTAATGTTTGTCTTGATGCTCTGGTGTGAAAACTGAGAGAGGCGGAGAAAAACATGTTGGGTTTGGCATCGCCACCCTGGCTCCACTGCTGCAGCTGGATGAAGTGCAGAATCTGAAGGAGAAAAGAAATAAACGCCCAAACCTGCAGTGGTGAAGATGCAAAGAGCCTGGGCTCTCGTCTGTGCCCTTGCCCAGGGGGAGCAGGTGGGGGGCAGGCAGAGACACAGCTGTGATGTGCCGTACTGTGCCATGCTGGTCCTGGAGCAGGGTCCCTCAAGGCAAAGGCCAAGTTTTTCCAACTCTTGCAATGAGCCCTGTGCCAGTCCTAGTTCGATCGTCCCTCTGTGGGCCGGTGCAATTGCATATCTGCAGGAGATATGCCTATATCTATATCTATCTATCTATCTATCTATGCCTATGTCTCTTCCCTATAAAGCATACAAGTTTTATTCAAGTTTGACACGCTAGCTGTCTGGCTTGAGTAAGTTCCTATTTACAAATAGGGAATGACTCAGCTATGCCAGTTTTGAGACGCAAATGTTTTATAAATTGGGGATAATGGGGCAAGCTAGATGTTTCAGAATGCCTGCAACAGTTTACTCAAATTCGGCATTGGTATCTTGACAAGTATTTGGGAGCTACTGTTTATAAATAAGCAGGATCTGAAAAAATGTGTCTAAATGAGTTGGCATCTTCAGAAAAAAACCCCACATTTATATTTATGTAATCACACTGAGAGACGTAAGACGTGAACTCAATATATGCTTTAATTTTCTTTATATCTGTTATATTCATCCATCAGAAGCCAACAGCCGCTCCACCCACCTCCAATGTCTGCTCTGAAATGTAAAAGACCCATTTGTTGCACCATGGATGTGTATTTATTTGTGGTTTTGTGACAACTTTGCAAACAGTTTGCCTTCTCTGGGTCGCTCCCCAGGGAGCAGGGGGATGATTAGGAGCAGCATTTAGCCGGCGAGAAGACCGAGGCAGGGGAAGGTGATGCATCCTGCGTGGTGTTGCATCGCAGGTCTCTGGCAGAACTGGGAATAAAATCTAGCCGTGTCTGTGCACGGATCTCTGCGGCATTTGAAACTTCAGTGCACACATGGGAGCATGACAAACCGATGTGACTGACAGCTCAAATAATCTGCTGATTTGCAGGCGAGCACTCAAGTAATGTGTCAGTCTGATGGGGCTGAAATTTAACAAATTTAAAAGGTTTTCTATTGTATTCTGCTATGTGCTCCGCCCTCCCCAAGGCTTCCAGACTCAGTCTTCCATTTCCAATTGACTAGTTCCAACTTCTGTTGAGAGCAGCATAGATTTTTATTAGGAATGAACAGTTCTGGGGATTGAGAATAGCCTTTGAAATGTTTCCTCCTGCGCTAATTTAATGGGCAATGTTTCTGACTACGCTTCCTGAAAAAGGACATTGCATGTTTGATTAAATTTTACAATGGAATTGCAAAATATCTTCCATGATATATTGCTTCTAAAAAAAAAAAAAAAAAAAAAAAAAAAAAAAGGCGGCAAATCAGAGTGAGGTGGAGTGAGTGGGATAAATTATTGGCTCTGCCTGAAATGGCTTGGAAAAAAAGTAACATTGAGGGATGATGAAGGGTCTTCCATATAAGCGGCAGTCCTTGACCAGCTTGCTGTAGAGAAGATGAGAGCGGTTTCTGGTTTAAGGTCTTTTTTGTTTCTAACGACTCAGGTTTTGTGATCACTGAAGTACTGTTCAGATTATCCAGAGCAGGATCTATGCACAGCCAACTGGTTAAGTGGGCTTTTCATTCGGTTTGCTGGCTGAGCAGTGAAGAAACCATTGTAGGGTGAGTAGCGGGCCCATTAAGTCATCACATCTTTACTGGAGTGTGCACCTTGAGTTTTTAGAGACATGTTAATGTTCTGCCATTTTTCATTACGCTAAATGAAAACCCTCTGCCTGTAGAGCTTGTCTGAAGGGTGAGTCTCTGAAAGAAATCATCACTTTAGTGTTTCACGTTTATTCTCCCTCACTGATTCCCGGACAGAATCTATTGCATTACAGTACAAAAAATATGACATTGTGTTTCAACTGTGATTTTCACCTGAATCTAGGAATCAATTGCCCAGATTTTTGGCATTAGGGATTAACAATGACGATAAGGACTGTGGCAGGAGCATTGCCTGATAATTCTGATAATCATGTTAAAAAGAAAGGAGGCCAGCTTGTTCTTCAGCCAGCCTGGCTCTGCAGAGCAGACAGCAGGCAGAGCGCATTTGCTGTTTTCTATAAATAAAGCAATTACAGCAGAGCAGAGTGATAACTCATAGTGAATAATAGATTCAAGTACATGTAATCTTTCTGTTGGTAAACTGTTTGCAGTTCATATTTGGGGTGGTGGGAGTGGTGTGTTTGGTTTTTGCTGGTGTGGGTTTGGGTTTTTCCCCCCCGATTACTTGCAAAATAATTTGGCTGATTCTTTGTTTGTTGTTGTGACCTTGAATGAGGTTTTTACACAGAGAAAATTCCTCTGCACCTAGTTAATATGTCTTTTTTGCAAGCGTATGCATTACAATTTGATATAAAATGCTCCAGAGGAGTAGCTGAGATGATCCTGATCTGGAGAAGCAGAGAAGCATGTGCCTGCGCTGGTGCTGGTAGTCATAATGCCGATTGGACTTGGAGCTGAAATGAATTCTTTTGTTGAGCAAAGGTCTGTGAGAATGTTTTATACTACTATTTGCAGCTGCAGGGATGTTATCACATAGTATGGAAAATAGGTATTTGGGTGTCATACAGTTTGGAATCCAGTCAACACTGTTTAATGTACTGGATAATACTTGGCAGTGAATTTTCGACAGATGACCATACCTTGCTACTCTTTTGAAACCGTAACTTGTTCCAAAAAGCAGTGATCAAAGGGAAACACCTGTATGGTGGTTGAAAATACTGGGCTAGGACTCAGGGGAACTTTTCATACCGATGCTCTCCTTCCCTTTCTCTTTCCTGAAAATAAGGATCATGCTTCTCTGTGAACCATTTAGCCACCTACTGATGAGAAGTGATTTTTAAGGGCTCACGAGTTAGGACTGCTAGAGGACTATGCAGAATTTACAGTTTCTTAAGATAAATACAATGCATGTCCTTAAAATATATATCCCAGAATTTTGGAACTAGTGAAATATGTGATACCCACAGGCTCCAGAAGGTCAGCCATGATATTTTCTCAGTTCTGCAAAGGGGCAGATGCATGCATGGAGAACTGGAGGTGACTTTTCTGACATGATGCTCCAGGGGCCTGACATCCTGAAAGCAGGCAGAATTATCCTGTTAGGTGTATCAGAATTGGGATTGGGTTTTATCACTAAATTTAGCAAAATCTGTTGGTAGCAGTTGAGTTCATGGCTCCTGAGTTATCTGACTACAAGGTAAGCTTTCATTCACTGGTGTTAGCCAAATAGTTTGGAAAAATCCTCAAATAATGCTGACTGTGCAGCACAGCCTCGTTGCAATGGGCTGCTTCAAGGACTCGAGTGAATTGCTCGGTTGTACTTTGCTGTGATGGCTTGCCCTCTTATTAGCTTTGTCACTTCACCTTGGTTTGTTTCTGAGTTTCTGTCTGCAGTTAAAATCAATAGACTTTTTTCTCCTCAGCTTCCAAAACATCATAAATAAGATTCATTTCTCAAAATAGATGCCCTCTGTTTTCTGAAATAACACCGTAACAGCATAGGAGAAAAAAAACCTGGAATGCTAGTAGCTGATAGAAGTTTAAATAACCATGCTCAGTCTTCTCTCCTTTGATGCTTCTTTATAAACCCTTGTTTTACACTGTAAGTACTTCATCTCTGTGGGTTTTTTTGGTGGTATTTCTTCTTCTCTTTAGGTTCATCCTGTTATTTGTCCAGTCGTGGTTCCAATAATCTCGCATTCATCACGTCCTGCTCACAGCACGCAGTTACAGTCCACAGTTGTAATAAGAATAAAAATGTGCTGCTTGTCTGTATTTCTGCAACAGCTAGCTAAGCAGTTTTATCTCCATGCTACTAATAAATTGATTTGACAAAGATTCACTTTAATTTATTGGCAGAATTGAGAAAAAAGGCAAAGATGACAAACCAGCTTTGTGTTTAACCTGTAGCTCAGGATGCCAGCAGGATGCAGTTTACAATTGAGATTTTATTCAGTACAAGGAGAACTGGTTTTCTTGTAGGGTGGCTATATGTGTAGTCATGTAACTACTCTGATTTTACAAATACATGGGTATCTGATAGATCCCACTGAGAATACCAATGCCATAGGTGAAAAAAAATAATACCTTATCCAAGGAATTTCCTTGGCCATTAAATATATGCTGGACAAAAGAAGACTTAAGTGTCTTATGGGGTCAGGCTGGTTTACACAGCAAAGCGGTGATGATAGTTCTGAGGGCTGCCGGGTCAACACTGAGTCAAAGATAATGTGGAAGAAGGGAGAGCAGCCCAGCAGTGAAGAGGTGGTGCTGGGGGTGACCATAAGCAGCGGTCCAAGATGGACAAATGTCATGGGGTGTGTGTGGGGGTTGTGTGATAAGCCCCCAACAGCAGCTTTCAAAAAGACTGTCTTTTTCTATGGCAAAATCACCATCCTATTGCTTCTCAGTATCAGTACTGCCTTTGTAAACTATTTTTGTAAGTCAGACTTTTCCAGCCAAGATAATTCCCTTGGAAAATTTCTGCCTGGCTGTTTCAAACTCCCAGCACATGTTAGTGGAAAAAAAAATAAATCAAAATATTAATGGAAATATGAAAATGCATTGTATGACCTTTCTTCCCTGTCACTAAAATATAATTTGTTTTCTTCACTGGAAGTGCAATTCACCATCAGTAGTCCCATAGTATACATCTGATTACTGTATGGCAATGACTTGTTTTTAATATAATTGTGAGAAATTTTAAACAGGATGGAAATTTTAATGACTGCTTTTTTAAAAAAAAATAAAATCAAACATTAGATTAAACCCACTTGTTTATTCTTCCGTTTTATTTTCCTGTTATCTCTGTTTTTCTGATGTAGTCATATATGTAGATGAAGAAAATGACAGTCTGTTTTCCCTTGCAGAATGTATATTCCTTTCTCATTTTCTAGATAGCTGGAAGAAACTACTGAATCTGTCTTTGAACTGTTGAATGAAAATGAAAAGCTTTAGCATGTAAGTAGCTCTGAAAAGCACATAATGGAATTTTGCCCTTAATCAGAAAAAATCTGGAATGTTTTGACATTCCCACTATCTGGAACTTTTCCTAGAATAAAATAGAGTGTCAGTTTAATTGCTGTGCTGGAATGATGCTGTGGCTGACACTAGCATAACCAGTGAGTTTGCTGGAAGCAGCTGGGCTGTAGGAGGATGCTGAAGCAGATGCAGTGGAAAACTCCGAAGTGTGGTGTAGGTTGGACCAGGTACGCACTTCTGAAGTGAGTCTCGTAGTTGTCCCTGTCATTGTGCTGTGGTCCGTACCTCAGCACACACCTCACGCACCCCAGCCACAGACAAGCAGTCTATGGAGGGTGCCAGGCTGGAGCTCGGTTGAGGCAGCTCCCCAAAATGTGGATATCATGGATGTCAGACCCTCCACATCAGCTGCTACATGTGCCATTTGCTAATGTAGGCGTAGATTTAATTGTCATGGCTCCAGATGATCTCAGTTCTGTTGTTTGGGTTTTGCAGCAGCGCATCTAGAGGCATAAACTCAAAAATATCTTTAAGTCCAGCAGATTTTAAGCTTTCCTAGCTATAAAGCTCTCCAAATGTAAAGTGTGGGTTTGGTCATATGACTCAAGCTGTAGCCTTTGCATTAGGAGGTGCTATTCTGGAGGTTGTCACTGAAATGGAACCTGATTTAAATAAGTGACAGCATCTCCTTTGCTGACGTGTCAGACGCTGTCTCTGCTCCTGCTGTACCAAGGCTGCATTTCAGGTGCCCAATCTTCTCATGAGCCCGTCTTGCTGCAGAATGGCATCCCTTAGCATGTAGCCATAGGCCTGACTGGCCAAAGAGTGTGACGTGCTTCCATCAGGAAATATGATGCATAGGAAAAAAAACAAACAACCAAACCCATAATAATGAATGCCAGGTTACGTTTGTAAAGTTTGTCTTTTATAAGACAGGAAAAATTCTGGCAATGCTGATCTGAAACAAAAAGCAGTGTGATTGAAGAAAAGAAACTCAAGTGTCAGCATCTTATACCAGTTGAAATGCAGAATAAACTCTTTTTAAAAGCAAAATTTTTGGGAGTTAATGTTCCTGATAAAATATTTAAAATTTCATGTTAAAAAATCCCAACCAACAAAACAAACAAACAAAGAAAAAAGCCCCCAAAACCCCAAACAAACAAAAAACTAATAAACCCCAAACAGTAAGAATTCACCACAGCAGGGAAGCTTTGATTTATATTTTTCTCCATTTTTTTTTTCTGTTGTTGTTGTTGTTTTTTGGGGTTTTTTTAATGATTGTCCAGGATATAAGTGCATTGATGTGCTTAATGCCAAAAACAACAAAAAAAAAGAGGTAATGTTAACAATATGTAGGAGAAGCTTAATTTACTGATGTCTGATGTTCTTGAGACCACAAAGGACCAATCTGACAGCTTTAGTCACTCTAAGTAAGAAAAAAAGGAGTTGATAAATTCTTAAAAATAGTAAATGAAACCATTTGCTCATTTTAATTAGATAGTTAAAGATGTGTAAAATCTTCTTCTCTGAGGAGGTCTGCATCTACTTAACTTCAGAGAATCCTTCTTAAGTAAAATGAGTCCTTAATCAGCAATTCAAGGAGTCTAAATTAATCATCAGGCAACTACTTTAGGCTTTAAATCCCTACTTGATGATGCTTTGATCCACAGTAAATATTTAAATAAATGTTGACACAGATACTCATTGTCCACTCCTGAGAAAAAAATTAAGAAGCTCAGTGTATGGTAGCAAAGATGAAATTATGTGGGGTTGCCTGTAAACAAAGACTTTTTGCAGATGGTGCATTTAAGGGAAAAATCTATATTAAGTCTAGAAATGGGAAAAGCATAGAAGTGGAGTGTAGCCATCATAATATACTCCTTTTCTCCTTCATATGCCCTCTAAACACCCCCCAAATAGAAATCAACTTACTGAAGGGACTCCATAAGGTAACGAGAAATTTCATCAGGTATTTTTCGATCATGCATAAAAATCAAGGTTTTTGTTATTCACCACACTGCCGTGCGCATTCCTGTCACTAAGGCAAAACCGTAGTCCCTGTCCCTGCTGTGCTATTAGTGAAGGGTGTGTTCAAGCCACCATTGTGCCTCTCTATGCTCAGAAAGGTGACCTGTGAAACAAGTATATGATATTCTAACACAATCAGGGCAACAGTTTGCTTGATGGATGGAGCTTCTGGGTGGCCCTGACGCTGCCACCTTGCCGCATCAGAATATTTTCTTTCTTAAACTGACTGTGGCAGCAAGCAGCCCTGGAGTGTTTTGGTTTCTTCTCATTCAGGTGACAAAAGCCAGGAAAAGGGGGAGACAGGAGTTGACCTTTGGGGTGCAGAAGACATTGGGGGGTAGGGTTGATGCTGATAGCCTCCCCTTGCCTGGCCAAGTGGGTTTATTTACAGATCTCATATTTCCAGGCTGTTTATAAAGGTCTGAGTTACTGCCACAGACTGTATGCAACTCCTGCTCCATCCTGGGCTTTCCCAGGCAGCCCAGGCTTCCCACGTTTTGTGTCCAAAAAACAGTTGCTTTCAGAGGGAAGAAGCTGCTATGACAGAAGCTTTTGCAGCAGCCTATGCTGTATCTCATTCCGAAGAGGCATCTGGGTCACCCAGCTCATTGTTTTGTTGTTCAAGATGAAAATATAAAGTTTGAAAAGCTCTCACCAACAGAACTGAAGTGCAGCAGCTAATGGAAATGCACAGCTTGGGAAACTGCAATGTTTCTCAGCAGAGGGCTTGTGTTATCCTTGCACGAGCACTTCTCAGGGAAGATGCAACACGACTTTGCCATAAGGAGCAGGCCAGACGGGATTCAAGTGGTGGAGGAAGTCAGCTTAGGTTAAATTGGAAACTATGAGTGACTTTAGACCAGAAATGATGCTGCCCTGCTTAGCACCTCTGACAGTTAATATATTTTTCATTTAACCGACTAAATCTGGATTATGTTCTGGGTAGCGTGTCTTAAATTTTTTGCTGTCATGACTAACTAAAGTAATGTAAGCTGCTTTTTCCTTCATGCTGTCAGCTCTGGAATTCTGCTTGTAAAATATATTCCGCCCTCCCCCCCCCCAAAAAAAAAAAAAAAAAAAAAAGGTACTAACAGCTGACAGGGGGAGAAGTTCTACAAGACAAAATTACTTTTCAAAATTATAGGAATCAAAAATTTGCTAATTTCTTAGCACAAGGGAAATGAGGAAAAAAAGAGGACTGAATTTAGATGTGTAGCACAGAGCTAATGATGTTTGCATAGAACACTTCAGATATTTCATATGGATCAAGAGAATAGTGAGACCTCCACACATCTCTGGAGGATTTTCATAAAAAATAGAAGACTGGACTTCTGCTCGGAAGGACTTTCTGCTTTGCCCATTAGGAAATCACCTCTTTATGAAAATTCCAAAATCCCACACATTCCCTAGGGTTGCTCCTGGAGGAGCAGCAAGCAATCCCAGTTGCAGGGTAACACTTCAGGAAGCTGCCGTGTAGCCACGCTGTGTGGGAAACACACAGCATCCCAGAGCGGTCTTCTCAGCTGCTTTGATCCCAGCAGGAATGTCTTCTGCCTTCCCACGGGGGCTGCCTGCTGGTGGTTCCCTCGGCAGGCTGGGGGATCTCCCCGGAGAGGAGGGAGTTGTCTCCCTGCATTTCTTTTTGACCTTCCCTGTAGCACATTAGTGGCTGTCTTGAGATGTGGTGGTGGTGGTTCTTTTTTGGTTTGCCAACTTGGAAATAATTTACGTGTAGTTCTTGTGTGATGACTGAGGGTTGGTGTTTAGGAATGGTGTCTAGGCTGGGTACCGTGGCGGTCCCCACTCTAGGAGGACCTAGGGCTGCATCCTCTGCTTCCCCCAGGGTGGCACAAAGCCCTTTGCAGGGTGGCACTACCTCAGTGCTTACAGTAGGGTGAATTAAGTCATAGGGGTGTGTTCAAATATGGTGTGTCACCTGGGAGGAATAGCGTGTCCATCCTGAGACAGCCTAAGGATGCAGGCTGCGTTATTGTCAGCTGTCATGTAAATGTCACGGCATTATTAACCAAGGGTCTCTCCCAGCACGGGAGCTTGGACTCATATACAAATGATGTTTTAGACTAGAGAAGAGCGTCTTGTGTTTCTTTTGCATGTTGTACCCTCTTGGCAGCAGCAGAGTAGCACAGGCATACTTCTCTGTAACCACCCAAAAGGGGAAAAGTATTGTTGAAATACCCGATGGCAGCACTTCTAGACCGCTGTGCGTTACGTGGAAAAGAAAGAGATGGGCAGTGTGGTGTGGGGAGGGGAAGGAAGACAAATAAACCAGTCAGCTCGAGTCAAAAGCTTGTTGAGGTATCAGGCACTGAAAATCTCATCCCCAGCACAGAACAAATATGCTGTGGATAGAGCCATGACAGACAAATCAGATGATGATGATGTGGTCTTTTACCAGCAAAAGATGTTGGCAAAGCGAGCAGAACTTACAGCTGCTTTGACAGGTAAAAATCCTCTAGTTGATGCCTGGTGAGATGTTTAGAGGACAAAAGAAAATATACCACGTGCTGCAAGATGTCAAAGGATCATGTCATATACTGCATCATTGATACAGTGGCAGGAAAAGAAAACTAAAAAAAATTATTTAGTTATTTGTGTTATTCCATTTATATGTTGTGTGTATATGCATATATATGCCTACATATGTACCACAGGGTTTTTTGACCCAGGTGCTAGAAAATTACTGCTTATTGTCCAGATAAATCATAGGGAAATGGGCTACTTATTAATATCTACATTTGCTGGCTAGGCTTGGATCTGCAGGCACAAAAACTTCAGTTTGGTAAAGCACTGATACTCCAACCAAGTGTAAAGAACTGTGTAGGAAGAATGTAAGCCTTTTCTTGAAAAGGATGCAAATAGAGATGCTGTTTTATTTACCATCAGATAACACAAAAGGAACGTTACATGTAGTCAAAGAATATGTTTGAAGAAAGTGTTGTTTAAAAAACCAACCAAACAAAACCAACCCCCCTGAAAACTGCTATATGATTCTGCATCACTATAAGTGTGGGCATAATTTCATAAGTGAGACTGGTTAGTTGAAATCGGATTGAAATAATGCTGCCTGCATTCACACCACTACAGATCCTGAACCTTTGGAATTTGCTTCTAACTTCTTGCTTATGTTGATAATGGGATAATGCTTCAGTTACATCAAAAATTTAATATTTTTTATAGCAGTTTTGCGTTCTGCGAGATGCTAAGTGGGAATAGGGAAGCTTCACCTGAGAGATGAACATTTAAATGCTGTCAAGGATCTGGGCTTTTGTTTCTATGTTTCTCAGTTTAATAGCCTTCCCCTGTACTATTTTCCATGTAGTCCATTTTAATTAGGGATCAATAATAATGTCCCAGCAGTTTACTACTGCACTCATTTCAATTGAATTTGATTGCTTCAAGTATGTTCGGGGCTGTGTGGCAGGAAGGTTGCTCAGCAACTGTGGTGTGCGGACAATAAAATTTTGTGGTCTTGGCCATTAACCAGCTTTAGGGACAAGTTTATTATTGTTCCACCCTCCGCTGACAGTCATGTTCTGGAGCTGACTGTGGTACCTGCCGCACTTGAGAAGCTGCATGTCAGAAGAAGGTAGCGTAAATCCTGTTTCCCCTGTTTGGTTGGGGGCAGCTGGATTAGGGCACATTTGGAAACAAAGGGTTACATGTGGGACCATCAGGGAAAATGGATGCTGATGCGAGCTCCAAGCAGGTTCTAGCAGATCTAGTTGATCTTAAGAGGCCTGATCCCTGAAAACTATACTGGTTTTTCCACTCATGTCAACGTTATCTTAGGTGATGCTTTCCCATCAAGGCTGGTATTCGAAGCTTTTGGTATTTGAATGCTTGAGAGCTTTATTTTTATCATTTTCAGATACAATGTTCCAGCATTGTAATGAAAGTTCATTACAAATAGCCTTAATTGGCATTATTGTCCATTTTTCTTGCAAAGCACAAGCCTGGGCATAATGTGATGCAGATTTCATTGTATTTAGGAAGAGGAAAAAAAAAATAATTCTAGTTTAAAAATGCTTTTAAAGCTTCTGATTGGTCCTAGTCAGGAATCAATCTACCCCCACCTTGTCTTCTTAGTTCAAAATAAGTTTTTGTTTTGAACTTTCAGCAAATGTAGGTATAGAAAGATTAAAAAGGAAATACACAATTGTCCAGCATTATCCAAAGGCTGTGTAGTCCTCACATTTCCAAAACAAAACAAAAGCTAAGAAAACCTCAGACTTCCTTTTATCTTGGAAAAAGAAATATTATATTTTCTCTTGTCACCACTGGGCGGAGATAGATCCTATGGTAAGAAAATTGTTTTTTAATCAGGGAAATAGAACAGTAAAAACACCTGGGATAACCCAAAGAAGGCATTAACTAGAATACTTTAAAAATAACTTTTACTAGTACAAGTAGTGGCTAGGTGCTCTGGTAAGCATGCTGGTCAAATTAAGCCTATGGATTGGGAAGGGGCTATAAGGTACTCAATAGAGCACTAACATGTCTCGTGGGGATACAATGGTCTTGAGCCTTTGCTACTTAGAGTTGTTATTTGTGGGGTGGTGCAGAGCCACCAGGAGGTTTGCTTAAGGAGTCATCATTATGGATTTTCAAGATGAAAAGGACACCCTGTGAAATGAAGCAGCTGTGACTAGATCTATACCATTTTCTCCCTGCCCTGGTTTGACACAGTCAACCAGAGAAGAAGCTAACAGCCAAACCAACAGAAAATTCCTCTGAGCGATCCTTGGCTGGAGAGCAGTCTCTGTGCATACATTCACAGATGTGTAGTTAACAGCGGTCCTGAGTCTCAGAATTCCTCTCTCCTTTCCAGGAATGTGAAATAGGAAGGTATAAGCAGGGGATTTTATTGCTGGCCTGCTGGGCGACTCTACAGAAACTACATCTGTGCTCACCCTCGCCTTCTATACATTGATGGTTATGGGACCATTTGCCTTTTTGCTTTGTGCTCTCTGCATGATGATGTGTCTGAGCATCGCTGCTGTGGGGTTCCTGTAAACCACATGGTGCTCCAAGGAGTGGGGCCGTGGCTGCAGTAAATGCGATGTGAAGTACAGGGATGGTGGAGGAGGTTTTCTTGGGAGCCCTGGGGTTGGCATCACCATACTTAAAGGTTGAGATTAAACATCTATAATGAAGTCTGTAACGTGCTCATGAAGTGTTCAGGCAGTGAGTTGTACTGGAGAGAAGACAGCAAGAATATGTAAACAGAAATTAGAGCTTTTCAGGTGTTAAGCTAGTGCTTTATAAACACTTGAGTGATGCATTGAAGAGTCCTTCAACTTCCATATTCCTAATGCTTGTTTAAAAAAACAGAGACAAAAAGCACTTGCATATAAAGGTCTCTGTTTTAACTGTTAGAGCCTCACTCTGTATCACCAGAAACTCACCTTGTGTACTTGACTTAATTAAATTACTTGTCAAGTGCATATTTCCCTGGTTTTAGAAAAACAAAATCCAAAATTTTCATTCCCTTACAAAAATATAAATGCATGCCTAAGAGTTCCATTTGCCTTCTTTTTTATTAGATGGTCTAAAGTCAGAGAGGCTCTAACAGCATTTCAGAAGAGGTGAGGAATTTTCCATGCTAATACTGTGAGAATTGTCAGAAGAGACCTGCCAGAGCTCACCCCCACACCCAGCAAGGTATTTTCAAGTTACATCTGAATCCTTTCCAGCTGATGTCAATTGACGTCAAACTTCAATTGACTGGAGGTGGGAGAAAGATGAGACTTCAGCCATGCCAACTGCAGTTGTGGTAGATAAAAGCAGAGATGCAGCCTTACTACATGGTGTGAAGTTATTTTTGTAGATTTCCAGAATCGGCAGGGATGAAAATGGTAGATAACTTTTGTAGGTCATGTGTTTCTCCTTTCTTTGGTAGCATTGCCTCTGTTTGTGAACTCATTAGCAAAGGAACCGTTTATTCTACAAAGTGTTGGGGAGGAAGGAGTGTTCCTGTAGCATCCTCAGTAGGGTGTAGAACGAGTTTTTGATGAGCTGTCAAGCATCACAAAAGCCATGGATCTCTGTGGCAGCAAATCAAACACAGAGCTATCTTTTTGGTGACTATAGAGGACCTTGCCTGTGAGAGAAGCCACTGGTTTGAGGGGAATTAATTTCTGGGCTCCTTTTGAACAGGGATTTTCAGTGCGGTTTGGGCTTGGATGCTCAGTTCCTGCATGATCTTTCTATGTTAAAGCTTCGTGGAACTTGGGGTGCTTGGAAACTGCCTTGAGGTAGAGTGAGCTGTGATAATTAGGCTCTTGCTTTCATCCTGGGAGACGGGGACTCAGTACTGCTGAACTGCACTGGACAGCAGCTTTTGGCTGGAACTTTTCTTCCCTGAAGTTGCAACTTGCTGAAAAGGAAAATTACATTATGGAAGAGTTGCTTTCAATGTTTTGTGTGGATTTTTTTTTTTAATTTTAAAATAGTAATTAAGGATGTATTTAATACTTTTATCTTTTATTCCAGAAATTTTGGAGACTTAAAACTGCTGGGTTGTGGGTTTTTTTGCTTTTTGGGTTTTTGGTTTGGTTTTTTTTTTTTTTTTTATGTGGAATAAAGATATGCAAGACATGCAAGTAAAAACAGACTTAAAACTGGAACCCTACTGAAATGGATTATTCTGATTGACATGTATATAAATTGTATCCATATTTGCCACTATGTTTGATTGTGGGATTTAAAAGGATTTTACAATATCCAGCTTATCTGTATGACAGGGAAAACTCAAGAAATCATCAACTTCAGACTTACAGTAATGGTTTAAGTGATATTACTGTGCAGTGTGGTTGTGGCGAAAAGAAAACAAATATTTTGGGGGTTCTCTGACTGGATGTTTAGGAAGGAAATGGGGAAAGAAAAAAAATATGTTCAATTAATGAAGCATGTTTGATATTGACTATACATTGTTTCCCTATGGAAATTTTTCGGTTTGTAAACTTTGGTTTGGGAGATGAAATATGTGCCGTATTTATTTGCTTGTTCAGATTCCCGTTTTTATTAGATGAGAAAATTTTTATTTCAGTTTCGTATATGATGAAACTCCTTGATGCCCAAGGCTCTAGAAAAGAAATATTGTTAGAAAGGCCACTTCCACGTGAGCATTTGTGTGGTTTCTCTTTGTACCCATAGGTCAGGTTGCAGATATCATTCCTTTGAAAACGTCAGGCTGAAGAGTTAAAAAATCAGCAGCACGCCAAAGGACTGGGGAGCTCCGGTGTCTCCTGCCCTGGTGCTGTCTGCAAGAACGGGTGGATGCAGAAACCAGGCACCTGGTGAATCTCTGTGTGCCCTGGGGGGTGAAGACCATGCATGGTATGCATAGCTACCTGCTAGTAACAACCAGCTTGAGTCTGTCAATGATAACACCTTAGTGAATGCAGGGTAGTCTGATAACAACTGGTTGTAACCTGGGTCTCCTCCAATTCAACACCCGGGCAGGGAAAAGGGGATTTATAACAATATTTAGGGAGTTCCAGACACAGGCAATTTTCAGTAAAAAACAGGAGTTACCTGCTCTGGTCCCTGTGTTCCCAGCTAAGGTCTCTGATAGCAGGCAACTGGTAGGAAGAGCCACTTGGTTAGAAGTTTAGGTGACTATAAAGTCAACTATGAGAACTTTTATTTACCTTATGCATTAAGTGCAATAAGTATGTCTTTACCTGTACCCAGTTAAATGTCAAAACATAGAATCATAGAAAGGTTTGGGTTTAGATGTCATCCAGTCTAACCCCCCTGCAAGGAGCAGGGCCATCTTTGACTGGATCTGCTTGCTCAGAGCCCCATCCAACCTGACCTTGAATGTTTCCAGTGATGGGGCATCTGCACCCTCTCTGGGCAACCTGATCTGGTGTTTCACCACTCTCATCATAAAAAATGTCTTCCTTATATCTAGTCTGAATCTACCATCTTTTAGTTTAAAACCATTAGCCCTTGTCCTATCTCAACAAACCCTGCTAAAACGTGCCTCTCTAAAAGTTGAGTGAAAACTGCTGCTGATGCCAGTGGGTGAGGAGCTATAGTAACATGATTTCTGGTAGTGTGCTGAGAGCATGGGACCTGAACCTTTGCTCACCACTCATATAGGCAAATCTTCCTCCACAGCAGGGAAACGCACAAAGGCAAAGCTTGAAGTGGAAAGTGCATTTCATGACAGCTGAAGCCAGCCTCGTTAAAGATGCACAGGGACCAGCCATTCCAGCCAGTCTTACTGGCTTTCATTCAAAGCATCTGCATCTGAGTAGGAGATGGAGGAAATATGAGAATAATCAAGATATAAAGGCAAGATAGAACCATTACTTTTTGGTCAACTCCATTTACTTCATAATGGTGCCTCGGAGGGCTGCTGTTCAGGCTTTTTATTGGTGTTGTAAACTTTCAAAAAAATACCATTTTGTGCAAAGACTGACTGATTCCCAGGACTGCCCAGATAAGAAATATTGAGTGGGGTTAGCTAACTTCTTCCGATTGTGCAGAATTTCAAGATTTCCTGACATACGCCAACTTGATTTTGGAATTGAGATTCTGAATTTAGATTTTACCTGGCAAGTTTATAATTACACATGCCCATAGCTTAATGAAGCTGCAGTAAATTGTTTGGCAGAGTTACAAAATGTAATAGCCCATGGCACCATCTGTCACCTGCAAACTGGATTGTTGTTGCTTTTCTTCATTTTGCTGGGTTAAGCAACTGTTTAAGGGTATTGTCCCAGGAATGCGTTTTTTAACAAACATATGGTGTGAGTTCATTGGACATTTCTCTTGCTTTTTAATCTTTTGTAAGAAAGTCCCATCTGAAAAGATTTTTAAAAATTAGTGTGGCAGGTTTCAGATTTGATTTTAATTCTCTGTCATAATGAAGGCAATAGAGACTTGAATGAAATGATGACAGAACCACAAGTGATGCCCCATCTGCTACACTGTCATGTAGAATATTATTCCTCAAAGCTGAACTTCCACGATAAAACATACTGGTAATGTAAAGGAAATTTCAGGGTATATTTCTTTAGAATTTTTGGTGGTAGCGGGGAAAACATGATGTTAACTTACTGATTTCTGAAGGCTTAAAGGGAGATATGTAGGAATACTTACATAGCCATTTAGTGTTTCCCTGCAGTAAGTGTGCTGGGATTTCAGTAGAATCTCGCTGATGCTGAAACTAAAGATTTACTTATTTTATTTATTTATTTTTGCTTAGAAGTGTGCTCAAACGACCTTGTGTAGTAAGTATAGTTAGCTGGGATCTGCTCAGATCCAGACTTTTGGTCCTTTTTCATTGTGGCCTTCCATGACTAGCTGTAGACAGCCACTTCTCTCTCCTTTTCCTAAAGGGATGAAACGAGCACCATCATCTCGGGAAGGAGAGGTCAACAAAGCTTCTTTGCATATTGTGTTGTTGGCTTCCAAAGAAAATCAGGATTCAATTAGGAGCATAGGAATTATTTCGTTCTTGGTTTCAAGGAAAAAAAATGGCAGAAATGAGTTTTGGATTTACCGTTTTCAACTGTTCTGAAAATTATTTTTTGGTGAAGTTTTAGGAAAAAATGCTACTAGATTAAGGAAATATTTTGTTTAACCCCAAAATAATTTCCTTCTACTTGGTTATTTCAAACAATTTTTTTTTTTTTAAATTAAAACCCAACTTGAAGTTTCATCATAAAAATGCTGAAGTGCTGAAAGTTCTGTCTTGAAGGGACTGTAGTTTGTTCTTCATATTCAGTCAATCGAGTTAAATCCCACAGAAATTCAAAAATGCTGCAGACCTGAATGCTTCAATGAAAAATTGCACTCAGCTTTAATTTTCATCAAGTGTAGCAGTGAGTGATATTACCATATACTGTTATGTATAAATTCCAAGTTTAAAGTAGTGTCCTGAATGAGATTTAAATACTGATGAGAGAGCAGGGGGGGAAACAAAGAAGCGAATACAGGACAGGTTTTCCTCCTGTGAATATTTTTTCAAAATTAGGTATTTTAGATCTATTCTTGATAAACTTTAACCCCACTTTCTAGATGATTCCTGCAATTGTTAGAACTTTTTCAGTAGCTTTGTAATATGCTTAGAGTTTCATATAGAAGAAATTCCAGTATATACCAGCTAAGTTATGTAGCACTAGATGTGTAAATCTGTGCATTAATTACTGAAAAGAGTGGTTTGACTTCACAAGTGCTTAGCATCTTCTGCACAGGGACTAAGACCTGTATATATTTAATTTATTTTTTTTTAGTAGTGTATTGGCAGTATGCTAGGAGAAATTGTTATTGATGGAGAAAAGTACAAGATTTCAGTCTTCACAGATGTCATCAATAATAAATGGTATGTCTCCTTTTTAAACTTCTGTATTATTTTTAATTTTTCATGCAAAATGTTTTTGGCAGGTTTGAAACTGATATATGAAAAGTTACCATTCAATTCAGGGGAAAAAAAAACCCCAAACAAACAAAAAAACCCCCACAAAACCCAAAACCAAAACCAAAGCGATCTGATATCCAAAAATACCGTGGCCTCATTGCACATGCATTAATGTGCGTGGAGATCCGTGACAATGGCTTTGGGATGCTTTGGGACGCTATACTTCAGAAGGCTACTTTGAAGGCTGGGAGTGGCTCTGGGGACACCAGCTGTGTTGCAATGGATTGGTAATTCCTCGTTGTTTTGGCTAATACTTTTGCCTCTCATGCAGTCTTTTTTGAAATGGAGACAGTGTTTTAATTCTATTAGCAGTCAGGTGCTGATACATCAGGTACTATAAAATCAAGATGGTAGGGTCACTGGAGGATATCAGCCTACAAATGTCATCACTGAGTTGCATTAGAGAAAACACTCTGTCTTTTTTCCTTTTTTTTCAATTTGCATTTCTATGTTATGCCATTCTGGATTGCACAGATCTTAACATCCGTTATTAGAATCATGCTTAGCCCTTTTCCCCATTCAGAGAGCTTTTCCCCTAGAGTTATATCCTTATGGAAGGCAACAAAGACAAATTACAGCGTGTTTTCAAGGCATACTAAATCCATTGCCTCTAATCCAGTCAGAAAGTTTTGATGGGGGGTAAAGACTGGCAGTTTCACAACCGTGCTACCTTTTCTATACACCTACATGAGTCCACATGGGGTCTGATTGCTTTTCCTAGGTTTACATTTAGTAACTGATTGCAGATGGCTTTTAGACAGCAGGAAGGGAAAAAGAAAACTTTCTCTTTTATGTAGAATTAAGTGGAAAAATTTCGAGGTGCAAATACGTTTACTTAACTGACAGTCACCCTGAAAAGCTTTCTTACTTTAACAGTGCACAATTCTAATTGAAATATGTTACTCTCATGTTCTTGTTCCCTATCTGTTTGTTTACATTCACTTACTGCCCATTGTCTTATTTTTTTGTTTCAAACCCCTTGAAACAGAGACTGTATTTTTGTTCTGGGGTCACAGTGAAGTTGTGGCACTGTCACACCCTAGGGCTCCTAAACATTAACACAAGACACATTTATTCTGATGTATTTCAGACTTTGATATTTCTTATTGCTGTTGTGGTAGATAAATCCATTTAGGACATGGTCTGTAGGTCGTTGAAGTGCTCATGGTCTTACCTGTGTTTCTTTTCTCATGGGTTGAAGCATTGCTTGGAGTGAGATTTGTAGAGTTTTATTTATATAAGACTTGCATTCATTAATTTTGTTTGCTATTTGGAAAGGTAAAAGGAAAAAAACCCAAGATAATACTTCCATCATCAGGGAGTGAAGGGGATGGTGGGGCATGGTGGTGAGCGGAGTGAGTCCTGGTGGCTTTGCCAAGGCTTCATTATGTCCATGTGAAACCTCTGCAGTTGTTAATGCCATGCTACAAACAGCCCTGGAAGCAGCAGGATACAACTGAAAAGTTGTTCTTTGTTTAGGTAACAGGTGTATGTATCTATAGTATGTCAGGTCCTGTCAAAGTTTTGGTGCATATTGGGAAAATGTCCCTTCACGAAAGGGAATCACTTCCAAAACTGACTGGTCTTTCTTTAGGGGACGGACATGTAGTTATGACCAAGATGCACAGAGTAGATTTCACTGGAAAAATCCACTCTTTCTGTAGAGTTGCACACAATGATGTAGCAAGGGTGCTAAGGTGTTTCCCATATGTGTGTGTGTGTGTATAGCTGCATTTAATTATCACTACAGGGTGATACAGGGTCTTTTTTATTTAGTAAAACTCCTTATAATGCTCATTAGACAAACCACTCTTTCTGCCTGTGGGGATTATTTTTTTTTCTCCAGAAGTAATAGTAGTATATCTGACAATATGAAGAAGCAAGAAATTTCCAACAATGGTCTTTATTCACACTTAGGAAAGATTAGACTTGTTTGAGAGAGTTTATATGTCGTGGTTGGAGATTGTAGAGGCGGTTGCCTTTGGGATGCTCCGTGTGACAGCCTTTGCAATCCTCAAGTTAGGCAGGTGAAGTATGAAGTATAGGACTTGAGAGAAGGAAGAAGTTCAACCTGACTTTCTCTTCTTAATTTCTTTAGGCTACCTAGAAGCTTTTCAGCTGCCGGCACAAATTTGAACAGCCTAAAACCTCCTCCAAGTTGTATCCTAAGGAAGGAAACCTTGGGTTAGAGATAGCAAGGGTGCAAGGCCGTCATGTTATTAACTTATTGTTTCAGACAAGCGCCCTGCGCAGAGTGACTCCCAAGAAACATGGAGCTGGGTTTCACTGGATCCCTGCCGGCACAGCTCCTGGGCTGATGGAGAGTGTACAGTGAGAAGAAAGCCATTGAAACCCCACAACTATTTTTTTAATGACCTTGCGGTAACCTGGAGCGTGTTGCAATTTTTACTATTTGAGGTAAGGAATCGCACCGCTTACCCCTCCCCACTTAGATTATTAGAAGAGGCCTGTCGACAGGAATAGAGGAAGGAATGTAATCCTAAATCTAAATGGTAAGAGGGGGAAACAGCTGGTTCGCAGATACCTTCTGGAGAGCTGCAGAGGCAGCTTAAGAGGCTTCTGAGGGCTCGTCAGGGCTGTGGCAGCCCCACTGATCTGATCGGCTCGTATCGTGGAAAGGGAAAGGAAAGGGGATTATTCCTTGCTGGCGGGATTTGAATTCTGCAATGTGTACATAAAAGCAGGAATGAAGCTCTCCGTACTGTGGAGTTCTGGTTCATCTTCCCGATGGGACACTTGGCCGGCCAGAATACAAGCATGGCAGAGAAGGAGGGGACAGAGAAGGAAACACCTCCAGCAAACTCCTTAACGTGCAGCCTTCACTTCTTCGGTTTAAAGCTGTGTCAGTCATGTCTCACAGCATGAGGGCAGGAGAAAATTTCACTTAGTGCCAGGATGAGTGGAAAATGAGGGTGAGTGACACGTCTCCAGCTCCGCTGCGGTTTTGGTGCAGCCGCCCTGTGGCTGTATAAACCCAGATGCTGCAAACATACAGCCGCTGTCGTCTTCTCCTTGGAAATGCTGACTGAAGCAAAGTGTTTTCCTTCTGAGTTTATTAACTTTATTACATAATTACCCATTATTTTCTTCATTATTTTTGCTTGCGAACTGAGCAGTGAAAAAAACAAGTAATGCCCCATATGTTACTTTTTTTCTCCTTCAAAGAAGCAGGATAGAAAATGCCATTGCCTTGTCCTCAGACATTCAGCTACAAAGCATTTATGAAGAGCTGTTATACATTCTGCTGTTACAAGTTTGTTTCAGTTGTTCAGTCCACGCTATGAGAAAACACATTAGCTCAGCTCTCCCCAGGATCAAAACCCTGTTTTAAAATCAAAATTTCAAATAAAGAGTCCTATTCTTTCTTGTTCCTTTCTGGGTTTGTGCATGTGTTTTTATCCCAAGAGGGTCTTGATTTCATTGTTGTTTATGTGGATATTAAGCTTTAGGATCTGAAGGTGCTACAGTGTTTTCCCTCTGACTGTTGAGAAAGCTTTTCAATGAAACCAAAGATTTTTGTAGGTCACTGTGACTGTTATATTTTTGCAATGTACAGGCTATTAACTGTTGGAATGAAAGCTGCAGTTCACAAATATGTTTACAGCCATATAAATGAGGACGTGCGTTAAACTGCAGGGCTTGGAAAACATAAGTAATGAACATTATTTGTACCTTGACAAAGCAAAAAAGCATGATTAAGGATAATTGTAGGTAACTGTCATCATGAGAGAAATGTTTACGCAGTCAGAAGTACCAAACAGCATTTAAACAGTTCCTCTAAAGGGAGCACTAAGAAACTAATGGATGCTAGTACATGCCTTGAAAACAATTTGACTTAAAGGTTTTCAGATTCTTGCTTTTTCTCCTTTATGAATGTAGAAAAATAGTGATTGTAATAATTGTTGGTTTGAATGAGGATTTGGAAAATTTCATTCTTACCTATGTTATCACAAAGCTGCTTTGGTTTGAAAAACCTTAATTTGTAAAACATTTCTTCATGAGATCCCAGATGCTGCCTTTTCTGGTCAGGCCAGCAACCCACCTTACTGAAATGCAAGTTAAGTTCATGTCTAATTTGATTTTCATAACAAGGACATTTCTGCCCATTTTGGTGCCAGGTAGAAGTTTGACAATTAAAGCCACCTTAATTTTATTTTATTTTTTTTTTTTTTTTAGGAGAGGCATTCTGCTTGTGTATATATAAAAACCAAATTATTTTAAGCAATAAACATAATCCAGGGCAAGACTTTTTAATGCTTTTGCATTTTTGGTATTGGCCATACTGCAAACTCATTCACATGAGCATCAAGTGTGTGAAATAGGAAAATAAATGTCTCAGGCAGTGGAAAGAAGTCTTGGTGATAATAGAAGAAGCAATATTCTTGAGGCATAACTCTGCATTCTGTAGGACTGGGAGGTCCATGGAGACTGTTGAATTTGTCCTTTCTGGGTGGATCCAAAAAATGAATCGTTTTCAACATCTTGTTTTGAAAGGAACCAGATCATGCCTTTTACTTAATTCATAAGAAAACTCACAAGGTGGTTCAAATTTGGAAATGCATGTTTAGAGTAGTATTTTCTACAAAGAGATGAGATGATATGCAAGCAAATTTCTCTGGAATGCTTTAGTCCCAGCTGCAAGCCTCTGGAAAGCCCAATCTTGGTGATCTTTGAGGGATCTCTGGAATTCTAGAAGCCTGAAGGACTGAACTGAGAAAAAGAAAAATTACTTTGTTAACTTAAATTCCCCTGAACTGCCTTGTTAGTGATTATTAGTTTGCAGTTGGAAGTGGCTTGTGTTCTGCGGGAAGTGAGACCAAACCATCTCTATAGCTACTTATGGCCTTAGAATCCATAAAAAGAGAGGAAAATGGGTTTGTCAGTCTTGATAAGTGAGGATTCAAATGCTGGCTCCAAACTGTCAATGTGCAGTGTGCCCAGGTGTAAAAATTTATTTTTAATTGTGATATTTATTTGCATTTTTATTTATGAATTTTTCTAGGTTTGTCAGCACATTGATTTCATGAAGACTTATACAAAATAAGTTCACAGTAATTTCACACTATGCAGATATTTCAGGGTGGTGGTAGGAAGTGGTCATGATTTTTGGTGTTTCAGCAGCAGAAGAACGGCACACCCCTAATAAAGCAAAGGATTGCTTTATGCCATTTGGATTCTCACAGTTCTCCCACTGCCTTCCGATGAACTAACTTTCATGGGATTGAAATACATTTCCCATTTTGGTTTTATGCTAAATTATACTTCAAAGCTAGAAAAAGGATCAGTGGTCTTGAGATAAGAATTATTCCCAGAAGACAATGGAGGAGAAAGTTCTGGAGAAAAACTTGAATCGCCGCAGGCAGAAAGAGTGGTTTGTCTAAGGAGTGTTATAAGGAGTTGTACTAAAACAAAACAAAACAAAAAAACCCACAAAAACGAAACAACCAGCCCTCTAGTGATAATTAAATGCAGCTTAAACTCCTACAAACTTTGATCAAAATCCATTACTGGGATCAGACTCCTATTATGGAACAGTGTGGGATGAGCAGTTGCTGATGCTGGAGATTAGCAGTGGCTCATTAGCAAGGGCTCGAGTGGTATGGCAGTAAGTGCCAACTGGAAAGCCACCTCATACTGGTGGAACTGCTTCCATTTTCAAGTAGATGATGCAAAAAGGCTGAGCTTTCTGCAGGACGTTACAGGCGGAGTGGTTGGCCCTGGTGCTGTGCTCTATCCCCAGAAGCTGCAAAAGACTTAATTTTACCTGGAATTATTTTTGCCTGACCAAGAGCTTGGTGATGTGGAATTACAGAGCACACATCTTCTAGCTGAATGGTCCCTATTTGAAAGTGAAGCTGTCTGTTCAAATTAACTGAAATTTATGAGGTACGAGCACCTGCTGTATTTGCTACCAGCTGAATTCTGAAAAACGGCCAAGTTTGAGGGTGTTATTTTTGTTATTGTTTCTTCTCACCTGTAATTGAGAGGGCTGGAAGTGTGAGTGCTCACAGCAGGGGAATAAGAATCTGCTGCAGAAATCTCGTCAGCAGGTAATACAGGTGCAAACGCTAATTAGGCCACAGATGAATAAGCCTGGGGTTGTTGTGCCAGCCCTTGCATCCACGTTGTCATTGCTGGTAGTTTTTCAGTTCATCATGGTGGCTCAAGGTTTGTTCAGGAGAGTGCTGAGGTGTGTTGGCAGGGCTGCGGAGGGCTTGGAAGCCCCCACGCTGTTTGCCAGCCCTTCCCTCCCCCCAGCACGCAAATTCCTGCCTGTGTTTGTATAGGGAGGTTGAAGTTTCTGAGGCTGCCAGTCTGCAGGATGGTACTTTTCTGTGTGAAAAATTGATCCTCTCAGATGCGCTCTCTCCTGAATACAAGCAGAAAGGTCCAGAGAAAAGGAGTAAAACAAGGGAAAAAAATGCCTGTAGAGGTCTTTGAGGTCTGTTCCTCCCACAGCCTGGCTTGGCACGATAAGGTATGTATTAAAACTAGACTGGTGCATCCCACATAACTCTGAAAAGCGTTGCCTTCAGAGCCAGTTTCTTTTCCATTCTCACCAGGTTTCTACCCCTTTCTTTACTTCTTTCTTTACTTTAAGAGTCTTGCAAGTCAATGTCTGCTACCTGCTTGTTCTCACCTTGAAATTGTAATCCTGTTCTTGCAATGCCATTTTTGATGGCAGCGAAACAATTACTGGAGTGTCACTTTAAGGCCATATTCCCAAAGATTATAAGGGCTATTTGCATATACAAATAAGTACCTTGGGGTGGGTTGCACTAGAGGCAGTGCTTTATTAGTCGGTCGGTGAAACCTGACTTTGACATTGAGCCCCAGTTACATGGTGAGACTGCTACACTGAGAGAAATACGTTGCTAGTAAGACCACGCATGTCAACCTACATCGGTAAGTGAAAATAAGTTTTCTTTTAAAATGAGTGGACTATTCTAAGGGCACAAGAACATTACACTAGTCAGATGTGTTGTGCGCTGTCTTGCACTGGCAGTGAACCAAGCAGGAGCCTTATTTTGCATTGGGAATAACAAGATTTTCTTAATAGCCATAATAAAGCTTTCTTCTCCCTCCCTTCAAATGTGCAAACAGAAAAATAATCCTGGAAATATTCTTTATATATGTAAACAGTTGTCTGTGAGTGGTTTATCAAGATAATTCACTAATCAGGAAAAAAAGTAGTTCAGTTTGCATGTCCCTGTTATTTAGCAATATAGAGTATTTTTCAAATATTCAGAAAATATGAAATATTATCAGGAAGCTCTCTAAACAAAGTATTTCTTTAGTACTTACAGGGCCCCTATTTGACTTTTTAAAGAAGATAAATAAGCCAGTATGTATTTATGGACTACTATTCACGGATAAGATGATGTTAAGTAATTGATCAAGGATCTCAACCGTGAAAACCAGAGTTTAACTGAAAAGGTATCAGTGTTAAAGTGAGATCATGTTCAACAGATGGAAAATTAGACATCAATGAAATGACCAGGAGAAGCAATCTGCATTAAGATACACAGTAAAAAGAGAAGCAGAGGGAAGCGGAGACTGAACGAAATCTCACCCTCCCACCAAAAAAAAGTTATGTTGAATTCAGAACTTTTAGCCTTTAATGATGACTCATGGGCAGTAGGTCCCATTTGGTCCTAGTTTGTGTGTCTTGACTAGCAAAGCCTACCAAAAAACCACAGAAACCCAAACTGAGAAAAACCCCAAAACACACCACCCCCCCAAAAGCCAGCTTGAAAAAACCACACCAAAGCTCAGATTTTGCAGGTAATTTTATTCTTTTGTAAAGATGACTTTTTTTGGGTTGGGTTTTTTTTTTTTTTTTTTTGAGTAGTCCTATTCACTTCTAAACTTCATAAGGCAGAGGGGCAAGATGCTCGTTTAAGACGTTGTCCTTCGATACATTCACACATCCCAGTCCCTCACATATTTAAAATAACATAACAATAGATGCAGAGGAACTTCCACTGCCTTGATGGCAGGTGCTCACAGGGAAACCTTGGCGGCAGGGGTAGGAGCCGCATGCTAATAAGCAGTGCTCTTAGCATTTATATGCCAGCAGTGTCCGAAAGGCACTGAGGTGCACGATGGGTGTCTGCGTGCTGCAGGCGCCGTGGAGCTGTCTTTTTAAAGGACAAGGCAAGTGGATTTTGTTTTTCTTGACGAACGGTGCTGTGTGTCCAGATAGGTGTGTGTTATTTTTTGAAACCATCAACCGTAAAAAAACCACCACCATAGTGTAAGAGATACTCACCTTGGTTGAAAATGCTACTGGAAAATTCTTGATGGCGTGATGGTTGCGGTTGTTCCAATTATTTTATCTGAAATCTGACATGCTATTGCCAGCTTAGCAGATTTTCAAAAGATTTATATATGTCTTAATTTCTTTTCTTGCTTCAGACACTGTACTTAATACAAATCCTAAGTAAAACTGAGGTATTACATATGCTGAGTATTTTAATCTCTTTGCAATATATATTGTGAATCAATTATGACATTTGCGGCTTTAAAGGTGACTGTTGTCTGCTTTCACTCTTCTCCTACTGTCTCTTACTTTCAACCTTGTAACACCCTGATGCTTGTGACTCTAATTTGTAATACCCTTTTTGCTTGAGAAGTAGAATAAGGATAAATTATGCAACCTTAGGACCGGGATCTGGTGGGAACGGGAATTTTCTGTAAAAATACAGATTCTGGAAGAGGAAAGTCTACCCAAAGGGAACATTTTGGAAAATGTGCTGGTAGTCCCAAATGCTACTTGGACTGGCAAAGGAGTTCAGACAAGAACTTGACTGTAATCTATTCTGGCTCTCACTAGAAACTGTTGCTTTAAAACTTTTAATTTGAAATCAAAATTAATGGTTTTTACTTTGCTGAAACAAAGTCTTTCTGCCAGCTTTTGTAATGGACTTCAACAAGGAATCTCATCGCTAAGGTGTATTGGAGCACTGCACCAAACACAGCAGCAAAATAGACCAGCCATGCTCATGTGGCGTTCTCATGGTTGTTTACTGAAATTAGAAGTATATGGGTTTGCTCCATTCTTTATGTTTTGCTTCATCAAAGATGACAACATCCAGCACTGGATGTTCTCTGAGTTTATGGCAGGCTGAGCACTGAAATAACTGCGGTAACTCTCCAGGCAGTTTTTTACACAGCCATACAACTCGATGTTTGGAGGTGTTCAGAGCCCCATTGAACTTCACAGACCTCTACTTAGATGTAAACATACTTTCCTGAGGAAATCTGTCTGCTGTATTGTAGCCGTCCTTTGCAAAGATCTGTCTTAATTTGTTCATTTTGCTTCCAGGGGCAAAACTGCCCTGTAATTTCTATGACCCACTCAACTGGTTGTGTAGAGTAGGGGTCTACAATCAACATGTGAATGACACCTGCTGCTGTGTCTGTTGACGAGGAGGATTTTGCTGGTGTACTAAACAGAGGCTGAAGGCACTGTGTGTGCAATTTGGGCAATTTCCCCCCGAAGATAACATCAATACAGACAAGCCGTTTCCTCCCTAGCCCCTCGGCTGAACATCTTAAAGTCCTTCAAAATGTTGTACCTGCAATTGATTAGCCACTGGTTTTTACACCTGTAGGGTTTTTCAAAATGAGGGAAAGAAAAGCAATTAATAGTGCAATGATACACTGAGCAGCTCTTCACAGCAGAGCTCTTTACATGCAAGGAAATTTCTTGACACATCTGTTAGCTACTGTCAGATGCATGATGAGAATTTGCCATGGGCTATTAAAATATATTTATTAACTTTTGTGGCCCTGTTATGCATAATTATTATGACATAAGTATCAATTAACAGTGCAGCCATTTTAATTGCATTAGTTTGGTTTGAAGGCAATGTCTGCTCTGTGGTGGACAGAACAGATAATTATCTTCCTAGAGATGGAGATACAGTTTTCCATTCCAAGACCTATCTCCAAGTAATCCACGCCTTCATTTCAGGATAGGATTTTCGTGCTTTTAACAACTCAAAACTCATATTTTTTTACCTGAAGATTTTTTTTTTAATTATCAGAACATATATAACTTTCAATTAAACATCATGTAACACACTAACTCTGGAAAAGCTGAATATCCAGATCCTGAGTTAGAGCAAGCATGGGCTGGACCCCAAGGTTACATAATGTTTTCTACCCCTCAGTGACACTGAAAAGTCAAAACTAGACATAAACAGTAATTTTTATTACTAATTTATTATACTTATTGTATATTTGATGTGGTATTATATTTATTATTTATTATTTATACTAATAAATGTATTAATAATACAAAAATATATTATTTCTTTTTTATACCAAGTGCAGGTTTTCTTTACACAAAGACTGCTTTTGTTTCTCATTCCAGAAGGCAAGATGGAGCAAAAAGTGTCTTTGAAGCAGCAGTCTATTTCTGTAACCCCAGAGTGGGTCAGTGCTCTCAGACGTAGCAGCACAAGAGTCCAAGAGGTGCTCAGAAATCTCAGGAATGCAGAGGCACACAGGTAAGGCAAACAGAGAAATGTTGTTTGTTCCCTATTTTTAACATACGAGCATTTAAAGAAAAACATACCTTATTTCTTGATTAGAGGAAAAAGAATGCCTGCATGGTGTTGGGGTGTTTTTGGGGTTTTTTTTGTGTGTGTGGGTTGGTTTTTTTGTTGTTGTTTGTTGGGGTTTTTTTATCAGTATATAGAATTTACAAAACCGTTATGTAGTGGTATAGTTTTGGGGGTGAAAACCAGACTGGAGCCTCTAGAGAGCCAGTGCCTGTGCAACCCTGCCAGTCTCGTACCAGATACTCGAACCCTGAGTCGAGGTAGTTGCTAATGACACACAGTGTAAGTCTGAGGGCAGCGGAGGCAGGTGGATGTGTGGATGATGGGGACACCCAAAACCTGGGACAGAAACACTCCTTCACATATGAAAGCTTTTTGAAAATGTTTCTGGTGCAGTCAGTTTTGTTCTCTGTTACTACAAAGTAGGCCATGTATCAAGAAATAGCTGTTGTTGGTATTGTTTTTATTGAGGAAGAGGAAGAAAATAATCCGCTAATAAGCTCATTCTAGTTAATGTATTATGTGTGTGTATATATGTGTGTATATATTATTGTATGTATATATTATGTAGTTATGTATTTGCTGCAACTTCCTACAGTTAGAAAGTTTTTAAGCTGAACAGGATCCAAACAGAATGAGCACAGCCATGTTTCTGCAGACAAGGGACATGATTTGAATGTTTCTCTGCTCTTCTGCTACGAAACATAAGGAAGAGCTCCCTGTGCTTGCCAGGGCGATGTTTATAGAGATGGTCAGAGCGAGCCATCAATTCCAGTGGGAGCCACTGGGGCTTCATGCAGTAACACACCTCGAAAAGAAAGTGGATTGTGCAGGAAAGGACGAATAATCATAACCATTGCATAAAACTGTGATGAATACAGAAGAAACACAAGTGGTGTTAATAAATACATAGCATTATAAAAAAGTGCTGTTTGACTAATAAGTTGAAATGCTGATAGATTCTGAGAAGGGGGGATAGAAAACGTGGTAACTCATGTAAAATGAAGATAAAAGAAAGTGATCTTACAAAATAATGTGGCTAGGAATGAACGGATCCTCACGATGATTGTCATATAACATCTACAAGAGATAATTGCATCCCAAAGGTTTGCTGTAAATTTAATCTGAGCGAAAAATCGGCACATTGCTTGCCAGATTGAATGGCAATTTGAAAGAAAAGCGTAAAGCTGCAGCTAGTACAGGCAAGTACATGGAAAAAGATGAGCTAAAAAGAGAAAGTGTTCAGAGTAGGAAAAAAAAATGCATATAGGCGCTGTTGTGATTGATAGAATCATAGAATTGGTTAGGTTGGAAAAAGACCTTTTAAGATCAAGTCCAGCCGTGCTGTTAACCCAGCACTGCCAAGCCCACCACTAAACCCTGTCCCTAAGCACCACATCCACGTGCCCTTTAAATACCTCCAGGGATGGGGACTTGGCCACTTCTCTGGGCAGATATGCGCTTTTGATGGCTACAGCAAGCACTGCTGTGAAAATAATTGAGGTCTTCCCTAATACCACAATGCTGCTGGAGATAGTCTGAGAAGTTCGTTTCCAGAAATGGTCTGCCGTTTATTTCTAGGACATTTACTTAACAAAATATATTTGGATACATCATTGCTTAACTCTCACCCTGCATCAAGTCAGTTGGCAAGTGCATTTTAGACAGTGAAAGAAGCAAATGGTAAAATTATAGGAGCTTACTAACGTATTGTATTGCAGTAAGATTTCTTTTTGGCATATGCATTTACCCCAGGGATTTCCCAGGAATCATTTTACCGTGAATTTGAAGGGAGGGGAAAAAAAAAAAAAAGAAAGAAAAAAAAGATTGAGAGCTACGGAAAACATAATTCTCAATTTTGCACGGTTACATAGCAAGAAAGGGGAGAAATGCAGATGATATATTATTAAACAAGCATAAGCCAAAGACTTAGTAAACAAAAAAATAAGGAACAGATATTTTGATTGTTACAGGAGGCAAGCTTATAGTGGTTACAAGTTACATCACCTGAGATAAGTAAAATATATTACTATACACTGGTAGAGAAAAAGATAATAAAAATGAGAAGCAGATAACAGGAGCATTTCTATTTCTCTGTTTCTATCTTTCCTTACTAAGGCAGAACAATTAATAACTTGGGCATGCCTTTCTCTGCCAAACATATGGCACTGGTCATAAAGCAAAGTGAAAGCCCCACTTGTGGGTTTCATCTTTATTTTCTCATGCTGCTGGTGTTATTTCAGAAATTTCTAGCAGTAGCAATAGTGTACTGAGTGGAAAATGGGGTACAGGAAAAGCATGAAGTTATTACTGATTTCCCAACTGCAGATTAGCTTCAGGAATGGCTGGAATCGTGGTTTTAACTTTTGAGTTAATGTTGAAGTTATACTCACAAACAGGAAGATTTTCATGAGTGCACTTTGTGGGGGCTGGGGGCGTACAGAAACTAGGGAGTCTGAATGCTGGGTAAGTTAAATATCATCTTTTTTCTTCAAAATGAATATTACTGTTTCTTAAACAGCAGTGCATAGTGCCTGCAGAGGACAAAAGCCAGAACTGTTTTGAGTGATTCATTTAGTATCTTAGATAAAATGCAGATGTTTGCGCACAGTAGCTGGTGAATCTTCCAGTACAGTTCCAGCTGATTTTAACAAACAATCTCTTTTCTTTTCAGGAAAAAAGTCAGCTTTCTCCCAGGCCAGGGGAGAAAACAAGCAAATCCCTTTAAATTAGTCCAGCTGATGATTGTTCTCTTAGTCAACGATAAATTGTCGTTCATCAAGAACCAGTGAGTAATTTAAAAAATAAACTTGAGAATACAGTGGGGATGGAAAGGATGAAAGCTGATGTACTGTATGAAATGGGTTATTTTGGGAACACGACTGTGTTTAGAACCTGCCACAGTTTGGTTTTGGCTGTGCATTCTTACGGTTCAGTAGGTTTCTCCCATGCAATATGCATCGCAAGCAGATGTCGTGACCGCTGAGCAAAGCAAGGCAGAGGTACAGGGTGCCCCAAGTGGCACTGTAGAAGCAGTGTACTTGACTGAAACACTGACTCAGAGAAGAAAAAAGCTGAGGTGCAAAATAGCAAAGAAAACACACGGTTAACCTTAGAATTGCCAATTGTACATTATGTTCTGTATATCACAGATGCTTTCTGCACAGAGACGGGGAGGGTCTTTAGCATCTTTCAGCACCCAGCTAGTGCTCTGTCCAGGAACGTGCTGGGTCAGATGTGGTGTCTGACGTGTTTAGTGACCATTGGATGGATGCCTGTGCCGTTACCGTGTCGGTGTGTTGGACAGCTGTCCTAGCCCCCGTTGGGGAGAGCTGTTGGTGGTCTCCCACCTGCTTCAAGAAGTTTCTTTGGTTTGATTTGAACCTGACCTTTACTTTCTTCACTCTGTCCCCCTAGATTTTTGCTGGAGGTGTAGACCACTGCTGGGGTAGCTGTATCTCTCACTAATAACTCTTCTCTGCCTCACCTTCCCTTCCTCTCCAGAAAAGCAGCATTGCTTAAAGGCATTTAATGAAACTGTGTTGGGCCCAGGAATTAGGACTGAACACCAGTGGCACTTGCCAGTTTTGGGAAGGGATTCCATCTGTTTAAACCTGGCTCTTCTGACTGCCCATACTGAGAGATCTCATTGATTCCTAAAGGTTCATTTACTGCTTCAAACTCAGGTGAATCACAAACAAAGCCAAAAAGGAGGAACTGTTAGATGGGAGCAAGAGGAAAGCAAGTTCAATGGAAAGATGTAAGAGTGGAATATATTGTTACAAAATGAGCACACTGAGATATTCCACAAGGTACTAGGTATAGTTCAACACCCAGGTGAACTTAAGCTATTATGCAACTCTGAGATCTAGGGCATCTGTCAGGCTAAGCTGTGAGGTTCCAATATTACTTCTGTTGCTAAAACTGTTATGGTCTTAATCTACAAATCTAGCCAAGTCCATCTGAATATGAAACATATTTCAAAATTAAGTTTCCATGCAAAGGAGCTCTGTCTAAATTAGGCTATTTGCAAACAGAAATATCTTAAAGTGACCTGAGAGACCTAGAAAGTCCTGTGTTAAATTTCACTTTTCCTGACTTTATTTTTTTTGTCCTTTTCTGATTTTTATTCCAGATTCCAGCCAGGTGGGTCAGCTGGAAACCAGACATTGCTTGATGCTTCATTTGTGTGTCTGCCTGTTCTATTTAAAGTTCCCAGAGCATGTTTTTACACCATCAGGTCATTATTTTTAATATAAAACTGTTTTGGTGGATAGTGGAACTGTACTTCAGTTCCTCAGCAGTTTCTGGAGAGGGATTCTGACAATGTTTGGCAAGTGCTTTCATACCCTCACAAAGATGCTGTGTAAGTGCAAAAATTGTCAGCTGAAATATTTTTCTAGACAAAACTCTACTTCCATACGTATTGAATTTGGTTGCCAAGTTGTAAATGTTTGTCTTTTTCCCCCCCCTGTGCCTGAATTATTAACCTTTTTCCGTGATAGGAATTATGCATAACTCTAAATTTCAATTTCTTGTAACCGTATTTACTGCATTTTTCTTGTGGACTGAGTAGCTAAGGTAGAAGCTGATGATTATGTTGTTCAAGTATTCTGCCCATGTTAGCAGTTTATCACCTCGATACAACTAGTTTGTTACACTTGCTATATATAAATACTTTCTGTAACTACCGATGACGGTATTAGACCATAGTCTCTAATGAGTTTTCAGTGTCCTCAACCCAAAGCCTCGATATCTTTGTTGGATCAGAAACATTTTATAGTGACTACAACTCCATGACATGTCAGGAATGAGAGAAAAATAGTCAAGTAAACGAAATGTCAGTTGTTGCTTTAGACAGAAAATCAATCCTTTTTGCAGGAAAACCCTTCCTAATTTTGGCCTTCGCAGTACCAGGCAGTTATCAGTCTTGTGATCCTGATTTAGGCCATCGCCTCAGGAAAGTCAGTAGGTGAAACTGAGCTACTCATTTCATTGATGTGCCTAACCTCAGAGGAAGGAAGCCACTCATTTTTATCACGAAACAAAAAAGCCTGGGTTTTCTGGAGGAGTTCAGACCCTCAAAGAGTTGAGGAAGCAGGGCTAGGAAGCTGTGTGGACCCAGGACCCTTTTTGCCTGGTGGTTCTGCTCGGCATCTTCTGACAGTGCTTGGCCATCAAGCAGAAAGAGCAATTCTGTAGCGCTTCAATTAAACACTTCTAACTAGCAGAAGACCCTAGCAGAATCCACAGTCAGAGGCAGTTATCGGTGGGAATTTGGCACATATATGGAAGCCAGGTAAAGCTGCGAAGACATAATGAAATATTTTAATATTTTGCTCTATGCTCTAGCTCTTCTGTTCGCCCCAGCACTTAGCAGTGAGTACTAGCATAGTTAAATGCTGTTTTGAGGAATATTTGTAGAGAGTAAAAGCACTGAGGATATCAGTAAATGGTTCAATGAGTAATAGCACTCATCATTTTCTTAGTATATGAAGGAGATAATGCTGCTGGAATGGACTCTTGCTTGAATGGAAAAGCCAAACATGCTGGAACTGGATTGCTGGACTTCAAAAAGAGTGGAAGGATGGACTTCTCGAGGATGGGCTAGATCTCTAGGTGTACTGCTATGAATAAAGCCGTCCAACACTTAGGCTTTTAAGGTGAGAAACACCCTCACTGAAAACTTCTAAGTATGCTTTAAAAATAATACATTTTTTACAGAAGAAAAATAAATCAAGTTGTTATGTCAGCTGGGAATTTATCAGCACAAAAGTGATTGTTCTATTAAACAATGATCTATTGAAGCAGACGAAATATAGGATGCGGTTTGTCTAACAGTACATAACTATTAATGAGCACCCAACGACTGTTGCACAAATTAGTAAAAACAATAGCTAATTTGAAAATACTTGCTCTGGTTGTGCTTCCTAATGAAACATGTTCTCTGTAGCATCCTTCAGGCTGCAATTGTGCCGCAGGAGATCAGCTTTAGTCCGTACTAAGGAGCTGGTTGGTAGAAGACCATTACCCCACTTCTTGCTGTATGCAATGGAGAAGCTATTACAGTTGTGGTCAGCTTGTGTTTATCAGGGTTGGGATCTCTGAATGCAAGGACTGGGCTTATTCCCACCCTCCTCAGAGATTTAGAAATTTCAGTTTTTTCCTCCATATGCAGGCCAAGGGACAGTTTTGTTCTTAATTGAAAATCCTGACTATGATTGATCTGCTAATGCTAATAGACATCTAGATAGACAATGTTAATTAAGGATTACTGTAGTCTGCCCAGAATTCACACTGCTGGAAATGATAAATAAAAGTTCTGTGGGAGCTCAGGTCTCTGCTGGTGCAAAAAATGTTCTCTCAGCTGCTCGGCTTGCTGCCGAGCAGAAGGGACCTGACTGAGGGCTCACGACTCAGAGCTGTTCATCCACCTGAGAGCAAGGACATGAAAGTTGATGCTGTAAAAGCCAAATGTGATAGGTTGTGATAAATTCATGCCACAAGCTATGTGTCGCATAGTAAAAATATTTAGCTTATTAGTGAAAAACGCTTAACTCCAATAATGATCTCCTTGATTTCTTTATGTGTTTCTGAGCATAATGCACCTGCATACAAAACTCATGGTACATTGGGCTGTAGCAAGGTTGGATGGTGGGGTCTGCCTGTAAGAAGGGTGCTTGGCATGGGAAGTTGCTTGTACAGCTGCTGCTTAAGATTAGGAGCTGGAAATCTGCTGTGGCAGGCTGAGCTGGGCAGGGGGCCAATGCGGTGTGTCCCCCGCACCCTTTCCCAAATGGCCAGAGCTTTAAATACCTCACTGTGTGCTGGCCCACGGCGCACAAATATGCACAGCCCCCCTGGGTGATGTCCCATCTACTTCAGTAAAAGTGAAGGCAGATGTCTGAGCAGGATGAGCAATGCATTGACTAGCCCTTCTGCAAATCCTGCTACTCCTTCTTTATGCCATGACAACAAACAAACAAACAAACAAACAGACATTCATTAAGTATGTAATAATTCCAGAAAGGTGTATTACGTAGTAAGTGACTGCTGCTTTACCTGTATTTCATATGTTGTTTAGGAGCACAGATGCCCATAAGTACACATATTGTTATCGGGAATATAAATATTGAATTTTCACAGAAGCATCGGCCTGATTAATGATGGAAATCTGAAACAAAAGGCTCTGAAGTGCTCTTACAACAGCATGTTAATCTGTCCGAAGTAATGATAAAACCTTTAAACTAGTGTGCTGTAATTACAGCAATAAGTAATTAGTACATTTAAAGGGCAGACACAGTGCTCTGCCTGAATTCAGTGGAGGGTAGCCAGGCAACAAAATAAAGTGGTGCTTTGTGAGGCAAATGCGAGGAAATGTGCTTTGTCCTGGAATATAATTATCTTTAGATGGATGAAACTGTCCAGGTACTTTTATTAAGAGAGTGTTGAGCCCTGAAAAGCTGGAACTGTCTGAAACAGACATACAGGCAGCATACTCAGTGACAGGAGCATCTCTGTAAAATGCTTCCCGGTTTCCGGCACAGTTGGTAAGGCAAAGCACAAGTGGCTGGGCAGCTTCCAAAATTAAGGAATGGAGGACTTTCATGGAAGGAGAGTAGACACGAACAGGATGCTACTGAATAACCCACGGTGTCCTCGTTCATTCTCTGGCTGCAGCATTTGGGTTGTCCACCCTGCAGTTATTCATTTCTATGTTCTTTCATGGGTGGGTGGACCGAAACAGCAAACCCACTGCCAGACCCGAGAAGGTGTTTTTGCAGGAAAGCTAGGCGTGGGTCAGCAACGGAAGAGTTTGCCACAGGAAGATGGACGAGCTATACCGTGCGTGGCTTGCAACCTTCCCAGGCGCTACCCCTGCTGCTTTTCCATCGTCGAGCACCTCCTCTCCCTCAGTGCCATGCCCAGCAGCTTGCTAAAGGTACCGCTGGCTTCATGCCACAAAGACCCCATTCCTTGAATGCTAAAACAGTGTCCTATCTTGTTTTAGCAATTTTGAGCTAGAAGAGAAAAGAAAAAAACAAACTGGGGCTGATGTTTGTGAAGGATGGTTTTTGTAATGTAGGTATAGACAGTAATAAGTTTCTTTCAAACATTGTCTCAGTTTTATAGACAAAGTGAAATTATTGATGAAGGTTTTGATGACCTTTGCCTTTCTTGGTACAAGGATGAAATGTGAAGGAAATAAAAAGCCATTGCTGTCTTACAGCAGCTTTAATATAGTTGTTTAAAAAGATGCTTATATTGTCAGATAGACCTCAGGATCTCTGTCTTTTTAAAATGGTGTAATGTCACCTCCTGCTCAGACAGCAAGACAGACCGTATGATTCCAACTTCCAAACCTGCGTACCTACAATTAGACTCTCACATCCAGCATAAACTCCAGGCGTTCAGAGCACTGAAAACAGGGATGAAATTCCCCATTGTCCTACCATTGACAAAACCACAGCTTGGCCAGCATTGCCTTGGCTTCAGATCTCTGGCTCAGGATGGAAGACCACAGTTATTTAGATCATATAGAACAGATGTGATATACATTGCTACAGCTGTAATAGAAGAAAGGACTTTAAGAAGGATAAGCACTAGTCTTTGGTATAAAAATGGGAAAAATAATTTTGGAAAGAGATGAAAATAGGGGAGATATTTGCTTATTAATTTCATTTATATAGAAGGGGTAGATCTGATTTATCCAGAGTTTTGTTACACAAGCCTTCTTTTTAATCCCTTAGTTGTAGTAAATGTCAAATACTGTGTCTTTGGATTCACAGTTCCAATCTGTCACTTGCTGGGAAAGGAAATGCAAATGCATATGGCCAGGAAGAACACCAAAAAAGGGGGTTTAATTTTCTTTTGTCATTTTTTAATAAGGTAGCTAACTCTCAGAAGACAATGCTAGAAGGTTTTCTGGAGGGACTGTTACTGTCTTCGAAATGTTACTTTATATATATACATACATATATACACACAAACTCTCACGCTTTGTTTTTTGTCAGGAGTGTTGTTTCATAGCAATAATCACTGCATGAGTTTGCTGCTCATATTCCAGAAGGATTTCATTTAGAAGGATGTGATTTTATTTGCAATGTATTTTTTTTTCATCATGTGAACATGCTGTGAGGTAAGAAGGAGCATGTAGGCTGAAAAGAAACTGAAATTATATTCCTTTTGAGAACTTAGATTATAGTACAGGTGGTTTTCATTACCGTATCAGGCAATAAAAATCAACACCTACCAGAGGTACAGACAGAAATTAATTTTGAAAGACCACTCCTGCTCCTGTGTTACCTGCCTGGAAGTTGCTTTAGGAAAAGAAAGACTTGAAGAAGAGAGAAAACCACAGCGGGGTATGTAAAACAAGAGATTTGTTTCGTGTAAGCTTCTGATCTGAGCTGTAGTGCTGATGTAAGCATATTCACTATGTCCATGTAGCTGTTTCTGCTAAGAATGGGATGATTTTTCCTGTGCACACTACATAAAGATTGGAATAAGAGCCTGACGCTTGGTTAGTCAGGAGAGGAACAGTTTTTCAAAAAGAAGGCAAACCTGGCTGAGTCATCACCTCTGGGAACAGAAGGATTAGTGAAGCAGAAGCAAAGGATAAAGCATGGAGTAATGTGGAAGATTAATGGAGACCGTTGCAGTGTTTCACTTTCATGATCTTGCCTCCTCAGCAAGTTTAGAAAGCTTCTATGACCATTTTTAGTTGGTTCAAACTTTAAGAAAAAGGAGGAAATCCAAATCCACATATTCACTAAAAAGCTTATACCAAATAGGCTCAAGGTGATGGAGATGGGAGAGAGCTTTGGTCTCCTTTTTGACCACTGATCTTAGATGCTGCAAATTAGAATATCCTTACTTAAAGATTTTTTTTTTTTTGGTGATGCTTGAAATGGGGAAGATGAAGACATCAGTTTACATTCCAGATCCTGATTTGTGAGCGTATATTTTGTATAAGCACCTCAGGTACAGATATTTTCAGTTTCTTTTAAAAGGGTTCAACAAAGTAAAGCTCTGAGAGTGTTTGCTAGACTGTTTCTAGGTATTATTATTCGATATATGGTATTTTCTAGAGCTGTGTTCTAACACTTTGGATTCCATTGTATTGGAGGTGCAAAAGTGTCACCTTTGTAGCTTTTTTTTTCAGGTTTAATTTCTACTCAGAAATGAAGTGTTCATTTCAAAATTTAATTTTTTTAATCTTAAAAAAATCCATCGTGTACTTCCAGAATGCAAATAATATGAATTAAAATTCAGCTCTAACTCACAGCAAATTGTATTACACCATGTGTTTTTAAAGATATGGGTTAATTGAAAAGTGTGTTGGCCACATCATTTCTCTGAACATTAGCACTGCGTGTATCACAAGCAGCAGGCAGCCGACTATGAAAAGGTTCTGACGTGCTTCGAAACTGCGTAAGGATGGGAGGGCAGAGTGAAGAGAGCACCATATGCTGGGAGGTTCGCATTCTTCTAGCAAGGACAAGGGAGGATCCCGCGCATCACTGGTGCGGGACATACACAGGTACGATGGGTTGTGAATGGGAGGTGCAGCACCGATGCGCAGGGGTGTTCTGCACGGCGCCCGAAGGTGTCTTTGGCGCAGTGATCACCATATTGGTACTCAGGACTGCCTTCACCTTACTGATACACGCAGAGGTCGCCTTTGTTCCTGATGAAGCCTGTGGCAAAGCTCCTTTTATCCACAGCCGCTACCTGTGTCCCTTGTTGGGTGTGGGATCTGAACAGGGGATTTATTCAATGTACTAGATTTTGTGATTCAGCCTTTCCCAGGTCTGTTTCTTCCAGTTCCAGCTGACTTTAGCTTTCTCATAAGTAGACACTGTCATCTGTTTGAGTTTCCATGAGAGGGTTAGATGTTGGGTAAAAGGGGGAGCAAAAACTAGAATTCCTCACTAGCAAGTAGGTATTTGTGTACTTTAATGAAATATGCTAGGCACAGTTTTGACCCATTCCTGTAACGTTTTGAACCCTTGCTTCCTCGTGTCAACCCACTGATTCCTCCGGGACCCTGTATTGAAGCACTGGGAGCCATGGCTTTGTAGAATTCATTATTTTTATATATATTTGCTAGCTATTAGATGTCACTGACTGTCTATATACAGTGCAGAATCCAGCCTGAGCCTAAACTCGCTGCCAGTCCACGCTGGTATCTGCTGGAGTACTGGTGGGGCAGCGGAGCTGAGAGAGGGCGAGAATTTGAGGAACTTCCCTAAGGTTGTACTCATGGACCAATTTATCTCCTCAGAGAAAGAGCCTGGTGTGCCCTCTGTCAGATGACATCAGAGCACGATGTGACTGACCTGTCTTAGTGGTGGGGCTGGGCACACAGCTCAGGCTGATGGAAGAAATGTCACGTTCCAGGTCTCAGGAGCAGCCAGGGTACCCAGCTTAGGTTGCTGTTAAGATCAAGGCACAGGTGGAAGCTGCGTGTGCCCTGTTACAAGGCATGGTGTACAACTTGTGAAGATGTTCCACTTGTGCGGTAGTTTACGTTCATTTATGGCTCTTCATGCTGCTGATGGAAATCATGTTTTAAGATGCAAGCAGAAGTGACCAGAGTTAATGTGGCATTTCAGCTTTGCTCTGCACTGTTCCATGTTCTGTTTGATTTCCCGACCTTCACATTATAAGAACATGAGATTCTTTCAAATAAAGTACCATTAAAACGTGAAGTCGAAGGTGATAGCTGGTAGGGTCACTGTGATGATGCTTATTCTCTGGGAAAGAGACTCAGCATTTTTGAAATTTATTTGTAGTAAAACATACAAGCATATATGTGCCCCACAACTGGCATATCTGAGTTGCTGTTTTAAAAAACTGTTTATGTCCAACTCGTTACTCTGGCTGAAAAAAGTCCAGTTTATTTGACCCTAGTGAAAATCCTTTCCATTTCTATTCTGGATATATTTACATAAAATATTAACAAATATCTCCTAATGGTTGAGTATTCACCAAAGTTTCCAGTTTCAGTTTTTTTCTATTTCCTGAGTACTTTTAAAATATTTTTAGCATTTGCGATCTTCTTGCCAGTGTTATTTTTCTTGTGCAGAGCGACCACTTATCTATTTTGTACCTGCAGTCCTCTTTGTGGAAACTCTTTTTCTTCCTCCCTGAGCATTGAGAACAAATCGATAGAAAGTGAAAGCTTAAAAATATTCCCAAGCTGCACGTGAAACAAATGGGATTTTTAAATGCTGAGTTGACATCCCTTCCCACCGCACTTCTGAATGAGATATAAAACTGAGGTCCCGACCACATGCAGCCCTTTAACAGATCCCATGGCACTTTTTTTCAAGAGGAGAGGTGAAAGCTGCAATGTCATGGCTTAATTTTAATCAGATAATGACATTCTACCTACTAAAATATTCCTCACTGGTTTCAGTTAGAAAAGATATTCCTCATTTTTCTCCTAAACTATTGTGTTGTGCATTACTAAAAAGCCTTTGCCCTTTGCCCCAGTAGAAACGCTGGTTCCAGGACATTTCAGTAATGACTGAAGCAATCATTACGTGTCTAATTTGCTATAAAATTTCCTAAAGCTTCTCAAATGCCACAGGAATTTTGGAAATACAGCACATACTCTCCTCTGCCCCTCGTAGACTGTACAGTGCACCTCATCCTCCCATGTTTTTAAAGAGTGATTAGGAAGTGTAAGCATAGAAGCAGCAGATGAAACATATTTATTATAAAATATTCCTGGCATTATATCTAGCTTGCGGGTGGCATTTGTTGCTCAGGCATATGTGCAACAGTCTCGTATGCTTACAGTATAAACTAATTTAAGATTACAGGGCTAAAACTAGTAAAATTATCCTTTTTTTTTTTTTTTTTTTCAATCCCACCTGACAACACTCTTCTAAATTTGTTGACACTGTATCTCATGCAGGTGAAGCACAGTTCAGCTGAAGGTTCCTGAGAGCTTTGAGAACATGATTTCAATAAAAACATAATTTAGCTGAAGCCTGAGGACTGTGGGGATGCCTCATGCAACAAGAATACCAAAGCATTTCTAGATGGGTCTGTGCTGTGTGAAAAAGATGCTTTGTGAGCTGAGCAAATGAATGGTGGAGATTTAATCTGATGCCTTGCCTTTGCCTGAATAAGGAGGTAACTTGAACAAGCTGGAGGTTATACACTCTGTCTAGGTGTTTTGGATCATCCTGTGTGAGGTTTAACACCCTTAGGAATGAAGCTATTTTAAGTTTAGTAGTCTTCTCACTGAAACACCTAAAGCGTGGTTACATGCTGGAACTTGAATTCTTCTAAAAGCCCACTGGAATGGATAAATCCTGTTTTCTTCCCTGCTCTATAACTCCCTGACCCAGGCCACGCGTTTCTGTTGCTTACCTTGTAGTTGCTGTGGCACTTGTCCAACCATTTTTACATGCAGAAAGGCCACACAGGGCTGGTCCCTCTAACCCTGGGCCTCTGGTGGTGGGTAAAACCCAATGCTCGGTGAAGAAGAGAAAAACCAGATCGTTACACCCCTCCCAAACACCCTCCAGCAGTTTGTGACTCCAAGACTTTCTAAGCCAGACCAGGAATCTAGATATGCAAAAACCCTTGGTGGATTTTTCAGCAGAGAAGTTGTCAGAGAAGACTCATCCCATCCTTTCTTGAATGCTCATACTTTTATCTTACCTATCTGCAGCACCCCGTGGACAGGAGCCACTGTTGAGCTGTGCACTCTGCGACGGGCCACCTCCTTCTGTTTGCTTTTCACCTGCCACTGGGTGAAAACCAGGCAATACCTTCTCCTTCTACTGGAGGAGAGGCAGTGAGCAGCTGATCTGCCAGCTCTTCATTCACGTCTGTCTTACCTCCCTTTGCGCTCACCTATTTTCCAGGATGAAAGCTCCTAACCTTAATTGTTCTTTGGACTCAAGTTGTTCCTAATCTACAGTCACCCTTGTTGCTCTTCTTTAACCTTCTGGAGATCTGCTCAGTCATTTTTGAGATGGGAAAGCCAAACCACGTTATTCAGTGGTCCAGAGCTCTCTCTTTTGTTCTCTTTTCATTCCTTGTAGTTCCTAAGACTTTATTTGCTCTTTGACTGCTATTGAACTCTGTGCTGATGCTTCCTGGAGTTATCTATCACCATCCCAAGATTGCTTTCCTGGTAAAGGTCAACTCAAAGCCCATTATTTTCTTTCTGAAGTTAGGATTGCTTTTTACTGTGTGTGCCATATATTATTCTACACTGAATTTTATCTGCCTTTTGACACAAAGCAGCTCAGTGTCATAAGGTCTTTCTAGAATTCTTTGCAGTCAGCTTTTATCTTTTCTGCTCTGAACAACTTCCTACCATCAACAAATTTTGCCACCTTGGTACTAAGTGCATTCCTATGACATTGCAGATATATTAAGCATCAGAGGTCTTGATGCAGAATACTGTGAAAAGCTGCTGGAGATCACTCTCAAGTGAAAGGATTTTCCTATTCTCTGTTTCCTACCTCTTCGCCAATTATTTTACCTATTTTCCTTTTTATGCAAGGGTTGCTTGAGTATCTTCAGAGATTATAGTAAGAAGCTTGGAAGTCATTTGGAAGTGTAAGGAGATTGTATCAACTGGATCTGCCTGTGTAAAAACCTTGTGACTCCTTACAAAGGCGCCAGGGCTGTGAAGTTTGGCTTTCCCTGTAAGTGCTAATGACATTAAGCCGAGTGCTTCAGCTCATCATACGGCTTCAGGAGCAAAATGGTAAAAAAGAGAACCAAGAAAGTAAATCAGTAGCACTTTGCTGTGTTAGCAAGGTGAACCAACTTATTTCCTAATCAGATGAGCGCTGAGCATCATGCTGGTGGGTCTGTGCAACCTCTCCTTTGGGCAGCAGCGGGGCTGGCCCATCTCACCATTCTTTTCTGACAGAAGGGGAGCAAGGCAGTTGGCTTTATTTCAGAAATAAAGGTCAATGTTTCAGCATGTAAATGAGTAATATAGGTGCTCTAACGATTATGCCATTTTCCAGACATGGAAATACAAGTCTGAGGAGGTTTTCCATGCATATTCAGGGAAATTACCAGGGCTGAGAAGCATTTTGTGGCTCAGGTGTGCAACATTTGGGCGCACAAATTCTCAAAGTGAGTTCCCTGGTTTTCTCCTTCCACCTGGTTTTCCTTGTCATCGGCAGAAGCAAAGAAGACAGAAGCATTGTGTTGGTCTGTTGTAGGAAGGACAACGTGCTTTAAAGAGCCTTTTTTAAGTGGCAGTCCCTCCAAGAACCTGGTTAAGGGTTAACTTCTTTGACTGGACTAATGGAGTGTCTAGGTATGCCCCAGAGACTCTATTTGACTCCTCTGACAGATCCAGTTATTTAAGGCTACTTAAAACTTCTAATTGAATTTTCAAAGCAAAAATGATTTCATTCTATTTTAAAGCCCTCAAAAGAAAAAAGGAAGGAATAAATTAAATTGTTTTAAAAATTAACTCATAACTATGTAACTGCAGCAACATACAGTGTAAGTTCTGTTGCTGTATTAAAATATGCAGGAGAAAAGAGAGAGGTCATCTTTGCTTACTCAAATGTCCTACTGAATTCGAAACAACAAATTAAAATGTAAATTAAACTCCCTGTTTTTTCATTTTTGCAGATGCAGAAAGACTGTGAAGATAAACTTCAAAGGTTCTGATGACTGTCTCATTTTCTCCTAGGGAACTTATGAACACCATTATAACATGTGAATGTAAGATAAAAACTATCTACTGCCTTCACTAGGCTATTGTACTTCAATTTTTGCTTAAAATCAAACACCTAAGTTAAGTAAATTTAGAGAACTTGAAAGTCTTCCAACGCTATAGTCTTCAAAGAGTAGGTTGGCGATGTTTAGTAATGGAGCCAAATTATTTTTAACCAGGAAGTTAACTAATTGAAATCTTAAAGTAGTCCATTACTTTGTGATTATTTTTGACACGGAAACATAAAATGTATTTGTAGTTGCCAGTATTCGGAATGCAGCAAAAATCCTTTCATCTGGGTCCAGCTGGGAGCCGTTATCCATGGATCAGTATTCTCCTGGGCAATTGTTAATGTCTGTTTTGTAAGATGTATTCAAACTTTCTGGAGAAAAGTTAAATAATAATAATAAAAAACCATTCCATAGCAGCAATCTTCTTTGTTTCTAGCTCTTTATTTAGAGGTGATATGTTTTGACTGAGACACCAGATGAGCTGCACTTGCAGGTCTTTATATCCTTTGTTTGTTTTCCACATTAAAGAAGGTTGCAACTGTGTTGCTTTGTCTAGAGAAAACAAACGTGTAATTTCCAGTTTTGCAAAGATTTACACCCTTCAAGTCTCTGAATACATTTTTAGTTTTTTTTCTTTCTAAACCTGTTGAGTAAACTTAAATTAAGAATAGGTAAGCATCCAAAAGGAGTACTTCAAGTAATTTAAAAAAAGAATAAACCTTTTTCATGGAAAGAAGGTAACTTTAACTTTTCTATGAAAACAAAACATATGGTAATTTAATATGTAAGCTGGTAGTGAAAACAAACATATTTAGGTATAAGTACTTAAACCAAAATATTGGCTGTTATCTTGTTTCTCTTTTTTCTTAAGGCAGTGTTTCCTTATTGACTATGGCCAGAATGTCCCATCAGGTGGCATCAGACAGCACTGGTGGCCTCCTTTTGTCCCATCTGTCATACTGGAATGGATAGACTGCCTATAAACCAGCTCTGGACGCCTTCTCCTACTATTCCATTTAGGTATCCGATATAAAAAACGATGGGTATCTGCTGGTTTTTTGTTTAGAAATGTGAATGGAAACCTTGAGGTGGGCGACGTATGAGCACTGCATTCAGCAAGGCAGAAGGCACCTTGCAGCCCCAGGAGATGCAGAGCACCTTGCCAAGCACCTTTAGAGCCATCCTGCCGGCAGAATTGCCCTGAAAAGGTGAGCCACGGCTGGGCTGAGTAATGTACTTGGGTTATTTATGAGGTGTGGGAAAGAACTGGCATTTCTGAGGCATTGCATGCCTTCCACTTTTGAAGCGGTTAGACCTGCCAAAAGGCATAAACCTTTATTTGTCTCTGGCCTTTCTCTGCCTTCAAACGTGCACTTTCTCTCATGATGCTACAGCACAAACCTGCTGTAGTTTCCTCAGTGCCTTTCAAGGAAACTGACTGTTCCCACGTCACTATCTCAATAGGAAATCATCTCCTCCTACTTTGTCGGCTGGTTTGCCTACAGACTATAGCAAAGCCCAGAATTTCAGTCTGCCCCTTGGACAGCTGGGCTAATTCAAGGGCTGACAGACTCATATGAAATATAAAAACTAGATAGCATGGTAATAAACAATAGTTTGGGTGGGGTTTTTTTCTGTCCCCCTGTCCCTCATAATATATTCTGGATGATGTGCTCTGCCTGCAACACTTGCAACCACTAATTACTTCTGGGAGGAACCAATGTTCAAAGCCTCATTCTAGACCACAGATCAGTGGGCAGGTTCCACGAGCTGCTACGGATGCAGAAATCAATGGGATTTCTCTCTGTTCTCAGCAGTTTGGGATTTTCATAGATCCATGTGAGAAGATTTTTATTTAATCCATCTGCCTATATATTTTAAATGCAACAAACAGCATGGAGCTCTCACTGCTTTGTAGGTTTGATGGTTTTATCTCAGGTAAGTCTGGCAAAAATCATGAAACTCCTCATTTTAAAGTTCCATGGCCTATACGTGTGAATCTCTACAGATTTAAAGTTGCCTTTGAAGTCAATGAGAACACTAGACAAAGCTAATAGTGTCTGTGTTCACTCTTTTGTCACATCGAAACTTAAGCTGGTGTGTGACACTCAATTACTCGGTTGTACTTTCCAACAGCATAACAACAGATGACGCTCCAGTGTGTCATGGCAGAAACAAGCATTGACATCTCTCGGGTTTTTTTAGAATATTTTTGCATTAATAATGTGGGGTTTTGACAATCTTCCAAGCGATTTTGCTGGAGATAATGAAGACTCGTCATAATATTTGTCTTCTGTTGCACTTTTTCTGTGCTGCTGGAATCCAGCTGGGATGAGGTTGGTTGTTCCCCTCACGACACTCAAAGCGAAGCGGTGGCTTTTCCCTGAACTTCATGTACTTTGATTCATTAGATTTACTTGAGTTGTACCATAAATGCTTTTCTCTTGATGGGATGCCTCTGTCATCTAAATGATGTTCTGTTGCTACTTTTTCTTCCTCAGGTAGTCGCGGCATTGGGATGTATGGTTTGTCCCCTGCCCAGATCCTGCCCGTTATTGTACTTATTTTCCCTCTTAGGTGTGTCCTCTGCATCATTGGCACCAAAGCGCCTACATTTTGTTTCATCTCTCCACGTCTGGCTTACTGGCTTTTTTTCCATTTGCGTGCCTGTGTTCCGTTTGTGCCGATGAGAGGTCTTTTTTTTAGGAGTTCCACTTGTAAGGTGGGATCCTGTGTTTTACAGATGGTTCCTACCCTGCTTGGAGCATCCGTAGTTCTTTAGGACTGCACACAGGTGTCAGATACCTCCTAAGCATGACACTGCAGTCAGAGCATGGGTTTGTTTTCAGTTCTTTTGTTTCAGCTAGCACGCTCTATACCATGGCTGTTTAAACTTCTGTCCACGGGCATACCCTACCACAGTTTTCATCAGATATCTGTCTTTTCTCTTTCAGCACTTGGGGTGGGGTGTTTTTCGGTGTTAGTTTGGCAGCAGAGGGCATGTCCGTACTATACAGCACAACTATGAAGTGTGATTCTACTAGTGGCACTAATGAAATCTCTTTGGAACTGGAATCAGTTTAGTGCTGCCTTCAAAGTGACTAGTTGGGCTGAGAATCAGGAGTTGTTATTTTAGGACAGAAATGACGGTACCCTAACTATGCTTGCTTTCGCCTGCATAGAATGTGAGTTATCTTCTTCCTGCTGCCAAAAGCCAACTCTGAATTTATGTACATCCATGATGGCAGGCTTGAGACTCAGCTGACGTATAGAGCTTACATTCCCTTTCTGAAAAGGGATTAAATTCCTCTCATGGACTAGCTTTTCACGGTAAATAAGCAGATTGTATAAAGATTGTCACTTAAAATGAAAAGTCGTTATAGCGTCTGAACGGAATAACACTGCTGAGGATGCACCGAGCACCAAATTTTCTCTTATTAAAACTAAATCACAACTTTCATATTTTAGAGTTCATTAAAACTTGCCTTATCTACTTAATTACAGGCAAGTGTCCCTATATAGAGGCAGACAAACAAATTAACATAATATGCCTCAGCTTCTCCTGAGGAACGTAATATTCTTATCTATAGAACACTAATTGCTGCAGTTAGGGTTTTGTTAAAAATGAATTGATATTTGCTAGGAGTACAGATCTGACAGATGCAGAAAACATGAATGACTACAACAGCATTCTGATACTCAGATGAAACAAGGTATTTAAATGTTAATATATTTTTTTTCTAATAAGAGGAAAAATATTAGTTTAGCAAATTAATCTCCGTGCATTGATGTCTTTCATGGGATTGTAGCACTTCGTTACTTTATCATATAACAGAAAGATTCAAAGCAAAAGCTATTTCTATCATAGTAAACTGTAGTAACGTGTGTAATAACAGGGAAGATTAGTTCCTGCCTCCACAATTAGGCAATGTATTGACTTAATACAGTTCATGCACATACATAATAAATGGGTGTTTATTATAATGTGCATGCAGCCATCTTGAATACACTGATTAGCAACATAATACAGTCAAACATAATCATATATGTTTGTATTTTGCTGAGTGCAAATTAAGTCAGTGTATTGCAGTGTTCCGTATTAGCCGTGTTAGGCAGACAAGTTGCATGGAGACAAAAGAGCTAACTGATATTTATTTCAGTAAATCCTTCCTTACGTTCACAAGTAAAGATTCCACAGACTACAGATCTCCTTAAGAAGCAGCAAGGCACATACTGGAACAGAATCAATGTATTAATGGGATAAATTAACAGTTTAGGAAAGAATCTGTCACAATCAGCAAGGTGCAAGAAGTAGCTGAAATTCTTCCTGGGTCTCTGGTGGGAAGCCATGTCTTCTGGGACATGGAGCAAGAGCAGTCTTGCAAATGACTGGGAGACGCTGTTGACCTAGAGCTTCTCACAGAGCCTTCAGCTTTGGTGTGTGTAGCTTCTTACTCCCATTTTACTGTCCAGTGAAAGGCTGGCCTGAGTCTTTTAGCCAGAGGACTGCTAGAGAGATGAGAACCCTGGCTCCTGGGAGACATGTGTCCCTCTGGATGGCTTGTTTTATTCCATTTCAGGGAGTTTATAATCTTACCTCACTGGTCTTGGCGTCAACTACTTGTCTCCAAGTGCCTGGCAAAGATGGCAATATAATTGAGAAATCTATTTAACATGGTTCACCAGCCAGGTTCCTTGCTAGTGGTATCGATGTCCCTCAGCTAGACCTCTTTTAAGTGCTGTAGATGAGAGAAGAGCTGATCCAGGATTTCCCATACTTGCTGGGTGTGCCAACGGGTCGTGAATAGCTTCTTTGGGTCATGACACAAGTGTGGCTGAGAGCTCTTCTTGATCTCCTTAAATGTACTTTGCTCTTTTCTTTTCTTGAAATTCAAAAAACCCAACCCAAACAACAAAATACAACCGACCTTAAAAAAAAAAAAAAAAAACAAAAAACAAAACCAAAAAACCCAGCAAACCCTGAACTGCAAATACAAGTAATGGGTCTGTAGGAAGAGACATCTCTGTTACTTGGAAGATGTTTCCAAGTCATTTTGAACTTGCCACTAATTGGCTTGGAGCAACCGAACTGTCGGTGTCATTCCCTTCATCAAGGTCTGACTATGAAGTTCAGTTCACAAGGACCGTCTTCTGTGCAGCACTGTGTAACGTGGTGTTTCTCCATCATATTGCAACGTCTGGTAATGTACAGATTTTCATGAAGCAGCAAACAGATTTGTGTTTGGATTCACAGGCACGTTGTGAGCACGTTAACTCAGATAAAGTTTAGGATGAATGATCGTTGTCCTATGGTGCTGCGTTTGGGGTTTGTGACCTAAACAGTGTTGATAATACAGCTTGGTTTAATCATTGCTGAGCAGCACTTACACATCGTTAGGGGCTTTTCCATTTCTTACGCTGCTCCACCGGTGAGTAGGCAGGGGGTGCGCGAAAAGCTGGGAGGGGGCACAGCCGGGACAGCTGACCCCGACTGACAAAGGTATATCCCATGTCATAGGATGTTGAGCTCAGCAGTAAAAGCTGGAGGAAAGAGGGACGTTCAGTGTTATGGCATTTGTCTTCCCAAGTAACCATTACGGGAGATGAAAAAACTTTCCTTGAAAAAACTTGGCACGTGCATATATAGATATAAAGAGAGTATGAAAAGAGAGATAGACGTATCATGGAGCTCTTAATAAAAACTTCCAGTAGTAGCAAACACTTTCTGTGGCAGTGAAATTCCAGCATTATGTGTACTCAAACATTACCCAACAATTAGAAGGCAATTTGAGAGCAGTAACAGCACCCTTGGTGTCAGGGGAGCCGGGATTCACGGTCGTTACCGATGGGCTTCCCCGTTGGCAGCTTTGGAGCTAGGCATTTCAGTGACACATAATTTACAAGATCGAACTGTGTTATATGAGTTATGTAAATGACTCTAAATTATTGTTCTGCCATCAATAATACAGCAATTTTAGGAACTCCTAATTTACCCAGTAGGAGAGGGGTTTATGTGGCATATGGAAATGAATGAGGCACACATGCTTCTCTTGCTTAAAAGTGAGAGCTTTGGACTGTGTGATAAGCCTGTAATATTCACATGTCACAAAGGATTCTTCGAAATAGCAAATTATCTGCCTTGGGTATTAAAGATAACGGGAGTCTCACCTGAGAAAAAAGGGGACAAGCATTCTGGTTTGTTGGTGGTTTTACATTATGCACTTGTCTGGTTTTGAATCTTCGCCAAAAATAACCCAATTCTGTCAATATAGGCAGCATATTTATTTTGTGTGTAAAAGCTACATTCATATAATACGAATACAATAAATATTTTTTTTTTTCCTGTTAGAAAGAAGTATTAAAATACAAGGGCTAGATCTGTCAGCTTGGTATAAATCAATAAAATCTCTCCACTCCAGGCAAAATCAACTGGATCTACAACAACTGAGGATCTGGTTTTGGCATAAATGCTATATAATGGCTCATGAACTGCTTTAGATTTCTAATGAGAAAATAGGATTCATTAGAATGGCATTGAGTGACATGCCTTAAAAATATTTTAAATTGAAGGTTTTTATAAAACATTGACTATACTTGAATGCAACCACGGATGGTGAAATATGCCAGCTTCAGGAAAAAATTATATTAAAAACTGTGATATATGTTAGGTGTGCTTTTCAGTTAGTAGAAAATGAGTTCCTTCTTATTTAAAAAGTAAATAAAAAAGGAATAAAGTTAAGAATGTAAGGAAAAAATCAATGTTTAATTTAATAAGGGGTGTAACAAACTACATTTGGGTTGTTTATGGAAAGTTATCTGCACTTTGGACTCAGGAAAATAAGGTCACAAATCTCTCTATTATAGACAAGTTATAAGGTAACTTGTAATTTATTGCTTAAAGGAAAGCTACAAAAACAGTCTTTAATACCTTTGTAATATTGCTAGTTCCTTATGGCAGAAGTCAGGAAAACTAAATAAGCAAAAAGTAGCGAAGGGAAATAAGGTGATTAAAGTACTTTTGCAAATATTACTGCATCATGATAATTAAGCACTTAAAATGGGTGAGGGTGAGGCAATGTTTTGCGTGGGTGTCATTATTAAATTTTTGTATCAAATGCTATGCAGAAATAACAGCTGAAAAGAAGAATGAATACATTTAACATTATTTTTCATTTAAAAAATGCACAACACAGAGCTTCTTATTTTTCTGTAGTATGTGTGAAATATTTTCTCATTCTTTTATGTAAAGATGTTTCCAAGGTGCGGATGTACCTTCCTACACATTTTGCTAATATTCCCAAAGCAAAACGGGAATGGGCAAAGCAGGAATAAAAAGGAAGCAAATTATAGGAAGACAGGTATTTTGGGGGGCTTTGACAAAACAAAAATGTGAGAATCTTCTGTTAACGTAATTTCAAGAAAACATCGTATTAGTCATCATTAAATGCAAAAAGACAATTTTGCTATGGATGCAATACAAGAAATGAACAATGAATATTTCACCTTTGTTTTCTCACGGTCGTGTCAGGTTATTTAGGATAGAGTATCTGCTTTGTCCCTGAATTTCAAGAGGAGAAAACCAAGCAAATATTGACAGCGGCTGACCTTGTCTATTATGCATCATTAATCTAACAGTGACTTCAAGCAGCATAAAATTTGGAAACACGTATCGATCTCAATGCTGAACCAAAAGTGACATATGCAACGGGATCTCGGCGTACCTCAATGAGAACAAGGACATTTTCACTGTGGCGCTGTTCCTTTTTGTTCCACTTCTGTATCCAGAAGATCTCCAAAAACCTGACCGATTTCCGCAGGAGAAGGTAAGGTCTGTGCCACATGCCATGCTAGTGCAACCAGAAAGTGAAATTCTAAATGTACCTGCTCTCTCTTCTCCTACCAAGGAGACTCCGATTTTTAAGAAGGGAAAGGCACAGGTGGCTCTAGAGATGAGTTACAGGACTTTGGTTTTGCAATGCACTTGCATTACTAGATGACTTTATTTGAGTCCAGAATAAAGTATGTAATTGTAAATCAGGCAGCAAAATATTGCCTCCCAAGGCTGCAAGTAAGGGATGGAAAGTAAACACGTACAAACTAGCATAACAAAACAATGAGGAGGAATTAGTGGTTGATTAATGAATCTGTATTTAGCTAAAACAGTCCATAAAAGCACAGGCCAGTTAATCAAAGCTTTCTTCTTACTTTATGTGGTTAACATAATTCCACTTAGTAGAGTACTGAAGTGGACAACTGGAATTACTGAAATAATGAATAGAGTCAACATTTTCAGTTTTTGGAGTCGATAATGAGGAAAATAAAGACTGAGAATTTCACTGAGTCGTGCATTATTTCTCTCTACAGGGACACGATTAATAACTCTCCGTCCCAGAGATTTCTTTGATCTATTGTCAACTGTAGTGTTGATTTAACACAATTATTCTTAAATTTGGATCAAAATTATGATAATGCTCATACTATAACCTGTATATTTAAGGGACTGAGGTCAGTATTTGATGGTGCCTCAGTTTATTGCTGGTTGCTGTTGTACAGCAGCTCCAGGGCAGCTCCTTTCCCATTGCCTGACAACATACGCTGTTAGAGCTCCTGCCCATAGATAATGTCATAAAGACACAGACCCATTAGTATCTCTGTCTCCTGCCAGTTCTGTTCAATAAATGCTAGCTAGTTGTGTATGTAATACACAAATGTCAAATGCAGCTGATAGGAGGAGAAACAATAATCACAACCACATTTAAACTGGAATGGCAATATGAAAGGTTATTTTTTGATATTCTTTTTTTCCTGGAAGAGTAATCACCTAAAGTAATTTTAGAACATATTATCCACTTTGTGTTCCTTTGAGGAACATGATGACATTGTTGGGAAAACATTAATACATTAGATATTGAAACTGTTCTATCTAACTTGAGCCTTGAAGTAATAATAATTTTCTCTATAAAGTTAAATAGCACTAGAAATCTGTGCAAAACACCTTCAGCAAAGTTTATAGCTTAAAAGTTTGAATCCTCTTTCTCTCCAACAATGTCGCAAGCAATGTGTAGAAAATAGACTTCAGCATCTGAATCTGATCCAGGTTTGATTCTGAACCTCCACCAGCCTTTGAAGCAGCCTTTTCTGTAGCAGATTAATTCAGTCAGCTCAGTAGCAGCACGAGCGCAGCATCCTGGTGGGGTGACACGTGGGTAAAACCACTTCAAAACAGATGGGCTGGTACAGCCTCAGTGGTGTCATGAGCTTTGATTCTGTCGGGGAAGTAGAAGCCATTTCTGGAGCGCCTAGTTCACTGCCATGCTGATGGGTACCTGATTTGCTGCTAATAATCACTTTCCTCTCCCGTAATTACAGCTCCATTTTTTTATTGACGCTTCATGTGGCCTGTGCTAGATATTCCATTACTAATGAATTTGAGTGCACGAGAATCTGAGTATTCTATATGAGATAATGGATCAAAATAACACAGTATCAGCTTGCCTATGAAAGAGCATAAATACCTTTTAAGTTCTAGCAGCTCGCTGCTTTCTTCATGACATTGTATTTATTCTGTCTTGATTTCTAGCTCTGAGCCTGATGAGTGCATATATTCTTAATTTCTCAGAGGGAGGGTGGCAAGCACTGTAACAGATAACTTAAAAGCATAATGAAAAGAGAAGCGCAGTAGAGCCATATTTAGGAACCTAAGCTTTTTTTTTTTTTTTTTTCTCCTCATTTTGACTGATGATAATGGAGCAATATGATCCATGTGAGTGTGTAATCCTTTTCTTGCTGGGGGAGGCTTCACATATTGCCTTGCTGGGCATTTGAAATGGCATGATTATGGCTGAATTGCACATTGCCAAGAAGAATTCCATTTTTCGAAGAACATAGTAAAGTAAAATTACCAAGATTATAAAGAAGCTATGGTTTATTCGAGCCAGCAAAAAGACAGCTACAAACTGACCATTTTGTCAGCTTTTCTTATCATCGCTACATGCAGTTTAACATTTGCACATTCCTATTAACTTTCCAATTTGTTTCTGAAGATGGTATTATGCATGGTCTAGTAGAAATAAGCTTGATTTTTCCAGGGAGACTGGTAGAGAAAAATTGATGGGAAGACATCAGCTAGTGTTCTGAACGTGTAGGTCAGTATTTCCATTTAGGGAGTAGTTCAAAAACATTATAGCTCTAGACCCTTAAAACTGAACTTGTCTTGAAGAGGCTTCAACTCTTGCAGGTAAACTGCATTAAGCCCAGTAAAATCAGAAATAAAATGTTTTTCTAAAGAAAAAAAAAAAAAAAAAAAAAGAGGGTTAAGCTGGCATATTACTTTGCAAGCTGTATTGTTTTAAAAAGAATAAAAAATAATGTTTCCAACAACCAGCTTTAGTTTTCTAGATAAACTAATGCAATTTTTCCCTTTATTAAAGGGCCTTGGGGTGATTTTAGACATGTTAAATAGCAACAAAATGGACAGGGACAGCATGGAAATATAGACAAATAAAAAATTAGTTGTAATCACACCTATTTATACACACAACAGAATTCCTCACTGCTCGAGGAACCCAGCTGTCTTCCACAACATGCTGTTATTTCAGGTGGTGGTGGGCTCAGACACTGGTACCAATACCAAAGGTACTGCTTAAGGTGCAAAAGGTTTTAGAAACTAATTTTTGGAAAAAGGTAGATTTCAGTTTTCAGAGTCACTTGCTATTCTAGCTGTTTAATGCTTAAAATCCTTTTGAGGAGAATCACTTTGGAAAACTGAGGCTTAGTGCTTAATTTGATCAGAAAAAAATAAAAACCACAAACTTCTAGTGCCTGAAAATACTCCAGGTATGGGAAGGTACAGGTTGACTGATGGTTTTGTGGTCTCTCATGGAGAATAACATAACAGCTTCCAGTAACTCGGGAGTAGGAATGGGCAGACGAAGGCACAGTGGATCAGAAGTGCTGTCCCTGGCAGTAACCACACTGGTTAACTGAGCACCGTTAGCCTAAAACTTTAGAATGTGGAAGAGAAAACATCAATGAACAGCACCTGCTGCTGTTCAGTCCAGAGACTGCTTGTCCCAGTATGGTTTCTTCATTACCTGGAAGAGATGAGTGATGTTTTTGTGGAAAGGCAGCCAACACAAAACTGTGCCAGGGTGGATGCACCTCTGGTGGTGGAACCACTGAAGCAACATGCAGGGTGCAGTCCGCAGAGCTGGAGCTGGCACATCTTTGAACAGTTTTAAGGAGGCAGTATATTTTTTATCTGTTGTGGAATATTTGGAAATCTGGACAGAAATAGGAGGTCCAAATTACCACTTGTGTCTCCTCAGGGGAAGAAGAGCAGATCCTTTCTCCATAGAAATTCCAAACCTCTGGAAAACTTGAAATGGAAGTAGAGTTAGGAGCAGATCCTAAAAGAAACAAGGTAGAGCTCGGGCATGCAGTAAGCAGAAACCCCCTTAGCTCTTGACAAAGGGCTGGATGGTCAGGATAGTGTTCAGGAACCTTTAGTTCAGTTAATGATATCCCTCCATTAAGAAGAAATAGGTAAGAAAGGAACCATGAGCTGTAAGTAACAGATACAGTTTGGAAGAGGCCCCAAGAGACATGACCTATTCTGTTCCCAGAAGTTAGGATGGTAAAGGTGAAGTCTAAGAAAGCTGCATACTTACAATCTTTCTTCATGTCTGGGGCAATAATTTAAGATAACCCAATATTCTTGGTTTCTATCAATCATGAGGAAACAGTATTAGGAAATCTGATGTCTCTCCTAACAACTCAAATGAAGCATCCCTGCAGGATCCGCAGCAACCCTTTTCACATGAGGCTAATAAGATCTGTAACTTTAACTGGCTTTCACGTGACAGATACTTTTGTCCTTTTTAAAGCACTAACCTTACTACTTACATTTTCACTAAGGATTTTTTCCAAGCCAATGCTACATTTTCTCCATCTCTTTCATCCTTGCATTTCCTTTGCCTGATCCTAATCCTTTCGGCTCGTGTGATCATGCTGTCCTGCCACGCTCTACTCATCCTCTGCTCCTTCTACAACTGTTACCCTGATCCAGTACTAGTAGCTGTGTTCTCTCTTTTCCTCATACCATTAGCCTCCCTGGCAGCACTGAGAAACAGGCGTATCCAATAGTAATTATGCCTATCACTGTTCGTGGGATGGGAGAAAAGGGAAACAGAAAGAGAGGGTCTTTTAGGATGTCACTTTCTGATTTAGCAAATTGAGTCTGTATGTTCAATGCTTTCTACATGTATTGAAAAATCCCTGCCTTATCACACAGGCAAATAGATGAGGTTGAAGCATTCCAAGTTCTATTGACATGGAAAAGCAGTAACAGTATCTATCTTGCTTTGTTTTCAAAGAACAGATACATATTCTAACAAAACTAGCTACTTCAGTCTATAGTTTGAAAAATGATGACCACTTATTTCCCTTTCTGCTATTCTAGCAGTTTTGTACAGATTCTTGTGATACTAGAGGAGAAGCATCAACTGTAATTGGATCCTGGTCCCTAAGGTTTACTGTTAGAAAATTATGCCATCTATAACTCTGCCAATGACTATGATGGGCCCAGGACCTTACAGAATACATAGTCTGAGCTGTAAAGGATGTCTATCTTGTACCTTTGAGGAAGTGACAAAAAATTGCTAATTGCCACTCTAGCTTATTTTATCACTTTACGTAAAATAGTATATACTTCTAGCTGGCTTTGGATAAATAATAGCTGCATATAACACAGTTTTGCACATACTTGGTTCAGTAGCATTTACAGGAAACCTGTAATGTCTAATTGCTGTGAATCGCACTTGCTTTTTGTTGTGCTAATTAAGGAAGAACCTGCATGTGGCTGAGCGGGGTGAAAAGGAAGATAATTAGAAAAAGAAGACCACATCTCCATACACACATACAGAAGCAAGGGTGATAGAGTTCTTTACATTTTTCAGTTTACTTTTTATGGAGCTCAGAGTAGTAAGTTACTATTTATATGCCCTGCATACTGGGGCATTTTGTATTATCATCACTGTACTGCTGCATGACTAACATGCTAGCCTGCAGAAGCATTAATATAGTATTATATATATATATATGGGCCCTAAATATATATGTTATATATCCATTTCATTTGGAAAATCTTCATTATGGCTACCTCTGCAAAAGAAAGATTTTGCAATATTTAAATAATTTTGCTCACTGTATAAATAATTAAGGATTAAGAAGGAAAAAAATGTGTTTAAGAAGTGTAGAAGGTATGTTGTTTTCAAAAGTGATGCTCTTAAAAAATATAAAAATGTCTTAAGGACTTCCTTTAGTTGTGAAAATACTGCAGTTGCAATGAGCACTGTAACTTGCAGACCCACGTAAGTAAGGATGATAGAAGCAACATTAGCTGTGCCAAAGTAGTCTATGCTAGTTAATCAAGGACTCCTCTACAGGCAATTGAGAGATACAGAATGCTCCAGAGAGGAATTTATATCACCCATCTTATGTATTTAAATACTGGATGGGATTGCTCACCTTCTGGAGATGGCTGTCTCCCCTTATTATAGAAGGAACGTAGATGAATAGTGTAGCAGAGGCAGCAACTCCTTACTTAATTAAGGCTTCATGACGCATGAACAGCAGAGCTCAGAATTCTTTTTCCACACATGCATAAACTTAGTGAGTAACGAGCTAAACAAAAAGTTTTCTTTACTGTAGCAATAATATTAAGTTTTGAACTTGATCCTTTAAATGTAGCGGTAATATGCATATGTGTCCATGACAATTACATTACAGCACAACCATGTGTGTTCACCAGAAAAAGAGCCCACTTACAGGATCAATAACTCACCTATACATTGCCTAATATTCTTAGGTGTACTGCCTCAGTGGGGTCTGGGAAATGAATTGTCACAGCAGTGACAAATCGAATTTGGGATACAGTTCTTTGTCCCGTTGCATCTTGCATCTGGCTGCATCCAATAAAGCTGATTGTTTTTCAGAGGTGGAAACATTCCAGAAAGCATTGATGTAGGAGAGCTGGG